>NC_142243.1:11313897-11924355 GCF_052056855.1 Sturnus vulgaris
TAGAAGCTCTAAAAAAGAAACAATTATTGGTTAGGTTTTTTGTTTATTTTCTTTTTCTTTCAGGGGACACAGGGGAATGTTTAAAAAAACCTAATTTTTAAATAACTGTCTTAATCTACAATCATAGTGTGCAAATACCTTGGCATATGTTGGATTCCTACTTATTTCATCCTCTGCACTCATGTCTTATGAATAAGTTCTCTCATCTTTACTGCAATATGCATAATTAGATTCTAATCCTGCAATCCTAAAAGTGTAAAAAAGCACATTTCTAATACATGATAAATTTTCCAGGAACTAAGAACACAAAAAGGATGTCTTAGGCTCAGGAATGTTTGAGAGAAGAACTTAAAACCAATCAGAAATAATCTCCTTTAAAAAGTCACAAGGAATCTGCTGCCTAAAGGGTGTGTCTATTCCCATTAAGGAAGATTTCCCTCCACACATATTCCAAAGACAGTCTTGTGATTTATGAAATTTAGTGCTGTGCCAAATACTAGCATGTGGTTTCTGGAAAGCCAGGAATAAAAAGGTGAGTTTATATCTACTGGAAATGCTGTGCCCTAACAAAGCTGAGCAGATTCTTTGATATCTGAAAGGAGAAAATCAATTAGGAGCATGGATGGGCACTTGCTTATTTTAGGCGGTTTAGTTAAATTCCATGAGAAGAATGTGCTCTGAATTTTTTAATAAAATATATTCAATTATAAGATGACTCAAAGCAGTATGATTTTTTAAAAAATATAGGAAATGCAAAACAATCTTCATAAAGAAGGAAGTTCATTATACTTCAGGTGATTAAGTGAACATTTACAGTAAATTTGATTATTATGTAACCTCATGCAATGAGTGAAGCAAAATTGAAACATCTTTCCAAACAGATGATACAGTCATATTGCTCACAGGCTTTAAAAAACGTTTAATTTAGGCTGAATATTATTTTGTTTCTATCATGTTCTGAATTTAATATGTTTGGGTCTGAAAGAAGGTGGCTTGCTTCAGTTTTAGGCAGTGAAGATGGACCACAGTACACAGAGCACATTTTGAATTTGTGACAAGATCAAACCCATATTTTCTGGGAAGCTTTTAGGAAATGATAATTGAACAAAGAATCACTATTAAGACATTTAAATAGTATTCAAATAAATATTTTTAAAACCTTTAAAAATAATTTAAGACAGAACTTTAGATTTTTTTTTAACATCAGAAAGTTCCTTGTTATTCCTTCCTTGCCCTGGGAACGTAAACTTGGTCTGTCTGAAAAAGGTATCACACTGACATCGAATTTCAGGACTGGGAGGTACTATTATAGAGCTGCTTTTTGAAAAATAATTGACCAATCATCTTAATTTTAGTACTTGTTCAGCAAATTACTGCTCTCCTTCAATATTCTATTCTGACTTTAATTTTCTTTAGGAATAAATACCTGCTGCCCTGACATATGAATTTTCACAGTGGTTAATTATTTTGCCTTTTGCAACCTGCTTAGGAAGCCACTAAACTCCGATTATTTCACCAAAGAGAGAAAGGCAGAGAGAAAGAAAAACTGAGTGAAAGAGAAAGACAGAGAAAGAGAGAGAAAGAAGAAAAGAAGGAAAGAAGGGAGACAGGAGACAAGAATCAGCCTGAGGAGGAAGTCAAGGATTATCTAACAATTTTGTATGCTGGCAAAAATGTATATTTCCCAAATGTACTATTGCAGAAGTCTGCATTTACCTTTTATAACTACATGAATACATATACATTAGTGTACATGTGTAGGTAAAAAAAAAAAAAAATTGTATTGGCTAGAAATATAATTTCAATCAAAAAAACCAAATATTTAAAAAACTTACAGTTCCGAATAATTCTTTACTCTTTTTGCAACATCTCGTCCTGCCTTGTACTTTTTCATTCTAGCATTTTTATTTCTATTACTTTCATGAGCTTTAATCACCAGCAAAGAGAAAACCAGAATCTCCAATTCTTCTCAGATGTATTACAGTCTGCAGCTCAGGACTGTCCCTTTATGTTATAATCCTTCACAGTTATATCCTTAGATAGACTTTACTTCAGTTTTATTTTAGTCTTTGTTGTTATCCTCTCTTGAAATTTCATACATTTCAGTGGGCTAAGGAGGAGGCCTTTTCTTTTCAGTCTAAGATAATGCGATTTCAGAAATCTCTTTTATTTCTTCACATCAAAGGAATCTCCATTTCATTCAGCATATTTTGTACTAAACAATTACTGCTTCCTTTTGTTAATATTAGACCTGCTTAATTTGTTGAAAGGGGTATTTAATTATAATTATTAATAATTATTAAATGGATCTCCATTCCTTCCTGTAACCTGACTTTTCATGACTAATTTGCTGGCCAATAGAATTAGCAACTCCCTCACCATTCCTTTTTACTCCCCTCCCATCTTCCATTGTCAGGAGATTAATTCAAAACAAACGGCTTTACAAAAATGTTTCTTTGTAAATATCTTAAACCACACTGACACTCATAAGATGTTTTAAAAGCTGTTTGCAATCATGAGAGACTGTAAGGATTATCTTGATTTTATAGTCAGATTTTTGTCCCCAATTTTTATTGGTCTTTTGCATGTATTAAGACTGTGCCAAAGCCAGTAGTTTTGGGAACTTACTGCACTACATAGAATTAAAGGGTAATGATTATAATGAGGAGTATTTGCAGTATTTTCACAGGAATTGAAAGGGTAAAGCTGGGTAAAGTCTTAGACCTTTAGTAAAATCCACATGTGCTTCTTCCCAACCAAAATTATTCCATGATTCCTTGATCCTTTGCATGATCTGTTGCCATGAATCTTTGAAATATCTTAGTAAGTTCAGACAGAATCCACAGGGGAAGATGTGTACTGGAACAACACAGAAATTAAGAACTTTCTGCAATCACTACAACTAGTCAACTTTTCAGATATTTTCCACAGTAAAACAGAATGGCAATTTACACAGTGGTGTGCTGACCATGGCTCTTGTAGGAACAAAGGCAATACACTCAAAAACGGTGTCAAAAATATTGAGTGACAAAATGCACTGTGTCAATGCTTCAATCTTAGTTTTCACAGACACTTTCTGCTTATTTCCTGCTTTCTATTGTATGTTAGTAATAGGTAATTCACAGAAGCCTGCCATCTCAGTTTTGAATGGGAAACATTTATTGACATATTGATGGAAGACAATTTAATATTGAAAATTATTCAGTTTTGCTGTTCTCCATTTAAAGTCCACCTTCCAGCCATCCATTGATCTTACTGTCCTGACTTAGGCAAAAAAATATTGGTGAATATGTTTCAAGAAAGTAAAGCTCAAACTGTTTCAGACCTTAAAATGCCAATTTTGCTTTCTTTAGCAGTGCTAAAATACACAGGATAAGATTCCTGAAGTACTTGGTCTGCCCTGGGGCAGCTGGCCTACACTAAAGAATTGGAGATGTAGGACTATTAACTTTCTTTGAGAATCATGAGCTACTATCTTGGTCAAAATTGCCTAAAATTTTCTGTGTTCTCACTTTGGGGAGCACTTTAAAATGGTTGGATACCCATACTCATTGTACTGAGAAGCAAGAAAATGTTTGTCCCCAGGGCAAGAGAGGGAATATACATATGTACTGATTTTAAAGCATTTAAAGCATTGAATTTACAGCATTTAAGAATTTCCATCAGCAATTGAAATCAGAATTTGCTAAGTTCATTGTGAATTAACTTTTATCTTCTGTTCAACACAAAATCTACCAAGGAATTCATCAGAGGTAAAAATTAAATATGTAATTCAAAAAGGTTTGTTAAGCATGAAAAATAATAACGAATAAAAAAGAATTTTCTAATTACTTAGTGGCCCATTCTTCTTCCTTGTCAGCATGGGTTAACAGCACAATACATGAACAATTATTTTCTTCTTTTGAGGTGCTTGTACAATCAATTCTTGGCATACAGGTAAGGCCTGGTGACAGAGATGCAGTGAGACTCTCACTAAGATTTACTCCAGGAAATGAGGCTTGAGGGATCACACCTTAAATTAAGAGAACGTGGATATTCTGTTTAAATGATTACTTCTACACAATCTAGCTGGTGTCCAGGGAGCTTTACAGCACAGGCCTTGGCCATGCTCATGTCCCTATGTTAGTGACAGTTAATTGTACTCTGGCACTGTCACCTGCAGATTCATGGGAGACTGACACAGTCTGGGCTGACCTTCAGCCTTGCTGTTCCTCCACAGCAATGGCACTGGCTTTCTCCTTTTAGAGATGTCTTTTCTTTCCCCTCTTCTTTTTCACAATACTGAAGACCTTTTCCTCATATAGGAGGAGTTATTTCAATTTTAAAACATTATTTCATTGCTATAAGCTCTCCCATTACAGGAAAAACTGTTCTGCTTCAATCAGGGTGTCCTTGTGAATGATTTCTTTGCCTCACTGTTTTCATTGTATCTGAGGCATTTGTCACTGAGATGTGATGTACACATCCCTGAGTGCTCTGAGACAAGGATCATAGCTAAGTGACATTGCTGTTAAACTAGTGTTCAGAATGTTGTGTGGACAGAGTTTTACTACAAGCACACAAACATACATAAAACATGAAAAGCAAGGGTGCAAGTCAACCTACATTAATGGAGAGATTTTCTGTTTATTAAACTGAATTGTAAAAATAACCTCTGCTTTTAATATACCAGTTAGACAGAGAGAGTGCAAGGCCTTTTTTCTTTTGTTTTAGTTGATTAATTAGTCAGTGTGTGCAGCAGCACAAGCACAAGCTGATATGTAAGTGCTAAATGGAATTGTTCATACTGTGTTAAGCAGGCAGTTTAAAGATATGTGTTATTGATCAGGTTCCTTCCTGGAGGCAAAATTGATGTTAAACATTACTGGCAGGGTTATGACTATTGGGACATGGGCTGATGTTTGCCTCAGGTGCTTCATATTTATGAAGCCAAAGATAAGGAGCCAGTGAAGAGCCATTCCCATGCTGGATTTGTGCTCCTTTGTACCGCTTAGGCGGAATTAATTCGTCTGTGCAAATGACTATTAATATTAATATTTTCTTTGGAGTATCTTTTATGCAAGGGGTCTTCTTACCAAGGGAAGTCCACTGCTCCTGATTTTGTGCTGTTTATTATGGGATTCATCCAGTGGCTGTCAAAGTAAAACACAGAAACGACCCTTTCAGCAATAGGGGGAAGAAGGGTGGTGAGATTGACCAGGTACTGCTGGCTGAGTTTCTACTTGAGAAGAGAAGAGCTTTTCCACAAAATCTGAGTAGGAGATATATCAATAATATTTTACTTATTATGTATATATATTCTAAATTTAATATTTCTTTATCAAATAAGTCATATCTAATGAAAATATTAAACACTTATCTATTTTTCACTTTATCTAAATGAAGTTAGTGTAGGATATGGTATTAATAAATATGAAATATGATGATATAGCTCCCTCATGTTGGTGGTGATCTCAGCCCCATGAGTATTTTAAAACTTGCCACACAATGTTTTACCTGTGTATTGCATATGTATAAACATTAATGGTATAAAAATATAAATTTATATTAAAAGTTATTTATATGGAGTGCCACGGAGTGAAAAATATTCTGTTGCACAGAGGCAAAAGATTTAGCCATGTCTATTTAGCCATGTGTATTTCTACAGGGATTTGTATAAGAAAATACAAGTTTTTATAGTAGTACAGAACAATATAGTTCCCTGAATATTCATTTACCTATTAAACCATTACTTTGTAAGAAAGAGATATCATAGATTTCTTTATTATATTGTTCTTAGGAGACCAGTGAAAAAAGAAGAATATCGGAACTCACGCCATAAAAGGGTTCATGGGTCCAAGGAGCCCAGGTGCTTGGCTATGAAGGTGGCAAACCTTGAGGTGAGCAAAAGTCTCTTTACTAGTCCCTCCAACATAAATTTTCTTGAAGATATTTTTCAGCAACTTTTAATTCTGAAACTTTAAAATTTTAATTGTCTTTCTTTTCTATATTTTAAATTTAAAAAGAATTTTTAAAAAATGTAGTTTTCTTTGTGGTAACAAGTCACGACTGCTCTGCATCCCAGCAGAAGGACCCCATGGTGTGCAAAAGAAATATTTCTCCCAGCTCAAGACCACAGGGTATTCCAGAGCACATCATATTAGTTCATCTTTTGTTCTCATTTGCTAGAGAGGCCTTATGGTTCTGCCTGCAAGGAAAGAGAATTGTCCACCTTAGCAAAACACGTCAGATAAAGACAAAAACTGATTTTTTTATTTCAGGCTTGTCATTTAAATGACCCGAAGATATCAGGGCAACATGTATGTCAGCAGAGTGAGCACCACGCAGACAGGGAGATGATAAAAATGCATGTGAATATGTATGATTCCCTATATCCCTGTTTTCACTCCTAGCTCTGACACCCTCCAGCCTACAAGTATACACATAATTCACCCTTAAAGGGGGTTTAGAGATTTATTTCTAGGACTGTAAGCAGGCACTCTGTCTCCTCCAGCTGCTTTGACAAAATGGCTAAACACAAAAGCAACAACAAAAAAAAAGGCTCACTATCTGATGGAAATAGGATTACAACAATAGAGTTTAGAGTAAGAGGGAAAAGGAAAACCATTTCTTTCCTTTCTTAGGAATTTGGGATGATATGAACTGCACATCAAGGGTGTGATAAAGCAATTTTGTACTGAATGACATTCAAACTTTCCCTTCCTACTTATTTTATTGTAGGGCTGGATATTTTTCCTTGTATTTTCATTTTTTCTCTTTCTTATACTGAAAATCATATTTTTAAAAAATGGTCTATTTCCCATAGAATAAAGCACAGTATTTCTGCCTAGTAATATTTTCAGTAAAAACACTAAATATTTAAATGGCAAAGGGATCTGAAACAAATATACCTTATTTGACCATGTATACTGAGTAGATGATTTACCTCTATGTCTGGCTGCTACACAGGTTAATGTTATACTGTGTTAATTTTCCCATTTTTCATCTTTAACTTTTTGAATGTATCTTTCATACTCCATGTAATTTCTTATTTTGCTGCAGTATGTTTCACTCAAATAAAAGAGTAATAAGCTGACTACAAAATAGCACAAAACTGTCTGCTAGGAGCTATGACCTAAAATATTTATTTTAAACAGCACTACTCTTTTTCATGTCTCTATTAGCTTTGCTTTATGTCCAGATCCTGAATTTTCTCTAGTGGGTCTGAAGGACTGGTTTCAGCTTTGTATTAGAGAGCACTACCAAAAACCAGGGAAACAACTTCTTTGCACTGCACAGAAGCATCCACTTAAAGTCTTCTGTAGACTTTGACCTTCTCGTGGTTAAATGTTGGGGATTATTATTCAAATTCCTTTATTATATTTAGACTACTCTTTCATAAAATCAGCAGGCAACAGATATGATACAGTTGTGGATTAGTCTTCTTAACTATCAGGTATAGTGAAAAATAAATAAATAGACTATACAGTCAAAATTCTCCCATTACAAATCTTTAAACCTCAGATAAATGCATTAAAATGTTATATAACAGATAAATCTAAATATTCTTTTAATACTTTACTTCCACAGGTATTACTTCTCTTGAAAACGTTATTTAAAATTCTCTAGGCATTCAGAGAGATTTGGTTCTACAGCAGGAGCTAGTGTGCTACCATGGTAAATTTTTCACTTTCAGCATGAATAGAAGTAAGGTTGAACATTTAATTGTTAGATTCTCAGTGACCTCCAGGATATTTTTTTAACCTGAAAAAATTCTAATCACAAACTAGATAAAGTATTATCAAAATGGTCTAAAAGATACTAATGGGAATAGTCATAATTTTCCTTTAAAAATAAACACCTCCACATGGGTACATTCAGTTTATGTATTGAAGTGCTTGTTTTATTTAGCTACCCATACCAGCAGCACCCCAGCTATTTTAAATGATGAATTGCACATGTCCATACACATGTTTATTGTAGTTTTTGATGCAGTAGCCATAAGATTTTTGGGAAGGCTCCTACTTCACTGTACTTGACTTTGAATCAGCATGATTGATGATAGTTGCTGTTTTTCATCAGCAGGGCCAGTTTTGAAAGCCTGAAGGACCTATAGCTGTAGGCTGCTTGGGAAAAGAGAAAGACAAGAAGTGATGGTTAGATGTTTTTGCAGTCCCACTCTGAACTGCAATTTGTCCAAGTCAGTCTTTGCATGTCCTTACTTCATCCTTGATAACTCCCATCCTCCAGTATTTGCTTTACTTTCTCTTCTTTCACCTCAAAGTTCTTGTCCATGCCTTTTTCATGGTATGCAGTGTCTTCAAGAACACCCATGACCTGCAGAGAACTAGTTTATGAAGATACACAAAAAATTATTTTACATACAAAAGTAATTAACATCTCAGCCCTTTTACTTGGCAAAAGGTACATGAATCCTTTAAGAAAAGGTGAATTTCAGATACAGCCTTTTTGTTTCAACTGAAAAGTAAGAAATGCAGAGAGTTGTGAAGATAAGCTGAAACTCCAAATTATTATAGGACAGGGAGAAGCTAGAATCCCATCCTTATTTTATCTTAAGCAATTTGCTTGACTATAAAGAACAATACACAGAGCTGAATGCCAGGATTTTCTGCTAAGGACAGCAATGAATGCCAAAGGAAAAATATAATATTGAAGCAATAAATCAATGAGAGAACCCCAGAATTTATTCTGCCACCATCATCACTGTCAGGAGACGTCAGAATCCTGATGGTCAGAGGAAGGCATCACCAAATGGAATATTTTGAACAAATGAAGCCTGGTGCCAAGGGAAATTACAGACTTTTCCAAGAATGTCACCCTCACAGTCATGGAGCTTTAGACCTTCAGAAAGAAAACTGAAGTTCAAATAATATATATACTAAAAGTACTTTGACACAAGTACATTAAATTTTCAGCACTGTAATCATTGGACTACTCCCCAAAAGAGACTTTTGCATGTATATAGAACTAACTTTGTTTATACAATCACATTGAATATATATTATCAGAAATAACAACAACAACAAAAACCCCACTTAATAAAATTTAATTAATGCGAAAATAGCTAAAAATTGCTCGAAATATCTGTAAAGACAGGTAGAGTGAGGAAGGTGTATTACTCAAGTTTATCCACATTCAAGTACACTTCCCATGGTCCCCAAGTTAAAATCAAAAATTAAAAAAGGAAACGCCAGTCAGTGGAAATGCAATTTGCAAGGGGATTGCTGAGTAAGGTAAGGAAATATAGATGAATTAGTGTTGTTTGAAAAAGTTTTTTGTTGTTTTTTTGTTTTTAAACCAGAAAATAGCACTAAACATAGCATCTGAAATTTATGAGAAAAGGTGGTTTTAAGTGTATTTTTTTAAAGAAATATACGTATATAATAAGTTTTAAAGATGACCATCATAAACTTTATCACTGCAAGAATATTCAAATTAATAATGCTTATTTTTCTTTAGAAATTTTATTGTATATCATTATTATCAGCTACTTTTTCCTACAGTTTTAAAAGTAGTTTTTCTATTTAACCAAAGATGTCTGAGAAGTTATGTAATTTTTAGGAAAGTTTGGGATGTAGACATTTTCCTCTCTCAAATTTCAGTTTTTCCTAAGTCTGAGAAAAACTTGATTTGCAAGGAAGTTCCAACTGATGAAATATTCTGCCAGTCCTCTGACTGTGACTTTGGGTGACACTTTTACTCCAGATGGGATCACTGATATTTAAATTGGGTAACCAGTCGACCATGGCTGAGTGGGGAGTCAGTTTGGAACCTTCTGTACAGCACTATCATGAACATATTTTTTGCTTTAAAAGTTTCTGAGGTATCTCCCGATAAACTCAGTAATATGCTTAATAACCACGGTGCACTTTGCTGTCATGACCAGACCTGTTCACGTTCCTGAGGGAGTTTGTTTAGCTCTAGTTTGGCTATTGCCATATCACACACAGAGTACAGAGAAGCTTTGAGACATGGGTAAAGTCTGAAACTGCAATATCACTGATACAATGAACTAATACAAAGAAATCCTGCTTAGAAGAAAAAATACCTCCCTAAGAATAGCTTTGGCTTATTTCTGTTGTGAAAACTATGAATAATAAGGGCCAGATTTCACCCAGCTCTGGGCTGTACTCTTATCCAGGTGATCCAAAAGGCAAATGGAGTGAGCTGAGAGAGGGACAACATCTAGCACTGAATACCTTCCTCCTCTGAAGTTGTTTTTCCATAACCCAGCGTGTAGATCAACGTATATATAGCTCAATACATAACTTTAAGGGAATTCTGCAACTAGGAAATGTGCAACTGAAAACATTTTCATTATCTTTTTAATAATAACTTTAGATAAACCTCACTGTGAGTGATATATTTACGAAAATCTATCTGTGTTAAGGTTCCATATTGCTAAACAATAAACAGTAAAGTATCAGTCACTGATGTCGTTTATTGCAAATAAAATTGATCCCTTGCCTTGGTCCTGTAGCAAAAAAAAAATCCTTTTTTGATAGCTCTTTACAGAAAAACTAATTTCATGTAACAGAAAGAAAACAGTAAATTTTCATTAAAGCATTCTATAAGAGAAGTGTGTATTGCACATTTATTTCTCAACTCATGGGTGCAAAAATGAAGTGAATTATTCATTTCCAACACAGCCTTTAAATCAAAACATTTCAGCATTCCTTACTGACTAACATCAGTGGATCGTGTGAACCCAAACACTATGTTACAATAACCTCATGATTTTTAGGCAGAAGGATCCTTGAATAATATTTCAGTCTCTGCTTTTCCCTGGAAACTTCCTTACTTTCAGCAGTCCTCCTCTACTTGCCAGCAATGACCTAACTCTAAAATTATTTGCTGCATTTGACCAGGGAACAAAATTAACTCTTAAGAAAATTGGTGGCCTATACCATCAGCAAAGCCTGGAACAGGGTTCAAACATATGTCCCAACCAGTGCACAGGAGGGCTCGTGCTCTTTGGGAAGCCTCCCTGCCCAGTGAAAAAGCAGCATTATATCCAGAGAAGCCACCTCAGCCACATATTACTGTTACAATGTCAAGTCAATGGATTCCTTTCAATGTATTTCAAGTAATGCCAAAACTGTGCTTTGTCATTTATTTGCAAGTATAAATTCTCAGGGTGGAAATTGGTCTTAAGCATGTACAAAGCACGATGTGATTCTTACACAAGAAGCTTTAACATAAAAGACAGTAATTTTTAAATGTTCCTGCTATATACGCTTACCTAGTGTTTGTTTTATTAGTACTGGGAAAATAGATCATTTCAGAGGAAAGGAAAGAAGGGAATTTGTTGTAGTTTGCAAGGCACATTTCTTGGGCTTGAGAACTGCTCAGACATTCAGTCAACATCATCCTCTGAAGCTCTTAGGTTTTGGCAGGTACATTTATCCATGGAACAATACACAAAAAGAAACCCTGATGGCTTGGAAGGGGCCGGTGGAGGTCTGAAGGTTAACTTAAGCCAAAGATCCTGAGGGAAATTATTCTTAATGAAAACTGACACGTGCATGCCCCTGACAGCTTTAGAAAAAACAAACATATATTTCATCTGAATCTCAAATATTTAAGCTCTGAAACAAACCCCGAACAAATTTTGCACTGAATAAAGTTAACTGCCAAGGAAAAATTAATTCACACATTTTTATTCCTACTGCTCTGGTACCCAGTGGAACTGTTTTACATTTATCTGACCCCATGCAATACCTTGCTTTCAAAACCATTACATTTAATAAATTTTCACAAGGAATAATTTGGAGAGTTGCCCAGTCATTGTCTAAAACAAAGTAAGACCAGAACTTTTAATACAACATGTGCATATGTTGGGTTTTCTTGGGATATATATATTTTTTTCTAATTTTATATTTACATATATCTATGTACACAAATAATGGGATGGGAATGCTGGAGCAGCTGTCTCGAAGCTCTTATTCCATCACAGTTATCAGTCTTATTTTACAGAACCAAGCAAGGGCGATGGAACAGCTTCAGCTGTTAGCACAGCAGACGAAGTTCTCTTTGTTACAAAGTCTTTTAACAACTTTCTAGCCAATAGCATAATATTAAAAGATGACAAGTGTTTGCTCAGGCCAATTAATAAAGCTGCATGTACATCTTGCTTTGAACAATGTTGCTTGTAATAGCTTAAAACAATGGATAAAGCTTCATTATTAAGCTTACATATTTCTACTATCTTGCTCAACATATTTTCCTGAGGCCTGTCTTTACACAGCTCACAGCCCTATTGTTTCTTGTCTTTGCATCTTCAGTATTCTTGTATTTCTCCATCCCAAGATTTGCTTTCACGCACCTTTCTGAGAGTTTTATACCTTTTCTATTTCCCACAATTCCCCCTCTCAGTTTGATTTTAAAGAAATATTTTTAATGACCTTGTCATATATTAACTATTTTGTGTTACATAGTTTTATTACAGTGGTTTTTTGCCTATTTAGTAAAGTTGTGTTATTAGCTTTTTAAACAAGTCTATATTCATAAACTTTATTTAATATATTGGGTTTTTGCTTGTTTAAGGCATCTTTGTTGTTTGTTTTGAACCACAATAATTCTAAGGTTTTGAAAGATTTGGTTGATTTTAAGAATGTAAGATTCTCTTTTACAGAACCTGCATAAGGTGACGCATAGGGTCGGGGGCAGGACCAGGACACTTTCTAATGTAGAATATAGAAAAACAAAATCCCCATAATCTACCACATTGAGTAGAATTATAAAAGACTCCGGCTGCAAATTCTTAGTTAAGCTTTAGACTTTTCTGTAGAAAGATATTTGCTTGAAGGAAAAAAAAAATAATGGGAAAAGCATCATTATATTTTCCCAGATTTGATTGCAAAGCTCAGCCGAAAAGTCTTGTGGGGAGAAAGTGAGATCCTCTAAAATCCTGTGTCTATTCTTTCTGCTCAATGTATAACTTCCATCTGTCTAGACATGTATTTGTTCATTCATGCAATAAATTTGACATCACCTTACAGCATCAGCTATTTTTACCATATATTATTATTGCCTCCTACTTATAACACTAATCCTAACAAAACACCACCTTACTGTACCAATACATTATTTATGCTTCTATGAAAGGAAGAAGTGCAGCAAGCTGAAGAATTTTCCTAATATTTACAAAGGTAAAGGCAGAAGCAAAGGCAAGCACTTGTCCTTCTACAAGTCTGCATAAACCATGGGGAGAACAGCTTTTGTGAGCCACAAAGTGAGCCAGGTCACACTACTGACAATTAATAACGAGCCTGAATAATTTTATCTGAGGTGGTTTGTGTTTCTTCTGCTGTTTCCTGCAATGTGACAGCCTGCAGGAACTCTCAGTACAAGGAGAATGATTGCTAAATGTTGGATCAGTATCACAAAATGTACTTTTTTTGCAAGGTTAAATGAAAACAGAATTAGACTATTTTCCCAGCCCTTGGGACTGAGAATTTATGCAGTGACAGCCTTGAAACCCAATTTGGATTAACAGAAATAACAAGAGAAGTTAGTGAAGAATTTTGTCCTTAGTGAATGATTAAGAGTTTGTCAGTGACTAAAATCTTTTAAATGCTAACAATTAAAGATATGTTTGTTGGATTTTGCATCAAATCCCTGCTGAAGTGGGAAAGTATCTGAACTTTGTCACTGAATTTTGGTTCACCTTTTGTATTACCTGCCTGATCTTTTGTGTTCTGATTTTATCTTGATGATGAATTTTCTTTTTATAACACTTAGAGGATGTGGTGGAAAATTAGTGTCAACTTACCAGTTAACCTCTTCCTGTCATTCACTCCTATTGCCATTTCTGTACAGATTGCTATTTATCACTGTGGTATTTCATTTTGAATTCTAAATTACACATATAATCAAAAATTAAATGCTATAATCTTTAAATAAAGGAGCTCCCTACATAACCTCTATGTCAGGCTGTAAATGTGTATCTCTTCCTGAACTCTACTTTGTAGTTGAAAGTTGTCGGGAATTCTTTAATGAAGTTTGTGGGGGTTGCTTTCTACAGAAATGTCAATTTGCTGAAATTTAAACTTTCCAGAGCTCAAGTTTCAGTGCAAACACAATCAAGAAGAGTTTCTCAGCTAATGTAACTGCAATCAGAAAAATAATTGGACAGTTAATACAATTGACAACAGCTAAGGTACACTGCAGAACCTTGGGAAGCCAAGGTTCAAACCTTTTAATCAATGATTATTCAATTCTGTAAACATAAGAGGATCTATTTCAAATAGAGCTGAAAATGTATATGAGGTGTGAGAAATCAGACTGAAATCCACACTTCATTTTGAATATGGCTCTCAAATTCCTGAACCTACTCTACTTCAAAGCAGTCCTGCCAAAAACACTGCCACTTTCTCACTTGTACACCTCCAGATCACACAATATGCAAGAGTATGTCACCACTTAGAGGAGAAGACATCCGAATTGTAATGTATTTCACTCATAATTACCAGATATTTCACAGCACTCAAATGGCTGTATAAAGTGGTAGCACAAACCAAGTTCTTTAAATGCACAGCTCTCCCATATGGGTACATGAGTGGGTCTATAGTTACGAGTTTGGATTTTCAGTACATTAAGCTACTCCATGGAAAGTCTTTGTTCACACTTCATGATTCATGCTGTGAGATAGTTTACATCTTCTGCAGAGTGAAAAACCATGCACCTTTTCTAGGCTCCATAGTCTGATTTGGTACATTGTGTATATGTGTATTTGTATATATGTGCACACACATGTGTACCCATGGGTGTACCTATAAACACATATATGTACATACAGATGCACACAAGTTTGCACAAAAAAGGACAGCAAATATTCTGGGCTTTTGGTCTGTTTAGATGGGTTTCACTGTCTCTCTTCTAAGAGGCTGTCTCAGGACAGAGGCACAGTGATTAGTGCTGGAGTAGGAAGTGTTAAGTTCCCTCTGATGATACACAGAACCTCGAGGCAGATTTAGAGAACACAGCAGTGTCAGGGGATGCTGAACTGAATTTTTCTTCTTATAAAAACAGCTATGCCAGTTGTTCACCTTGAACAACTAACAAAGTTTTCACAGAGATCTTTAGCCTGACATCAGTTTTTAACTCCTTTATGTCTTCTTTGCTGGAAACTCCTTATAACAGGTAGTGTCTCAAAACAGGTATTTTCTGAAGAATAACAATGAGAACAGTGAACTCCAGGAAGGCATCTGTCTCATTAAGAAAGAAATGTGATGTTCAGTTATCAAGAAGTTGCAGTACCTTAGAGGATGAAGGGAACAGATATGTCTTCCTGCCGTTCATTATGCTTGATATTTTGATATTCTTCACTTTACATCGAGCTTGATATAAATTCTTAAAGTCACCAAATTTTCTTAATTAAACTATATCAGATCTATCAATATTTATTGTAACTGTGGCCTCTTCTTGTATGTGTTGGATTCTTCCTTTATCTGGTGTTTATTCAAAGAAAATACTGTGGAAAACAACATAACAAATCATGCTGCCAAAAAATCAGAAATTACATTCAAGTTCTCATTTACAATAACCACCTCAATGGTTTTTAAGTTCATTGAAATTCCCCATAAGTGCAGGAAAAAAATCTTCTTTTTCCTAGTAGTATGTGTTCACTTTGACACAGATATATTATTGGTCAAAGCTTCCAGCTGTGAATAGATTTAGTTCCCTTCTGCCCTTGGTTTCTTGTTCTATTCCATGTATATTTTTCTTCAATATAAAATGCTTAGATGATGATGAAATGTGTCAACAATTTAGATTTTAAAAAATAAGTCCAGAACTTCACTCCTTTCAGCATGAATTGGTACCATTGTAGTGCTGTTTAAAGAATCTCTCAATCTTTCAATAGTTTGAGATTAAGATATTTGGTTGAAGTTTATCTGAGGATTAATGAAAAAATATAGTTTTCTGCCCATCATGTTTGTTTTTTATCACTTACCATCTTGCAATGGAAACCAAACAAAAGTGTTCAAAGCTAGGGATTATAAAAGTGCAAAAATTGCCTAGGGCCTACAGAATGACCAGACTGTAATCATTTCTCAAGATCTGTAGATTTGTTCCAAGAAAAGGAATTTTTTTTTTCCACCAAAGCCAATTTTTTATTAATCATTGCATCAGGATGACCTGCTATCCTGCAGAACAAGGCAAGCCTGGGTAAAAATGCAGTATACAATTCAGATGAACTTTTTCATAACATATTTGAATAGCTGAGGAACAGAAACATGCTAAAGAAGTGAGAAAAGATAAATAGTAAAAATTTTGGTGTGTTTGTCTCCCAGAACTTCTGGTATGTGTGTTTTCTCTTCCAGTGCATTGTGGTGCAAAGTGTGATGGCAGAATGCCTGTGATTCTGCTTAGTGCAGGGGATGACAATAAGAAAGATTCAACAGAAAACACGAGGTTCTCAAGACCAATAACCACAGGTAAGAGACACTTATTGCTCTATTTGCTGTTCTATTATTGTTCTATTTGCTGTTTCACTCTTGTTCAGTTTAGTCTAAACTAGTACTTAATCTTGACTGTGTTTGGTGCATAATCTAATATAATCATGTCTTATTTTTGTTTTGAAACCAGAACACTCCACAGTAAATATGAAAACTGTACATTTCTACTGGTAGTTATTACCCTGAAGGAATAAGAACTTTGACTAATCTAAAAGTGGTTCATGTCAAAATATTCTGGATTAGCAATATGATCTGGGAGACAATATTACTTCATGTCTATGTACCTTTAGTACCACATCAATTTTCTCATAATTCTTCTAAAAATTTCCATTTCACTTTTAAAATACTACCTCCTTAGAGTGAATTTTAACATGTTTATGGGTAATACTACAGCCACACATATATTTTACTGGTCTACATTTTTTATATGGTTGCCCCTGAGTTACTTGTCATACAACCTTAACAGAATATTTAAGAATTTTACCATGGTATAGGAATACTATTTTGCATGCTTAAATCGGTATTGTTAGAAAGCAAAATTATAGTTCTGGGATAATCTATATAAATAATTTTTTAACTGCAGAAAGCAAAACCATAATAACCATGCTGCATTTTTGATAACTTGCATAATTTCTGTCTTCTTGCACGCAGAGTCACAGGTCCTGCTGATATCTCAGGTGACAACAATGTCCTGCATGGACAAAATATGGATCAGCTGGTAAGCAAAATGACAAGTTTTTTTCACACCACATATAATATGATTTGAAATTCAGAAAATTTATCTGTGATTCAAAGCTTCGAGGTCACCTAGTACTTAACTACCTCAAAATTTTACTGTGTCTCTACTGCTCTGGTCCTTTGAAATGCAGCAAGCATTAATCAAAATTCAGTTGTTTGTTTTAACCAGATTTCATGGACAAAGTACAAGTAGGTGGAGGGGTTATGAATTACCTTGCAAGATGGAAATGTAAAGTGTAATTTGATCACTATAAATGAGAAAACAGTAACAATTAAAAGTGAATAAACCTCTACCATGGAAATAAAGAATTAATTGAGAGGTCAGTACAATGACTATTGTAACTGAATTATGCAAATATTAATCTAATAGTCCTTTATTTCAAATTAAAAATACAGTTGATAACTGATATAGACGTGATAAAAAACTGTTTTTGCACCTGAAATTAATGAAAAAACATCTACTGATTTTAATGAAAAGAGAAAATTAATTTGTGAATTGGTCATATCTACAAAGCTATTTGGAAAATTACAAATTCACTCAAGCATGAGACATAAAGCTCAGACTTGCTTCTAAATAAAGCTTGCGATAAACTATTTACTGTGCTGATACATAAATATCTGAAATTCATAATGAAGTTATTTTGTTGGTAACACCAGGGCAGAATCTCTGATCAAATATGTAAGAGGTAGCAGCTGTCCAAAAATTGTTCTCAATTTCATTTAGGGCTCTTTTTCTCTGGAAAAAACTTTTAAGTAGTTCTCGATATTTGAAAATTCTCACATCATGTACTGAATTGTTGCCCCAGCTGCTGTGTGTCCCAGCTCCCGAGACACTTTGCTGTTATCCTCTCTTTTCCAAAGTCAGACAACTGCTGCCTGTGGAGAAGGGGTGGAATTTATAAGCAGGACACAACTTTGCAGCCCACACTTCAGCTGCCTGGTGGCACAGCTGCGAGGAGTGGAGTGGGAACAGAGGCTGCTGCTGCAGCAAAGGGGAATCAGGTGCAGATGGGAGCAGTGAGCACAGGCAGTGCTGTGTCACAATTCCCACTGCAGCTACTCCGATGGGTTCTATCTGCACAGGAAAAGCAAAGGACACTTTCCTGTTCCCTCCCTCCACCGTCACTTCACCTAGTGTGGAATCGCTATAAATTTTAGCACGCAGAAAACAAATTATTTCTCTTTATTTCATCAAAAAGAGGTTCTGAATAGATTTCTGAGCTTTTCTTCCAACAACTTCCAAAATATATTAAAAAAAATTAAATTCCTTCTATTAAGAAGGTATGATAATAAAAGATGATTTGGTTATGAAAGCTTATCCAAGGTATTCTTTGGGCTTAAAAAAAGAGGCTGATTAAAAGCCTACTGTAAGAGTGACTTCTGAAGTTTTCATTAATAATTTTGAGAACTCTTTATTAATCACAGTAACAGCAGATTTAGAGGAAGAATAAGGCTTGGTTTGAGCATGGCTGCCTGTGGAGAATGATATCAAATATAGGTGAAAATTAAAGTCATAATTTGACAAAGTACTTGAATTAGCATGGCCAACAGTTACCTGGTTAGAGGCCTGCTTAGAAACAGCAAGAATCCAAATATTTTGACAGAATTTGAAAAGATCATTCTCCAGGTTTTCAAATTTTACTCAGAGACTACACTTATTATTTCTGATTGTTCTTCTTGAATGCTGAAACTGGAAATACACTGTAGAAGCTGAAAATACATTCTGCAGCTAATTGTGAAAATCACTAAAATTAAAATTATTTCTCCTTCTGCAGCCACTTCTAAGAAGTATTCTTGTAAATTAGTCACTGGAAAATTATTGTTCTTCAAGTGGATGTAAAAATACATTGATTTTAAGAGTTTTGAGTTGTTCTTGAATAACTTGTTCTACAACAAGCTTGTTAGTTAAGAAAAAAAAAGTGGTTTTATTTGTAATATGCTGAGGAGCAAAAGACATGGGATAATAGCCTCACTCTGTAGAAACTGGTGACTTTTCTATGGCATCTCTCGTTAGCCTTTGCTGCTTCAAGAGTGAAATTTCAATTAATTCAACTCAGTTCAAGAATGAAATGAACACCTAAGATCACACACTTAGGTACAGATGTAGATACTGGTTTAGATACAGATACTGATTTTCTGGTGTTCTATTTCTCATTTAAAAAAAATACAACAATAAATAAAGATCTACCCACAAAAAAAGTCAGACACCATTGTTAACTTTCATTGCTACTCTTGAATGTTTCCCTCTCAAACCAATTCATCATCACTTTTTTAAAACTTTAAGGCGGTATGTTTTAAGTAGCAATACAAAAAATTCAAAATGCAACATATTTGTTTTAGTAAAACAAAGATTATATATTTTGTTTCATCTGTACAGTTATTTCTGTTTAATTTCTCATTCACCGGAGTTTGCACAGCTCAGATCCAGGCAATTTCATTAATAGCAACAATGAAAGTAAGACTCTCTTTTCAAAGTTGTGTCTAAGATCAGAATGAAATGTAATGAAATGTAATGTTGCATTTGTTCCATGTGCAACTTTTTTATGTAAAAAGCTATTCATTGGTAATTATTTTACCTCTTCCCCCCCCTTCACCAGTTAGTAACATTTTCAGCTCCCCACGTAAGCTATAAAATTCACCTTAACAAATTAAGCTTATTCATCAATGACAAATCAGATAAATATTTCAGGGGTGTGAGCGACTGAAATGGAATGGGTGAATAACCAGCAGAGAAGTGGTCATCCAGAGGTAAAGCAGAAAAAAAAGTAAATAAATAAATGATTAAAATTCCCAACTCTACTGATAAGTAATACCTTAGGGAGTTAAAAGCTCCTTGCTGACCCAAGACCAAAAGTATCTCATAACATTTATTTTAAAACAAAATCACAGAATTTGGGCAATTGTGATTCAAAGCCTGGTTTCCCATTCTCCAGATTGAAGTATGGCATTTTTTTATTTTCTGGTTAAAACTCCTCCAGGCTTTCATTAAGGGACAGAAAGAAACCATAGGTGATTTGACAATAAGTCACCCAATCTGAAGTACATAAAATCCATCAAAACACGTCCTCCTGCAATCATAATGTAACCAGACATGTTTCATACTTTTTATTGTTTGTGCACCACTTTTTGAAAAGCATATGTTCATGGCTACCTACACTCCTACTAAAGTTATGAGAAGGTCATCACCAGAAAGAAAGGTCAGAACAGAGTGTTTTTAAAAGTGTCACACCATTAGATTTGACCTTATAAGAATTCAAATTAATTACCAGCTCTTCATTTTAGGCATATTTAGACAAACAAGATGTGGCACTCCTACCTACTAGAACAGAACAGGGTTAAGAAAATGGTACATTCAAGTTATTCCCAGGACACCAAGGCCAGAAGGAGGTTCAGGCTCGGTTGCCCTTCTCTGTACCCACCCCACAAAAAATTGTGGGATGAAGTGAATGTGTTGGGCATATTTCTAGCCCTGATAGAAAGGATTATTATCATTTTTAATCCAAAACCAAGCAATTTCTTCATCTGACTAATGAAGGGATAATCATAAACATATTTTCCAGCCAACTCATAGTAAACAGTCATTACTTAAGAGAAAGTTTTTGCATTAGTCAGGTCATGATCTTAGGACAGGACCTCATTTGGCCTAAGACACCAAATTTTAAGTCTCAAAACAAACTTCTGTAATTTACAGTCTTTCCCTAACACACGTATAGACTGAAAACTTGGTGAAAATGGATATGTAGTTTCTCAGTTTTTATGGCCAAGAAACAATTATTTATGTGAGGAATTAAATCTATTTCTCTACTATCCTAAGATAAGAAAATGTTTTTGCAGAGAAGAGTCTTTGCCCAAAACCAAGATTATGCTCAAAGTAGATACAACTCTATGTACTTTAATTCATTAGTTACATGCCCACAGCAGCAAATTAAACATGTAATACCTCTCTAAATTCCTTTGCTTCTTAGACACTAATCTATTATTGGAAACATTACAAGGTGGAAATACCCTTAGAGATTCTACCAGCTTACCTCTGATAATGCAGACTTGTTTTTACTGTTATCTTAAAATATTTAAATCCTTTTAAGACCTGTTATAAACATTTCCAAAATGTCAAATGCTACAAAACAACTTTTATTAGTATAGGTGGTACATCATTGCACTATCTTACTAAAGGAAAACAAAAAAGAAAGAGGAGGAGACATAGAGAGAAAAAAATGTACTCTCTATGTTTAGTTTAAGATAGACTACACTACACCTCTGCATTCTAGCAAGTTTAATGTGTTGTGAAGGTTTCATTGGTATTTTCCATTGCTGTGCATTAAATGAATGCTGTACCTTAAAGATTAGCTTTAAAAGTAATGGTCTTTCAGTTATTCTATCAATCTGTTTTGGTACTCTGTAAAAATACTAATGAAGATTTATGTTTCTACAAACATTGTTTCTTGCATATCAGATCTCATTTAAATTCAAGACTATGTATTGTTACAAAAGTGATCTCTAAACTCTGAAAAATACTCCAGCTCTTCTCCTGCTGATGGTTTTCCTCTCCTACTTTGTGTAGCATAATGTCTGGAGTCCAGAGCACTGCAGGCAGAGCAAAGGCATCCAAGCTGAGAAGTTTTTTAATCCAAGCAGAGAAGTTTGTCAATGAGTTTTGGTGCACAGTACACTTAGGACAGAGCCATGTTTGAGTTTACAAAGCTGCCTGCTTGGCTTTCATCTTATCATTCAAGGGGATGGGTCTCCCTGGCAATATATAAAAGTAAATTTCACTCCTTTCAGCCTTATTTTCTAAAGCTGGAGATGAGCCAAAGCATATCTATTAGAAAATACCTAATTTTGAGGAAGGAATAGTGAAAATTTTTCATCTCTTTTCCACTTCTACTTTCAAATTCTTGTCAATGTTCTTTTTATTATGGCTGAGTAGAATGCCAGAGTATAAGCACGAGAAAAAAAAAGGTTAAACAAAGACACAACTTGCAGCTCAGGGAATCGATATTCTCTGATTCCTTATGTCATTCTCATGTGCCTCCAAGGTAACAAGCAGGGAAAATGTGTCTCTAAGAAAAGTGATCTAAGAGATGATTAGAAAATATCAATAAGAGTGTGAAGGAATTCTTCCATGTATACAAAGTCCTTTAAAGTTCTTGCCTGCAGGTTACACAGCAGGAAATGTAAAATCAAGCAAATTAATAGAGACTGATAGCATCACAATGGCATAGCATCAGTTCTTTCAAGTGGTGTGGTGAGCCATATCATGCTCTGTGATTTAAAAGCAGTTTTCCTGTTCCCCTGCTTGCCTTGTTCTCTTTGCTTTGTTACCCATTGTTTGGACCTGTTTTGTGATGTTTTCCATAGATCCTGGCAGTGTCACCGGGAGAGCCCCCTGATTTCTCTGAGTGTCACCAAGCGTGTTCTGAGAGACATGTTGTCAGTGAGACGCTCTAAAGACCTCTTGAATGTATTTAGCCTTCTAATAAAAACATAAGAAAAAGTTAAAATGGAAAATGGAGCTGAAATTGCAAAAGATTGCAGAAAGGTTTGGCGTGGTCTACTTAAAATTGTTTTATCACTTCCACACTTTTTAAGTTTAAAGACAATACTGTGTGATATAAGTTATAATAAATTGAAATACAGTATTTTCAACAAAAACAACGTTTTTGGAAAGGAAAGAATATTAAAGAAAAACCAAAATTAATAGCAGGCAAACAGTTGTGAGGGAGAGAATATGGGGGATCAAAAGCTATGGCCTAGATGAGGTGACTGGCTAAATGACTTTCAGCAGTCAAGAATGCACTTTGTTTTCCCACTAGTAACCTTGATTTCAATCAATGAAAATTATACATGCACACAAAGAGAATAACAGTAAGGATTTAAACTGAGTTTGCTTAAACGGTTACTATCTTTGTAATTTGTATAGGAAATCTATATGATTATCCAGACAATGTCAAACAGTTAAGAATTAGTATTGTTCTATCGTTCTTTTGTTCTATTTTTACAAAAGCCTAAAACAGTTATTTTAGTATCACATTAAAAAATATTTTTTGTGCTTTCTGTATTCACCCAAGATTATTGTAGTTAACATATACTAAAGGTAATACTCTTTTCATTGTCATCTATATTTTTTTGCCGCTGAGAAACACCAAGTGAATAATTAATTATCATATTATTTTTCTTTCTCATAAATCCTTACTAAGTCCAGAATATGTTGGTGCCTCTTGCAGGAAATAACATACACTTAGAAAAGGTCATGAACTAGAACTAATCTAGAAAAACAGCTGTACCAAGCAAGGTCTCTGCCTCTAGAAGGGGTAACATATTATGCATGAATTTGGATTGAATTTTTAGATTCAATTCTATGGTCAACCATCCAAATTAATTCAGAAAATTATTTCTCTTGTGGGTGTTTTTTTTTTTTTTTTTCTAGCATTATATGCAAAACTCTGTGCAAACATGCACTCAGCAGCTTTTCACACAGGTCATCTTGTGAGGGATCGATTCAAGATCTGAACATTAAGCACTCAGCAAAAGCACTGGTTGATTTAAGGGATTAATATAGCTCATTGCCAGAAGTCTTGTCTTTTTCTCTGTGAATAAGAAGCTGTTAATGGGGGGAAAAGGGGTCTGATCACCTCTTTTAAGATAGGTTATATATGCACAGATAGACCCTTGTCTATTGTGTCATTGAACTGCTTCTTTTACACCAAACAAATGATTTAGGGAACTTGGCTGCCAGCAATATCTCCTGAGCAGTAAATACATAAGTAATTAACCAGTTAAAACTGCTGAATCTTTTTAGGAATAAATACTTTCCAAGACATAAGGTCTGGAAAATTTTTATATAGGAAAGAGACAAGTTGCAGTAGTTTACAGACACATTAAATAATGTAAACATTATTGTCACAATAATTACTATTCCAATTGCAAATACTCGTACAGAGTAAATGTACCTCCTGTCACCCATCACGACCCAGGCTGCCATTCTGTTCAGATTTGTGCCATGCCAGAGGCAATAAAATGACCCCTGCTCTACAATCCTTACTACATTCATCCAAATTATCTGAATTGACTGTTCTGCTTTGTGAACTGCCATGTCCTTGGTATATGCTATTATTATTGGTATACTATTTACATGAGCAAACCAAAGTTAATAATGACGTGCCTGGAACAAGATGTACTAAAAAAAATACTCTGCGAGATGACAGAAACTGCCAAAGGGAGAGCCTTTACATCTTTAAACATGAGTAACAAGAAATAATTTTCTTTAGTTCTGATTCTAGTTTGTTTCCTAAGTCTCAGTTCAAGACTGGGAATGGGAGGGGAGGCAGGGGAGAGAAGGGAAGGGGAGAGGAGGAGACAGAAAGCTGTTTTATTGCCAGAAAACAATATTATGTGGAAAAACATTATTTCCCATTAGAAAAATAAACAACAAAAAAAACAAATAAACAAATTCAGGTTCTCCGGAAGTCCTAAAGTGCAATTTATTTCTTTTATCAGGAAGCCAGAGGTCAAGACAGCATGACCAGAGGGCTGCAGGAATGTGCTATGCAGAGAGCTGCTATGACACCTCTGCTCACCTCAGCCAAGGTGCCTGCCTTGGATCCTTCAAGGTAGCAAAAAGGAATAAAAGGAAAGAGATTAGAAGTCAGGTAAGTTAATTAGAGATGTTTTCACTACATGGAAATTAAGGCGTTTCTGACAGAGGAGAGATTTTACAGGACAAGTTAACCAATATTCAGTTTCCTTACATGTGCGTGTTTGTTTCTTCAGGTGTTTGTAAGGTGAAGCCTGAAATTTTATGACTGTGTGCTGAAAAACATAGACATAATTCAGTGCAGAACTTTCCTGATTTTGGTTCTTTTCTTCACATCTCAGTGAGAGAATCTATAGAAGAAAATTATTGGGCAAGGTGATCGCTGGAATGCATATTTCTTCTGTGATAATTTGAAAATATAGTATTTATGTTTTCATATAAACCCAGTGGTTTTATAAACAGAACGGCTTCTTAAAAAAATTTCAGAGAACCTCTACTGTAACAAAGATACTAATGCCTAGGTGTGAAATGCTGTCCTTGTCTGGACAAAGGTTGTCCTATTCCAATTTCAGATCCTGTTGTTCCCCTGTTTCCTGGCCCAGAAAACTTGTCCTTAACTGTGGGAAAAAGGAAGTGGTTTTTCTACTGCATACTTTAGACTTCACTGGCTTTTCACCTGCTTCCCAGAAAAAATTAACAAAGAAATGAATATTTCATGAAATTAGACAGATTAGAAAAATAATTAGTGCCAAAATAAAAACACATTGAAGTGCTTTACACCTGTTTAATCTTCATTTTATTTTCACTTTGTAAAATAAAGGTTTAATTGAAATTATGCTTAAAAACAAAGTTATATGGAATTTTTTTGTTGTTGTCCTTAAATATTGTCTTTTCAAATTACCTGTGGAAAATTCTCCAAAAAATTCTTCCAACTGATTTTTTTTAATGGAAAAAAAAAAAAGTATTCTACCAAATCTAGTATTTGCTGCAAGTTACCATGGTAGCAGAACAGCAATCAGTGCTTCTGTAAGACTAGACTAATGTCATTCTGTATGATTAGATCTATTTCAAAGCAACTAGACAGTATCCAGCCTAATGCTCTTAAGTTATTAAGCATTTTAATTTCATTTAAAAATAACATACAGATTTTTAATTTCAGGAGATAATCAGAGCCTGCTTGAGCAATGACAGTGTCTTCAGTTATATTATAGAGGAGGTGAACATGTGATCAAGTGAGTCAGATGAACTTAGAAGAAAAATCAAAGGCATAGAGACACAGGAAAAATTTGCCAGAGAATTTCAGCAGTGGCAGTTTGTTTAAGAAAACAAATTAAATTTCACCAAATGAGACAATGCAAACACAGTCCAGAACTGGGCCAGGCAGGCTTGCTCCTCACAGGAGAGTGTTAACTACCTGCAGCCCAGTTACAGAGCCCAGAGCACTGCCTCCACCTTCCCACCTTCCTGTTCCACCTCCTATTGCAGAGTTTTGAGCAGAAGCCACTGCCCTGCAGTGCACCTTTGGCACAAGAAGTCACAGAATTGCAGAATGGGTTTGGTGGAGAGGGACCTTAATCTGGTCCCCACACCCCTGCCATGGGCAGGGACACTTTCCATTACCCCGAATTGTCCAAAGTCCACCCAATCTGGATCTGAACAGTTCCAGATGTTTAAAGAACACATTCCCCAGCTTCTTTGGGAAACTTCTTTCTGTGCGTTGCCAGCCACACACTAAAGAATTTCTTCCTGTTTTCTAACCTAAACCTACTCTCCATCAGTGCCTATGTAAAAAACCTCTCTCCCTCTTTTTTTCCAAGCCTCTTTAATCCACCCCCTCTTCCTGTCATGGGATTTGTTGTGACTGTCTGTACTGCAAGCCCCCCCTTCCCTCACCCTCCATTTCAGTCCTGCAGGAGACATAAATTCTGTCAGGAGCTGAGCCTGGGGCACCCATCACTGCTGAGCCCCAGGGAGGGTTGTCCCTACAGAGCCACACAACAGGTTAGGTTGGAAGGGACCTTGAAAGTTCACATGGGACACGCCTTGTCTAGATATTGTAAGAAAGTAGTTTATAAAACTCACCTACAAATATAGGCAAAAGCATACCAAAGTCAGGAAAACTCTCCATGGTGGGACATCTTAATGCAGTAATCTCTATGCACCACACCAAGCTACTGATTTTTTTTTCTGGTTTATTTTAAGGCAGATGTTTATTACTGTGTCTAATGTCTCCAACAGCATGTTAAGCTTGAAATACACTCAGAAAAATATCCTTAGAATGACAAAAAATTAGACATGGAGATAGAAACACACAATTGTTTTAAGGTTGCTTGTTTCTTCAGAAAGGGCAGTTTCAGTGACACAGTCATCTGCTGGTTTTCTCTGTTCTGACTAACTACATCTGGGTCCTATAAATTGGCTGAATTATATTCTGGTTTTGCTCCATTATGGTGTCCAAGACAGTGATGTGGGGCACAATATCTGTACAGCTTTCTGAAACTCCAGTGCTCAGCCCAACAGAATGACCCACAGTTAGTCAGAAATCAGTGCTCACTGACATGACTCCACTTTGATGAGCATGAGGGTGAAAGGAAGGAGGCAGAAGCATGGAGGAATCAGAGAAATTGTAAAGAGTTAAAACCAGATTTATTTGGTCTTCATTTAAACTGCTGTTGTTGTCATGCTTTAATGTACTTACTTCAGGTACTATCATTTTCAGGTCATCACAGTTTGGTTTTTTTGCTGTTTCACTTCCTGGCTGAGTACACTCACACATCAGCATTTGCTTCTCAGCCTTATCAGTACTTTACCCGTTATTGCAAACATTGCCAAAATTCCTTCTTAAGCTCTAAAACTCAGAAGTATTTTGCTTGAAGTTTGTTGCTTCTATTTCAGACTTGAAAGACACTTGTGTGTCCAGAACATTGTCTGTTCTCTTTCCAATTATGTTGCTTGGTCTATAAAAGATATCACTTACAAGCCTTGTCCTGCTTTTAAAAAATCTGTGTGTTTCTATGTAAGTTCTAACATTAGAAGAAGTGTTATTTCCTGTGGCAATACACAAGATAATTGAAATTAATAGTCCTCGAGGCTCCTGCATTAGTTAAAAGTCATCAGTGATCAAAAAAGCAAAGATGTCTGTGTATTTATAGCATGTATGATATACTTGTAGATATTATAAAATGCTTTAGGTAACCCACCTGAATATTTTTTTCTCTGAACCCAGGCACTCTAAGCCACAGTAGCTGTCCAGACAGTAGAGGTGGGATGAGTTTCAGGCTGACTGAATTCACTGCAATTTTCTAAAAAGCTGCTGCCTACAGAATGTGTGGGCAAAAGTGTGTTAAAGCAGGGAGAGAAGAATTAATTGCGAAAAGTGAATGGCATAAAAAATATTTGTCTGTCCCATTCACACGTGGCTGTGCAGATCTGGAAGAGAGGAAGAGCTTGTCAGGCACTGGCTGGGGAACCTGCAAGGCCTGGGTAAGGTTTTTTCTGCCTGTGGCACCCCAAAGACTCCAGTGCCCACCATGGTGCATCAGGCTGCAAGCTGCTCTATTTTCTCTTTTTATGGAATTATAGAGAAGCAATCTCTTGAAGGAACATTTTGGATATCCCTGTATTTTGCCTAGACCTCCTTTCATCTTGGAAGCAACCTGACCCTTGGGTTTACATTTCACTACTAACACAAAAAAAAAAATTACTCAACTTAAAGGAAATTTCAAAATGATTACAAATATGATTGGTATTGATGAAGCAGTAATACTCTTTCTGCTTCACAAAGTGCATGCATTAATTCATCTCTGGCTCCAAGAACTGTGCTGCTAAAAAATTTAGCAGAAGTTTTATTGAGAGGTTTTTATGACTGACAAAATGTGTATTTCATATAGTCAGGGACAAATCCTGACTATTTTACTGCCAATATTCAATCTTTCATAAAAATTAGCTCCATAAAAACAGTCATAAAACAACAGTAAAAGGAATTTGCCTTTACATGAAAATATATATCTTGAAACAAATAGTTTTAAGCAAGGAAGAGGATATTTTCAAAAGCAGTGCTTCATTCACCATATGATTTCTTCTTCTTAATTATAGTTGTCAGACTCTGTCTAAGAACTTGGGAAATCAATTTGCTTAAATATGAATTTTATAAGTATGAAAAAGGATTAAGAAAAAATGAAGACATTTCATTCTGTCTAATATGAGATATTTCCTTAAATGATAATCTTGGTGATTAACGAACTGAACAACTACATTTTGTTTCTAGGATTTGTTTTGTTTTTACAGACTGACAACTGTTAGCTGTCACTTTGAGGCACTGCAAAATTACATATGGTAGCTGTTCATTAAGAAGATGATTAGTAAAAAACACAGCACTTTCTTTTTAAATTTATCCCCATTTAAAGTATTGTTTTGTGATTGTCAAAGAGATAGCTATAGGCATTATACACATTAAAAACTACCATGCTTCTCAGAAACTGATGGGTGAAACAATATGGTGTTTGTATGTAGCAATTCCAGGAGAAGTAAAACTTCTATGGTATTAGTCTATTACATACTAACACTCTATAGTGTCTTATATTTCTAAAAAAAGTAAGATATATAAAACTTTTTAAATGTATTTGCCTTGGTTAAGTCACAGAATCACAGACTTATAGAATGGCTTGGGTCAAAAGGGACTTTAAAAAGTCAAGAACAGGAAAACCTTCGTTAGATCAGTTTGCCCAAAGCTTCATTCAATCTGGTCTTGAAAACTTCATGTGGTCAAGTGTTTTTACAAGTCCATGTTATAAAAGTCATGTTTTGATGAAGAAAATTTAATTGTTCTGCATTCAAGTAGAAGGGATATCTCTGTCAAAAAAAGGATTCAGATATTCCATCCACCCATACAGCTCCCAAGTGACCATCCATATGGTAAATTGACAGCTATTCTGCTGAAATTTACCATTTCTAGCAAAAGGAATCTGCAGTTTACACTAATCCAAGTTCAAACCATACCAAGTGGTTCACATTCAGAGTGGCATTATGGCCACTGTCATCAAGAGAACATATCTAAGCCTTCTTGGATCAGCAGCAGCTTGTGATACTTGTACTGGCATTACAGATCCATTCCCTCATGGAGTTGAGCTCAACATAATCTTTAGCTGGAGTAATGTAGTAATGTCTCCTAAATAAGGACACTTTTTCTGCTTCTTCATATACAAGGAATAGTCCCTAAAACACATAGCTGAAACAAAGTAAAAAACCAAAATCAAAACAGCGAAAGAACAAAAAGCATAATCTGAAAAAAATATTTTCTCCTTTTGATATATTCTGCATAATAAAGAGAGCTAACTGAAAAATATATTTTTGCTTTCTTCGGCACTTACTTAATTTCAACATTGCTTGAAAAATTTCATTTCAAATTCTAGTTCTGAAAAAGAATAATGAACTTTTACATATGCTAGATTTCCAGTTCTGCGAATTTTAAATTCTCCCTTCACAGTGTTACAACACCAATGGGATGATACTAATATGAACTTTCCTATTTCCTTTCCTTCCTACTTTCTAACAAAACAATAGCTTAGAGTGTGATACATTTTTGAGAAGCCAGAGATATTGATTTCAATTCCTCCAGTGAAAGGTGAGAGATGAATGTAAGAAAGCTCAGAGCTCTCATACCCCTGAGTGAAAAAGTCATTCCTATTCTGGACTCTAGAACTTCTAGACTAGGTGCACCAAAAAAACCCACCAACCCCCCCCAAACAAACAAACAAAACAAAACAAAAAACAAAACAAACAAACACAACAAAACAACCCCCCCCAACAACAACAAAAAAACAATTCACAAAAAAACTCCAACCCAAACCAAACCAAAAGTGAAGCTCTGCTTTTAAAGGTAGCACTGAATGCAATTCCTGTTTTCTGTTTGCTCTTTGCTCAGTAACTACAGTCCATCTTGCAATGTTTTCTGATTTGTGATTTCTGTGTCCTGTTGAGTTTTCAGCTGAACTGGGAACAGATGATGTTGGAAACCATCAATTGCAAATGTATGTCATGAGTAAGAACTTGAAAGAAGGCTTTGTTATGAATACAAGGTTGTTTACTTATGTGGTTGAATGGAAATAGTTGACTTCAAAACCTCTTTAAGATATTTGGCAATTGAATAGGGAAATCTGCCAAGTCCTTGTGCAAACAACGTCTTTCTAGGCACCCTTTTAAGTGTATTGGCAGCAATCACAAATAGCAGAGCAGGCTGACAACATTTCTGGAAGTGCCACATACTCACTGTACCCCGTGACACCCCTGAGGATCAACCAGAAAAGGAAGAGGCGACTCTCTTCCCCCACTACAAGAACTACTGTTGTAATGCAGCAAAAATTCAGTACTGTCAGAGCTCAGCCTAGTTTGAAAGTGGGAACTCATATCTCTTATTTGGACATTGTAATCCCCCTATGTAAGATTCATAAACAATGTGATGTGGAGGTATTTGCCTTTCTGTCTTCCCTGTCCCTGAACACAGATGCACACAAGCACATGAACGCCCCATGAAGTTTTTTCTCAAAATATTGAGTGGGGATCAAGAGGCCTTGAAGGACTTTGGCATTTAACTCTCAGAAAGACGAGGACCTAAAAAATGAGAGCTGACATGCATATAAATTGTGCAGGTTTTTTATACAAATCTTTCATATAGATTCAAGTGCCATCAACTTTGCTGCAAAAGTAATAGTAATGACCTCTTATAATTCATTTTTTTCAAGGGTAAAAAAAAGATTTCTTCAAGTTAAAAGCTGTGAAGACATGGTTGTGCTTATTTCCTTCTGTCTGTGTTTAGATGATTCCCTACTCAACACCTGTGTCTGAAGCTCTTTTCACTCTCTTTTGAGGAACCTGGTGCTTAACTCTTTGACATACTGTGATGATCTCACAGCTAATTCCAGAGATATTGCCATCCAAATCCCAGAGTTACTTCAGAAGGAAGTAAAGACCCCTCTGACTCTGGTATCCAAAATGTTTAACACCTGTTAATTTCCATAGCAGTTTGACACAATACCACCCTTAAAAGTTTGCTTTATTTTTTGCTAGGTTAAAGTTTGGCTGACTTTTGTTTTCTCTCTATAATCTTTCATTACAGTATTTTAGTTCTATGTCCAAAGTCCATTTTGTTTCATTAGTGAAAGTTTTAAGGTTGTGACAGTGTAGGTTATATACCTTTAAATATAGCCAGCACAGTACTTGAAGCCTTAAAGGTGGTGACTTTTGCAACCTCCCAGCTTACCTAGACCATACTGCCTCCACTTGAATGACACCAAATTATTTTAAGATAATGTGCATATGTGAAATTAATCACCTTAATTGTAAGCACTTTTAAAATAATTTCAAGCTTAATTTCGACAAGTGAGAGTATTTATTTAAGGCATTAACCAAAGCTTTGCTGTTGTTTTTTAAATAGCTTCACAAATTGAAGGGAGCATTTGAAAAAGAAGGTGATAATGTTTCCCTATTCTTGCTTCAGGCACATAAATGTTATTTCCTCTGAAATGTCATGTATTGACCGTCTGAATCTTGATAAATCAGAAGATAGATTGCAGTGGAGCTCTATGTATTTAAGTATCAAGCTGATCCATAACTTTCACAGCAACCAAAAGCCATTTCTTGTCAGTGCTGTCCAGAATATATCCTGACAGTTCAGTGGGAGTTTCAGTGCCATTTATTTTCAAATCAATACTCAATTACTAAGAGGAAGATTCACTCCCTTGCCCATTTTCAAGATGAAATTATGGACTAGAGCAATAACACTTAGTCAAGGCAAGCCACTGTCCATTAACTCATGATGCTACCAAAAAGCCATCCAGACACTTTATTAAAGCTCAGTCTTTTTTCAGCTTTTAATTAATCATTGTGAAAAAGGCCTTTCACATTGTGACTGATGACCAGAGAAAACAATTTTCTCCTAACTGCCTTTTAATTTCAACTCTGGGAGTGCTCATTGACTGAATCTCACAACAACCCATCAATGCTAGTTTTTAATGTGTTTTCTCCTTTGTTATTGAGAAGAATGGAGTGGCAATGAGGCTTTGTGCTCCTCTTCATAACTCAAGTAATTGATTCAGTAAATGCCTCACATTTGCTAGTGGATAAAAAGTGCTGTCAATGTAGATAGTAGGTACTATATAAATTACTCCATTAACAGGAAATAAAGCTATTTACAATTTTTTAAAGTGCAAAGTGTAAGTGGCTTTAAAAAAAAGAAAGGACTACTACTTCTTACATGTCTGTAGGGGCTTTTTATTTTTTCCTGTAAATACTAGTAATAAGATATAAAGGATCAGGAAAAGATTAGCAGACTAAGGCTGCCATCCTGCAACACTGTGCCTTATTTGAGTAGCCTATTGCAAACTATTCTTCTTGAAGAAACAACACTAAAAGTAACTCTTATAGAAAAACTCAAAGTACTGCTCAACAGTGGTCATATAGCATAAGTCTTGCTGTACTTTTTAGTTATTTTAGACACTGGACACTGGAAGATAAGAGATAAAAGAGACCTTCCTGAGAAAATAAAGAAAAATTTAATTATCAGCAAATAAATGCATTCTGTGTTTGCAGAAGCAAAACATTTACTGAAACTCTGTTGTGTCTTCCATAAATAGAATTTTCCTCTATATTTGACAGTGATTTCCAGGAACTGAATACCTGGTAAAGTGTTCTTATCAAAGCATGGCAGATAGACTACAACACTATAAGTGGATATGCTGTGTATACTACTGCTGTCCTAAAACAATAATGAATACTTGGAAGAATTTTATATTTATATATATATTTATATATTTATAAATATATATATATTAAAATATATATCTATTTATATATATATTTATATTTTGTATTTAAGAAATATATATTTATGTAATTATTTTTTAAATGTCAGCCTATGTTTTTGTACATATTTGCAAATAAAGAAATCACTCAATTCACAAATATTTACAAATTATAATTAAATATATTATTTTAATATAATTAATAATACAACAATAGTGGAATAGATTACTGCAGCTTTAGATATGACTGTTATGAGACCATAGTTTGAAGATTAGGTAGCTTCTTTACTTTGAACCTTCTTAAATTTTTCTGAGCACATTCCTTCAGAAATACTTGTATTAAGGTAGGTCCATTGATTAAAGACCAACAGCATTGCAAATTTCTAAACACGTCAAAATAAAGTGTTCTATCAAAACAACTCACATTGATGAACCTTTACATAGACAATGGCCTACACATGAAAAACAACATAAACATGACAACTGTTTAAGAGTCTTGATCTCATTTAGAAAGGATTATCTGCAGATATTTTCCAACATATAAGGCACATACATTTTGTGGCATTGTGGAAAGAAAAGTTAGCTATTTTATCAGTGCACAAAAGAAGAATGAGTGTACATACATGAAAGATTCACAGAAATCAGAAATCACAGAGTCCTCGTGATACTAGAACAGGTTTACCAGGGAATGTTTCCACATTGTTGATAGTGCAAAGCCAGGGCTCTGAGCAACCTGATCCAGCTGAACATCCCTGCCCACAGCATGGGCATTGGAACAAGATAGTCTTTAAGGTCCCTTCCAACCCAAACCAGTCCATGATTCTGTGGTCCTGTTTTATTACCAGAAGCTATAATTTCCAGTGCTATTTCTCTCAACTTCTTTTTCATCAAAATATAAGATTTTCTTTCAAAATCCACTTTTTTTACAGTTTAGTTCTATGATCCATAGCAGACTAAGTATAGTTTCTCAGACCTTCCCAGGCTGAAATAAATACTTTAAATACTTTATGGACCTTTTTTCCCCCTCCATGTAAGGAAGTCACAGAACAGACTTGTCTTTTGATTATCATTGCAGTATCTTTCTCTAAACTTTGGATAAAGTCTTCTGGCTTTGTAATTTTCTCATTTATTACAGAAAGCAAAAAACATTCTCATGCCCTTATGTTACATGTAGAGGTAAACAGTATATTTTGTGTAGTCAATTAATATTCATTATCCCAGTATGGAATAAGATAGTTGAATGAGATTTTTCCAGATGTAGCAAATTTTATGAAGCCCCAAAATGCAGATCCAGAATGAGCCTACCAACATGGAAGGATTGACTTTTGTGATGTCCCAGATGATAGCTGGGGTTCTCACACAGTTCATGTGTGCAAACAGTGATGGATTCTGCATTTGGTGAGATCACCAGTACCCATCATGCATCAGCATCAGTGCCCTGAGAAACATTTGTGAAGAATTCATCTAAAGTTGTTATTCACACAATTATTCCTGGGTTACCATGGCAATTCTCTAGAGACTTTCTGAAAAGGATAGCATTGCTGAAGTGAACTTGGACACCTTATCCTGAATTCTGAAGTTTAGAGGTCAGAAGTTCACTACCAGGCATCGTATTTAAAAAGCTTTCTCTGAACAGAAGAATCAACATTGTGTTCAGTACCAAGGCATGTTAGAGACTAAAATATTTTGTCTTTGTTAACAAGAATCTTCACCGTTCAATAGCTACCCTGCTTTACAGTTACATACTTTAAAATAAAGAAAGTACTCCAAAAGTTCTATTTTAGTGTCAAATTCTTTGAATAAAGTAGACAAAACTGAACCCCTGCATTATATGACTATTAGTGTATAAACTAAAATTATTAGCTGTCAAGGGGATTATTACATGTTTCTTTTTACTGTGTCTTACTTGACAACATTTATTTAAGTATCACTCAATCACTGCTTTGTGCTATTTCACAGAATCACAGAATAGTTGTGGTTGGAGGCCATCTCTAGAAGTCATCCAGCCCAAGCCTCTGCTCAGAGCAGGACCACCTAAAGCAGTCTGCTTATGGCCATATCTTATGGGTTCAGAAAGCCTCCAAGGCTTGAGACTTCACAACCTCTCTGGGTAACCCATTCAAAGATTTTACCACACTTACAGTAAGAAGCCTTACCTTGACTTTTTATTGCCCAACAGGAATCCCAAGTTGCATTCTGTAAAGTTGCTTTCCCTAAAGTTGCTTTCCCACCAGTCAGCCTGTCGTGCTGCATGCTGTCATTCTTCCCAAGGTGAAGACGGACTTTTTTATTTTCCTTTGCTGAACTTCATGAGATTCCTCTCAGCTCATTTCTAGAGCTTGTCAATGTCCCTCTGAATGGTAGCATGACTATCTGGTGTATCACCCATTCTATCCCCTTTGGTATGGCCTGCAAATCTGTTGAAGATTCACTCAGCTTCATCATCCAAGGCATTAATGAAGATGTAAATCAGTGTTGGCCCCCAGTATTGACCTTGGAGTATTGCACTAGTGCCTGGCATCCAGGTGGACGTCATGTCTCTGATCAGCCCTCTAGACCCAGCTGTTCTTCTATCCAGTCCGCCATCTATTTGCCAATTCTGCACTTCATTAATTTGTCAATAAAGACATTATTTGAAACAGTGTTGAAAACCTTACTAAAGTCAAGAAAAACAATATCCACTGCTGTTCCTTTATCCACCAAGCCAGCCTTTTCCTTCAAGAAAATGTAAAGGTTTGTCATAAAGTCGTAGATTTTTTTTAAGTTGGGAAAAACCACTAAGACCATGAAGCCCAAATGATGGTGATGTGTGATTTCCCCTCTGTGAAACTATTCTGAATACTCCTAATCATCACCTCTCCCTAATACATTTCTGAATTGTATTCAAAATTATTCATTCCACCACCATCCTAGGCTGACAAGCACATAGTAGCCTGTTTTCCTTCTTACCTTTCTTGAATATAGGTGGACCATTTGTTTTATTCCAGCTTTTGGGACCCCTCCACTGTTTCCATGACCTTTCAAAGCCAATCATGAATGGCTTTCAGTGACATTGGCCAACAGATTCACTACTGGCTGTAAATAGTTTACACTGATGTTGATGAAGACCACGAGCCCTTTCTCTCTTGTAATACAGAGATGGATAATTACTGGTATTGTCTAGTCTGTACTATACATAAATGTTTTTTTAAATTATCCCATAGTTTCCACTGTGTTGGTCTCAAAATACCGGTGTAGAAAAATCTGTTCTATGAAAACTACAGAAGAGTTCAATATAAAATGTATTTAACTGCTGAACTTAGTGAAAATGTATAATAATCTCTTGGACTTGGAAAATTTTTTAAATCCTTTCACATCAGAAAATTTAGTTCTATTCTATACTATTGCAGAAGGTCAGGTGTAACAAGACCACATTTATTTATTTTCAAGAATATAGGAATTAAATATGCTTGGGGTTGTTTTCAGAAACTTTTGACCATTGCTCAGAGATCACTCAAGTGTCACATTTGCCTTGGAAACACCTGACAAAGTCCCACAGACCAGGTTGCATCCTCATCTTTTTTTGCATTTGGCCTGATGATAAGGCACAATTTATGAGAGATTATGTAGATTTTGTTTTCCTGAGCTCCTGGAGGTGCAGTGGTTGCTGTTTCACCATGCACTCCTAGCAGCCAACTGTGCTTCCAGCTGTTTGGGACAGCAGACTTAAGACAGAATGTGTACCCATCAGCACACTCACTATTTTAGACAGCTTCTAAGTGAATGTGTGTTTTTAACACATTGGAATTGAGAATGATGGAATTATTTTAGATATTATTTTCAATTAGATAATAAAAAGCTACCTATGTCAGCTTTACATGTCAATTCTGAAACATGTTTTTAAACAAACTTTGTATACAGATTTGCCAAAAAAGACAGCTGCATTTGGAGTAGTAAACACCCCCTAGTGATTTTAAAGCTTTATTATTTTTCAAAGCTTGTTTAAACATTTTCTTAAATGTTTTTGAGAACAGGTAAAACAATAGCACATTTGATTGATTACTGATGACCACATACTGTAGACAATTAACTTTCAGATGACTACATTTGAGAACCATGTGGCATAGCAGGTTACTCTAACTAAAAAACAGAAGAACAGAGATATAGTATAGAACACACATCTCAAATGTGGAGGTAGAAGAAATTGATTTTAGGTCACCAGGGACAAGTACATAAGTAAGAAAGAGGAGATAAAATTATTCTCAGACATACATTTCTATTCGAATCAGTATCTATGCCATCTAGTCCATGTCTTTTGAAGGAATCATCTAATCTAAATCTGCTATAAAGACTGGATTTCCAATCTAAATCTGCTGTAAAGACTGGATTAGTTTTTGTCTCTCATTCCTGACATGTTTGTCTCAATTGTTTTTAAAAGGTTCCAAGGAGGCAGACTCCTTAAACTTCTCATGAAGTCTATGCCAGTCATTAACTATCCATTTTGTCAGGCAGTATTTCTTCTTGTCTAAATCTGAATTTGGTTTGCTGCAGTTTAAGTACCAGCAATACTTCTTGCCTTCTTGAGTGTGGACATAGAAAACAAATTTATTTCAGCATTTTCCATTTGCATATTTGAAAGGAATTGAAGATGTGATTCAGCACAATTGCATGCAGCCATCTCCATGTGGATTCCCACATGTGATCTGTATGTCAGCTCTCATTATTGTTATTTATAAAATAAAGTGTGATTCCTTAGACAATACAGATTTGGGAATGTCAGATATGAAAGGTTCTACTCCGCCCTCCTGAAACATCAGCTTCAGGCCAGGCATGACATGTGGAAGCTTTTAAAATGGTCCTGAGTTCCTAGGTTTGGTTGACTGACTTAAGCCCTTAACCAATATGACCAACAGTACAGTAAACAAAGCTGCAATGGTAGAGTAGTGTTATTTAAACCTTTAAATATATAAGAAGTTCAGTGCGTTGTTCTCTTAGCATTTTAAACCCATCTGAACAGCAGATGTTATTTCTGTGGATCACACAGAAAACATTAGGATGAGCAAACCAAGGCAGCTAATTCTCCAAGATTAGCAAAGAAATCTTACTGAGTTGTGAGGCAATCTTTCATTGTCTATCATCTCTGCATAAATAGAACGTTCCATTTTGTGCAATTTACTAAACTAACAGAATAAAAGTTACTTATGAACTTGAATCACAACACTAAAATTGGGAAAACTAATCACATTAGTTATTTTAACACTGTCCAACAGGAAATGCATTGGTGCTGGCAATGTAGAACCCTAAATATTAAAAGTCAACAAAGAAAAAGAAATTAGCTTGAAATCTAAAAAAATTTGGACATAAATGTCTCTTCTATAATGAATTATAGAATTAATTTGGTGAATTTATATTTTTATTATTTTATATTATTTTATATTATTTATATTAATTTGATTCTTAGTTCGAAGTGATATAAAACTTATAGAAACTACAAAGGCTTCAAAATCATTGGTTTCACAAATTGCCTTATTTATTTGATAGTTCTGAAGATCTGTGTCAAAATTGGACTACATGCATATCTTTAAAACATGATATTGAAATAAATTTGCATTTAGTGTAATTAGACTATCTTTCTAAATTCTTAGCTATATTTGGTATATGATATATTGAATTTTAATAATACTATATTATTTTTTAGTTTCTGCAGTGTGACATTGACATAAAAAAAACCAACATAATTTATAATAGAGTAGAATAAAACTTTGCATCTTTAGCAGGTTATAGAAGAGAATATTTTAAATTCATGAAAATGACTTATGGCCTTTTCAAAACTCTTCTTTCCCATGGATCTTTCCCATGAATGTCAAATATCATATATGTTGATCTACATTGCTGTCATTGTGAATTTACCCTCTTTATTTCTAAGAGTTTTTGTCCTTTCAAAGTTCCATTGACTAAAAAAATCTGACTTGCTGGTTTAGTGGTGCTTGCTCTTGCTAAGGAGCACGTATACAAGAAGAGTGAGATCAGGTTGATTAAATTGTTAAGCAGGAATCTTTTGTTACATAAGTAATAAGATATTTACGAGCAAGATGCCACTACTTTACACAGACTTTGTTAGACTCTTACAACAGATTAACAATAAAGTGTAAAGAACTCTGTTTTGAGTAATCAACAAAGATGACTTCCCAAGATAATTGCATCATCCAGCCTGTGCCCAGAATGCACAGCACAAAATGTTTATTTATCTGAAGCTGCTTCCCATAGAACCTACAGAATTCTGTCTAGGTGTTAATTTTAAACACTGGAATGTAAAGACAAGCTAACAAGAAGGATTTGGGTTGTAGCTGTTCAGCTGGCATGAATACAGAACAGCACAGGTCACTGGTAACCAGCTGAACTCTGCTGCTGAAAGGACAGAAATAAAATAAACAGTGCTGATGCTACTGCCTTACCTCATTGGAAATAATGGTGTAGTTGGTATCAAGACATTATTTTAAATATCAAGCAGAATGCATTTTCTGTGAGGCATAAAGGTCATGAAACACGGAAAATATATTCCATGTTCTACCTATTTTAGCATAAGATCTTGTAAAAATAATTTTTCAGAAAATCACCTTAAGCAGAACGAAAAAGGAAAGTAGATCTACATAGTGACATCTTTTTTCCAAAATAAGCTACTTTTTTTTTTCTACTTTTAAGTAGAATTACAAAGAATAAACTAATTTAGGAAATATTACCTGCGCTGAAAATGTAAAATACATCAGCCTTAAATATTATAAATTTCCAAGTAAAATGAAGCACAAGTGTTTCCTTTTACCTCTCAGCTTTCAGTTTACTCAATTTGCATTAAAATATTACCACTCAAAATCATGTATACATGGAAGGATTTGATTTTGATGGTATTAAGATTTCAAATTATGGGAATCAATAAACTTCTTCTGAGTGTCACAGCACATAAACTGAGAGAGTTTTGGATAAGAAACTCGGTAGCATGAGACATGACTAGCTTTTCATGCAGGGAGAATAAGAAAAAGGGAGCTTGTTTCTTCCTTTCTCACTTGTCAGAAAAAGGAGGAAATGCAGGGACATTTTCACCTTTGAGATGATTATTTCAGCTTCTGGGTGTCCCTCTAACACTGGAGACAACATTTATTCAGCAGTGAATACTCATGTGGGAAAGATTACCAGCTCTCAAGTTAACCCACAGTAAATGGAAGAGGTTGCATTAGTTACTGTATGCTAGAAATTTCAGAATCACAAGCAAAATATTTTTAAAATAATATTGTTTTTAAGACAGATGGCCCATCAAAGTTTGCGTCCCATGAAATTTTGATGACCATGATGTCAACATGCAGAAATAATCAAGCTTTCACCAGAGCTTCAATTCCCTTGCAGCCCAAGGCAGTCCAAACACACTCCTGAGGTAGAGCCTTCATTACTGGGTTGCAGACCCAGGCTGGTTTTCTGTTTTCTACAGCACAATGGCTCTTTCACTTGTTTGTACCTAAGGGCCTGAAGGCAATTAGAGATGTACAGATACTTTCTCAGCCTGATTGCTAAAACTGTTCCTGGCGAAACATAGTCTTGGAGCCATGTAAACTGTCAATTTTTGTCAGAAAAACAAAATCTGAATCTCTCCCTCCTAATTTATTGGACTAGATCACTGTAAATAGAGAGAATAATTTCACCATTTTCTTCATGGAAAAGCAGTCTGGTCTTGGCCTTTGGTCTGAATATAGAGAGCACCTTTGAGCATGAGCAAGTGAAGGCAATTCCAAGTTATCCATATGTGCTTATATATGCATATATGCCAATATACTTCATGTTTCCTGCTCTAGGCAGGTAATTTTTAATTTGGGTCAGTCTTGGACCAGCAGATGAAAAGCCACATCTTCCTGTGCATAACAAAAAAACCCAAAATTTGGGCCTGCCTACTGCTCTGAACATTAATAATCCAAATCAAAAATGCCATAACACAATACTTTTCTGATGCTTAATACAAAGTCAGAGAGACAAATACATGGTTAGGGAATATTTTAAACTAATTCTTTAGTAACTATTTTTCCCCTTCTTTTTTATGAAAATCTTTCTTTGAGATATGCAATATTTTCAAGATAGAAAAGAAAGTAGTTACATCTGAAATTAATTTAATTCCTTTGTCTTTGGCTTTCTATAAATGCAGAGAATAACTCACAGCTCACAGGATGCTAAAATAAAATAAACATTCAGACTGAAAATCCACGAATCATTATGTATGAGCTGGAATACAAGGAGACATGTTTATTCCAAGTAAAGAATTTATTATATGAGACCGATGTCCAATTAAATAAAAAAAAATTACATAAAGTTTGAAATTGCTCTGCGTAATACTTTCCACCCCCTGAATGGTGTATTGTTTAAATATGTTAGGACAGAATAATCCATTAGATATTTATTAGTAAATTCAATCATGGCAAATTATTTCCCTCTCACTCAATGTATAATAGAACAGCAATCAAGCTTCTTTTGTTTCACAGTAATCACTGTATCAACAATCAGTAATTACATATAAAGCTTCTGAAAAATTAGAGCAGCAAAGAAAGAGACATCACTTTTGGTAACTAGTTCCCCTTCATTTCTTCTGAACAATTAAAATACCCATATACATTAACAAGATGAAACATTCTGAGACACAGGTCTCCAGCACCAAGCACTGGAAACTGCATTATATTTGCTTGTTTTACTTTGTGGGTGGAAGCAGGTTTATTATTTTTTCTTTATGAATAAACTGCCAACATGCTAAGAGAGTTTTTAACGTTGTTTATTCTTCCTCAAAAGTGAGATTGACTACATGGTTTAGAAAGAACTTCAGTTTTCTTTACACTTCTACCTCAATAGAATAAATATTTTCTAAGATTTTTCTTAACTTCAGAAAGCCAGAGATTCTTTTGGAAGACCCATTTTCTTAAGAGCAGCACAGTTTTAGCTCACAGAGGGCTGAATATCTGAAAGCCAGAGAGAGAAATAGAAGCTGGCATTTACTATCCCATTACTCAGGTGGATCAGCTTCTCATCTTGAGCCAGCAAAAAGACGAGAATGAACTCCAGCTTTTTCACGTACTGCTTAGATGCCAACACATGGCTAAACTTAAAGGGGCCTATAAAATAGATAATATTCATATAAATGTTAACAATGACAATAGCATCAAAAATATAATTAAGAATCAACAAATCCAACAGCAACAATATGATTACTATTCCATGGACAAGTAGAATTCATGAAGAAATTTTAACCATGTAATGTATGTTATCTTTTCCTTCATAAAAAAGTTTGTGAAAATAACTCCTTTAATATGGTTATAAGTAATTAAATTGTAATATGTGGCACATAAGCCTTGTAAGGTGATTTACTTGCTTTTCTGATACTTGTTTTTCAATTTCCAATTTGATTTGCTTCTTCCTTTTGTATCTGATCAAAATCCATATTTTAAGTTTCTAATGGCAAGGAGCCTTTTCAGCATCTATCACTCAGAGTTCAGATTGGAATTAGTAGGTGTAATAGTAATTCAAAGAATTTTTTTTTTCAGGATTTAATCTCTGGAGTTGTTTATCATAATCTTTTTCCATCACAGAAGCTGAAGCATAGAGGATGCAGATTTTTCCATTTTCCCATGTAGAAGTCAGTATTCAAGGACAGGATTGTGAAACACTTAAGATATCTCCATTGCATGGACTTGACATGAAAGGAACATGGAAAATGCAAAACATTACAAGGTTTTTACGTTTCTCAACAGTATAACTAAAATGAGACCTGTGAAAAGGATCTAGTTTTTACAGTTCATTTTTCTTTGGCCATGTAATTTGTTCATTTCACTTTTCATGATGCTGTAACCTTCATGCAAAGCAAATTTAAGAATTTTGATATAGCAATGAAACACAGCATAACAAGGTCAAGTTTTCACTTTGTTTTTCAGAAAACAGAATTTTCTTCACATTCAATCTTTCTTCTTCTAATTTTCCTAGTCAATAGCCTGGTTTTACCACTTGAAATACTGGAGCTCATCTTTTACATAACACCCCTGTCCATAAACTTTTAAAGCAAGAATAACTTATTTTAAACAAGCAAGTGAAGGAACAAAGGAGAACTTACATTGGCAGGAATTAAGCAAATGAACATTGAGTGCTGTGGCAGGCTCAGTTGGAAAAGTGGCTGGACATGAGCACTTCCAGCTTGCCTCAGTTCCTGGGAATCACCTCAGCTGTGCTTCCACTCTGTTAGCCTTCTGCTTCCAACATAGCTGCATTTCAGGGTACTTCCACTACCATAAACATTTTTAAATCTCTTCAGCTCAGCTCTCAACTGCATGATGGAAGATGATGGCACTTCCATTCATATCTGCACATTCCCATTCTAATTAACTGTCTTGGGCAACTGTGACTTCAAACAAACTTTTTTTTTTTCTTGTTTTCCCGTGATCAAAGGATTCATAATGTATAGAATATCTGCAGAAAATCTTTCAGACTATATAAATTCAAGCCATAAGATATCACAGGCAGCCCTGTGCATGTCCTGGATCTCTAAAAAGTCACAAGGAGAGCTCAAAAATCCCACCTTAAAAATAAGCTGCTATTGTTACAAATCTTGCTTATAACAAACAATAAATACATTGTTTTCAAGCAGTATCCACTTCAATCTCTTAAATAATTTTCCACTTTTTAAGATTAACTGGAGAGTTTTTTATTTTTAATATTATTTTTAAATATGGGTTTAGAACAAAGATAAAGAATAATAGCAAAATAGACTTTTATTGGGAACCAAAAGAGCCTCCCACGAGTGATTAACTGCCTTTATTCAGTTCAAGGGTGAAGTAAAAGACATTAAAACTCTGGGAGGTCAACACTGCAGTTTTGTTCACACAGATTCATTGAGCCTCAGGCAAAACACTGGTGTTATAGACACTTTCAACCCTGCTAAGTTTGTGCTTTGTTTAGTTAATTTAACAGATGTGCATAGCTTGCAATCATGGTTTTGTATCTATTGTACTTTTTAATAGTCTGGAAAGAAAATAAACGATGGTGGGTCACTCCATCCTTAGGCAAGTTAGATAAAAATTTGACTATGTGGAAAAAATGGTATTTCTTCTACTAGCAAACCCAAAATTGCTAATGTTCCTTCTTGACATTCTTCTTCTGCCCCTTTCAAAACTATGTAATGTTCAGGAAAAGATTGGGTTTTTTAAACTGTATTTCAGATTTTAAACCATTCTCACATTTTTGCAAGAAAGGAAAATCAAAACTTCTTTTTTTTTACTGAGCAGTTCTCCGCACAAGCAGGGGATGTTCAATCTTATTAGTGTTCAAATACTGTTAAAGCACAGAGAAGGGTTTCCTGCAGAAATGAATCGCTACATGTTTTTCCTTCAAACAAGGCCAAGCCTTGTCAGTATTTGTTAGTTTTCCTCACTGGGATGCTGTGTATTTTTAGTTTTGTTCTAGTAAAAACCAGTACATATCTCCAAGGCACATTTTTGCCAGGATATTCTGATTTTTGGAACCTGAATATTCCAGTGGTCTTCTATCCTCTGGCTGCAAAATATCTAGCTGTCTGTTTTAAGACCAGCAGGACCACTATCCCGTAACTTAAAACCTTTGACACTTGAAATGTATTTGTGAAGCTTCAAAGCATCAAAGCAAATACAAAGTGAATATAAAAAAAATCTCATAAATTTTGTTTTTTGACATATACCAGGGACATCAAATATTCAAAAAGCAAGAAAGCAAAATAAATCAACATGATCATTTAAAATGATGGCTTATGTCATTTAACAGAAACATAGGAACAATGCAGTATCTCTGTCCATAAAGCCATCAGTGGGGATTAAAGGAATGTGCTTCCTTGGAAATGCATTTCTATTGATCCAAGTGTCACAGTGTGTGACATTGATCACACATTTCATCCTTACATTTTTCACTAAAACATATGCTGTAAATTAGACACACAAGCATACCCAGTAGAGCCTCTTTACTAAATCAGTGACTGCTAACGAATGACTTAAGCAAATTAAAATTGTGCAAATAGAGGAAAAAAACCCAAATTGCATGGAAGTTCTATAGTTTGTCCTTCCTCTTTGATCTATCCTTTAAATATCTGTTTAGCAGATGAGGAATTTGAGGTGAGAGGACAGCTGCTGTCGAGGCCAGTCTGGCTGGACAGGGCAGCACCCATCCATCCCAACAGAAACTGCTGGGCTTGACCACATCCTGCTCCCAGCAGTTCTGCCTCTCCCTGCTACATGACTCTACTCTTTGTCTCCCATTTCCCATCTTTTTATGAGTTCTGATCTCCAGCCTTCATCTGGTTGTTGATTACCAGTTTATAAATTCTTGTTCTTGCATTACTGTCTAAGGTTTCTTCTCCTGCCTCGTTCATGCCATTTTCAGTGCTCAGAAAAAAGTCACTTGATGACTGTCTTGGAGTGACTGTATGATGCCTATATCCCCAATTCGTCTGTTCTGTTGGTATTGAATATTAAATTCTGCAATGACCAATTTAACAAGTACTGAAAAGAGGCACAGGCAGATAAAGTCTCTCCTAGGGGGCACAGCCAACTCTGTTATGGTGCTACCTCGGGTGAGATTTTTGTGACACAAGTGTGGGAGAAAGGGGTGTCAGAAACCTTGTCTGGGGTCTCCCAGTCTTGGCTGCATTAATTATTGTTTGAAGAGAGAGACACTGGTTTTGTCACTGAACCACAGATGACTGCAAATGGATGAAATTTTCATGGTGATAAACAGAAGAGAGTGTTGTTTGAATGCCAGTTCCTTCTGCAGCTTTTGTGATGACACCAAAAACATTGGTAACTATTTGTCATCAGCATTGCAAATGTAGGATAAATGTCACAAGATTGTCTGATTTAACCTTTCCTGTTAAAGCAGGTTCACATATTCTCAGACTATCACTGGCAGAAGATTATCTAACTTCTCTTTTGAAATCTGCTACAGATTTTCCATTGCACTCCTTAGTAATCTGTTCCATTGATTTAGTGTTTTTATAACTAGAATTCATATTTGACAGAATTTTACCTAAAACTTTCTTAGGTGCACACTATGTGCACTAATTCTAGTGTTATTGTCCAATGACTCAGTAGATACATTGCACATCAGTATCCTCTGCAAAGAACTTTTTGTGTACTGGAACTACACCAAAATCATCCCCACTTTTTTGTTAAAAGACTTCAAAAATACTTTTAACCTTTTCCATAAAGTGTATTTAACGGCCTCAGCACTGTCACTCATATTTTGTGAACTACTGCTGATATGGCTTTAATCTTAAAATAACATTTATAAAAGCAGACAGAATGCTCAGCATGAAGCCTAAGAAACCCCAGCTAGCATGGAACCATTAGTTAATTTTTCTATGTCTACCTTTATTGTCTTGCAAACAGAAGAGCCCAGAACAGAACTTGACTTCCTTTTTTAAAAGGACAGATATTTATATAATAAGCCAAAACCTTGCCCTTGGTTGATGGAATAGATTTTTTTTAAAAGTCCAAGTTTCAGAATCCAGCTTTCAGATTCTTTGCATGTAATTTTCTGCTTTCACCTTCTCTGAGTTTTGATTTTTTTTTTTCTGATTACGGATAACTTTGCCAATTTATCCAGATAGTGTCTTCTTCCTAACTTTCCATGCTTTCTTTCAACTTTCAACAATAAATGCGATGTAATTGTGGAATTAAAGAAGAATTTTTGTTGGAAAGTACTTCTGCCCCTATCTCTTTCTCAGCAAAAGCATTTTCAAAGTTACATGAGGTTTATCAAGGTCAAGTTGTGAATAAATCCAAGAATGGAGAGTTCACAACCTTGCTGAGCAACTTGTTCATTTTTAGTCGTGTTAACTATGGGAAAAAAAAATCCCTTATATTAAACCAAAATTGTCTTTGTTGCAGCATGAGTCCTTGTGTTTTAAACACAGTCAGCAACCAAGTACCAAGACAGCCTCTCACTCACGCCCCCACCAGCAGAATTGAGGAAAATATCAGAAGGGTAAAAGTGAGAAAACATGTGGGTTGAGATACAGACAGTTTAATAGGGGAAGAACGAGCTGCATTTGCAAGCAAAGCAAAACAAGGAATTAATCCAGTGCTTCCCAAGGGCAGGCAGGTGTTCAGCCATTCCCAGGAGGGTAGGGCCCCATCACACATAACAGTGAACAGCCAAGACAAACCCCATCACTCCAAACTTCCCCTCTCCTCCTTCTTTCCCCCCTCTTTATATAATGAGCATGATGCCACATGGTCTGGAGGCTTTGGTCAGTTGGGGTCACCTGTCCTGCTCCACACCAGCCACTGTGAAGAAAATTAACTCTGTCCCATCCAAAATTAGCACAGTCTTTAATTGTCCATCTCTTGGAACAATCTGACTGCAACTAAATACAATCTAATTCTATCAGCTAAGTCATTAATGAAAATAATCAATAGAACATGTTTCATCCCAGATCCATCTGACATCTCTTGTAATATTCTTCTAGTGTGATGCTGCATTGCTAATAAACACTTGGTTAGGTTTTTGAATGAGTTGCACATGAATGTACTATTTGAATTTGTATTTTAGTCTTAAGGATACAATATATGATAGACTATCAAAGAATTAGCTGATATTCCTCATGATTTTTCACTTAACCAGGAAATTGGTTCAAGTATGACTGTAGCTAAGATTACAAATAGTCGTTCTGCTGTTCTTGGAAGTTTGAAAAGGTAAATTGGTTTGCCATATGATAGAAAGTTCTGAAATCCCAAGCCCTCCTTTATTTTATTTCTTCTTCTGAAAGGCCACTTGGACATCCCTCATTCTTTATGTGTTCTCCAGAAAATAACTCAATGGTTGTTGAATAGCTTAGGTATTGTGAGGCCTTCTGGGAGTGACATTGAGTAAAATCAAAGTAAACTAAACAGTTCTTGCCCCTCATATTTTTTTTTCCTTAGGAATATGCTACGTTTCAGGCTCTTATTTTATTTACTGGTTTATAAAAATTGAAAAGCAAAAAGTTATTACGATTGCTGCCTTACCTAGGAAATGCCAAATTTGCTTTCCATTCCAGTCACATCATGGAACTTTCATTTGTCCTTTTGCTTTTTTTGGAAACTCATTTTGCTGCTTCTATTTTTGCTATCCACAATTCATTTTTCATATTGTTCATTTTCATTTTAGTTCTACATGATGAGTTTGTTTTGGGATTTTTTTTTGTTTGTTTATTTTCATTCTATTTGTTTTGATTGTTAACCTTTTGGTCTAGTTTTTACTAAATATAGTTTTTCTTTCATACATTTAATTTGGTAAAACCACTAGCTTTCTTTTTTCTTTTATGCCTCAGAAGGCCTTGGAATATATGAATTGGTTTCTTGCCTTTAGTATCACATATTAAAATGCAAATTCACCTCTTGTTCCTCAGACCATCTTCCCCAAAGTTCCTTTCTACTAGTCCCTCTACATGCTGAATTCTGTTCTTTCCTTTTTCTGCTTTCATTCTTTCCTATTAGTAGAGTCACAAATGGTATAATTTCATGGTCACTTTCTTATTCTTAGACATTCTCTGAGGTTTTGGTAGTAATTATGGTTAATATTGAGAAGTTAACCTGTGACAAGCAGATAGAGGAATGTCATGACTTTGAGAGCATGCCCTTGCAAATTTGGTGGAGCATGAGCTTCCATGGATGGATCAGTTAAAATGTCCCAGCAGCACTGCTAGAAATGTAACTCTTTCTTCTCATCCAGATGACAAATGGATTGCCAAATTTGTTTCAAAACTGTCAGTGATGCTTCTTGTACTGGATTTTGCACTGTATAATCCAAGGAATTGAAGGTGATATTCTGCATGGAACCTTCACACAGAAAATTGCAGAGTTAGCATCACATCTCTAAATAGTTCAGAGAGAAGGAAAGACATGTCAGGAAGAATAGAAAAATACTTCCCCCTCCAAATCTAGTTTCTCAGTTTTCTGACTGGGGAAGTGCTTCACTGCAAGATCTGACATTAATCAAGCTAGTGCACATATCCGGGGATTGCTTATATAATCACTGTCATGGGATATTGCAGCAGCTACTTGAAGGTATGAAACAGATGCAAATGCACAAAAACAATATGCACATTCATTGGCTTTTCTTAAGGAATGTGTTTGGACTAGGTCTAGTATGGTGCACAACCCTCAATTCTTGCTGATGTTGGGTGCAAGTCTAAATAATTATTTAGGTAGTATGAGCCTAATTGTCTAGTACTTTTGGCCTTATCATTACTACTAATAATTTAAGAGATAATTAGTCATCACAAGCTGAAATAGTGGCTATTCCTGAGTTATTGTCCTGAGTATCAGTGTATAGTTGGCAGTGCAGGATCAGTTGCACAACGGGCACATTCCATAGGCATTACTAAGATTCCCCAGTTCATGGTTGCATGACTAAACAGAGTGTGAAAACTAAAAATCTCTTTGGACACCATTGCAAAATTAGGCATGGCAAATGGTGCATTTCACCTGGATTTTGCTTTGATGCCAGGCATTGATATACCTTAAATTCTCACTGGGTATTTTGTATTTCTGACCTAAAGGAACAGAGCTCAAGCTTTTCTCCTCTTAAACATGTCTTGGAAAGTGAGCCTCAGTAAGTCTGAAATAAGTGCTCTTATTAAGACTGTCTAATTCTTTAAAAATAATTTTTAAAACATGTTTATGAGACCTCTCATATTCTTACTTTAGAGGTGTCGCATTCTGTTTCATTTCCCATTTCTCTTTCTATATCAGAAACAATATTCATATAACTGTACTCTAAAACCAAGATTACAGTTGAAGTCTATATTTTCAAAGCAAGCAGCTTCTCATCTTTGAAAACTACAGACACCTTCATGAACCTGCATTTATATACTCTTACCTATGCAAATCTGTTGTTCGGTTTATGCCTTAAAACAAAGATAATCCATCCTCTCTAATTATCAGGCTGAGAAACATAAAAGACAGAGGTCATATGCCCCACCCAAGACAGACTTTTTCTGAATTAAAACAACTGGTAGAAATTTAGCTTGATGACTGATAATATATTTTCAGGATAACACTTTATCAAAGCATGACAGCAGCTGTGAAATCTCAGAGTTTCTCCTCTCTCCTCTATGACACCTTGATAAGGCAATTACAGCATAATTACCTTAACAAGTGGCATTACAGGAAATTATTGTCATTCTGCTGTTAAAATAACACATAATCATCAGCAAGTGTATTCTAGCATCCCCAATCAGCATCTGATTAGCTGGAGCTAACTCAGAAAAGAGAGTGTAATAGGTGGGCAATAATTGACAAGTAACAAGAAAAGGGTAAAATGTACCTGTGTGTATATCTATATATAGAGAGAGAGATATAAATGTACATACATATATATTCACACACATGTGTATGTATATATTTAGACTTCATTGAGTGTTTAAAGTAGCTGTTTACTTGATCACTTCCAAAGCAGGCTTCAAAGTTTTTATTATTATTTTTTTACAGGTAGGTAGAAAAGCCTAAATGAGACTATTTAAAAGCATTCAGGTAAACAGCCAGCTTAATTTAGAAATGCACAGCTTACTCATGTTTAAATGGTCATACTTGTCAGCCTGCTTAAATTTCTCTGTATTTCCTACAGCTTTCTGGTTTATCATGTCAATTCCTTCAAGGTTGATAGCATCTTGCAATTTATAACATTATGTTCTATGACACCACTTCCAGTTTCATGTTACCTTCGTAAAACTGAATTATAGAACCTACTTTTTTTTATCTGTTGTTTTCTTGGGTACAACTCTATTGGGCTGCACTCTGAAAGATCATTAAAAATTGGGTTTTTACCTACCGTGTCCTAAGTTCCATTTACAAAGGTGATGCAAAATAAGATTAACCATGACAATAGGTGTGTGTTCTCATTCAACTAATCATAAAACTTCATTGCTCTTCAATGTGAAGAAAACATTTTCTTCCACATTATGTACTTCCTTGTTTTACTAAGAATATCTTCACCCAAAGCCCAAAAGCAAACCTCACACCATGATGATTAATGTAATGTTATGTGTCTGTCCTTTAGAAGCCAGCTAAAGGTCTCAGGCTCTGAACATGTGCCATCCAGAATTAATTTCCATACCTTAGCTATAATCAAATAGAGCAAAATAAGATGGCATAGCACACTAACAGCAGCATGACTTTATTTAAATTGTTATGTGGCTCTCATGTTTAAGTGTGCATCTGTTATACTGACTATACATGGTTAAATGAGGTAAAATCTGCCTTTGTAGGTACACAAAGGCTTTGTTAAGAATGCCCTCAGTCCAAGACTCTGTGCCTCACTGCTTGGCTTAGTGAGTTAATGACAGTGGAATGACTCCACCTGCAGTACTCTCTGTAAAATCAAGCCCACAGAGCTGGATTTTGCACAAAAGATCTGACAGAGAAAGAAATCATGGTTTTTTTTCATTCACTATCATGGCGGTAGAGTATTCATTCAGGATAAAGTAATAGCAATCATAGATAAAACACCAGATAACCAGGAATAGTTTCACCAACAGAAGCAGAGCAGTGATTGTGCACCTATGCTCAGTACTAGTGAGGCCTCACTTCAAATCCCATGATCAGTTTTGGGTCCCTCACTACAACAAGGACATTGAGATGCTGGAGAATGTCCAGAGAGGGGCCATGGAGCTGACAAAGGCTCTGGCACATAAGGAGCAGCTGAGGGCACTGGGGTTATTTAGTCTGGAGAAAAGGCTCAGAAGAGACCTTTTCACTCTCTACAACTACCTGAAAGGAGGTTGTAGGAGATGAGTGCCTCTTCTCCCAGGCAACTGAAATAAAAATAGAACAACAGGAAATAGCCTCAACTTTTGCCAAGAGATTCAGGTCGAATATTAGAAAAATTTCATCACTGAAAGAGTGGTTAAGCACTGGAACAGGCTTTCCAGGGAAGTGGTGAAGTCATCATCCCTGGAAGTGTTCAAAAAAGAAGCAGATGTGGCACTTGAGGATGTGATTTATTTCTGGTATTTGGTCGAAAGTTGGAGTTGATGACCTTGGATATCTTTTCCAGCCTTTATGATTTTGACTCTTAAATTGGGCACTTGAGACCTGTCCATTTTCACTTTTAGTATCTGAGTAGCCAATGGGATGAAGCCTTGTAAATCTACCAGCATCTCTGGGTTATTATTGTGTGTTACAGCCTCCACTTTGACAAAGTGGGTATTTTCCTATAGGATAGATTGGTTTTCCTGTTACTGTATTTGTATGTATAAATCTTTTTCTGCATCATCTGTTTTGCACAAATCTAAATATTATGAGAAGCAACTGTATTTCACCACGAGGTCTCAACAAGGACAGGCACTGCAGTGTTTTAAGAATTAGAGATTAGGATTTGCCTCACATTTACCTGCCAGTGAAATGACATCTGATTCAAGTCACTCACTAAGATTTGATGAGAGGTCAAAGGAGGCAGATAGGCATTTCTCTGAGACATCTGCCTTGAGATGAGGTGAACTACCAACTGGCTAAACTTAAGCAAGGACAGTTGTATCCTATCATAAGTCACTTTTTTTTCCCTATCACTGACTTAGACTATAGGGAAAAAATTCCTTTCCCAAGACAGAAAGTGAAATCCAAGATATGGTTGTTGTCTTGCATCTCAGGAAATTAGAGGTTTATTCCAGGTGCCACAGAGATGAAAGAAGTGAATGTGAAAAATGACTTACATTTCCCATCATAATGCCTGCATATTTCTGTCAGTAGAGACCAAAGTGTTTGCAGATGCACCAAGCAAAACTATACTTGAAGAAAAAAAAAAATGAATGCTATTTCTTGCTTTTTTTCTTTGTGAATCTGAAATATGGGTCATTGTCAAATGTATTACTTGCTAAAAGAGAGTCTAATTTTAAGTTTGAAAATACATATTTAAAAACTCAATAGCAGGTAGAATTGTTTTAAGTGTTCTTCAACAGTAGAACCTAAAAGCCATTCTCCCCTACAATAGAGTTTTAAGCAGCAGTTTGGGAAAGGAAAGTGCTCCCCAAACTGGTGAGTCGAGTTTTCTTGTAAATGTGAATTTGGGGGCAAGCAATGTTCTAAATTTGCTCTTGTAAGAGATTTTTTTTTTAACGGGGACTGCTTCTTACTTTGCTCTTGTCAAAATAAAGATCAAAATTTAAAAGGATAAACTATCCTGTTTAGAATAAAGAATGTAACTGTCCATGCATATGTGGTAAACTGTGTGAACAAAAGTGCAGCTGGTGAGAGAAATGATGCAAAATTGATGGTGCCTTTGAAAGCTCCAAGTAAAAAAATTATTAAATATGATCCAAGGTCATAGTTTTCTATGTAGAAAGAAAATGAAACCAATACAAAAAAGAACTTTCTTTGCTGTAAAGCACCCATGTATTTAAAATGAATGTGCTTTCAAAGAAAAGCTGTTACAACTAATTGCTAGTTAGGAGCCTATCCTATCCTCATTTCGAGTAAATTTCTGTTATATTTCTTAGTCAAATTAAAAAAATAATTTTCACAGAAAAGGAATGTTTCGATTTTTTCCAAAATTGTCAACCCATCATTTTCCCCTGGAAAAAGCTGATTAAAGATTCCTAGACTGAAGACTATAATTTCATCTATTCTACAAAATCCTCAGTTAATGAGAAATTTGACAAAAGCCAACTTCCTTTTATACCTGCTTAGCAACCTTCCCCAACTTTGCAAAAACCCGTCTGTGTGAGATCCTCCGGATTTGAAATATCTGGCTTAAGTGAGGTCAGTATTTTCTGTCCCCTGCTGATAAATAGGATAATCTTTTGTTTTAAATTAACAAGATTGAGAAATAAGTTGCAGAGTAAAGGTGTAAGGTAAGTGTGAGAAAGAAAAGTGAGGCTGTAGTGTAGGAGAGCTATCTGTATATATGCAGAATGGGAATGGGAACAATCCCACGGAGTTAAGTAGATCTGGAGGCTTATGCAAAAATCGAGTTTAGTCTTTACCCCTAGATATTCTTTCACTGAAGGATCAATCAAATGAAAAAAGTGAAGGCATGATGTTGCAAAAAAAAATCTGTTTAAATTTATGTAAAAGAGATTTTAAAATAAGGAACTTACATCATTTTTAAAACTCATTTGCTGACCCCTTTAAAAACCAAATTTGCTGTGAATGAGTCATGGACACTTAAATCAATTAAATCTATTTTCTTTGGTGAGCAATCCACCATATACACCTATTGAAAAGCTATTTTCATTCGTGGGCAGCATCAGCAATGCTATTATAACTCCAAACACATATCCAAATTTCTTTACCAACGTGATTTCCTGATCCCTGTTACTGAGGTAAATAACTCTATTATCGTTGGTATTATATTCAAATAATTAAATGAATGAAATTCACGTCAAAAAGAGCAAGCAGAAATCATGTAGAAGGAAGTTTGTAATATATTTTTATTGTGAAACTCCTCATTGAAAAATCTAATTGGTATTGATAGGGCTGAAGACAATAGGATTAAATTTTCAAGAATTTTTGCAATTGGAAACTTCAATCTGCTTTGTATTACAAATGTATCACTATATGAGTTTATTTTACTTTTAGTATTTAGGAATACTTTTTCTGTGGTTAAACTGTCACATACAAGTTTTGAATAAAAGTTCTGCATTTGGATAAAGGCAATCAAAATAGTGCATGTAAAGATCTGGTTGAAATCAGTATCGATCTGAATTTGAGCTAGGTTTTGTTACAGAGCTAAATTTTTACCTTGTAGACCATGACTTAATACAAAATAAGATAAACAATAAAGACTACTAAAAGTTAATTCAACTTTAAACAAGAATTAGTCTTTGCATAATAAATAAATGCCAATACTTAAAAATCCAGAAACCTTTCTGCATAATAAATTGCGGTTTAATGTCAAGGAGAATTGTCACCTAATTGAGTCACATCAGTTATAATTTATACTGTAGGATAGAAAATGTAATAATGCATATGCAAATTTAAAGAATGTTTTTAAATTCTCCCTGTAAAATCACCTATTTTTCTTGTTGTTAATAAGAGGAAAAGCATCGATTGTCCATGAAACATTTTAACTGGTAGCAAAATTTCTTTAACCCATGATTTAACAGCTTTGGATATACACTTTTCATATTGTCTCTAAAACAGCTGAAACAAAAAGCCTTTTAAAAGGACTTATGAATTACAAAATACTACAACAGCCCATTGTGATATGTGATGAGCTAATATTCTCCAGATAACCATGTACACCTCTGATAAAAACATAGAAAATGATAAACATAACATTGTATGGTGAGTTGGCTGCAATTGGTCATAATGAAGATTATACTAGAACATGCCTCCACATTGGAATTCCCTTCATTTGCTGATGTCCATTGTACTCCTGGAGATCATTGATGTCCCTGGTGGAGACCAGTGGCAAGTGGTGTTCCTCGGGGGCTGGTATTGGGACCAGCACTGTTTAACATCTTTGTCAGTGAGGGCATCCTCAGAAAGTTTACCAAACTTTTTGGAGCAGCTTTTCCACACACAGGCAGGACAGGATGCCATCCACAGGGGCCTGGGCAGGCCAGAGAGGTGGGCACATGTGAACTCATGAACTTCAACGTGGCCAAGTACCAGGTCCTGCCCCTGGGTCAGGGCAACCCCAAGCACAAATACAGACTGAGCAGAGAATGGAATCAGAGCAGCTCTGGAAAAGACTTCAGAGTCTTTGTCTATAAGAAGCTCAACATGCACTGATCTAGCAGTGTGCAGCTGTGGACCAGAAAACCAGATGTGTCCTGGGCTGCATCAAAAGTAATGTGGGACAAAGGGTGAGTGAGGTGATTCTGCCTCTGGATTCTGTTCTTGTGAGACCCTACCTGGAGAGCTGCATCCAGCTCTGGGGTCCCCAGCATAAGATGGAGATGGACTTGTTGAAGTGAGTCCAGAGGAGGCCATGAAGATGACCAGAGGATGGAAGCGACTGTCCTATGGAGACAGGCTGGGAGAGCTGGGGCTTTCCAGCCTGGAGAAGAGAAGGCTCTGGAGAGACCTCATAGCCAGAACTTCAAGGGAGCCTACAGGAAAGCTGGAGAGGGACTTCTGACAAGGGCATGTAATGATAGGTAAAGCTGTCATACCTTTAAACTGAAAGATTAGATATTAGATATTAAATATTAGATTAGATATTAGAGAGATTTTTTTTACTGTGATGGTGGTAAGGCACTGAAAGATTGCCCAAAGAAGCTGTGGATGCCCCATCCGTGCAGGTGTGCAAGGGCAGGCTGGTGGGGCTTTGAGTAGCCTGGTCCAGTGGAAGTTGTCCCTGCCCATGACAGTGGGCTGGGACTTTAATGTCTCTTCTACAGACAGGTCTCAGTTTGAAAGACAGGTGTCTGCTAAGGAAGGCAGGAGCCTCCCTTGGAATGGGAAACCTCCTCCCTCTGAATTATCATAATTTTGAAATTAAGGGGCTCTAAGGCAAAGATATGAGGATAGGAAAAACAGTTCTTTACCAGTATGCATAAAGACCCAAATCCTACAACTTAATATGAAAATTAAAATAAAACAGTAGTACAAAAAAACACTGACAGAGTCAGAATACAGCCTGACACCGCCAGTCACGGTGTTGTAGCAGTCAGATTCAATGGTGGCTGCATCCTCCTGGAGTGACAGATCCAGTTCTGTTGAAGCAATGATCCTGTAGAAGGGTGCTCCTTTCCTCTGAAGTTCCAGTGGTGGTGTAGAAGGGTCTGGTTTTCCTCTGGGAATCCAGTGGAAAAATGCTGCCTTGATGTTCCAAATATCAGATTTTATCCAGGTCATGTATTAACAAAATCACTCTACAGTTTGGATTCTGTTTCATGTCACTACAGAGAAAAAGTATTCTAGGTTTTACTTGTGTGAGAAGTTTTTCTAAAATACATACAAGGTATATATAAGGTACATATTTTCTTCCTAATAAAATTTTCAGTTGTGTTACACAGATTGTCTATTAGCTACCATGTTAAAAGTTATTAAATTAGTCATAATTTGGTATTAGCAACTAGACCATTTCAATAACTCATAATTTATAAAGCTGTTCCTAAATGAGTAAGTCTACACACTTTGTCATGTTCTGTTTCAAATATCATATTTTACAGTCTATGATGTTTTTCCTTTGCTTTTTATATCTTTCTGCAAATAATACATACAGTACAAACATTCAGCAAACACCAGACTTGCCTATTTTGTTTGCACAGCAAAGGAAGATGAAATATCCTAAATTTTTATTCAGCATAGTGTTTATTTCCACCAGCACAGAGGGGTTTTTACATTAATTTCTCTGACAATTTCAAAGAAAACCTTACAGCCTGCATCAGTAACATAATACTGTATGCAATTTCAAAAGAGAACATAAAAGGGCCTTTGTGAAAGTGTCTTGTTATTCTAGTGCAATTCTGTAGTGGTAAAACAAAAATACTTTGTGTGTTTCAACACAATTCTACGAACTCTCAAACATGCTCTTTCAAATAAAGGCAAAATACCTGCTGCTAGAGGAGGTTAAATCACTCTGTGAGCCTCAAATGCTCCAAAACATCTTAATCACTAAAAAATTAATTGGCTAAATAGCAAATAATTAAAAATGGAAGCCTCCCTCCTGTTCTCCTTTCCTATCTCTCCTTTCATAAAACAAATGTAAAAATTAGCTAAGGAAAAATTCTAGCTGAAAATGAAGAGGATATTTTATAGTGTTAAGTGGTATTTATGGCAAGATAAACTGAAAAGTCAGAAAGAATAATGAAAGAAAGTGCCTGCTGAAATAAAATCTGATGAACAACATAAAGGTAAGCTCACTACATTCGTTGTTGAATTCTTCACCAGTATCTTTTATTATCCTGTATTTGAGCTCTGGATATATGTATATTATCCATACCATTCAGTAACATAATTAGTATTTCTCTTCTCACAAATTATTAAAGAGCCTCAAACTTTAAACATGGCATCATGATCAAGTCTATATCAGGCAAATTGCTCTCATCCAGTCAGTTTTTTCTTGCTATTTTCAGTTATATTTTATGTTTTCAAAACACATATATATATGTGTGTATATATATATATATATATATATAGCATATATAGATATATATATATATAAATCAAGCCATGGGTTCCTCCTGCTAGTGGTTTCCATCCACCACCCAGTAAACCTTAATATGCATGCCAACATTCTGGTACCCAGTTCTGTTTGCAAAAGCTTTCACAAAACTACGTTAAAAACAAAATCCACAGTGGAGGAATTTCACTGAATAAAAAACCCCACCACATTGACAGACTCTATTTACATCATCCCAGCACTGGTGGCCTTATTTTGAGGACTCTTTACTGTAACTCTGGCTGAGAAAAGCTACTGATATCAAAAACTATCTGTGCAAACAACATCAGAAGTCCTCAGTTCCTGGCATCTTTCATTCAACCTGCATTGCAACTCTCTTGTTTAATCCATTTCACTTTCAGTTTAATATGAACATTTTCTGAACTCCCCCTTTCAGGCCTTTGCAGCATTAGATGAATCTGAGGATAGCCTGAAGCTTTTCCTTAGATTTGTGCTGAATCTCTAACTATATTGTATTTAAAAATAGCCACATTAATTTATATTTTTCATTTTATTCTACATCAATGTATTTCTTAAAGAAAATCACACTTGTGCTAAAATATATAAAGAAAAAGACCGTCTTCCTGTTGAACATCTTATCCATAAATATCCTTTTAAACTAATAGCAGTCTGGTCTATGATTGAAGGCTTATAACACTTCTTTTTCACTCATGACCAAGTTGCCTTTTATGTATTTTATCCAGTGCTATTGCACAGCAATGGAAAAGCTATTTAATATTATTGTTCCAAGATCAGAGTTCAGACCTCTAGAATAAATTTTCTTCTTATATGTGGAGGGAATGAAAGAGGAAAAGAATAGGCAGATTTAAAGACCAAATTACATTTCAGCAAGCTTTTATTTCAAACCAAAACAACAAAGGAAATGTCATGTTTCAATAGACTAGTGTTTAAAATGGTTTGCTAAAATGGATTCCCACATTTACAGGCAGATTTTGTAAAGCAAGATTTCAACCTTCAAAAATAACTATATATATATGTGCTTTATAAAATACTGATCCTTATATAGAGGAGATCCTCATCAGTAAAAAATCTGGCACAGCAGTACATTGAAGACCCTAAGTGGGCAACATTTATTCAAGTAGGACCCAAGAGCTTCAATTAGGAATGGGATAGATATCACCTATCCCTGTGAGGTAGTAAAAAAAATGAGATTTCTATTATTTTTGGTATATGTTGATTTTCCCCCATACATGGAAACCTAGAGAAACCAATTTCACTGCCTGTTTTCAAGCAAAGAGAATATTCTGATATCAGAATTTATGCTATTTATGTTTAACTTCAGAAGGAAGTATGAACACTCTCTAAAAGGCCACATCTTTAGTGCTAACTGAAATTGTAAACAGGTGATGATAATGAACAATTATCTTCGGTAAAGCATTGTCTGGGGTATTCATATTACAGACACCAATTCCCCTTGATTGCAAGCTGCTAGGAAATTACATGGGGTTTTTTTTTTCATCCTTTTTAACAACACAATTTTATCTTTGATGGGATGGTGAAGGATCCTCAAATCTTAAGTAAGAAAGATCAGATTTTTACAAGTACCATGAAAGACAGACTTCCACAGATGCTTATATGTATTATTTGTTGCTATCCCTTTCCCTTTTTAATTGAACCTGAAGACTTCTGAAAAAATGGCTATTTTGTTATAAGAATTCAATGTTTACAAAATATAAGTTGTTTTTTTTGGTTTTTCTCTGGTTTTTGTTGAGTTGATCTGAGTTTATAAACAGTTTCTGTTGATAATTTCACTTTGTATGACTTCACTTTATATAGCTTTGTATTTGGCTTGTTCTAAACATATGGATAGGAAAACAAAAGAAGGAATTTCGATTTGTAAGACAATAAATGCTTCCAAACCTTTCAGGCATACAAGGATAATTGACTTCTAGTTAAAACCAGATACATGTAGAAAAGAATTGCATTTTCTATGGAAACAATCCTTAAGGACTAACCAATTTGAATATAACAGATGTTGCCAAGACAGTGATAGAGAGGAACAGAAAATAAATTGATAACCTGGAAAACCTGTTACCTTCTTCCTTCTCTTGGCCCTATAGGTGAAATTAGTGGCATGAGCTGTAATGATAGCAATGCTATCCTTGACCAAGAGGAATATGTGGAGAGATTATTATCATCATCTCCCTTTCAGACTCTCTAAGGGACTGTGATAGCCCAATTAAGATCTCGATCACTCCTTCAGGAGAATGGAATTTAGTAAATGACTTACTCCTATTATCTTGAGGGAACACTCAAGTTGGAAACCCTCAATAATCAACTTAAGAATGGCCAATTTCCATTAGAAATTCTACATTCAGTTTTTCTGTCTTTTAAATAATTATACTTATGTATTGGTTTATAAATTCCATGTAGAAATTATCCTTTACTGTATGACTTGATATAATGAATTTACTATCAGTAAGGGCATCAAATATTATAACTCTGCATACTCTTTTTCAAACTATAAAACATACAGGAAATTGCTCTTTTAAGCAATTTTAACAGCCATAAATTTTGTTCAGCTCAAATGCAGCTCAAATTGACCATGCACACCACATGCAAACTGATGAAATTGCATCCATATGCAAAGTGAAATTCTGCTGAATAGTTTGGATTTAGTTGAAAAGACAAACTTGAAAACTGACAACTACTGTTATCATAGATAAAACAGCTTTTATTCCTGAGTGTGAGGTCGTGTGGTAGGGGACATTTCTTTGGTCAGCTGGGGTCAGCTGTCCTGGCAGTGTCCCTTCCCAATTTCTGGTGCAGCCCCAGCCTGTTCTTGGGATTGCAGCACAAACAGAAAGGCAGACCTTGAGGCTGTGTGAGCACTGCTCAGCAATAACTAAAAATCTGTGAGTTATCAGCACAGCTTTGGTCTCAAGTCCAAAGCATAGAACCACAGAGCTGCTATGAGGAAAACCAACTCTGTCTCAGATCTAGTACAGGTATTTAACTTTATTCAAAACCCAACAGTGTTAGTTCTTTTCTTGAGGCCTACTATGCAGCTGTGGTTTCATTAAAAAAAAAAAAAAGTTAATTATTTGTGCCTACTTTAATGCATTTTTTCAAATTTCCATTTATGCATTTTTCTTGAAATCACCTTAGAATGACAATGGGATGATTCTACCTTAATTTGCAATTTATTTGCCCAGTGACAGATTTTAGCAACAAAGTAGACCCTTCAAATATTTGTAGACAGTTTGCACATAAACTGTCTGAAAACCTGGACAACTTTGTTTACATGAAGAAGATCTTATTTTCAAGCCTTCTTACAGCATCTTCAGCTTCCATTAAAATATACTGTAAAAAAATGAGATACAGAAGGAATTGCATGAAAAGTCAATGGCCTGTGGACAAAACATAACACATTAATTCACGAAAATCTTCTTGGCATTGCAGGAACTGAAGTGCTTTGTATGTTTCCATTTTTTTCTCACAACTATGTGAAGTTCTATCTTAATATTTTTTACTGGTTCATTTTGAACAGACAGAAGGACAGATAATGAAACATAGTTTAGAACATGGAGAGTTATCATCCAAAACTATAGAGAGCATATGAAGCTGAGATGGTATTAGACATATATCCAGCATGGGAATGTTGACATTCTTGGCAAACCATACTGTAGACTGTTACATAAAATTAATTAAGTGATGCAACTTGTTTGATTCAGTATCTGCAGAGCAGCTTGTATATATAAACATATATATACATATATATATATAAAAACATCTTGAGTGGATTCCTCTCGTAGTTACTGCTATTAATTTAGTGACATTCAGCATACCAAAGACCACTCCCTTTTGGTTCTCACATGTAGGTGTCTGCTGGTCAGGAGAGCAGGTATAATTTACCTCAGCCAGAAAGGCTGAGACACCACAGACCCCATTGGTTGGATTGCCTGGGTAAGGAGAGTTTGAGTCTTTTGCTCACTTAGAGAGAGACCTAAATTCTTTTGCATTGAATGTAAAGAGTCCAACAGATGAAATCTAGGACACGACTCACCCTAAGGAAAACGTCAAAACAGGTCTAGCAAAACAGTGCTCTGTTTCTGTTTTGGCTATAAAGTGAGTCTAGGTGATGGTTAGCTCAGACAACTATAGCTAGGAAACAAATTATTCCCTGATTGATTGGCCTGGACTTTAAATTGAGATTTTTAAACCAATTCTTATTCTTTAGTTTTCATATGCATCTTACTATATTTTTGAGTAGGAGATGCTCAAAACTTCTGATTCATAAACAGTTGAGGTTGAAATTGGCCAGATAAATTCTGGTTTTGGTCTCCAGGGTAACAGCAGTTTCCCAAAATGGCCACGTGACAGTCTTAACAAGTATATCAAACCACTGGTCATGTTTCATATAATGTATAATATGCCTCTAAGCAGAACACACAAGAAAAGCAATCTGAAATAATTTTAGTCCCAAGATGAATGGGTTCTCTGGCCAATAGCCATCAGGAGTGAAATCAGAGCTAAGCAATAACAGGAGGGGGAAGGTAATTCTAGCTGTGGGACATCATGACCACCAACTCATTGACCACCTACTGAAAACAGACCCCAGGCCCACAGAAAGGGGAGAAATGTGTATGTGGACTAATTTACATGAGTCTTGAGAGCCATGACTATCAAAAAGGCATTGAGTGCTAATTCATGAAAAAAATTCATCATTTGTAACCAATGAATCCTGATACCTTTGGTTTTTAATAGTGTAAAATTTTGATAATCGGGAGGCAAACTTTCATGGGTTATCTCTCTTGCACAAACTAGAATAAAAGTCAAAATAACTCACCTTAATGTTTGAGCTGGCACTGCCCACAGGGTCACAAACCAGTGTTTGGTGGCACTGCAGCAAGGTACTGCCCATAATGCACCCACAAGATTGGTCTTTGCAGGCCACTGTGGTGGAAATCACACCAAATATAGTCTAGATGGAAGACAAACGATTGGAAAGTTGAGCAGTCCAGCCACAGCTCTACATGAAACTAGTGGCTTTAGAGAACAGCAGATCTGTTTCAGGTGGCCACCATTTAGTTCAATCCATTCTAAAGGAAATGCATTGTTTGTGTTCTTCTGTGGGAATTGTGTAATGGCAGGGCTGAGTGGACACACACGTACTCCCACCCATGGACACACTGATTACATATTAAAAGGGAAATGTAGACCAGCCTTCATACTGTCAAAATGAACAATGATGTAGCACAAAGTCATAGAGCAGCTGTAGTTTATCATCAATATCATTAAGGCTATCGTGTTTTCAATTGATTCTGCTTTCTAAAACATGAATTTAACCACCTTATTAACTTTTCTACTGCTGAGAGCTCTTACTATTGTTCTATTAGTCTGATTATAAACAAAGGACACGTTTAATAGGTTGTTTTGCCTTCTTTTTTATTCCTTAATTATACTGTAGTAGAATTTCAAGGATAATATGAAAATCAAATGTGAGCACGTCAATAAAGTGTGTGCAGCTTATTCAGTCAGGTCTAGAGAAAGACAGTCACTCCCTTCAGTTCCGTGTTGATCTCAGAGTTGGCTATGGTAGTTACACTTTGATACCTGAGGTTATACAGGAAAAAAAACCCTTTCAAGAATGGGATGTCAAATTCACTACTTACAAAAGGACAGGTTATAGATGATTACTGAGGATTAGGACTCAGATCAGATGGATATTGCATTGTCACAACTTATGAATGGCCCGTTGTCATGATGCATGGATAAGAATGGAAATAAGATCCACAAATAGAGAATAGGTTTAGTATCACATTTCTAGTCAAGCATATTAATAGACAAGACACACAAAAGGATATTCTGACATCTTAGCAAAACTACTTAAAGAGTTTAAGCCAACTGACCTGTTTATACAGAAAAAAAATTTACATGTTTTCCCTAAATAATTTTTTGCACAAAAAAATGATAGTCAAAATTCACGCGTTCCTTTCTCCCCAGGTTCAAATCTGCTGAAATCAGTGGGATTATGCTGCTTTTCACTCCTTACATTAATTATAAGATAAGTAGAAAACTACAATTTTTACTAAACTATGCTGCAATAAATTATAGAATTAAAATCCTTTGCAAAATTACTTTAATGCTTCTTTGCACATAGGGAAAACATCATGTTTGTTTAATATCTGACTTTGAGAAAAAAATGTTTGCTTGAGAAAGTCAATTCTTATTGTACTATCAAGTTATTTTAAGCTATTGAAACATTGCCACATATTTTTAATACAGTTCATTAATTTTATAAGTCTGCAGGTTAGAAGGGAACAAATTTCTATAATCATGGATGTGGCATTATTAGAATTTTTTACTTTTGCTGATTTCAGCAAGCTTAAAACCACACAACACAGCCCTAAGCAAAATATGTATGATCTAGCAGAAAAAGGACAAATAATTATATTTTTTTTCCAAATGTGAACTTTCTGCTAGAGCTCAAATTATTAATAGAAACACTTTTTTTTTGTCTTGTAGCTTTAATATAAAGTCAAAGTCAACAATATATGTGTAACACTGGACTGGTCTAAGGAATTTCATGGATTTAAATACGAAGCTATTAATGCATAAAATATTGAAGTCGCTATTTCATAGGTAAAAATAAGAGGATTTTCATTTAAATAACATAAATGCTACAGCTCAAAGTACATTGATTAACTTAGCCATTCTATCACAATTTCATTAAGCACATCTACCACTTTTATAATGCTCTAATGAGCTTGGAAAGTCTAGCACATACTACTGATCTGATGTGTTTTTAAGTATGATGCTGTGGTTTCTTGGGAAAAGAAATAAATAAAATGAAGCTCTAAAATGAAATTCCCGAGTCGGCTGTATTCTTCTCAGTATGAATATGGTGAGGGATCAGGGCTGAAGCACAGAAGTTTTTTTAATCTCTACAACATCTGGGTGCCATTGACACTGATATTTGTGTGGACAGGAAGAGCCAGGATGGAGTGGAGATTTCCCTGTGAGTGCATTAGGAGGGGAACTGGCTGCCCTACAGTGACAGACCCCCAGGGAACCTGACAGGGCTCACCAGGCTCATCCTGATGAGTGCACTGGCCTTGGGGGTCAAAAGAGCAAGGGAAGGATGACCATAATAGCCAGGAAAAGGATAGAACATAAAAAGTGTATGGTTTACAATTATTATTTTTATTCTTTCTTTTTCTGTTATAATTAGATTGAGTATGATAGTAAATAGATTCTTAAGATATGTTATAACAAATAAATTCTGTAATTTAAATATAGTTATGCTTCCACTTTGACCATAAACAAAATCTTGAACCTGACACACTTTCACATGGAATATCCTTCTTTAATTTAACTGCACATTGAAACCTTCTAAGTTATTACTATAATCCCCAGAATGTAGTACCCATCAACTATTTCTTCACCACTTACCTTGGTTTCTATATCATATCATAAAAACAAGTATTTCTCATAGGATGCTTTGTCTGCCTTCACCATGGAAACATTTTCAGAGGTAACATTGCTGCAGGAATGCTGATGGTCATTTAAAGAAATATATAAATACACAAAAATAACTGTAAGTAAGCTATTCTCCTTCAAGCTGGTACACTAGGTGTTGATTAACTCTATCAGAATTCATATTCTGCCCTTTAATATCCTTAATAAGACAAAGGAGAAGGCAAAATAGTTATCATTTGTTCATTAATAACACCTGGAGACCAAATCAGAAATTCTACTGATGCTGATATTCCACTGGATACTACAATGCCAAATGGAAAATAAATACCATCGTGCCCTGTGTTTGAGACATTGAGCTCACAGCAACACTGGGGGAACAACACCCCATCCTCATTAATGTGTTGCAACTGCAATAAGCTATTGGTAAATGAAATTCCTTTAGCTGCTTGTCAGTGTACCCAGCTTGAAGAGAGAAGCTCAGATATGAGTCTGCAGAGAAAAATATATTCCTGCTTGAATATGGTTCTTTGTAGGAAGCTCTTAGCATTTACACTTTTTATACAGGCTTGTTTTGTTTTGCTTTGCTTGCAGCTAAAAGTGGTGCTCAGTAGGGATTATTTCTTATTCAGCTTGTTAAAAAATACAGTAAACATCCAGGAAGGGTATACAAGTTCTCAGTTAAGAAAAAATTTCCCCAGGCTGTTTTTATTTTTTTCTGTCTCACATAGCAGATCCATAGACTTCTTCATTGCACGAAAGAGGAAATATAGCAATATACAAATATACAACTTTTACATTTTTTTTTTTGTGGATGACATTTTCTATGTATTCTGCAGTTTATATCAGTCATGTTCATTTCTCTAATGAGTATGTAAAGCATGTGGGATTTGAGTCTTTGAAAATCTTTCATTTTTCTTTTAGTTATACCTTTTCAATAAAAACAGAAATGAACCTTGTTGTTGAAGGGATCTTTCTTTCATGCACAATTCATGACAGAGCACCAAAGTGAAGCTTTGCAATGTCACCATGAAAACTTATTAGCTGTTTTTCAGTGCCCATGGCTAGAATTGCTGCATTTTAAAAAACTGTAACCCCTTTTGGAGGGAATTATGATTTTGATATGAAACCTATGGCAAACAAAACATAGCCTCAGACATTTGTGTCCATAGAAAGTAGAGCTCATCTTGTTACACTGATTTGTTCATGTGGAATCAATTACCTGTAAAGGGCAAAAAGAAGGGAAGACACTGGATACTGAGCATGTGTAAGTTTATGAAGTGATTTAATCACTTAGTTAAGGCTGGTAAGGCAACCACACCTCTAGATAAAACCCAAATTTTATTGCCTGTCACAATTTTCCAGCTCAGACGTATCTGTTCCTAGAGGTACACAATAGTTCAGTTCAAGATATGGGAGTTGGTTTGACTTTTTGTATTTTTATACTAGACAGTTCTAGTATAACACAAAAGGAATAAGGTAAATTAGACATGGTGGACGTACATAATAATTCTCCAGCAGTAACTATCGTAGCAGATTCACTTATTTTATGAATCAAAATGAAATTTCCTCAGGACAAGGTAAAGAATCTAGAAATCTGCAAGTGCTCATTTGGTCCTTGTAACATCCACACAAACCACCAGTAGGAACAATGAGTTTGAGAGCAGAATGTAGAATACAATTGAACATCTTGAAGAAGTTAGAATATTTTAACAGAGATCTGGTGTCAAAAGGTGCTGCCATAAGTAAAGTTTTGCCTTAATTTCAAAGTGAATCAAATATATTTTGCAGCATTAGTAGTACTTGATATTTATATAGTGCATTTAATTTGCAGTTGTCTAATTATATTTACAATATTACTTAAATTTAATGTCAGTGATCCATTTAATAGAATGATAAGGTACAAAATACTGCTACACATTAGAAAGCAGATAAAGTTTAGTCTAGTAATGTTCTGATTTTCTAGCCAGTTGTCATTTTGCTGCAGACAGCAGCATCATCTAGCTGTACAAGCTTCTATAGCTCCAGGTATAGCCATTTTGAAAAGCTATTTATTTGTCACATTTTTCTTATTCTTCATCACTTTTTTTCCTAATTAGCAAAACAATAGTAATAACACTGTGTTACAATTATCTTTGACTTATGTTAAATCTTTGCAACAGAAGTGGCTTTTAAAGACCTACTTCTGAATTACTGATGTCTGACTGAGGTTCTTTTCCCTGAAATCACTGCCTCACTTTTTTTTTTCAGAGTTGGTTCTTTATTAATCTTGCAATGATGCAACCAAAATCCAACCCTACAGAGGTGAAAAATTATCCCCCAAAAACTTTTATTAGAACATAATAATTTTCCTAACTCAAAAACACTCTGTGAGAATATTGGAGTGTTTGTCCTCTAAAGAGTTGTGCTCGCTCTAGTCTTCCCAGAGTAGTGAAGTAAAGAAATCTGCTGAAGCACATGTTCCTTTAGGAGGGAATTTGCTAGGTAATACCAGATGGTTTTCTTTGACTCAGTAGATCAGCCTTTGGGTGCAGGGAACAGGAACACCCTGGAGCATTATAGTCCTGTTTCCTCAAGGGTTGTGCTGCATGTGTTTACAACTACAGGTAAGTCACAGTATGTGCTTCATTGATTAACATGAAGAGAGTAATGAAAGTGGCATTGAACCCTGCAGCACCTACTCTAAACTCCCTTGGGATCTCCAGGGGCCACTACTTGTTTTCCCACTCAGAGGATTATCTGTAATCCAACTGCTCAGTCACCACTGTTCTAAACACCACTTAAGAGCTGGCTTTTAAGGCAAAGCATTAAATGGAAATGGTTTTTTTTTTTGCAAGTTTAACACAATTTAGGATCTAGTTCTAGTGTGAGAGAAACAAGCAGAGGTAATTGTAGCTGCAGCAGTTTATACCACAGCTCAGTTTTCCTTCTCAAATACATTTTCATTTTCAGGTGACATAACTGATCTGTCTCTGGTGTCCAAGAGGAGCAGTTTGCAGTGTGCTTCATCTTTGGAGCAGTGGGTAAGAAATTCAGAGACATATCAATAGTGCATATTAGGGTGGGAGAAAAGTTATGTGAGGAAAGCACTGTTCTGTAGGGGGTGTCCACCAAGTATCTCTAACATCAGGTAGCAAGTTTTTTTCATAAGACCAGGCTGGATATGAAGGAATATCAGACTCCCACCGTGCTACTAGTTCTGCAGTAGTGTTCTAAGAACTGCCTTCAACACCAGTGTAGGACAGCCACAAATCTCTCCTCAAGGTTAGGCAATGAAACCAAACGAATATTTGCCTACCTTTTGGTTGTAAACACCATTACAGTGTAGAGGACAAAAATTTATCAGAAAAAAAAATCTTCACCTGAGAGTTTTGACAAAATGAGGACTCTTACAGAAGTGACTGAGAGGGATAAAACGCTGTTGACTATTTTACAATCTAACAGGTTTTAGTAGTACAGTTAGAAAGCTGAACAGGTAAGATGATCTTCATGGTGGCTGTCCAGCCACAAAGCCAAAGAGCACACTGGATGAAATCACCAGGTGCTGAATAGATTAAGAATAGAATAGAATAGAATAGAATAGAATAGAATAGAATAGAATAGAATAGAATAGAATAGAATAGAATAGAATAGAATAATAACTTGGATGGATGGATGGATGGATGGATTCCATCCACTCTGAATGCATCTACTTGGCTACTGCTGAAGGATTTTACTCAGGGAAATTAAAGATGGAAGTAATTTGAGGTTGACTAGGGAAGAAACATTATGTCTGGAAATCAAAAAAAATTAGTTTAAAGGAGTGCTAGTAAGTAAGGTGAGCAGTTTATCCAACATTTTTTCTCACCAGTGGTAAAAGTCCCCAACATAAATACAAATAGCAAACTTCAGATGAGGCAAAGCCATGAACTGCTTTTTTATAGTAGGTGTTTTTATTCTGATATTTGAGTTTAGAGCTACAGTTTTAATGCATTCCTTACTACATAATAAAATAAAATACAATGTAAATTAATTTTCTTTTTTTTTTTTAATTACAGAATCAGTTCTCATACAGCAAGCAATTCACTGAGTGAAGTTAGACATTTCCTCTTTTAATTAAACATTTTGACACTGGGGAAGGGAAAATTCATGCTACTTGATTTGTTTTCAATCTGTCAAGGAAATCATGGTGTATTTTCCATTCAGGATAGCTGCCAGGAAGTCCTAGAACTATTAGTAAGGATGTTGTGAATGTGACCAGCACACTATCACAAAATTTTTCCTTACAGTTTCTATTAGGAACTATAAAACACTGGGATGGCAGTGAGAGATTTGAATTCACATCATGTTTGTGAAACACATTTCTGGAACAAGCCCCTTAATTCTCAACAGGTGGGTATTCTTTGCCCACTCAGATCCTTAGCCAATGTCTGGTGGAATAAAGGTTTTTTTTTTTCCTTATTAGCTCATCAGAGCCGTAGGGGAAAAGGAGGTGTTGAGTGGGAGGAGTAAGACAGCAGGAGGTGAGAGGGGCTGGACAGCCAAGCACTGCAGGAACACCTGGATATGCATTGCTGCTGCATGGGACACACAATCATCTCCTGCTGGGGCAACATGACAATGTGCAAGCTTTACAAATGGCTGTCTTGTCTTGACACAGTCCAGCTTTTTTGTTTTTCTGCTTTCTTTCATTGACTATTCACAGATGCACGGAGAAATTTATTAATGATACTTTGGGAAGCTTCAAATACAGTGTTATGATCAGATTGTCTAGGCAGATCACACAAAGTCTTCTCCCCACATGAAAGATCTACAGAATATATAATTTAATTTAGATATTTTAAGTATCTATCTATCTATCTATCTATCCATCTCTCTATCTATCTATCTATCTATCTCTCTATCTATCTCCCACATGCGTCTTAATCAGAGCTCAAGATATGAAGTGGGATTGCAAGAAATCTTTATAGTTTAGTGGATAACAGGAAAATAAGATGTGTCTGTCAAGTCAGGGCTACAACATCAACATGAAGTAGCAGAAAAGTGGCAGTGTTGGACAAAAAGGATTTCATTCTCAGACACAAAGGACATTTTGTTTTAATATGACAGGAAATTTTGCGAGTACTCCACTTGCTTCTCTTGTCTAAAAAGTTAAATCAGATTTTTCTTTATTGCCTGCACTCTCAAAATTTCAAAATTGGTGAAATTTTGGATTATGCATATTATGCAATTAAAACTCTCTTATAAGAGGATGTATAATTTATCTATCATATACGTATTACATACTAAATATGGAGAGTATATCCAGTGATGTACAGCTGGTACACAGAACTGAGCTGGAGTTTGAGAAGAGCTTTTCTACTCAAATCAGGACAAGATCTTGGATGAAGTTACTCTTTCATAAGGCCCTGAAAATTGCCTGTGTCAGTGTCATGTCCCATGACAAAAATTTTAACTTCCTGAATTCACATAAAAAGGGAAGGATTTCTCCATAACATAGGAAGTAGATAAATTAGTAAACAGTAGAATATACATAATTATTATTTTTTCTACTGATAAAATGACACAGAGCACAAAGGAGTCTCTGCTTGTCTTTGGCAAGTGCTTAGCTCAGTTTTTACACTTCTAGAAGCACAGCAAATAGACTGGACTTCAGGCAAATCCCTGAGGTGTTAGCACTGATCACATTACCTAGAGACTCTACTGGTGACAAATTCCTTGGAGGTCAAAAAAACAGAGGAAAGACCATAACAAAGTAAAACCCAAGAAACTGCTCTGCCTCTGTTTTCTCCCCCTCATTCCCCATCTCCACATCTGTGCATCTGTGAGAAACATGGATAAACTATTTGCAAAAAGAAACAAGAGGAAAGTTATTTTGAAATGTGTAAAAAGCCATTGATACAGTAAATCCATGGTTTATTAAAATAATAAAAATATTAAAATACAATAAACAAGTCCCAAATCCTGGAAATACTTATGCAGTTATTGAATTCCAAAGGACTGATTACTCATGAGTAATTACAAGTTAAACATATAATTAAGTATTTCCACTCAAACTTTGAGTCATTCTGCTCCACTGCTATTTCAAATACCTCCCTATATTTGACGTTAATATAAAGTGGTGTGAACTTTTTTAAAAGCTGAAAATAATTTGCATAAATTAATTAATATTTCCTTAGAAAAATAAACAAGCATTAGATAAGTATAAAGAACTTAAAGGGCAAGTTGCTTATTTCATAGGAAATTATGACAATTAAAATGCAATTTGTCTTTTTTATAAAATTTTAAGGCATTTAATACCCACATATTAAATCTCTTTGCTAATGACTTACCAGTTTTAAATGCTTTGCAGTAATGACTTATATAATTTCAAGTGGTTATTTTCCATACTTCATTACTTTCCCCCAAATGATCATTGATTTGATAATTAGTTGATATTTTAAAGGCTAAAGACGTGATGTCCTTGAAAATGTTTTAAGTGTCTTGTTCAGGGCAAAAATAAATTATCATCTTTGAAATGCCATTCAGCAGTAATTTTAGTGGGCTTTTTTTAGTCTATTACAGATTGAGAGAGTCTTTCATTTTATATTAATTAGTAGTTTGTGGCAAGATACTCAGAAATCAACATGTTGCACCGAAATTTCATGCAGTAAGATATCTCCCTGTACTCAGCGGGTAGCTGTAATGTATCTTTGAACAAACCCCACATTCTACTTGATGTAAAAAGACTTGCAATTTTTACTGTGTCATTTCTCTTCTACATAACAAATTAACACTCTGCAAAACTTTTATCCCCTTCCCAGCAGGCAGGATACATTAGGACAAGAATTCTCAACCTCTTAGTGAGTTTTCAGAAGTTGTTTCAATCTAGGAATTGATCTGATGCCTTTGGAGATGAACTCCTTGAAGGACAATGTGTACCATGCTGCAGGAGCTGGAGCACACTTCCTTTGAAATAACTCTACTGTCTTCAATGGACCTAAAGAACGCGTTTAATTAACATTTTAACTTGTGTGTGTGAAACTATAGACATGAGGAGTAAACTGGGATTAGGATCCTGTTCAGCAAGAATAAAAGCAACAAAAGGTTAATATTTTTAACAAAAGACTAAAAAAGTTAAGCAAAGTACTAGTGAACGACTATTTTTTTATTAAATATATAACTGTAGATTCTGATTGTGTCTGAAAGGTACTGATTAAACTTTGTTGTTAAACAGCTAAACTGATTAGCAATCAAGTCACAGGAGCAAGTCATGCAGCTTGTTTTTGTCACTAAAGAGTGACATAGCATGGGGAGGTGACACTGCTGTGGTGTCACTCAGACTGGATGCTCTTGAGGGTCAGTTATAGGAAGAGGATAAATTATTGATGCATCATTAAACCATATAATGGTTTGGATCAGGAGAAACCTTGAGCATCCCTACTTCCAGCCCTTCTGCCATAGCCAGGGACACCTTTCACTAGACCAGCTTGTTCAGAGCCCAGCCTGGCCATGAACACTTCCAGGGATGGGGCAACCACAGCTTCCCTGGGAAACGTGCCAGTGTCTCACCACCCTCTCAAAAGATCTATTCTAAACCCACCTTCTATCAATTTAAGGCCATTCCCTTTGTCCTATCATTGTGTCACTTTAAAAAGTCTCCATTTTTCCTCTAGTCCCATTTTAAGTACTGGAAGGCCACTCTGGAGTCTTCCCTTCTCCAGGCTGAAACACCCCAATTTTCTGAGCCTATCTTCATAGGAGGAGTGCTCAAACCCTGTGATCATCATCAAATTGATGGAATTCTTTGTCATTGAAAGATTGTGTGATAAAATTCAGTCATCATAGAATATCAGACTTTTAATGATGACAAGTTTTCCATTTCTTTGTGTTATGTAAATTTGTATTTGTCTGTTTTGAAAAGTAAATTAATCTTATGAATATCTCTAGCAAAATCTCTAGCAAAACAAGCTACTTTTGAGTAAAATTTTTTTTTTATACTTCTATAATATCTTTTAAATAAAAAAATGCAAGAAACTTTCTAGAAATTTTGTATTTTCTAATAATTTAAAATAAAATAAGGATACTAAGTCTTTAATCATGTATCATGATGTTTTTTATTAATATTTGAAATATTATTATTTATTAATATTTGAAATTAAAACAAGTGGACAAAACTAGAGGCAACACTTGCTGACTTTAGCAAAGCAAAGGATAAAAAGATACAAACATCTGCAAGTTAATGAAAAACATTCTAAGTATCATTTATATACCTAAGTCCCAATAAAACCAATAAAAGCTATAGCCATGCTTGAAATTAAGTGTTTGCTTCAGGAATTTTTTGATTGGGCTAATAGAAGGTACTTAAGCACATTTTCTGTCACTGTGGATTAACACAGATGTACTCAAATTCACTAATCTATAGCCTACATTCTCAGTGACCCATGAGTTAAAGAAAACTGGCTCTTAATGGGGGTCTGGCAGGCTTGATCCATTAGTTTTTTATTTACACGATGTTTAGATTTAACCTTTAAGATGTAAATATCTAAATTCTATATTCATATATTTGAGGTTTTTCCCCCAAGTGTATTTGTTTTTTGGTTTTTTAATTGCCTCAAAAAAGGCTGAGAACAAATATAAATTATTTGCCTTAAGGTCAGGAAAAATTGGATCAGTTAGTGCAGTCTGTTACTCAGAGGTAAAGTTCTTTTCCTCATTGCAGCATTCCAAAATTGTTTTGTAACTGGTGGAAAATTTGGCCTCTGTTGTTTTGATTGTAAATGGATATTTTTTAAAACTACATATTTAATGTTTTAATTACAATAACAGAGGGCTTTGTTATTTCTGTTGCCAGTCACTGAACATGACATGAAAAGGGGAATTCAAGTATAGTCTCTTGGTTATTAAAGGACACTCCATCATAATATAAAGTCTCCTTACAAAATCCCTCTGACAGAGTTTGCCTCTCACTATTTCATCTTTGAGTGATCACCAGTGTAAGAGAAATCTAATTTATACCACCTTGATGTATTAGTGAGAGATTACAAAAAGTGAGTTTCTGGAGCAGCTAGCTACTCTCACCACTGAAATGGATGCTCTGGCTCCAGATTTCTATTTACATCTGTTGAACCTCTGCTATAGCAAAGAACTATTTACAGCTGAAGATAATTTCTCTCCATTATGGGGTAGGGTCAGGGAACCTTCTAATGGTTTGGTTTTCTTTCTTCTCATTCCTCTCTTTTCCATGTATATATAAGAACTAGATACAACCTTCTGATAAACAGCTAGTAATATACAGACAATTGTGATAATTGTTCTCCCTTGACTTTACCTCATTAAAAAGACAAGTTAGAAAGCCAGAAAGTTTGAGGACTAAGACCAGAGAGAAGGAACAATGAAGATTAAGGAATGTGGGAAATATTTGTGAGGCAGAGGAAGAATCAGGAAAGGACAATACCAGGCAGAATGACCTGTACAGGGAAACACTTGGTTAGAGTGGACAAAAAGTGAGGGCACAGAGTAATGTGTGAATTGAAGAAGAAAGCAAAGGAAACCAGGATGAAGGAAAGTTCACTAGAGAAAGACCATTTGCTTGCAAATGTTTGTACGATGTTTATATACCATTGCAGTAGAGTATGGAACACCAGAGATAACTCCCCTGATCAGTAATAAGGGCCTATCATAGCTCATTATGATGCATGTTATAGGCAAATTGCACCAAATATAGTGGAGCTGTACTCACTGACAGGTACACAAGGGTTTTTCCATCATTAATTCACTATAGAAACCAACATTGATGCAGATTCTAAGATGGACTGGGAATTCTAAACTTTACGTCTCTGTAAAGAAAAAAAAAATACAAACCTGTTATGGTCCTGTGAAATGCAGAGAATGTGTGACTGTGAATTTGCTGAGATGCCTATGGCCCATGTTTTTTAGAAGTCGCTGTCCATGACAATCAAAGTACAAGTTGTTATTTTACAGAAATTTGAAAAAACAAACTTTATTTTCTCGTTTAATTCCATCACAAATTACTCTTGTTTTTTTTAATAGTCCCTGAATTTTAGAATTGCTCTTGCCCTCTTTAACAAACTGGTATTTAAACATGACTTTCTAAGTGACTGCTTATAAAAGAATTATGCTTATCTAGTCTGTAAATGTCATTTTATGGATGTTGTTATCCTAGTGAACCTTAATAGCCTCAGAGCTCAAACAGTCTTAACTTATCTCTGAAAAGTACAGGGTCAGCTGTTTGGGTAAAAGCAAATGCTGTCGTTTAGCTACTAAAACAAATATATTAAAGTCAAATGTTCAACTGATGTTTGAATGAAAAGTCTCTCTGCCAAATAAAAGATACTATTACATTGGCTTTAACAGGAAAGTATAAAATATTTTCTGTTCAGTTAGGCTTATGTACATCACTGAAACAGCTTTTAGGTACCCATGTTCTGCAGGCCAAAGCTGCTGGGACACAATCACCTACTGCAGTGTGACAGGTAGCCTGTGCCATGGGGATGAAGGATGCCTCTCCCTGCAGAAACTGGTTTGTGGGATAGGTGCAGGAAAAGGTTTAAAATCAGCTGTGATGCCTGGATACCCCTGCAGTTTAACCTCCCTAATCCATCCCCAGGAAGTGGACATGGGAGCCGTGACAGACACATTGAAATATTCCCCCACATTATGGGAAAGAAACTAGGGAGAGATCAAGGCAGTCTGGAGTGGAGTGCACCTCTCAGATGGAGAAGAGTTGTTGTGAGCCCACACCTTTATTTACAACACCCAGGAATTTGGGAACTAAGCTGGAAGGGAAACTACAGAGAAACTGTCAGGTGCTCATTAAAATCACAAATCTTATGTGCTTGAAATTCTTCATTTTTCCTGTTTCAGATCAAAGCCTGGCCTTAAGGACCACTTAATAAGATATTTTATTTCTTTATTGTTAAGTTTTAATCAGGGTTAAAGTGGGTAGTTAAAGATGTTCTGCTGTTACATATACAGAGATTCCAAGGAAAGCAGTGAATGGGCCCACCCTGGCCTGCCTTGCTGTTGATAGCATTGAAAAGACATAATCACAGAATGATTATGTGCAGGTGCTTTATTGGAGAGCTCTGGGAATCAGGGGTGCAGACCCAAATCTGACTCTGACATGGATCCGAGATGAAAATGTTTTCATACTCTTTTCATGTAAAAACTATATATTAATTATTAAACTCATATTGTTCTATTGTATATTACATATATTGATCTTATCCAAGCATGTATTCTTATAATTTTGATTAGGCCCCCTCAAATATTCTTTCTCATGATTCTTTTTATGATTACATAGTTTCTCATGATTCTTAATACAATTAAACAATAATCATATTCAATCACCAAACAATCATTACATTTAATCATTTATCATATGATGATTACGCAGGTGAAGCTTCACATGATCTAGAAATAAACAAAGCTCAATATTCATTCCCAGGGCCTAGTTCCCTTTCCCAGGCCTACCAGACCCAATCTTCCTTTCCACCCCCTGAATCTATTGTATGCAGTCCCCATGATTTTGGAAACCTTTTAACCCTGTGCTATCACTGCAGGGCACCTGGAGGGACTCAGTGCTTGAGAAGCCCCCAGAGACAGGGTGGCAGTGCAGAGGAGACATGGGGGACACATACACTGTGGCATTCCAAACAGACCATGGGCAGACAAAGGCAGAAAAAGGATTTCTCCAATCCTGGTACCATGAAGGGGTAGAATATGGCTAGAGCATTTCTTGGAGATGCAACAGGGTCATCCATGTGTGCAGCTGTGAAAAACCCAATGTGATGTTTTTTAAATTAGATCCTTTTCTATATCCATGTGTGTGTACTTTCACTGTAATGGCCAGGATTGGGTCTTTTACTGCTTTGCAATTTTGTCCAGGTCTGGCACCATCCTTTCTTATCTTCTTCTTCCTGTGTCCCCAGCATTTGCAGCTGCCAGAGCACTGTGCACACATAAGCTGTGGCTCAACGTTCCTCTAAACTGAGGTTTCTCAAGGTCTTACCAGCCTTCAGTATGTCCATAAAAATGGGTAATGGGTCCTTATACATTTATTAACAGTTTTCCTTTTTTAACCAGAGTTCTTAGAGAGAAAAGAAATCATTAAGTGGTTAAATTCTAAACTGATGATTGTGTATTGCTACAAGTGCTGATACCCAGGTAATCAGAATCAGGAGTCAGACGATTCTGTCTATGAATCCAGTCTTAATTTCTTGAAGAATTCTTTTTTTCATTAAAACAAAAATCCCTATGAGATTTACATAAATATACAAATAAAAAATTCTGTATGTTTACCTCACAACAATGGCACCACGTGAGGACCTTTCCCTTTCCAACAATAATTTGTTATTTACACTAGTGCATACACTGATCAATAATTTATCCTTCTATTATAACTGTACTTAGAAGTACATGATGCTACCACACTACACCCTCCACCCTCCCCCAAGCTATGATACAATAATTAAGTATAATTCTGTATCTGATCTAATAACCAAGATACTGTGTGGATTTGTGGGAAGATAAAATGAGTTGAATTTTTTTTTTTTTTCATCAAGGATCAGAATAAAGACTTTCAATATTATTCAAAAATTCAGATTTCTGGATGATCTTGCACTTCTATACCACCAAGAAAGCTGTGAGACGTTGAATTTGCAAGAGACAAAGAATGAAGGGCCATTCTTAAAAGTACATTATATTATTGATTAAAAATGTCGTGCAGCATTAGCTCTCATGTCACCTTGTGTTTGAGATCATCACAGTAGACTGTTGGCAAAAACTTACTCTGCCAGCCTGGGTGAATTAAGAATAGAAGCCCCATTTTACAGCTGGAGAAACCAAAGGACGGAAAATTGTCAGGGTTTTTTTTTTATAATTACCTGAAATAATAATTAAGGAAGTGACAGAACTTAGAAGTGAGAGTGGATTTTATGAGAATATATTTTATCCCTGTTTTCATTCAGATGTTCCCTTACTTGGAGAAGAACCCAAGCACTGACCTAAGCCTCTGCTTCACCATCATCCACAGCTCCTTTTCACACCATCCCAAGGCCCTGACCTTGCTCTGTTACACAGCTCCCCCTTTTACCCTCTCACACTACTCAACATGTTTTAAACCACATGCCCACATTTGTAGCTTTGAATCATCTTTCCACAGGTACAGAATGGAGGACTGCACGAACTCATTAATTTTTTGATTATTAGAAAGTCTTTATATTAATCTTCTCATCTTCTCCTCCCACATTCTCACACATATTCATCCTGGGAAGACAAAATTCCACTAAGAAGTTATAAATATTCCATTTACTTATGACACATATTAAAATTAATTTCTGAAAGCAATCAGAAAATAGGAAAATCAGATTATTTAACTTCTTTTAGCATTGATAGGAAGACATTATCCATTAAAAGAAGCTTTTATACAATGGGCATATGAATCTGTAAAAAATATTATTTTAATAGCATATTATTTAATGCCTGACAACAATAGGACTGATAGAATATGAACAATAGTAGATGAGCTCATTAGTTTTCAACGTTTTTTACAAAAAGAATAAAAAAATGTTTCAGAATGTTGGTAAAAATATGCGGTTTTATCTGAAAATTAATCTTTATTGAATATTTGTGTGAGAATTTATTTAGGTGATAGAAGCTTAAAAATCTGAGTGGAATAGAAAGAGGGAAACTCTCTTCATATTTATTAGAAATTCTGGTTTGTGAATAATAGAAAATTAAAGGATCACTTTATCCAGAACAGACAAAGGATGGAAGAAACAGGACATTGTTCCATTCCAACTATTTCTTTCTTTCTTGGGTTGGAGAAATCATGCTGTATAAATGTGGTGGACTACAACACAGTTTATGCTTTATCAGCTGGTTGTGTCAGTTTAAGTAATAATTAGTGTGGTGGTTTTATTTTATTATTTTGCCATGCTTGTAGTACAAAATGCCAATACTTCTTTTTTTGAAGCATTGAGCTGCCATGGCATAAGAACAAGCCAAGTGGAGACATAAAAAGCCAAAGGCTGTACATGTAGTTCCTAAACCCTCATTAAGACTTTTATTTATTAAAGATTTTGGTCTCTGTGTACGTGACTTTGAGGAACACTCAGCTAACATTTCTAACTCCTTATTACTAATCTCACTAGTTCATTGGTTGGGGTCTCACTTAAAGGACAGGAAGAGATGCATGAGATCTCCTACACCTAGCACACAGCTGAATGTTGATTATATCGTTAAGATTTTATCTGTGCAAATAAAAATGCAGATTATGAGCCAAAGCATATTTTCCTACCAATGCAAGTCTAAAATGGTGCATCATTTTATGCCTGCTATTGAACGAAATGCAAGGTAGAAAATTAATAAAAAATTGACCTTCTAAACTGATATTCCAGTTTCCAGATTAAGGACAGCATAAGAGGAAGATATTTCAGAATGGTCACTTTGCTGTTTCTTTCATCATTATGAATAAAAAATTTACATTTTATGCTGAAAAAAAAATTTTCAAAAAATTTTAATGGTGGAATTTTTTTTCCTAAAATATTAGTTGAGAGAGATGAAAACCTTTCTCATGAACAGATCAATTTTAACAGCTTTTAAATAACAAAATAGCAACCATATTTTTATGCCAAATTATAAATTATCTTTATTTCAAGTGATCACTTGCTACTTGCAATCTTTTCCTTTGAGAACTTCCATAAATTCTGAATTAGACATCGTAAGCCTCTGAAATATGTACATTTAAAAACAGAAGAGAAGATTAAATGAACCATGTAAACACTCTTAGGAAATAAAAAGAATATTGTAAAGCACTTAGTAAGTTATGTATCTGAATTGAATTTTCAAGTTTTTCACTTTGTTATGAATTAAAGAAAAGCTAAATTTTAAGTATGCTTTTATATTAATTCACATGCAGACAAGTAAATCATTGATAGCTGTGAATGACAGGTGCAATTCTCTTGTTCCACTTGTTTTCAGGGAAGTTCCAGTCTTTAAAAAAAAGGTCATTAAAACTGATGAAAACCAATCTTGACATAAAAAAACCTAAACACACCTCTCATTGGACTGATACTATTTTTAATCAGTGAAGTTGCACCAAGAAGAACAAAAAGATGAAAGTGACAATGTTCTTGAGTAGTTTGACCTTCCACTGCTTACCGTGTGTAATGAATGAGACTCCTCTTACCGTGTATGATGAATAAGGACTCACTTGCATCAGCAGAGCCTCTTGGAGACATCTGAGCTGGTTTGAGAAAAATACTTCCAGACTTCTCCAAATGATTCACTAAATGGTGGTGAAAACCTCCTGTCCTTAATTTTTCTTTGTCACAAGGGGTGTCACTGATATTCAAAGGAGCTATAAGAAGTTACATTGGAGAATCCAGCCCTTAGTTTCACATTATCAGTATAATATCAACAATCAGATCTTTTAAAATATCATAAAAAGAGCACAAACACTAAAATGTGAACTAAAAATGTTCAGAACAAATTTATGCAATTTATGAGCTAAAAAGATTTTTGTTTCTAACTGGTGCCTCTTCTGTTTGAACACTGTAAAATTCTCCAAGAAGGAGGGTCATAAATATTCCAGACCCCATACTTCTAGCCTGCATAATCTATACTGCTTTTCACCCACATTCATGGCTTGGCTGCACTTGGATAGAGCTTTCCCAGGACCTCTTCAGTCCCTGGAACCATAAGGAAGGAACTGCTGCAGTTATGACAAAAGACAGAGCTGATCTCAAGCATGGATAGTTGATACCTGAAATGGTGGCATGAGATGCAGCTTTGAAAGCACTAGCAGGGGATGCACAGACACAGAAAATTATTATAACACCAGTTAGAGTAAAGGGAGCTTACAGGTTAAAAGATATAAAAGTCCATTTTACTAAAAAGTGGATTTTTCTTTGCATTTTACAGAGATTAAACTTACATATTAGAAAAATACCAGCAAAAAGGAAAAGAGTCTACTATAAACATGATCATATTTTTCTGCAATATCCAAGATGCCATTGCTTCTGTAGCATGCTGTAATTAATCCTTTCAGGCTCCCCTGTCATGGTTGAACAACATAACTATGGGTTGTCCATCACCTAATAACTTCTGCAGGTGAGCAATTATTACAATAATTAATACCTAGAAAAATTACCAGGACAACCCTGTACTGTCATTTATAAAGAAAACTTGCTAGTTATTGTGTAAATTTTGAATTGTCACTAAAAACCCCATACTTATATTCTTTTTTTTTTGTATGAAAATTATCTACATAGTATCACATCCTGCTAAAAAAGAGCATAATTTATTCCAAGGTTCTTCAAATAAACAAATATTTCAGTGTAAATGATATCAGAAAGATCATTTGAGGCCTGCCAAAATAGAAAATGCAATACTTTACATAAAACTGCAATAACCCGATTAGCTTGGAGCAACAACTGATGATGGGAGAATATAAATAAATTGAATATCTGAGATACAATAGAAAAATATTTGCTATTACATTTGTTTATAAATGTTGCACAGAGCTGTAATATGTACAGAAGAGTAAATGGGTTTATCTTCTATATTTTGATTTCCACCAACTCATTCAATTACACTTGGAATTTTGCAATATTTCCTTTGATCCTTTTAACAGGTTTTGTATTTCATAATAGACAGAAAGAAGAATCAACAGAAAACAAATCTGTTATTCTCATGTAAAATTCAAGGGCTACTGTTTTAAATGAAAATGAGCTAATACTTTGAGGTACCCATTTTTTCTTTATCCTCCCGGACTGTGGCTTGTGTTGGGGTACCAGCTGCACCACAAATATTCACAATTCTCCGAGTAACTTAGTTTTGCCTTCCCTAAAAGAAAGTCACGCTGCTGACAAAAACTTAAGTCCTTGAAAACTTACAACCTCAGCCAGTGTTTGATTTCCAACAATAAGATAGGAATCTAGGACCAGCTGGCTTTCCTTCCAATCCAAGGAGTTTTTATGAAACAAAACGCATTTCTTACACTTAATTTCCTAGTGTGAAATTAATTCCTCTCCCTTTTGCCTTTTTAAAGTTAGCCCACTCCTCTGGAAATGGAGCCAGGGTCTAAGGCAGCCTTCAACAACAGCTGTTGTCTGACTTGTCCCTGACCACAGGGCAATGACAAAAAGATTTGGGGGTTCCCAGCAGGAAGGGTCAAACACCTGAATACTCATGTGTGCAGGAGGATGGCACCCCTGCATGAATCTTACCTCTGTGGGCAACATCTTAAGAAGAGTAACAGAAATAGAGAAATCATAAGTGGATCAATGACTTTAGCTGGGACATCTACATATTAATGCCGTGGTGGGCAAAATGCAGATGGTCTCAAAATGATCCTTATAAATATTTACCATGCTCAGGGAACAGGGTTACAGGTATATACCAGTTGAACCCTTGTGCTTCATCAGCAGCTGGTAACACTGCCAAACACAGAATGTGATTTACATAAGTTTTTGGGTTTTTTTATGAATTATGCTGGCAGGATTTATTATGTTCCCTATGAGACATATCAATATATTCTTGTATTTCTCAAGCTGAATGGATCTCCAGGGATTCAGAAGAGATTCAAGCTCTTTCCTACTCATGTACAGATTGGGGCATTTTTTCACTACACAGAGATTTTTCTAACTATATCTCTCAGGTGACCCTCAAGTGATAGCACAAAGGAGCAGCAGATATGTGCACAACCATATAAAATAAAATTAGATTTCGCTTGGAGCTATTTAAGAAATCACACATAAGCACAGGAAGTGTGAATAGGAAAGTATGGCAACCAGTCCTGTCTATCATGCCCTGCACAGTCAAATTGTGTGTTTGATAGTTTTTCTGTCAGGACAAGTCTTCTTTATGACTGGAAGACTGAAACAGCTTTCTTCCCATATCAAATTGCCCCTGTTACCAAGTGATTTTAATGGGATTTAATTAAGGGATGTAGGAAGTTTCACTGCTCTTACTCTACTTTTGGAGTTTTTTATGTTCATGGAGGTGGCAGAGTTTTAGCAGTTTAGGCTGTCTGGGAAGAATCCCCTGTGAATGAAACTTTCATTTCCCACTTTCCCAAATTACAGTTCTCTAAGGGTTATTTACTGCAACATAAATGAGGGGAAAAAAACACAGATAGACAAGCAAAAAGGCTGGCATTTGCAACTAAGTGCATTTCTAAGCTAAAGCAAGCCAAGCATATCTTTGAACAGAACCGTGCTTGAGAGCAGACCTGTATATTTCTCCCTGACCAATAAGATATATTTATATAGCAGTTTATTAATAATAAGCACCAGCCTTTTATGCTTGTTCTTATCCAGTGTAACTCACTGATGTACTGTTATTTAACACTATAGTAGAATTCCCTTCTCTCTGAGCTTTAATCATATGAGAAATTAGATTGAATTTGCATTTACACAGCAAATTTTGTGATATAAGTTTCCTAATATACTTCTGCTTGATACTGAAGTAAATTGTATTATCCCTAATGGGTCATCAGTTCTGAGGTTTAGTATTTGATCTTGCTTTATTATCTTCCCTAGCTATATTCCATACCTAATTTTTTCCTGAAATGAACATTATTGATTTACTCATTAAATACTGTCTGTTTGGTGTGAATTTTTCATCTAAGCAGTATGATGAATCTTTTTTAAAATAATGATTATATGCTGCACAAGACTTGAAATACTGTCTTTCTGAGATGGTTTTCAATGGATTGCAACTAAATACATTGTATACAAAAAACGTCTTGTACCCTTTCTGCAAAATGACATCCATTGATTATATCTCCTCAAAAATGGAACAATCAATAAATTATTATATTTCTTAAAATTAAGCTCATTTCAGGGTGAAGGATTATTTTCTTGGTTTCATTTGAAGGTGGTGTTTTGTTCCTGTATTACTTCAGCTTAAAAGACAAACTCATATCACAGAAAAGTGGTAAAAAAATTTAGAAATGTTTAAAAATGCAAGTTTTAACATGCCAAAAACCCTTCAGGAATACAAAAAAGCAAAACCCACCAAACAATAAAACAAAAAACAACCCAGAATAAACCTCCCCCTCACAAATAAAAAAAACCCTTCCCAAAACCCCAAAGAAAACAGATTGTGTGAAATGAGTCTCCAGTAGTTCAACTTACTGACACACTATATTTTCCGGCTACTTAAATTTTCAAACCCAATGAGTGAATTTTTTGCTATGAAGAATCTTTCTGATATTATTCCTAAATACTCAAAGAAGTTGGGTCAAAAGCAATTGATTCTGCTACAGAAATGTGTACAACTTGTCAGTGGCGTCCAACATTAAAGAAAACATTGCATTCAAATTCAGCAACAGACAAAAAAGAAAGCATTTCCATAAACCATAGAAATATCTTTATATACTGTGTTGTTTGATTCAGGTCAATATATTTTTCTTTATTGAAGTAGATATAAATATTTTCAGAGCATTTCAACCTTAAACATTTTTTAATTTTGTGCACTAGTATTCATCTAAGGAATCCAAGGTTTTGCAAATGAAACCATGTGGAAATGAAGGAGAAAACCCATCCACATGGAGATGGTTAGGCTGTGCTTCCTCCAGTTCTGAGAGTTTTCCCTGAGCAAAAGAATAAAACCCTGAGTAACCTCTGAATGCTGGGAGAGGTAGAGACCACCTGAGATCCCTTCCAATCTAAATTATTTTATGATGTGGTGATGTTTGATGCATAACTATCAAATTAACAGGGCTGCTTTAGACTACATGTTTCATGGCATTTCCTGTCCTAAAGCATCAAACTATGAGTGACACACAATTTTACCAAGTGTATAACTCTTTTTAGTACATTTGTTAGTATTGAGGTAGTAATTCTTCTCAAAGCCAGTTACAGGTGAAAAATGCAAAACTCTTTAGTTAAAAACTGTCTGAACTTTTAGAAGTTCAGTATGTTAAGAAGAAAAAACATTGAAGCGTCAGTAGGATGTTATCTTCTCAGTAGTATTTAACAACTCTTCATGTGGCCAAAAACAAATGAGTAATCAACTTGTAATTATCTTGCCACAATTTTATGGAGGTGTGCATTATTCTCTTTCGGATACTGCTGCCATGAAATAAAGGAAGCAAAATCAGTAGTTCTTGCATTCTAATCCTGTGATATTAATTACCAAGAATATGTGCCTGACATGGTTTTCATTTGTTTCTCAGTGAGAGTTATCTCACCAGCTGCAGTGGATACCTGATTACTGGAGACAGCCTCCAGATGTTCTTCTATCTTGAATTGTTTGTGTCACTAATGGTAAACACAGGAGGAGCTCTTCCCTTACACGGGCTGCATTTTAAAACACACTCGTACATTTCTATTCTCATTTCTTTCCTTCCTGGACCAGTGCAGCCTGCTTGCTTAGCACAGCAGAAAGCAAGTTGCATAGGACATTCTAGGTAAAAATCATTAGTGTGGCTTTAAAAATTATGAGTTTTTAAAAGGATTAGCTAGAACTTATACATTTACTAAATAGTACTTTAATCTCTGGAGTACTTTAACATCCTTCTTTTTCTTTTCTTTTCCCTGAATGATGAGATTCAGAAACAAACTTTCGCTAAAATTCAGCCCACCAAATGTGCCAAAATAAATATTTTATGAAAAAAACCCTATCATTAATTGTATAATAATTAATTAACATCAACATGTACCCGCTTGCCTTTCACCATTTTATGTCTAGTACTCTTATTAGCCATGCCACTTTCCACCTTCATTTTCTGTTTCTCCCAAAAAACTTGTAGACAAGTAACACACAACAAGAAGGTTGAATGGGGTTGAGTGGTGACTCCTTGAGTTTCTGTGGAAAAGAACTTGGAACTCCTCTACTGTTGCACAGTGATGTGCACAGTCAGCAGAAAGAGGGAACTTTCTGTAGACTTCAGTAAACACTGCAGCCAGAGAGCAGCAGAATCTCCATTCCTGGTCTTCTTCTGGCCAAAAAACCCAAAAAACTGATGATACTTTTCAGTGCAGCTGCCAAGCACTGAGAAGATGAAGATACTTATGAATAAGATTTGATGTGACTTAAAGAAGAAACACACACACACACACACTTATATAGGTGGTCACTGCAAGTAGAGAGTAGGTATGTGTTGTCACTGCAATAAAACAAAAGACCAGAACATTCTATGTTGTAGGACAAAAGGGTTGAGACTGGAAAGAGACAAAGAACATCCTGGATCAAATTTCATTTTCAAGTGACAAACTTACAGTGTTACTCCTTATGTGGAACTCCAGGCCATCACAGAGAGATATTGCTCCATGCCTTTGGTGCCTTGATGATGAGAAAAGTTTCAGAAGTCCAAATTGAATTTATTCATAGATAGTTCAGTGACATTTGTTTTTGCATCTTTTAACTCAAAGAACTCTTCTTGCTATATAGTGCTCACTATGATGAACCAACTAATATCAAGCTCTAACCCATGTATTTTTTTCATTTTGCTAAATTAAGGAATTGCAGTGTCATCTCTATTCTGATTACCTTCATAGTTCTTCCTCAGACTCTTAGGTTATAACTCATCCTTCCTGAGTGCCATCAGTGATGATCAATTTGAGATCTCTTTGGTGCTTGAACTGTAACTGGTACACCTGTATCTCTATACAATGATATATTGATCAACTAATTTTCTCTTTTTATATTGTTTCCAAAAAATAACCTACCATCTTACAGCAGTAATTTCTATTGTCCCTAAATTCTTGACTTTGTATTCTTTGTTATTGAATTTAATTTTTTCCTTGCCTTGCTTCCCACTTATTTTTTCTCCTCCAGGTGCCTTATCAAGAAGCTTTCGATATCGTAAAGTTTATATATCTGAACTTAATAAGTTCTTCTCTAAAAGGAAGTCCTAATGAAGAAATACTTTAAACGGAATAGATGAACATCCACTAAACCCCTATTAAATAGATAACAGAATCTAATAAAAAAGGAGATATATTCAGGTCAAAGGAGCAACAGATAAAAGAGAAATCATGTAGAAAAACTGTGGGATTCTAAAATAACCAAAATCCTAAGCCAGTAAAAAAGATTCGAAACTCTAAAAATACTGTGAATTAAGAAATCCAAACCAAATCAATCCAAAATATTTTTTTAATTTCAATTTTTAAATTTTCAATTTCATGTTATTTGTACTTAAGTTATTCTACACTTATCCTATACGACGAGTCTGAGAGAAAATTGTGATTAAAAGACTGAAGTATTTTTCCCAAGCCTAGTAATTATATCATTTTTCTTGGAATTTTCAGAGCTTTTACACAATTATTTTCACATTTTCACTGAAGTCTTACCCAAAAACATTTGCTTGTCAACATAGACAAATATAGTTTCTTCCAAAAAATATAGCACAGAGCTAGAAGTTCTGGAAGATTTGTTTTCATTGCCCAACACATCAGGCTATGGCAGCCCTTCCCATCTCCATCAGTCCAGTGATAGAGTTTTATTACTTCCCATGGATGAGCCCTAATGAACACAGAATAAGCTGCTCATACATCTCTTCTCAGTCACTGTATGAAATTTAGTCCTTCTTTTTAACCCAAAGAATTAAAATTGCATAGTGGCCAACTGAGACCCCAAATTAAATCTATATTTAAAAGCATTTCCATTGCATTACTTGCAGTGGCAGACACAGAATTTATTCGGGATCCTACCTGTGAGATTCCAGCAGTTTCTGAAAATTGTTAGAGTAAATTAAAACAAAGATTTTTATAATACATTTTTCCTCATTGTGAAGACTCTCAAGCTGAGCAAATACATTATTATTCTGGTGTAAGTTTAAGTGGGTACTTAATAAAGCAGCCAAAGCTCCACAAAGATCATGGCAGTCTTAGAATTCTAATTTAGTTTGAATTGGAAACCTCCTGCTATTTCTTGAGATATTTCTCTATTATGTCTGTGATGTAGCACGACTAACACTGGACCGAAATCATTAAGGCTGTAGGCACAAATGCCATTAAATGCATGTGTCAAAACACATGTATATATATTGTCTGTATTTGCATGCTGAAAGTGAGACTGCTCCATACCCAGATAATTACTAGCACGCTCATCTAGTTAGTTATGTATTTAATTCAGGGTTGGACTCTCAAGGGAAGGATGGTGGGTTGCTGTGCTCAGAGCTCTTGGGTGTTGCTGCCTGTGGGGATCCCAAGGAAAGTTGGGCATCACGGCTCTGCCAGCAGGGTGTGGGTGCCAGACCCTGAGGAGACTCTCAGTGAGTCAGCCAGAGTCCAAAAAAGCAGGAAAAGTCAAAAAGGTCACATCCCACAGGTAAAACCTGCTCAGCTTTGAAGAGAAGTTCTGCCTGCAGCCAGGTTTCACAGCTGTGGAGTTATTTACTGAGTTATTAACTGAGGAGTTTCTATACATGCTGCTTCATCAACATGTATGTCTCACAGAAGAGGCAAGAAGACATAGTCTGAAGTCTAAAAAACCAAAACAGATATTTGAGCCACATTTTGGAATTAAGCATGACTGGATAGAAGGACAGTATCCACTAGCCCTAAGCCCAGGGGCTGAACTACCTGTGCTCCATGGTCCAGGGAAGTACAGGAGACTGGAGGAAACTGGCAGTAGTGTTGCCAAGAATTGAGAAAACATGTGAGCTGGATCCCTACAAGAGAAGAAAAGACACAGACAGAAATGCCTTTATTTAGAAAGAAACAATTGTTGGCTCAAGGTTTCAAAAGGAAAAAAAATGGAGGTGAAAAGGTAAAAACACTGAGTGAAAAGAACACTGAAGGGTGGCATTTCAGTGACACTGGAGATCAGCCTTGCAGGTACAAAAAAGATGCAGAATAGTTCAAAGTGCTAAACCACATGTTTAGCAGCATCGCTTGGGATTTACCATCAATAATTTTATAGTCACTGACCAGGATAACTACAGTGTTTGGTGAATGTTTGCAGTTGTTAGAGTCATAAAAGATTTACACAAATGTTAGCTTCAGATAAGTGAAGAAGTAATTTAAGACTCTTGAGTTTCCTCTCTTTGCAATGTGTGCAAAATATTTATTCCATGTAATGTGTGTTACTTTTATGATTTAGCAATTGTTCTATCTTCTTTAAAAAATCTGGAACTGTTGCATTAATTCTGCATATTTTCCAGTGCAAACCAAGTGAAGGTTAAACTTAATTATTTGCAGGAAAGAAATTTGAAAAACCCAAACTCTACCTACTCAATGCATTGGTCTCTCATTTTCTTGCCTCTAAATTAGAGGTTAAGTTGCCTAATTGTATTTTTTTTATACTTAAAATCTTGCTATAGGCAAAAAGAACAAGATTGGTATACAAAGCCAATAATTTATTATTAATCTAATCTAGCTAACTAAATAACTTAATCCATTAACAATGATAAGAATATTTAGTTCAAAACTCATGCAATTAAAGTGAGGTGGTCACAAACCTTCCAATATCTCCTCCTTTCTTTGGCCCTGCTTGCATTCCTGCCATAAGCAATGACACTACTGTATTGACTGGGTAACAAGAGTCGAGTGTGTAGTGGCCCTGCAAGGCCTCTGAAAAACAACAGATTTATTCTATTGTCATTTTTTTCGCAGACCATCCTATTAATGCTTTCATAATCCTGTGTCTTATAATGGCACCAACAGCTGCACTGGACTAGAGTGAATAATAAATTAGATGAGGGTGAATAAGACTTGTCCAAAACTTGAGAAAAAGCTACACTATGACTGACTTCATATATACCTTTACTTTTCTGAATATCCACACAATTTTAATTACTAAAATATTTTATTAATGTGTTTATTATACAGAGCTGCAAATATTCAGCCCTAAAAACTTTTACTGGCTTACTTCTTGGCAAACACTTCATCATCTTATCCACAGAGACATACAGGAACATATGTATAAGACATATGAGAAACTTCTCTGGAAAAAAAATGTGGATAAGCTTCACCAGAGAACTCAGAAAAACAGCTATTTGAAATTGTATTGATTTATGAGGCAGATCTTCATCTAGTTATCACTGTTTCAACTCCAGTGAAGCCAGTGGAATTACATCTACACCTACTGAAGTTTTACCCCACACAGCTAAGATAAGTTGCAGAGGGCAGTTCATAATGCTGAAATTTATAAATTCTGTGTTACTGCACAGCATTGTGCTAGAATACTGCACCAAATATACTATTTAAGTTGTTTTTCTTGTGTGATGATAGCCCTTACCATGTGTTTTAAAGAAGTGGGGGGAGAGGTAGAGAGGGAACTAACATACAAAATTATACCACAGAGGATACAATGAGACTTCTGTTTCCTTTCCTTTTCCATTTTTCCTCCCCTGTCCTAAAATTTACGGATTTGTAATATTGAATTAATTCTCCCTGTCCCGAACATAAGAAATGGGAAGGATGCAATTCAACTGAGCAGCAGTTAGTGCTGGCTGAGAACACAGCAAAGCTCAACAGCTCCAATAACGAGCCAAGGTTGCTTTTCCTCTGTGTTAGAGCAGGATGGTAGAATAAAATGCTCTTTTCTAGGGAGTACTCTACACAGGCCTCATACAGCATCTTCAGGTGCCTGAGGGATCTCACACTCTGACCAGCTTCCATAGTTGCTGTTTTCTTGTATGTAATACTTGGTGGGAAAAGTGGCTAGATACAAAGCTGGATAACAGAATTCTCTATGAATAATAGTCATAAAGAGGTACTTGCAGCTGCTTTCAACCCCTTGTACTTTAAAAAGTTGTTCTGCTGTTCTGGGTACCTCCTGAGCCTTCTACCTCCCATCTTCATTCCAATATTTATGTCTTTGAAAACAGAATGAATTGCAGAATCACGGAAAATCTCACCTTGAAAGGAACCCATAAGGGTCATACAGTTCAACTCCCTGCTCTTGCAGGAGTGTCCAACATTAAGCTGCATCACTAAGAGCATCACCAGACTCTCCTTGCACTCCGACAGGTTTGTGCCTGTGACTATTTCCCTGAGGACCCTGTTCCAGTGACCAGCCACTACATCAGTTAAAAACCTCTTCCTAATGTACAGTCTGATGCAGCTTCATTTCATTTCCTGAAGTCTTATTGCTGGTCACCAGAGAGATCAGCAGTGCCCCTCTGCTGCCCCCCGTGAGGGAGCTCTAGAGGGTGATGTAGTTAATATCAGTCTGTGTGACAGCCAATGTGTTGGACCATATAAAAAAATGTGCTCCCAATAGCGGCAGCATTTCCCCATGACCTTTCTTTGCTTTTTCAAACATGTTTCTTCTGATCTAAGAGATTCCTGGTGTGTATTCATAGAAGATGCTAAGTTGGAAGGGACTCATCAGGATCATCAAGTCCAACTCCTGGCCCTGTGCAGGACACCCTAAGAATTTCTCCATATTCCTGAGATCATTTTCCAAAACCTTTTTGAACACAGACAGGCTTGGCAATGTGACCACTTCACTGGGCAGCCTGTTCCACTGCCCAACCACCCCCTGGGTGAAGAACCTTTTCCTGATATCCATCCTAAACCTTCCCTGATTCCTTCATGCCATTTTCTTGAGTCTTGTTACTGATCACAGGAACACAGAGATCAGTACCTGCCCCTCCACTCCCTCTCTGAGGATGTAGAAAAACACAATGACATCCCTTCTCAGTTTCTCTTTTCTGGTTGAATAGACCAAGTGACCTCAGACACTGCTCCTGTGGCTTCCCCTCAAGGGTCTTCACCATCTTTGCCTTTGGACACTCACTGATATTTTAATGCATTTTTTATAATGAAGTGCCCAAACTGCTCCCAGCACTGGAGGTGAGACTGTCCCAGCTCAGAGCAGAGCAGGACAATCCCTCCCTTGCCTGCCTGGTGATGCTGTGCCTGATGTCCCCAGGACAGAGCTGTCCCTCCTGGCTGCCAGGGCACTGCTGGCTCATGTTCAACTTGCCATGGACCAGCACCCCCAGGTCCCTTTCTGTGTAGCTGTTTTCCAGTCTCCCATGCCCTGGTTTATATACACGGCGCTGTGCCAGGTGCAGAATCCAGCACGTGCCCATGGTTGGTGATTGTGCATCTCTCATGTGCCAAGATCTCTCTTCCCACTGCAGTGTCACCAGGATGTCACTGTGTCAGGACACTGCCCTGAGATCAGCTCAGTTGGTTACAGCATGGTGCCAATGGCACCAAGGTTGTGATCCCATTCACTTAGGAGTTGGCTTTGGTGATCCCTTCCAACTCAAAATGGTCTGTGATTCTGTGATTCTGTATGTCAGCATGACAGTATATTTCCTATTTCTCAAAGTGGATCCAGGCTGCCCTTTTTGCCTGACATTAAACTCAGGTCCATTTTGTTTATTTTCTTAAAAACATGAGTCTTCCTCAAACAGAAAATCAAACATAATTTTGACTATCTTGGAGATGAGGCTATACTTTTGGAAACAATAGCAGTTATGTGAGGTCCCTTCATTCCTCACCTGCTTATTCTGGATTCTTCTCTTCTTGGAGAAAGGAATATGCATTTGTTAGGCCAGTGTTGTGCTCTAGTTCTTTGCATTGTTGAACAAACATGTTTTTCAATATCTCAGTGGGGCTTGGTATCAAGGGGTGGGAAAAGGGAGTACTGTGAAATGGCACCACCACCAAGCCCATGAATGCATAAAGTTTAGACATGCATATTCTGACTGCTCTTCATTTTTTAGAGCACATCTTAAATACTGTGGTCATTTTCATGCTGCTTCTTGAAAACCTCTCAAGTTATCAATATATTATTTGTTTTGTTTATATTGAACACTATTATAACAACATAACATTATATTGTGTTAAGGGTTTCCCCTATTAAGTTATTTGAAGAGTATATTAATTCTTTGCAGCTACAGTGTTGATCTGGGAGCTTTTTCTGTTTAACCATGCAAAGAATCAAAGACATACAAGGCTGAAAGCAACCTCAGGGGAGCACCATCTCCAATCCCCAGCAATTAGGCAGAATGATTGATTTACAATTCTCTTCTAGGTTGCTCTTCCCAATACCAAATCTCTCTGTATCATGAGTATATCAGCACAAGTTTTGTTCTCATTTGCTTACATTTTTTATATATTTGTTATATACTTATTTATACAAACTGTTTTCATACTTCCTCCTAAATCACTGATAAAATTTGAACAAGGTGAAAAACAAGTCTCTGAGAATTCACTGCTTATTAAAAATTTCCTATTTACATTTATATTATTATGTGACATTTTTATAATAAACTTCAAAAATCACCACTTAGCAAATTTTTAGTCCATTAAATATGCAACATTGATTTTTTCTTATCAATTTATTTTCTTTCTCTTGAAGCTAAATGTCATATGCAGCATGAAGGGAGTAACAATATGGAATAGATTCAAATTGTGCTGCTTCTAATTTAACAATAAAATATGATACTATCTGTTACACCTGTTATCAGTGTCTTTTTTTTTTTAATTAGAAATGAAGAATTTGCTTATCTCTTCGACTAGTCTGTGACAATCAGAGTACTCCAAGCTGGAAAAGGGCAAACAAGTGATCTGATTTGGAAAAATCATTCTATATGTTAAATTTGTCATTTGCTTCCTCATATTCCATCCCTGCCTTCTGCAGAGAGTAAGTAGCTAGTGGCTGAGTCGATGCTGTAGAGTTGCTACTTCTTATAATTCTAAGGCAGAATTAAACTATGAGAAAATGTGGTGGAGCACATCACACCCCTCTTGGAAGGCAAAGGAGTGAGGTTACTCTGAAGTTCAGTTTGCTGCACAGACAAAAAAGAAACTTCAAAAGAAGAATCCATACATCAGAGACTTTTTTACTTTAAAAAAAAAAAAAAAAAAAAACATACACAACCCCCCTAAATCTTTCATCTGCAGTCTCACAAATGTGTAGTTCTAATCAAAGACACTGTAATGTGTGTCCCTGTAAATAAAAAATTTAAAGACAAAAGGTGTTGCTGTGGATGGAAAGATGCAGAAAAATTCTGGTATCCCTAGCCATGAGCTAGTGACCTGTTCATGAATATCTCATCTTCACAGCAGATGGACCAGCAGCTGAATTGGCTCCACAGTTCCAGCTCTGAAGAACACCTCGGAAGCAACCCTGCATTAATGACAAGGTCTGCCTGTCAGATACAGGCTTAAAAATTGTATCCATGAAATAAAACCTCAACCCTTTGCTTTTCTAGATTAAATGTGTTTTTATTTCCTACTTTTAAAGTGACACAAACATACCTAAAGAGGAGGGAGACCCTTATTGGTCACAGGGAAAAATGCAAAGAAAGCAGAGCAGTGACATCCTTCAGAGTACCTAAAACTGGAGCGTCTAGAGTAGAGTCCTCCTGTGTAGGCTATACAGGGTCAAGCTGGCTCTACTAACAGTGTCAGCAGTGTCAAAAACTAGGATTGACAAAAGATTTAATCCTGATGAATTTTGTCTGCATGATCTCTTGGAAACAGAGGTTATATGGCTTCACTTGTTTTTCGCAGATCCTCTTATCTTGTGTTTAATTTCTGCATGAACAGAATATCATAATATTAATTTTTAATTTAGGCAGTGAATACCGAACATATCTTGTTGCAAGAAAAGAAAAAGGACTCTAAGGCAAATAGTGTTAATAATCATAGATTCATAGAACCAGTCACAGAATCAGTCATAGAGTCACAGAATGGTTTTGATTGAAAGGGACCTTAAAGACCATCTGGTTCCAAACCCCCCTGCCATAGGCAGGGACAACTTCCACTAGACCAGCTCAAACCCCAGCCCAGCCTGGAACACTTCCAGTGTTTCACCACCCTCACTGTAAAGAATTTCTTCTTTATATTTCATCTAACCCTACCTTTCAGTTTAAGTCCCTGTCACTACATACATCTGCAAAAAGTTCTTTCCCAGCCTTCTTGTAGGCTCCCTTCAGGTACTGGAAGGCTGCAATAAGGTCACCCCACAGCCTTTTGTTCTCCATATTAAAAAATCTAAATTTCTCACCCTTCCCTCATAGGAGAGGGGCTCCATCCCTCTAATCATCTTCATGATCTCCTCTGGACTCACTCAAACAGTACAAGATCCTCCCTGTGCTGAGGACCCCCGAGCTGGACAGAGTATTCCAGAGCAAATAGAGGAGAGAATTCCCTCCTTCACCTGCTGGCCACACTGCTTGTGATGCAGCCCAGGGCATTTTGGCTTTCTGGACTGCAGGGGCCACTGCCAGATCATGTCAAGCCTCTCATCCACCAGCACTCCCAATCATCTGTGATAATGCTCTGTGATAATCCTCCATGAACTGCTCTCAGAATTTAGGAAAAACGTGCTAAAATTATCACATTGTTACACTAGATATTTGTATAGTCTGTTTATCATAAGTCCTCATGTTTGTGTGCCTGTAAAACACCAGTGGTATTTTCTTTTACTCATGCACCAACTATGTCTGGCTGTCTTGCCAGAAATAAGAACTGTGTGTGCCTGGAGGAATTAACTACAATCCTTTTCATGCAGAATCCCATCTCTCTGGCAACACACAAGCTTTAGTTCCATTATCTAAATCTTTTATCTTCCCTTCTTTGACTGAAGGATAGTTTTTCATCTTTATATTTTTCAGTGAATGAAGTGCAGATGAAGTTCTCTTATGTGACAGAAATATTCCACCTTTCCTGTGAAATTGCCCTGAAGGCCTCATCAAAGACAACACCCTCTGAATTATTAGGTGCATACGTTAAAAATAGTCATTTGCATTCCATTAAAATAACATAGACCCTAGTGCTGAAACTTCCATCCCGTACTTTGAATTTATGTGCACTGAAAACAGCTCTTTTGTAAATATAATCATTATCCTCGTTTTTTAAAAGAATCTTAAGAAAAGATATTGCTTCTTCCTACTTCTTTGATATTTTCTTCTTATGCATAAAGAAACACTGTGCCTTTCTGCGAGTCGTCCTTTTAGGATAAAAATTCTTATTAAAAACTTCCTAAAACCTAAAGAACTGTAGTTATGTTGGGTATTTTTTGGCCATTCTCTCCCTTTTTATATTAAAATAAATCTTTCCCACTCCTGATCTTTTTTGTCACATTTGTTGGTTTAGTTATGGCAGATCAGAAGTGCTGTTAGTACTAAACTTAAACCTTGTTTGCCACTACAGAGGTGGCAGTCTGTCACTCAAGCAATTTTGCTACATGGCTTGGTTGCTGTGTGCACTGCTCTGAATGCATTTCCTTTACTTAGTTCCCCCAATTCTTTCCACTTGCTCCTTCTTGTTCTCTTGCAGTCCTGCAGCTCCAGGACCTCAGTCCCAGCTATCCCTGCAGTATCACTGTCCTTTTCCTCATGCAGGCTGATGGACATCAGTTCATTTGTCAAAATCCAAACAGGCTGTCCCGGCTGAAGCAAGCCAGGCTTTTGTTGCAGGTCTTTCACGTTGTGATTGCTTGTCTTTCTGGGAATAAAGTCATGCCTTGAGTGCCAGATCTTTGCAATCACAATTCTGGCTTTGCCACCATGCTCTGTGCTGTGCCTGGCTGCCTTTTCTTGCCCGTGCTATACATCACTGCCTTAACCAGCTGCCGAGTTCCTGCAGAGCCATTAAATCTGTGTGCCTCACCTCTCCCTTTCCCCCTTCCAGGCTTGTCATAGCTGCATCACACAGCACGTGCACAGACAGTATTCCAAAATAGGGTTTCATGAGGAAAGGAGAAGAAAGGCATAACATATATTTTCCCTATTTAAAATACAATAAATTTTCTACTCATGGAGTGTAAGGTTTATAACCTAAACTCAGTCTGAGAGAGCAAAGCAACCTATCCCTAACACTGTCTTCAAAATCGTCAAAAGCAGCAGCAGGATGCAATAGTAAGCTTGCTATAATGACAGAACTCACTTTTCTCACAGTTACACTTCTCTTCCCATACTTTATATATTTATATTTATCCAATACATATATCCAATATATTTATATTCATCCAATACTTTATATTTATATCTGATACTGTAATAATTATTAGACATTATAATCGTTTTAATTCCATTCACAAGTAAAGCCTGAATATCTCCCATGTGCAGGAAGAGTCTGATATTCTGTGGGTTTTTTCTGGTTTAGGACTTTCTTTAAGATAGGGCTTTTTAAGATTTGTGGATAAGACAAATATTCTTGGATTGTTCTATTTTTCCCCTTCTCGAGGATGAAAAATAGCTCGCATGTGATTTTTCTGAAAATTTGTTAGTGCCAGACACCAGTCAAAGTAGTAAAATGCAAATTCTGAAAAAAACTGTAAAATTCTGGGCATGCTGGTTAGCACTGTAAAATTAATCTTTCTTTTATCCTGTAATCTGGGGCTGAGCTACTATGCAATATATGCTCCATCTTTGCCTATCTCAGCCAGCACTAGTATACACTTGCTTATCATCTTCCTTGATAAAGTCTATCCATCATTCTAATGTCATTATTTGTCTTATGATAAATTCTGTCAAGATTGGGAGACTATGATTAGTATTTCAAACTCTAAAATAGAGACAGGAAGATCTCTTTAAGGCCTGCTGATAGGTAAAGGGAAATTCCAGAAATCTCATCTTGTGTATTGAAGGCAAAGAGGGACCAACTCACCACAATGACATAGCTGGCCATAGAGTAGAAAAGTTGCCAGGGACACTGAACATGAATTTATCAGCTTTGTCACTCCCTGCCTATTGATGTCTATTTTCTGCTAAACGAGACAACTTAAATGGTCAAAATTAAAGAAGAAGAGCATCTTCACAAAGCCATTTTGCCTTTCCCCTCTTTTCTCTCATCCTGATTTTCATTGGGTCTTCTGCTCTGGAAAAGGTGGGAGTCTCCCTGTGCAAGTTCTGCTTGGTGAAAGACACCAGGGTATGTGCCAAGCCCTGAACCTTTTCACACAATGCCTTGCAGCAGAAGTTGCACACACCTGGTAATTGTCATATCACATTTTGGCACATCAAGAACAAGAAGGTCAGATGACCCTTGCCCCTTTCTCTATCCAGAAGAGCAAATGAAAACCAGTTCATTTGCTGTGACTGTCAGTCAATTACAACTCTTGCTCTGAGCAAATATCAAACACTCTGCTCAAGAGATATTGTGCCTAAATGTTCTGGCTCACAATTACCAGCTTTAGTTATTAATTCTACGGTAGGTGAAGCTGAGAGATAAATTTGGTTATAGAAGATTTAACAGAGGTTATATTTATTAACCCTTATTAAATCATCTCAGCCAAGCAAACAGCTTTGATCTACAGCGTAGAGCTGTAATTCAATATTTACACCTTGCATGAAAATATGGCATTTAATCTAATCAAGTTGGCCAATGCTGAACATGCCACATTAAATGTTTGCTCTTCAAATCTGGAGTTCACTCATTCTGTCATTCTAATTCCCGGACCCAATTTGAAAATAGTTTGCATTACATGCTATCTTGCAGCTTTATGTGTTTGCCTACCAAACACAGGTTAAATGACCTTGTTGTGTGAATGTGACATTGTTAAAATCAAAGAATAAATGCAACAGTATTACCTACTCAAAGAAAAACGAATTCATTGCTAACAGCAAACAGAAAAAATATCTCTGAGTTTGTAACAGTTCTTTTGCTGCCAAAAATAATCTTCCTTTTCGTAATTCAGCAGAACATTAGAAGGTTGTGTGATCCTTGTAATTTTTTCTTGTCTTGTTCTAGTAAAATCCTTTAAACAGTGTGTTGAAAGATGAATAAACAAATGGGGGGGCAGCAAAAATAAACAGTGCAAAGTTAAAATCTTTTTTAAAATGACAGTCTAAAACAAAGCAGTGAAGCCTGACTCTAATCTCACACAAACCAGTTCCAGCAAAACAGGAGCAATTCTAATGATCTTGAAGGAGGCACAATGGGAGAAGGAGATCACAGCTGAAGCCTTATTTCCTCACTGCTTCTCGTGTTTCTTGAACTGGAACTGGGACAGCAAAAAAAAAAATAAGTATTTAAAAACCAACCAAACAATATCCTCCCCTTTCATCCCTCCCGCCCCTCCAAAAATATAATAACAAAATGGTATCACAAAGACAGAACTAATAAGAAATTTACACAGAATTAATTTTAAAACATCTGCATGTTTTACTTGCACTAAGTTTTTAATACAGGCTGTCCTCACAAATGGACATCTGTGATTGTGGAAAAACTGAGCTTGTATAAAGAGGCAGAATTGTCCTGGTCAGCACTAGAGGAAATTCTCTGTGTTTCAAATGTTTCTTCAAAGGACTGGTGACCACAGCAGGTGACAGAAGTTATGGAAAGGGTGGGTCAGGACCTGGCCACCCCATCATGCCATAAGGACCCTGTGCTGTGGGATGAGGCAGCTCCTGGGCCCAGCACAGCTACCTCCAGCATTCTGTGAAACTCTGCAGCACAGACTCATCCTTTGAAACAGATCTTAAACTTTCAGCCCCACTTTGTTCTATCATGTGCAACAAAACACAGAAAACATTTCTGTAGTTCTTCTTCTACATACAAGCATATCACTATTAATATAACATTTTTCTTCCAGTACACAATGACATCACGTGTTACTGTTTCTGTTTCCCTCCCTACTTTATTTTTTTCCCCAAATATATATATATATATATATATAACTACATACATACGGGAAATCATAAATGGTTTAGAGAGGACCATATCAATGTCATTGACAGAATAATACAAAGATATTATAATAATAAAATAGATTATACATTACAGAAGGAAAATTCAGTGATTTTTCCAAGCTCACAAAACCAGAGCAAGCAATAGACATCCATACTTCAATTCACCTGCCCTAACTCAGATACCTCAAAGTTTCAATTCTGGAATCACAGCTATTCAGCCTATGATCCTCTTAGGGACAATGGAGATAGAATATCAATTAAAGCAGTTTTCATCTCATCCTAAAATAAGTCATGTTCTGGAGGCTTAATTCTCTCCATCCGATATAAAGGTAACAGATAGTGCTTCCAGTTTATCCATAGATAAATTTATACACTTTAAGCGAACAGAGCCACTCTGACCTCCTGCTTTCTATGTTATACATTATATAGTGGTGTGTATTGCATAGAGGGAGACCTAGAAATTTTGGTTCATGTTTCTCTGTATTTTTTCCCTTACTTTTATTGGTATTTCATTCTCTCCTTCCTTCCCCTTACAAAATACCTGACTGTTAAACACGACGAACTATTTTATTGTTAAGCATTTAAGAAGAGATAAATGATGGTTTGACTGTTAATGCACCAAGGTAGATCAGAATCTCAGCACTGTTAAATGGTTTCTGAGCCACTAGAGCATAGCATCAGTGCTATAAAGAAGCACTCCCTGATGGATTGTTAGCAATACTCTAACTCTTTTCAGGACAATAATATTGACTTCACATTAGATAAACATGAATCTTCTAAACAAGAGGTGAATACACAGGAATCAGCCTCTTTGTGTCTAGCAGCTAAAAGGTGGCAGGACACACTCTATAGAGTTTAATTTTAACTGTAATTAGCTTTTGCGGTGAAGTGCAGTAAGGTAACAAATGAGGTACAGTGTTGCAACACAGGGCCCAAGAGAGAATGGAGGAGGTCATACTCGTTACCTCGACAATTTTTGGTTTTCACAGAACCCATTATTAGCAAAACACAGACATTAAATGACGCTTATGCTTTCAAAGGGGTAGTTGTGTGGCAGAAAAAAAAAATGGTGAGGTACTTAATCTGTAGTTGAAAGTTGCTCAAATGTGAATGCTGACACTTTCCTCTTTAGCTGTAGACCACATATTCTGAAAAAAGTAATGCAACAGCTCAGTAAATTGGTTAGCATTTACCAATGATTTATGACCCCAGAAAAAGTCAGATACATGAATTTTTACATTTGCAGGTGCAATCTTCTGTCTGCTAAAGAGAAACAGAACAACTGAATGCTACTATGGAGTTTATTCAGAACTCGGAATCATGGTTTTCATTCCATTATAATTCTGTAAAAATTTAAGTAAATAAAAGTAAAGTCCAAAAATTTAATACTTCTGACAACCCAAAAGTAGTCTTTAAATTTCAGGAATGCAGGAACTAGAAATCCAGAATTTGCGGCAATTATTTACTCAGTCTTACCATCACTTAATGTAGTATAGAAATGTGAAGGGTTTTACCAGTCCTCACTAGCCCAGAAATACAACAACAGAAAACACAGCTGGAATAGACCTCCTGAGGCAGGCTAATCCACACCTGTGATCCAACCCCAAATCAGCTCTGTCCAAGCTCCTCTTGATGGATATTTGTATAAAGCAGTCTGCAAAGTCTTTTATTTCAAATATTAAATCTCCTTATCATTAAAAAAAAAAAAAAAAAAAAAAAAGAAAATAAAAAAAGGGGAAAAAAAGTTCATTAATCCATTCACATTCTTAATGTCCAAAAGCTTACTAAAAAATTCTTTTCACAGAAAAACTGTGACACATTTAAAGTATTCACTGGTTGAATATTTTCTATGCTCCACTTGGGTTTAATTTCAACCTTACTTGCCATCACTTTGAAAAATTCTTACAGATAAATCTGGATCCTTCATCTATTCATACCTTCATCTATTCATACTTGCCTTTCAACTCTTACCTTCAAATAGAGCATCGCAAAATAAGTATAACATTATTGAATTCATTAAACTATGAAAATATAACTATTAGCTTTCTTTGGAAATTTGAAACTCTCTTTACTGTGAGTTTAGTTACTCTGAACAAAGACATGGGGTCAAAAGGCAAAAGAAAACTGTTTTCAAATGTCTGTCCACAAAGCTGTGATTTGCTTCAAGACTTAAGTGTAGGAAAAGAATGAGCATTGGCCAAGAAAAAGAAAATTTCTGAAAGTTTATTTCAGAATTTGTCAAAAAGATGCCACCTGTCTCATTACATCTTTAGAGGCCGAGTGCTTCTTTGTGTGGCTGCCAATCCAGTCTCCCACTTCTGCATTACATTGTTCATGTAGCCTTGCCATGAGCTGCATGGCTCTCATGGCAAATTATCAAAGGGAATTTCCAAATGCCCGAAAGAAAAAAAACATTTAAATAGGCCAAGACAAAACAATTTAGTGTATCTACGCAGCACCAGTCACTCAAAGATCTTGAAAAGGCTCTAAAGACACTAATTATCTGAAGTTTGTAATGGCTAGGGATTACAGATTAGAATAGCATATAAAAATAAAGTACATGTACTAGAATCATGTACCTTTTACTAAATATTGATGCATACATTGAATTGTGCTTTAAAATAAATGTCCCCTGATATTTCTTCATGTCTATTTCTTCAAGCTCAATGATATTAGTTCATTGCTGCTTTTCTCAGAGGTATTTTCTAGAATATTATGTTATATAAGGCCATACCCTCAACTGAGATAAATCAGTATCATCCTAGTTTCAAATGAGCTGCACTGAGTCTAAACCAGTAGAAAGTCTTGCCAATTTTCTTCATCCTTTTACAAAAAGCCCCTGCATGTAGCATATAACTTGTGTTTGAACACAAAGAAAAATAAGATTTTCAGTGTATGCACAGCAAGGAAAATTACTAGCTTTTGGATATTGCAGATTTAAGGGATATATGAGAAGCTTATGAGCTCTCATACTCTACTATATTGCTTTGGAAGCTGGACTAGGATAGGCATGATGAAGAGGTTTAGCAGAGTACATATTAGAAATTCGAGTAAGCTGCAACCATGAAATAAAAATTATAGCAGACAATACAATATAATGCTTTTACGAAACATTGGAAGCATCCAAAAGAGCTCATCTCAACTTTTGCTTCCAAGTAAATTCTTAACTTGTTCTCCAAGTACAGACAAGTTTTCTGCCTCTCTTTCTCAGGGTTTTTTTTTTGCCTTTCTTCTAGCCAATCAGTTTTGGCTTAAGATATGGTTCATGAAAATATATATGGAAACTATTTTATAATTCATTTAATGTTTAGAACGACCTGAACAGTGACATGAAAGCTTCAGAAAGCTTTTCTTTTAATCCACTCCAGACTCAGAACAAATACAACTTTTCTCAGTGGGGAAGGATGGCACAAGGGAGATTTGGTCTCCAACATGACAGAGAAAAGAGAAGCAGATCTTGAGAACCAGCTAGTTAAAAAAACAGCTGATTTGGAGCTGATACCAAGTAAAGAGGTCACTTGCTCTAAATGCAGCACTTCAGCTTGTGCTGCCTTTTTCACTGGTTCAAAAAAATTTCCAGGCACAAGCCTGGAATTTTCTCAAAATGTAATTATAATATACAACTATTAGAGTCCATGCAATTACTAGAGTTCTGCTAATTCAAGACATCTCAGAAAGGGTGAAAGATTTACCTTAACTTCTCAATAACTGCAACATGTGTAGGAATGGATACGGCCTAGGCAAATGATGAAACAGACAAAAACCTGGCAGTTTGCTCAGGTATTGCCTTATCTCAGGAGCAGTGGCAATGGTAACAACTGGATTAAAAAGGGCATCCAGTCTCCTCATTTCAGCAGTGGCTGATTCTATTTTTTATAATGCTGGCTAAGACAGACTCTGCAGGTGGGTTGGACTGTGGCTCTTTGGTGCTCTAGCTAACATGCAGATATATAAATGTAGGTATCTAAATACAGGCACTTCTTGCCAGATGTTTATGGCTCTGTGTTTTGGGTTTGTATGGCCAGGTTAAATAGCATGGGGGCTACAGGGGTGGCATCTTTGAGAAGCTTCTGGCAGAGTCGATCCCAGTCATCTCCAAGACAGCTGGCCAAGGCTGGGCCAATCACCTCTGTGAGAACAGATTTAAGAAGGAAAAAAGTCACAGAAGTAATTGTGTTCAGAGAAGAATGGGGTGAGAATATGTAAGAGAAACAACTCTGCAGACACCATGCTCTGTGGAGAATGAGAGGCTGGAGCTGCTCCAGGTGCCAGAGCTGAGGTGCCCCTGCAGCCCTTGGTGATGCAGCTGTGTCCCTGCAGCCTGTGGAGCAGGATGGTGATGGAACTGTGTCCCTGCAGCCTGTGGAGCAGGATGGTGATGGAACTGTGTCCTTGCAGCCTGTGGAGCAGCCATGGTGAGGCAGCTGTGTCCCTGCAGTCCATGGTGATGCAGCTGTGTCCTTGCAGCCTGTGGAGCAGGATGGTGAGGCAGCTTTGCCCCTTTGCCCATGGAGTTCCACGGGGAAGCAGGGATGCACCTGCATCCCATGGAGGAGACCAATGCCAGAGTGGGTGGATGCCTGAGAGGAGGCTGTGAAGCTGGACAGGCTCCTGGCAGTGTATGCACAGCAAGGAAAGGACCTGCAGACCCATGGAGAGAGGAGCCCATGATGGAGCAGGTGTTCTGGTAGGACCTGTGACCCTGTGGGGGGCCCATGTTGGAGCAGCAGAAGGATTTCTCTCCCTGAGCAGCAGCAGCAGCAGAAATAACATGTGATGAACTGACCCTAGCCCCCACTCCCTATTTCCCTGGGGGAAGAGGTAGAATTAGAAATGAGGGGCAGGAGGGAATAGGTGTTTTTAATGTGTTATTTTACTTTTCATTATCCTGCTATGATTTTGTTGGTAATAAATTCAATTAATATCCCTAATTCTAGCCATTTTTTCCCGTGATAGTATTTTGTGAGTGAAATCTCCTGGTTCTTATCTCAACTCATGAAATCCTCATTATATTTTCTCTTCGTTGTCCAGCTGTACAGAGGAGTAGAGGGCTTTGGTAAGTGCCTGGAAAATAAATGCACTCCAGCCCATTATTCTTAAAGGAAATCTAGGTAAAGTAGAATTTATGTCTGATTTAAGGTAAATTTTCTATGCATATTTCCTGTTCCAAAGATAGCATAACTCTTTTTTTCTTATCATGAGGATGTATTGTAATAAAAATATTAAAGAGTAGTAGATGTTCAGAACTTGGACCAAGACCATTACTTAAAATGTCAGAATCTCTCAGTAATGTTCTTTTTTTCAGAAAATCTTTCTGGATTTATGGTATGACAGTAAGATTGAGACACTAAAAAAAACAGAGAAAATTCAGGAGTTACCCACTTCTGTAACTGAACAGTTACAACATTTTGCAATGGAAATCACTAACTGGCCAATATTCACTCCAAGGCTAATCAAACAGATAACTGGTAAAGATCACACATAAAAGCAAGGTTTTCCACACAAGTGTGCTGTGGAATGTTGTGGCTATAGAGTACCAGTGGAAAATGTCACTGTCAACTGATATCAATTTGCTGTTTGCTGAGGAAAAATTAAAATAGACTTGAATAAATTGCTAAACTGGCAAGGCAATGGCTGGCACGAAAATAAGGGAGGTCAGATACAGTGAATAACTCCATGACCGTAAACTGACCCAGCAGCACTTATGGAAATTTAGCTAATTACTTGTAAGAGTGGAAAAAAAATCCTGAGAGAAAAAGAATTCAAAATGGATTATGCTGTTTCTGCATTCACCAGCTGTAATATGTCATCTTATAAATTGCAAAATGAGTGATTATTCTATAAACCTTTAATTCAAAAGTGATATCTGCAATTCATATGCGGAAGTTCAAAAAATCTAAGCTCATAAAAAAGTGTATGAATTCTTTCCAGAACGAAGGCCTTCTAAAGGATGCAAGGTGGTAAGTGGGCTCATGTTATAACAAATGTTAAAATAGAATAGATTAAAAAATGTCTTTATTTTGAAAATAACCGAGAAAAAAGATGGAAATGAAGATAAAATGGATAATTATTTCATAATAATGTGCCATAATTCATGCAAATGGATAACTCTTTTGACAAACCAGAAAAAGAAACTATCATTGAATAGAATTTGAAACAAGGAAAATAATTATCATTGAATGTTAATGAAAATATCGAGAAAAACATGAAAATAACCAAGAGACAGGAAATTTGTTCTTTCCTGAAAGAAGCTCAGGCTTCAGGTTGCAAAACTCAACTTTTGGAGTTTAAATGTGCTGCTGTACATGTGCTGTACTGAACGTTTGTGTGAAATATTCAGTGAGCAGAAATCCTCAGTACTGGGTATTTTAATTTAAATTAGGAAAAAACCCAAAAATTACAGCACCCTGTGTTTTGTCTTCTTTTCCATTCCTCACGATGGAATGCTTTCCACCAGTTTCCAGAAGTGCTCCAGGCTCAACCCCCCCCCCCCCCCCCCCCCCCGATAAAAATGTTCCTCAAAAACTGGGAAATGTCTTTTTGAGCTTTTTTTTTTTCAACGGCACTTTTTAAAAAGCGCCACTTCTGATAACTTCTCTCTGCTACCTAACAGATTCTTCTTGTTTCCTGCCCAGAAGGTGCAGCTCCACCTTCCCAGTTGGCCCTGGCCAAGCTCCCGCTCCTGCCGCCGTCCCCGAGCGGGAGCACCCGGCAGACGCGCACACGGCGGCAGCCGGGGCTGGAGGCACAGGGAAAGCGGCTGCCAGAGCCAGCCCTCCGTCTGCTGCCACCCTGCCGTGCCAAAATCCTTCTCCTCACCGCTCGGCAGGTTGCTAAAGGCATTAAAAGCATGTCGCCCTTTCTACAGCCCAGGAAGATTTTAATAGTTTAGGGACGCGTTGCATTTTCCTTCAGGGGCTTGGCCAATGTAGGTTTTCTCTTGCCCTTAAAACTAATTTTCTCCTTAAAAAATGAGACAAACTACTAAAAGGAAGGTTAGATGCAGAAACAGGAGCAAAAATCTTTGTAGAGAATTACATTTCTGTTGTGTGGCACATTATTTTGAAATACTCTAGGGGAGCTTCACAGTTTTAGTCTCCAGTATATTTAATCTCCAATTTTTAAAACACTTAGCTATTCCCCCCATCTTGTCATAGTGAAGTTATATTAAATGTACTTCAATATTACAGGATAGGCTATTTACTGCCATTCTTCACTTCTTTTATGGCCATTTTGAAGTTACAATTGTTCTGTCTCAAATATTTGATATATTAGCAAGGTCATCAAAATATCAGACCCTGGATATTATTTACTGATATTTCTACTGTTTGTTTTCTGTAGATATACTTTCAATGCAACGTGGAAAAGACATCCTATTTCCTGAAGTAAGGAAATTAAAGAACAGTAGAAAGAAAAATTAATTACAACTCCTTTATAGACATGGAACTGAATTACAGAGACTTAACAATGTTGCCAACATTGAGCAGAAATTCAGTGTAGAGGTAGGAACCCGATCCAGACGTCCTACATACACTTGGTATAGACACATACTAAGTATTTTTTAAAGAGTTGAACCATAGAGTAACTTTTTTTCCCTAACCAGACACAATCTGTTTGAAGTTCTCAGAGAAGTGATACTAAACTTACAGTTTTTAAGAACATCCTCCCCAGTGATGGTTTTGCATGCTCTCCTTTGACTGGAGTAAAATCAACAAATACTTTTAACAGGCCAAGTGCAACTCTGCCTCACCTTATAAATAATTCTGGAGCAGTTCTATTTGAGTTCCAAGGTAAGGTTAGAGTTGACTATCACTGCATTATATTGCATAAGGATATCACATGGTGTAAATTTTTTCTGTAATAGTCTGTGTGTTCTGGAAGCTAAGTCATAGGTGATTTACTCTCTAGTGAGTGTTGTTAGTGCAGCATATTACACACTTGGCTAGCCCCAGTTCTTATTCATGGCTTTTTATTTTTATTTTCAAGGATTAGGCTAAACCACGCATAGAGGGTAGGTAAGAATTTTTATTCTCTTTCATACTCCTGTGCTTGGAGATATGCAATGGAGAAACATATTAAAAAAAAAAAAAAGGTTAAATTGCAGGAGCTTCACTTTTTTTACATAGATACTCAGTACTAAAGAGGAATATACAAGAAGGCTGAACCCTTCAGCTCCTTTGAGTTTACATCTGTGTCATGCTTTATGGATTGGAGAAAATTTTGCAAGTGTGAAGATCAGGAGTGGAGCTGTGAAATTCAATTACTATGCTTTGGGAAATTTGGGAATCTGTGCTGACTATCTAATAATACAAAATATAGTGACTGTCTCATTTTCCATTTTTGCAAAATACATGTGATTTTTTTTCTCTTTCTGAAATCATTCCTTTCTATTATTAAAAAAAAAAATCATTCAGGCTTTTTAATCCTCCAAGAAAAGAAGAACCTTTTCTTCAAAACAGATAAGAGATCTGAAAGACTATTTTTTAGAAAATTTGAAAATCTTAAACTTACTTTTTAACTTGCAGAGAAAAAACGCCCATCATTTCATGATAACTTTTTGGCTGATGTGAGGTAAAACAGGATGTGATTAGAATTGAAAGCTATCCAGTTTTATTTATCCCTGCTTCTCTGATTTAAAATGAAGCCTGGCTGTGTGCAGATGATAACTGTGAGCAAAGGTTGACATCAATTGGAGCTGTAGGACGAGCTGTCTCTGTGTGGGGGAAAATATCACCTTTTTTAAAAGATGCTGAGTGACACTGACAAAATAGACAAGGCAGTCTAGATCAATGACATAAAAATAGTTGTCGTATAATGATTAGTGAACTACCGCTCATAATAATCTCCTTCTGTAGACTCCTCTGAGGATAATGTTTGATTATTTGAACACATCATAGTGTTAATCATGGCTAGGCTGAATTTTACAGTCTAATTTGTATTTTTACAGTATGTGACATTTGAAAGGTAGTGGTAATTTTCAGTATCTTATTAGGTGTTTGAAATTCAGTTTGTAGCTTTTGCTTCAAACAGCAGCCTTTTAATTTAGCAGCTCTTTAGCAGAGTGAGCTTGATATGGAATAGTCATTAAGGTAGTCACCATATCTATAGGGAGTCTCATGGGAAGGTGTCTATCAATTTACACCTTAAAAGAGAAAAGGTATTTGCAGTCATAAATCTAGTTCAGTTCCTTTTTTAGCTGAAAAACAGGGGAGATTTAGCTGACAGGAACCTGGGCAATTCTTAAAATCCTCTAAACTATGGATGAATTAACTGGTTCAAGAAAAATACTAAAACAGTTATATACTGCGAACACATAGCCTTATACATCAAAAGACCCCAAAGATTTAACAAAAATTAATCTCATATATGCATCTGTAGGTCTTTCTCTTTCAACCCATTCATCTAGGATATTGTCCAGTGAATCATGATATTTGGATAGCACACAGTTAAGCCTTACCTTTCACTCCAAAGATGATGAACTATTATCCCCTCTCCTATACAAAAGATAAGAGAAGTATAGAGAGAAATGTTAGCAAAGATATGCAGATGCAGTCAAAATGTGCACCAAAAAACCTGAAAACTGAGTATCCTGCCCTATGTGGTAGGGCAGGGGTCTTATCTCACCTCATTTCAGGCATCTGCAGTAAGTCACCCACTTCTTCCTCTATAAAGAGTAAGGAGGCAGAGGCACTGATCCATTTTGTCTGTTCTTTCAGGATCAGCTGGCCCGTGCTTTAGGGGGTTTGTTGCTCTCTCCTGACTGCAGTGGTAGCCCAGAGGATCTGATCAAGTGGAGGTGTAAAGGTGAGTCCCTACTGCTGTTGTATTCATGCCAGATAGGCTTCAAAGAGAGTGAATCTTGGTCCATTTTCAAGTTTTCTGCTGAGGAACATGAGTTTATGACATTCCCTCTCCAGTCTGTACTAGAACTGTCAGCGCCAAGAGCAAAAAGCCTGCTCTCTGGAAATCTGCATACTCAAGCAATTCACTGTTTTACTTTGAATAATCTTTTTGACATTTTTTGGTTCCAAAACTCTCTAGCAAAACTCTTCAAAGTCTCTTGAGATAGATCTGAACTGGAAGACTTGGTGGCATCATATTTAATGATCCTTTTCTCCTGCTGCAGATACTCCAAGCTCATATGTTTCCTGAGATCACACAATAGATTCAATAATAACAGGATGTTATTAATTACAGCTGGCAATAACTTGTAGTCACTCTGCAGCTATGTACTTACCCCTAAATCTTCCCAGTGTTTCCAACTTTCAAAACAAAGCTCGTTTAGAACAACATTATTTCAAATGATTAAAAAATCGAAAAGTGATAAATATCTACTTTGGTTTTTATTAATTAAATAGCTCATCTATTCCCAATTTAACTATTTTGAATAGCCTCTAGATTAGCTAGTTGAAATGTGAAAGGCAGTCTGATCTACAAGACTGAGGTAAAAAAATATGTGTTTATTATCTGGACTTTTTCGTTAGATTAACACTGTTGATACAAGTGATTTTACTGATAAGCTTCATCAATTTTGATTGTATGTAAATATGAACTGTTAAATACACTGAAAAATTATCAGAGCAACTATGCAATATGAAAGCTGAATTAATAATAATTCTTCCCTTTCTTTTAGTTATCATCATGTCTTCTTTGTAGGCCATGTTTCTCTCTAATAAAACAGATTATCTCCTTTTTAATTGGATTGGGTCTAATGGGCTCAGATTGATTTGTTTCAGTTCCACTTTGAGGAATCACGATCATTCCCATCACCACTGAAATAATGTCCTTTAGTTCTGTTAATTAGAGGTACTCACACTGCCCTCACAATGGATCATGTCTGGCCACCAGTGTCTACAATTCGCTTTGCCCCACTGATACAAACCATTTCCAGTGATGTAGAGAATGACACCAAATTTAATTCATTTGCTCAAACATTCTCCCTTCTGGAAATTGTCCATATTTGCCTTGAATGATCTTTTTAAAGAAGATTACAGGGCCAGAATAGCAGGCCTTGTGAATGGATTTGGCAGTGGTAGGTGTGTGATCAAAGGGTACACTTCCACAATTCTGGCCCCATTCAGAACAGAGGAACCTGCCCAAGGAGCCAATTTACATGGACCCGTCTAATGAAGACCTCTCATGTGCTGTTAATGTTACAGAAGTTGGAAGGCAAGCAAGGGCTGAGCTGAGGATTATGGAAAAAGAAAGGAGAGGTCTTAGCTTTTATGAGTAAATCAAATTTGTGAAACAAAGCATGACCAAAATATTTTCATGAGTGGTCACTTGGTGTCTGGCCTTAGATTTTTGGCAACTGACATAAATAATGGTTTATCATTTATAGTTGAATTAGTAGGAAAATTGTGGGACCTGGTAAAACATTTAAAGCATATTGGTAGTGTCAAAACTGAGCATGTAATTTTGACCTTCTTATCTGGGTATTTTAATTCTTCACTTCTAAAAAAGTTGAATATTTCTCCCTATTTTAAATGTGCTGCTGTGGAAATAAATTAATATGTACCTGTGAAACTCTCAGATATTTCAAAATTTTCTATGGGAAAAGTGTGGTTACTGTACTAACTGTGGGTAAAGAACATATGACAGAAAAAGTCTGGCATTATGATAGGGTTACTTCATCAACCAAAGAGGAAGAAATAAAGTAGTGAAAAGCATGAAGAGCACATCCAGTGGGATGTGCCATGCAAGCATTCTCTGAAAAAATAACGAGTGAGCATTTAATTACAGCTTGATTATCTCGTGGTGTACTAAATGGGCTGAAGCAGGCTTGGACAGCTGCTTTAAGACTTCCTAAAATTTCATCACTTTATTTACCTGATGACGCTGCTGACTAATTTTTTTTTATTTAATCTACTTCTTTGGTTTTTGGGGTTTTTATATATAACACTAAAATGTAAGTAAATGTAAGTTTCAGATGGAAATGAAAGACATTTAGACTATTTCCGTACCTTGTAACATTATGGCTTGAATTATATTGATGAAGACACTGGTGAAGGACATCAGCAGTGTCTGCCTAAAGATAAGGATTGTAAACCACCATTTATACTGAAAATTCTGTTTGTCCATACATGTTTTCAAGTTATCAATAGGTTTCTCAGACTATACAGCCATGTCTGAGGTTACAAGTTGATACTTTGGAATCCTTTTTGTTTAGCTTCCTTTAAATATTCTGTCAAACAATTTTGTTGAAGCTAAAAAATTATGAAACTACTAAGGAGCATGTTTGGGATGGAGAACTACTTAGCCATACAGTTCAGATTCTAAAATTATACACCTTACATAATAACCAGGGAACAAAAAACTTCAATGTGATATCTATTATCATTCGAATGTCTTTAACTTTGAATGCCAAGTGTGCCAATACTCAGCTTGATCAGAAATATTTGTAGAAAATATTCAACATTATATCTGAAAAAACCCAAGAGTGTCCTCACAAATGTTAGCTGTCAAGGGTAATATTTATAGAAAAAAAAGGGAGAGTAATATAAAGACAAATGCATGATTGTTTTATAATTACTAAGGTTTCTATAAATTTAACTCATTCTGTTTTACTACCGGTTTTTACTGGGAAAAGAAACCTGGAAGGTAGTTTAAAGGTCAAAGTCCAGTGCTGTTCATTAACAAGTTATCTAATTCCCTTCACTAAGAAGTAAATGAACACCAATTTCTTTCAAAAGAAAATCTACAAGATGCTGCCTAAAGCACCAGCAAGGTACCCACATGTCAAGCAGATGGAAGATGCTCAGTGTGTCAGGGTCATGCATAAATACAGGGAAAGTGTCTTGGGAAAATTTCCTTCCAGGAAGGTGCAGTGTAGGAAACAGCCACATTTTTCTGGCTCTTCCCTGTCTGTCCCAGCCTGCCCTCTGCATGCTGGGACCTCGCCTTCCATCTGTAATTCACAGCTGGAGTGAAGGTGCATGACACTGATCTCTTCTTTGCAGTGGCCTGTGACAGGAGCCGAGCAAACAGCCTGAAATTGTGTCAGGGAAGGTTTAGTTTGGATATTAAAGAAAGGAGGGTGGAGAGGGTGTTTGGGCACTGGAACAGGCTCCCAGGGCAGTGGTCACAGCACCAAGCCTGGCAGAGTTCAAGAAGTGTTGGACAATGCTCTCAGGCACATGGGGTGACTCCTGGAATGTCCTGTGCAGGACCAGGAGTTGGATGCAATGAGTCCCTTCCAAATCAGCTTATTTCATGATTCTGTGATTGTGTGACAAGAGCAAGATGACCCAGCAAGGGAGAAGCAAATGTGTCTCCAAATCTCTAATAATGAAACTCATGAAGATCAGGATATTAATATGTGGGAATTGTCTTACCCCATTCAGAATAACCTACATCCTTCCCATCACATGTTGAGGTTTTTGCTCTCTTCAGGGAGAACTAAAACAGCACTGGGAAAGAAAGATGAAAATTGACTTGAATGCCATCCACTGATGGACACAAACAACAGTCTGAAGGTTTTTTGCTTACTAGTGAAGGGATTTGGTTAACCTGTTAATAAATTGCAGCTGGTGGTTCTATGGTGATAGGAAAAGTGTGGTGTTTTGAAAGTTCTGAGAATAGACTCTGGACAGCTAAGAAGAGAACAGTTAGGAGTCTCCTTATTTTAAAAAATCTGCTTTCAAAGAGACCTATTTATTTTGTTAAAATTTCTTAATTAGACTTATGATTCCAGTGCTAAAGTGAAAAGGTTAATATGATAACATTGACTGCTGTGGATATTGATAGCAAACCATACATTCTAATTTCAGATTATTCTCCCAGGTAACTTGATTATTGTTATTAATAAATTGCAGGCTTTATTGGAAATTTTAACTGTTCTATCCATAAAGTTAGATTTAAAAAAGATATTAAAAAACATTGCTGAGTTCTCTTCATGCCTGTTGCTTCATGTGCATTTGCTGATTTGTAAAAATGACATTAATATTTTGGAGTTCCACAAATTTCTTTGTATTTCCTGTGTTTCCATGACAGTAGACTAAATCAGGACATTCTTAATCACAGTATATAGGAAGCTACAGCCAAATTTGAAAAGCTAAGCTTGATATAATCTTTCTGTACAAACTGTTACCTTGAAGTCAGTTATAGGAAATTATTAAACTTGGTTGAATAAGAGAATTAAAATTGAAGTGATCCAGGGGGACAGATCAATGATAGGAAATGCAGGAATTGGTAGCATTTTTATGTACTGATTCAAAAGCAAGTATTTATGTCTTAATCTTCAAAAGATTTTGTTTAATTCTATCTTTGTAAGAACTAGACCGAATCTGCCTAACCCTGTAGGAAACTAAATGTATTTCAATTTATGTGGACAAAGCCACCTACACATTAATTGCTATCCCAGCTAACAAACCTTTCACCAATATCAAGCCAAAGACCTGGAGGCCAGGAAATATAATTTTTGAATGTGATATTCTTCCATCTTTTACCCTGATTTCATATCTACAACAAGACGGGCAAAGATATGTCCTGTTACAGGGAAATGATGGTTCAACTCTTTACATCCAAAAAAGGAGGAGGTGAAGGGGATCATAGTCCTCTACCAGCAATATCAAGCTATTGAAGGACCCCATTTTTATTTTTTACAGGTGAAGTCAATGTGGCAGCACCTGCCCTGAGTGAGGAGGAAGTGCAGCTGAGTGCTTGAGTTTGAAGAAAGAGGTGCAGACAGTGTTCCAACTATGGGTGGCTTTCCCATACAATTCTTAGTTTATTCCCAGCTGATGTCTAGAGACCAGCTGTGCCTGTCACAGGTCAGTGCCACACTGCAGTGTTGCACCCACTTGCCACAGCTCAGAGGACTAGATGATACTTGGTTGGTCTGAGCTAAGTTTCTCTTTTCCAAAGGAAAAACTGTGAAAGCCTAAAAAACCCTACAGTTTGACATGGCCTCTGGGATTTTTGAGCTTGATAATGAAATTAATGTTTCCTTCCCGGTCATGAGCCACAGAACCTGAATGACTGCATATAAAAATGGGCAGAAACATCTCCTAAATGCTTATTGTCCAGTTATTCCCAAATGGACCCATGGGAGAATGTTGGTTTCTCCACCAACAGGCCTAGCCTGACTCTCTAGGGCTGTGAATCATGATGAGAGGTAGCCTATACTACAGAAAACTGTGCCACAGATACTGTTTAAATCCTTCTCCTCTTTATTTGCCCCTGATTGCCTTCATTTCACCCACCTCTACATCAGTGTTTCAGCTATTAGGACTTGATATTTGCTTCAGAGATATTAGTTCTACTCCTTGACAGCATATCACAAATGTTTGTAACAAGCATTATAAAACCCAAATTCTTTTGGGATTTGAGCAGAGAGAATGGAATATACTCACTATCAGAGACACCTACAGAAGGTTTTCCTGTGCTATCAGGATTCTTTGAGGACATTAAGAGAACAGGCTGGAGAAATTGCTTAATATGAATACATATTTGATTAAATAGGTTAAAAAGAGTTCTAGCCTTTCATTTCATTTGCATTAGGAGAGAGAAACTTTCAATGAACTCCTGTCCTGATGTTGGGTTATGGCATGGAGCAGGGTAAGCTGTTGGATATACATGATATAATCAAACACATCTAGTTCAGCTCTAGCAGGGGATTAATATTTTTGCTGTCTGAAGGGAGCTTGTATGCAGTCTCAAGAAATCTGCAATTTCCTATGAAGAAAGGCTGTGAAAGATGGTTTTAGGGAACACAGAATGTTGATTTCCAGTAGTCACAGAAACTCTCATTGTCTCTTCCACATAGTATATTGTACAGCTTGAAAATTCCTGGTCTTAACCCTCTCAGGTTCAGATGACAAATCTTGTGAGGAAAAGATGGGAATGAGAAAAATACTTTGAAGAATATACTTTCTGCTTAATTCTGCTTTATATAATAGAGCTACAGTTCAATGTTAGTATGTTGCATAGTTGTACAAATTGAAGGCTGGGCCCCAAAAATACCAACTTTACTGATAGAAATGTTGCTTTGATTAAAATAGAAATTTAGGTCCTCATCCTGAAGCACAGACCTGTAGTGGACTTTCAGTGTCCAGAAACTCAACTATCAGGTTTAGCTATCCAGCAGAAAAATAAATATAGAGTACAGAAAGTGCATTTGAAATTCACATTGGATGAATTTTATCTGTTTACATATAATACTCATTTTAAAATTACAAAAATTACCTTCAGTTTTTAAACTTTCCTTTGGTTTGATTTATTTACTAGTCCTAGTGCATCACGAGCAACTTTGAAGTTGATACTCCATCAGCAGTCACAGAGCTTCCCACATTCATTGCTAATGTTCATTGTAATTACCACAAAAACTATTAAGCATACTTGAATGGGAGAGTATCATTAAACTTTCCCCCTACAGAAAGACTTGTCTGTGACATCTAGAGCCTGATTTAAAGCCTTTTGTTAGGATATCCTTTACTGTATGATAGACTTGTCAGTCTCAAAATCAAGAAATTCACATCCTCTTTCCCTTCTGGATACTTTCCAAGCAGATATCATAAAAGATATTTCTCTCTGAAATGGTTTTCTACAGTTTTTCATCCTAACTTGTCCTCCAGCTATCCCAACCTCTCAAAGAGGATTCTCTGCTACCTGTATCTCTTTTCCTTGAGAAGAGCTTCGGCTGTTGTTGTTATCCTGAATCACTTCCCAGCAGGTTTTATAATTTGCTTTGCCCCTACCAATACCTGTCTCTAGAGGAGATGCATCTCATAACACAACTAAGACTAGGTCCTAGGCGGACCCAGGATGTGCTGTGAAAGATATCTTCTAAAGATTTACTACAAATTAAATCAGGTGGAGGTAGGGAAATAGGAGGATGGTAATAAGGAATCGGTATGCAACACAAAGATTAAAACAGATTAAAAGCAAATATACAAAATAAAGCAAAACACCACAAGATGTTAATTACGCAAACAGAGATGGACTTTTCTATAAATAACTCACTCAAAAACATTTTAGAGAAATAGAGTAAAACACTTTTATTTAAAATAGGACAGGGAACTAAGGACTATGGCAGGACTACACCTGGCATTCCCATCCATGAGAGAACATCACTTTCCAGTTGCTGGAATGCACTGCTATATATTGGGGTGGGATCAAGGAAGGCATTAGAGATGTGCTTGAAAGAATAAATCCTACTCCTGCTAACATAGGGTAGTGAAAGTGTTTGGTTCTCTCTGTTGACTGTAAAGGCAGACCACAGCAATTAGCTCAGGTGCTGGTATCTGTATTGTAAATATAGAAAGTAAGATGAGTTGAGTGTCTGGCAGTCTTTTCACTGTTTTCAGGACATTTCTTTAAACTCCTTCAAGCTATTGCATATTTTAAAATTCTTTCTTATTTCAAACAGAATTAGAAGGGAACAAAAATATTAAGTTGGAGATAAATTGTATAATTGTGTCATTTCTAAATACATATTATTGTATTGAACTTTCTGAAAGTCTTCCCTTGTTTTTACTCATAGTTTACAATGTTCCCTTAATCTTATGATACTGAAAATTAAGATATTAAATTGTCCATATTAAGGTAATCAGAATACTGTTTAATTGAGCCCATTATATTTTTCTTCCTTGGATAAGGAATTTGCAATCAGATCTGTGCTTTTCAGAGATCAAGGAAGGACCAAAGACTAGAAAAGAGGTACCAAGTCATTTCCAGGTGCACTTATAAATAATACATTTAAGGGAAAGGTATATTTATTTTTCTATCATGATGGTGTTCTCATTGTTTTGATACTGCATGCACTTATGCAATTTACAGAGTAATTTTATGGTTGTTAGTAGAGAGGAGATAAACCTGATGGGAAAAAAAGGGAACAACAAAGCTCTTCCCAAAACTCAGTCTAAATGCTGAATATTATCTAGCCATTTATATGGTTCTGATATTATACATTTCAACTGCGTGAAAGTATTACCCTTTAGATATTAACCCACTGATTCCCCTGTTAGATTGATCATATTTTCTACTGACTGAGCTGTCTAAGACTAGCTATGGCTCTTGTTTTCAGGTCTTGGCCATGCTGTAGCTCTGTAAAATGTGGATGGTGAATACCTGTAATAACAATGACTCATTTAATGGAAAAAAAAAAAAGGAAAGTTCTAAGAATGAGACCTAGAACATACCTTTGGGGGTGATAGATACCTATCATATTTCTCTCTCTTTACTTGCAGGAAGAAGCAGATACAGAATTGTTAAAATTATCATCCCCAGTCCAACATCATCCTGTGACTAGCACATGGTTTGAAGACTATGACCCACATGAATGATCATTGCTTTGGCCCTTAATATTGTCACACAATGTCAGGAAAGGGAGTGGCATCAAATAAAGTCCTTCCTCCTTCTCACCTTTAGGGTGCCCTCATGAGCAAATAGGAAATCCAGAAGTAGCACAGCAGACTGACTCAATAAGGATGAAAAGCATTGAGAACTCCACCCACAGAATTCCTCTGCACCTGGTATGGGGCAAACCTGGCTGTGTGTATGGACTGAGGAATGAGAGACTGGAGAGCAGCCCTGCTGAAAGGGATCTGAGGGTCCTGGGCAGTGGCAAGTTGAACATGAGCCAGCAGTGCCCTGGCAGCCAGGAGGGCCAACCCTGTCCTGGGGACATCAGGCACAGCATCACCAGCCAGGCAAGGGAGGGATTGTCCTGCTCTGCTCTGAGCTGGGGCAGCCTCACCTCCAGTGCTGGGGGCAGTTTGGGCACCTCATTATAGAAGAAAACATTAAACTATTAGTGAGTGTCCCAAGCAGGGCAACAAAGATGGTGAAGGGCCTTGGAAGGAAGCTGTGTGAGGAGTGGATGAGGCCACTTGATCTGTTCAGGCTGGAGAAGAGGGGACTGAGGGGAGACCTCATTGCAGTTATAGATTCCTGTGAGGGGAAGAGGAGGGACAGGTACCAATTTTTTCACTCTCGTGACCAGTGACAGGATTTGAGGGAACGGCACAAAACTGAGTCAGGGTTAGACTGGGTATCAGGAAAAGGTTCTTTACCCAGAGTATGGTTGGGCATTGGAACAGGCACTGGCCTTTGGACAATGCTCTCGGGTACCTGGTGTGATCCTTGGGGTGTCCTGTGCAGGGCCAGGAGTTGGACTCAGTGATCCTGATGGGTCCCTTCCAATTCAGCATATTCTATGATTCTATGATACACCATGCATCAGGATCTCAGAAAGGAACTTCCTATTTAAAGACTTAAATAAAAATATAAATCCCTAGCAATAAGTAAAACATGTAAGTAAGGTGTTCATCCCTGGTATGTTGCCAAAACTGGAACAGCTGGTTTGGTGTGATGGTCCACAAATATTGCACCTACATTACTGAACACTTGCAGCATCTGCTTTCACCAGATCTCACTAACTTTAACAGCAATTATGTGCACGATTCCATCAGTAAGCAAGTTTGAAAAGTTCCCATTTCTGTGAGTAACATGTTTTTCCCAAAAGCTGAGTGTGTCCCAGCTCTGTTACTGGCTACTGTTCCTAGCAATCCTATCTGCACCCACCTACAATTATGAACTGCATGGAAGATGATTTCAACATGCACTTTCCAGTGGGTTTTTATGAAGTGATCTGAAGAGGAAACCATGAATTCAGCCAGAGATTAGCAATAGCAACCACACTACTGAGGGCAGCATCAAGGATCCCTTCCTTCCCAGCAGCCTGGCACAGACAGCCATGTGGAACTCAAAAGCCTCTTCTGCACCTTTGAAAAGCCTTTCATTTTTCCTTTGTGCCTGTGTCCCGAGTGTCTGGTGTTATAAATGAGCAGCCTGTGACACCCCTCCCTCCTCTGGCACAGCTCTCGGGTGTCGCCGCAGAGCTCCGGCACCGCCGGCACCGCAGAGCTCCTTCTTCCCTGACCTGTACCCACCCAGATTACAGCAGCACATTATTTCCCTGGGCAGCTCTTTCACCTCTCGCTGCAACCATTTCCTACACAGACACAGAATTTATATAAAAGGCTTTCCTCAGCTTTCATCAAATCTAGGTTGCAGGCCTATTTCGTAACATTAATTCTCTCCCTCACCAACCGCCACATCAATTCAGTACTTTATAAACTATTTCAGGGATCCGATTTATCAGGCCTGACAGAGCTTCACACTGAAATAAACAGCACTGCCTCTGCTGAGCTCGCTCAGTGGCTCCTATTTATCATTATTTAATTCGAGGGCCTAAAATTCTCTGACATTATTAATAGTAAGATGAATCACTGGAAAACTACAGAATCTGTGACCAACGAGGCTGAAATAATCCATTTTGGTGAAAATGTCTACGTGGAATTGCATTCCCTGATGGGTAGCTGCTCTGTCATTAGCGACTCCATATGCATGGGTGGTAAAGAACTGAAGCATGAAGTCCCCAAAGAGTGGGACACTTTAACTGCCATTCTCTTCCCAACACTTAACACCAAAGCAGAAAATAAGGGAATGCAGCACAGCTCTAATGCCTCTGTCAGTTGAATTTAAATGTACTAATTTAATCCTTTTTGTACTTGATTAACTTTAACTTGTCTGAGGTTGAACTTTTGTGTTAACTGGACCTGCAAATCCATTAGTTCATTATGAGGACTGTATTACTTAGGCACCTTGATGAGAGATAATCAGCTGCCTGGAATGTATATGAGCACTTGCTGCCTTAATTTGGCACCTCATTAGTGATATTTTTCAATTTTGTTTAAATGAAAGGGATTGCACTGGGAGTTTGTCCGGGGTCTGCAATTTCCTTTATGAATAGCCAACCTTATTCAGCAGCTGTACAACACAGTAAGAAGTTAAGAATTGCAGAATTTGTTTGGTTCTCTGTCAGGAACATTCTGGGAACCTAAGGTAGCTGCAGAGGCAGACCCTGAACTCTTTCCTCAAGGCAATGAATGCTGTCAGACCACCACCCTGACAAAGGTGATCAAAGAACCTTATCAAACAGAGATGTTTTGTAAAATTACTTTAGAAATCAAGACTATCCAAAATTTTTAAAAAGCGAAGTAGATCTGTATTGTTGAAAAACATTTAATTATTTTTATTTTCCCTTCCAGAGAGGAAATTTCTAATTGTGTTTTTTTCACTATCATTCTCTTGAACTTTAGCAGTTGACTTCATTATCAGTGTCTGGATGGACATTGTAACATTTGAAAAGAACAACCAAGGACAAAGCACCAAGCAGACACAAAATTGCCCTCTGAAGAATTTCTGCAGTCGTTCTTGTCTTTAAGATTACCTCCTAAAAAATTAATAATTCACCTGAGTTAGAGCTCCCAGAGCTGAAATGCACACCTTCACCCTCGCCTAGGGTCTGTCTTCAGGAAAAAGTCTGTCTAAATGACAAAACCATTTGGCTTTCTCTGTTTTACTCAGTTCCCCAGTGCTATTTTAACAGTGTGACATCCTCAAACACCTGCAGCATCATCCTGCCATATCCCAGGGAGCACAACCCCTCCAGCATCATGTTATGGAAACACCATTCTGGAATGTTGCAGCACAGCTTCCCCTGATTTCAGATGCTTTGAACTGAAAATGTGCAAAGCCAATATTAACCTGTGAAGACCAATATACAAGGCAGGGGTGAGCAAAGCCAAGGGACACACACCCTGGTAAGTCCAGTCTGTTCTAGGGACAGTTATCCTTTTAGCAGTACAGTCACTCCATGCTATTTGGTATTGTCTCTTGGAAGCAATGATTGCCCCCCGAGCCTTTTTATTTTGTAATAAAATGAGACCAAATCCAAGAGACCAGGATTTGAACTCTTTCCCCAACATCTCAAAAAAGAACTCAAGTCCTGGACTTTCTTATCATAACCCACCACAATGGATATCACAGATAAGCACAATTTTATTTTATGTTTTCCAGATGACTAATCTTTGAAATGCTCTAAGTGTTTCTACCAAGTACAGATCTTTTGGTAAAATATGGAGATATTTAGTTCAATTAAACATCTTCAGATGCAGAAGTTTGAGCAAGTTTGAGATCTGTGATTGTTTTACTTTCTTTCCAGGAGAAACCTAGGAAGTATTACTGAGGGAAATAAAAATAGAGGCTTGGGAATTTAATGAATATACCAAGTTAGGCTCTGAGGATGTTTTATATTCTCATATAAAAAATATAATTATTTAAACTAACAACAACTTTTAGTATTAAGTCATCTTTATGAAATAGAATTAACTGAGTTACTGGGGACTCCTGTGATCTCAAATATTGTCTAAAGCAGAATTTTATGGAATCACAGAATACTTGGAGTTGAAAAAGCTCCTTAGAGATCACCCAGTCCAATGCCTCCTGCAGTTGACTGCATCAGGTTTCTCAGGGATCTGTGTTTTCAGGGATGGGGCACTTACCACCTCTCTGGGCAATCTGTGCCAGTTTCAACACTCTCATTGGAAAAAATTTCTTCCTTACATCTACGCTATGTCTAACCTTTTCCAGTTTTATCCCTTGTCCTGTGAATTATTTGGAAAGGTTTAATTCCTAGACTCTACAGCTCATAATAATTTATTCGGTTTCTGCTGAATTTGGGATTGAATCCCACTGATTCAATCCACAATCCATTCCTCCCCACCTTGCTCTAGTCTGTGTTCCCTGAGCAGTGGTGTCAGATGTAAAAGTAGAGCAAGAAGCACATCCGGGCACAGCATATCTCTGTCTGTAAATCAATAGGCCACAAAGTCCCAAAGTTCATGATTTTCAAAACGTTTTATTAATAGGATTAGAAGTAGGACCCAATGTATGTATTAGCTGTGTTTTCATATGCTGTCACTATCATCAATTCAAAGAAACACAAATTCCTGATATTAACAAATCATATATGGGAAACACACCCTTTGTGCAGCACAGAATATGTTGAAAAACTCCATTTTGGTTTCTTATACATAGGAGAATTATTATGGCAATAATGTGTAAAAGGGGGACTTTTGACTTCAATTATGAACCGCTGAATTCCCAAAAGTAGTTTAGCCTGTAGAAAATCCACATTCTACCTAATTTTCACCAACCAGTTCATTCATACTTCTGAGACTTACATGCAAACTACAGAGCCTTCTACCATTTCTCTTATGACCAATTAGGCTAATCCCTCTCCCACTCTGTGGAGCTTTAGGAACATGTACATTAGTGGTAGCTGCATGTGCAGTTCAAGGTGAGGAAATTACTGTTAGTGCAGAGGCTCAGTGAATGTCTCAGTGAACATAATTGTAACTATGTCTATTTATAAAATTCTCTCTCTATTTAATTAGGGGTGGGATTTTCCTTCTCTTTTAATTTCTCTCTTAAAGAACGCAAGGTTAACTCCCTAAAACAATGGGAGGGAAAAGATTTTGAATGAACTCCCTAAAACACAGAGAGGATACCCACAGCAAGAATTTACAGGCAGCTGTAACTACAGTGCATGAAATTGTGCAGTTTTTGTCACAGTTCTGTCTTGCCATTATTCATAAAATTAGGTAGGGAGGGTTTTATTACCAAATAATTGCTTACAGTGTTCTGTGTCCAGGCAATGGCATTCAGTTGACACACAGCAGATCAGTCACCGATGAGGTGGAAATAAAAGGTTACAACATGGAAATTATCTTGGGGCTGGTTTGGTCTGTCGAGAACCTGTTCTTCTGCATGTGAATCCCTGTTAAGGTGTGTGAATGACGGAAAATGCATTTTCTCCTTTTGGTCATTTTTTGCTGCATGTGCAAAACATATTTGGGTCTTTTTTCTAGTGTTAGGAAAATATAGGCCCATCTTTTCCCTTGTACCAAAACAATTAGTACAGCTGTAATTTTATTAATAACCAAAGCTGGTTCACAAGCACTTCCCATTGTCACCACCTAGTTCCGCCTGCTCTCCTGACCTGACTGTGGGCTGGGGATGAATCTTGTTTTCCTTGGGATTTCTGAAGCACAAAACTCTGTCCTCTGTCACAGATTACCCTCTGATCAGATAGTCCAGTGACTGCCTCTATAGCATTATATCACTATGAAACAGGTGATATTTTGGGTTAGTGGTTCCCTAGCTACATCTGCTCTGAGAAATCAGTGATTTGAAAGAAGTTTGAAGCCACTAAGTCTAGGAAAGTGACTTTTGAACTCCAGTCCATTGATTTCAATAGGGAATTTGTGAACTTGATTCCATTGTTTAGGTTCTTCTTCTTCTTTCTGCATAAGATGATTAAAAATTTCTTTCCTTTTCTGCTTGGATGACAGTAGAAGGAAGCCTTCTATTTGTTTCACTAGATCCAAGTCTATTGCTGAGGGATATTATTGTGACACCTTTACTCAAAAAAAATTTGATTCCACACTTCAAGTGAAATTATTGTAATCAACAATAATAATGCTGATCCTAAATAATAGGACAAAAAGCATCCTACTTGCAAGACAGTCCTTTGGACACGTTTCATCAATCCATGCTGGTATGTCATATTCATGCCACATTTTATGTTCAAGTATCAGCAGCATCCAACACCATCTCAGGAGCAGAATCCCTCGGTGCAGCAAGAAAAGAACATGAATTATGGGTAACATATGCACTGAGTTGTTTTTGTTAAAATTGCAGGAATATTGCCTGTCCCTTCTCTCTGCACAGCAGGTGGGTCTGTCACTCCTGCTTCACTCCAGGTCCTGGTGTTGGAGAGCACCTCAGCTTGCTCTGCTTTTGGCTGATGACATGGCCATACACCACCATCCTCACACCAGGACAATTTTCCAACGTGATTCCAGCCAGGCACAGAGTCCTGCCCAGGATCATCCTAGTTCTGCACACCACAGATTCAAACACATTTGTTCACAATTGCCTAAGGACCAGTTTCCCATCCAGAGTTGTTCTACACAAAGGTGAAAATAGTCCCCCATCCCACTGGGGGAGTGGTGAATGAATAACTATGTGGGGTTTCTTTGCAGGGTTGACCTACAAAATTGTTTTTTCTGAGAAAATGTTAGAAGAATTACCTTATTGTATTTTTAAATTAATAATTTAATTCAATCTGATGAATGAACATATATATGGAAAAAAAAATAGAACGAAATGTTAGAAAATTACCTGAATAAAGAATTATTTTAAACTTTTCAACATTGTTTCCATTTCTTTAAATAATTCAGCCAGCAGCAGACACTTGCAAAATTCCCCTGTAGGACTAAGGCTGCTTGTCCCTGTCAGATTTAAAGGATCAGGGAAAGAAGCTGCAGGCAAAGAGAGAAAAGAATTTTGGTGAAAATCACAAACTATCAAGAGCTACTTTAGCTGTAATTTGGAGTGAAAGAGGAGGATTGTGTAGAAAAGAATGTAGATTTCATGTAGGTCTTGAGATTTTGTAAGAAGTTCGAGACAAGCCAAAGTGTTAAGATGAAGTTAAAACATATGATAAAATAACATTAACTGAAAATCTAATGATAACTTTGTGGCTAATTAAAATGTTTTGACTTCAAACTACACTTTTTACCAAACTTTCTCCTTCTAGCCAAAATAAGTATGAAATTTGTGTTGAAAAGCAATTTGGGAAAACAATGAAATTCACAGAGTGGTTTACATTTGGACTTGATGATCTTAAGAGCCTTTTCCAAACTAAATTAGTCTATGATTCTATTCTGTAAAATATTTCATGTCACCAGGGATTTCTGCAGGTCACCTATCCTGGCCTCCTGCTCCAGTCAGGACAAGCTGTCCTTGGGCAGGTTGTTTGTGTCCAGCTGGGCTTTGAGTCACATTGAGCAAAGAGACTCTTCCACATGTGATCCCATGCAAACACACACACACGAATGTTTGCTTAAATACTTTATTCCATTAATTCTAAAAATTTTTATAAAGATTAAAAAGAGTGGTGAAAATTCCAATCTGCCTGGAAAGTAAGAGATGAGACATTAACAACTTGTTATTTGTTATTATTTATTGGCTAGTTATTAATTAAATGTCTAAAGAAGATCAGAAAATAGATACTAAACATAAAATATTTAATTTCACTAAAAGTTGGAAAATACTGAGATTTTTAGAGGAATCCTACATAGGCAGGTGAATGGGTAACATAATGTCAGATAAAATGTCTGTTGAAAAAATGCACAGCAATCCTCACTGGATAAAGTAATTTGGAGACATTATTGCTGAACTACAGCTGAAGTTAGAATTACAGATGAACTTAAAAACTTAGAGGGGAGAAATACAGGTAATGGGAACAGGATACAAAATAGTAAGAAATCTATTATTTTCCTAGGAGAGAAAAGAATGATGAACTCTCACTTGGAATTCCATGCTCAGCTGAAGTCATCTTATCATGAAAATAGCCCATGACCATTAAAATTACCCAGACCTGAAAAAAGAAAATGATAAGTGACATGAAGAGATTTCTGTATCAGGCTAGAGAGAAACTATTCCCATTTCAGTTAGAAAGGGAAAACAAAGACATTACAATGAAATAAAAATTAACTTTTCTTAAAGTGCTATTATTTACCTAATTAAATTACGAAACATATTCCCAAGTATATGGAATTAAGAAATTGAATAGAGTTCTAAAAGGATTTAAGGCATGACTTCCAATACAACTATGAACTAGGTTTTGAAACTGATGAACTCTCTAATGCAGCTGCTTCTAGACTTCTAGTAGACATTATCTTGGATTAAAAACCAAATAGACAAATGATCAAACAAAATCTTTTCTAGGAACTTTTCATATTTAGTGGAAAAGGAAAAAAAAAAAAAAACCAGAAAAAAAATCAGTGAAAAATATAAAAATATGAAAATTTTTGCTAGGAAATAAGGTTGTTGAATCACCAGAGCAGGTGTCAGGCCTCAAGCTACATGTAAGTACTCTCTGTGTGGGACTTGATGTTGACATTCACCCATTGTTTGCTGAAACTTAAGGGGCTCCCCCATGGCATACAATTCACAACATCCATTCTGTTCAGGTTCTCTCGTTATGCCAAAGATAACAGTACTGAAGTCAGCTTGAATAAATATCTTTACAAACAGCTGAATTCTTAGGAAATATACTTAATGACAGAAAAATGAGAGAAGGAAGATTGGGCCACTAAGGTTTTCCCTTAGAGAAGCCCTATCCCATGCCATATCATTTTTACTCTCTGGACATCCCAAGCTTGGGACAAACTCCATACAAAAAAATATCAGACACCATGTATAAGGGATGCATCTCCTCTCACCATCCAGGCACAGACACTGCCTAGATCTCCCCAGAGGAAGTTCCCACTGTGCATTGGACAGAATGAGCTCCTGTGAAATCATTCATCTCACTTCACTGGGGCCATACCATTAGGAAAAAAATATGCAGTGAGTGGGAAATGTCAAAACTGCTCTGGGCAAAAAGAGCAACTGTAGAGGCATTCTCTCATCTCATACTGATTTTCATGATGGGATAAATAACCCTCCACATGCCCTAATTTAGCACCCAGATGCCTCGATACTTTTCCTCACCAAATGTTCTTCAAAACCACTATTATTTCCCTTTTTCCATGGGCCTATTGTTTTGTTTTATTTTTCAAGCCTCTACCTGTTTAATCTCTGATCTTTTTCTGTTACTTCGATTTCCTCCACCCACTCACCCTACCTTTAATCTCTGTCACATCCTTCGTTTCTTATTTATGCTGTCTTTCCATACATCTCCAGCTCTCCAAATTCCTTGACCTAATCTGTGGTCCACAGCTTCTTTCAATACCTCCTCACAAAGCACTACCTCTAAATATCTGCCTGCAAAACAATGCCAGCAGAGCAGAAACCAGTAAACTGAAAGATGAACAAAAAGTATGGAAAAACCCCAAAGTCTGAATGAGCAATATTATGCAGCCATTTTGCCTCTCCTCTGTCCTGCTTGATCCCAAAATAGCCCTCTTCACTGCTCCTGAGCACTCGCTTTTTTGTCAGAAAAAAAAAAAAATCAGAGCTTCAGGTTCTTCAAATACACTTCAGCTGTTTTGCTGTCCAGTGTAGCATATTAATGTCAGTGAATACTTCATAGTGCTGATGATTTTTTTACAAAATAATGTTTTAATGAACACAACTCTTATTTTCTCATGGTTCCCAATAAGGAGTCCTAGGATACTTAGCAATGCAGGAACAATTTTCAGGTTATGTTTTCTGATCAGTCTGAAACCATAAACTGCTCTGCTCTGAGCTGGTTCTGCATATAGTAGGATTAAGGCAAAGCAATTCATACTGCTCTACCTTTAATCTATATCAACAGGAGGGCCAATTTAGTTTGTCTAGGGCTGGTACTTAAAAAGCCTGATAGATGTAACCTGTGAGAGGCAAGCAAAATAAGAGCAAAGAGGGTATTAAAAAAAAAAAAAAGTGAAAAAGGAAGGAATATGTGAGAGAATTTCCAGGTTTGGGGAAGGGATATATTTGAGTGATGTATGATGCTTTATTTCCTCTCCAGACTCTGTAAGACTTTTTATATTTTTACAGTAACAGACTAATGACCGTGAATTTCTTCTGTTGTATATAATTTTTTTAAGTCTTATAAATTTAATTTATTATTTTAAACAATTTTCCTACTTGTCAGTGTGAAAACATCACTTTGGCAATATAGAAAGAAGCTATTTACGAAAAATTAATTTTTTTACAACTTAATTTATTAGAATACTTGTATTCTTTTATTATGTTTTATTATGGAACTTTTCATAGTCATCTTTAAATCTTCTGCTTTAATTAAACCTTTGAAATTTTAAAAAAATTACATTCATTTTCTATCCGTATCTGCTAAACTTAATCTGGTTGCTGCTTTAGCAAGTGGTTCTGTGAAACACTTTTGTAATGCTTCCACAAGGTGTTTCCTTGTTTTGTTATTGTTGCACAGAGCAGCAGGCATTTGCTAGCAGCTCCACTTGATGGCATAGAGGCAGAGTTTGCTACTTCATCTCTTCTGGCTGAGGCAGCTCTGAGTTATATGTCCTTACCAGCTAGATAATGACGACTTATTAGACCTGTGAAAATTAATGCTATTTGTCTGGAAGTAATAGAAAGACAGGCCCATGATTAAGTGCTCCACTTCCACAATGCATCGTGTTCCATCAGAGAAGCACCTCTTTGCAGCTGCTTGGCAAACTGTTAAATATGGGGGCTTGCAGGGCCTGAACAATGGAGCTTGCTTCTGTGATAGAAGTGCACAATCAGTAGAGGCAATCATATATAATAATGTATCATATATAATAATATATAAAAATAACCAATGCTCAGACCTGTGCCCTTCCTGATTGTCAGTAGCCACAGCCCAGGAAGATAAGGCATAGGTTGCTGTTGTCCTACTCTTTCAGATTCAAAATCCTGACTCCTAATTTATTTCATAGGGGTTTTTGAGGGGGTTGTATCTTCATCTGTTTTGTATAACTGTGATAAGTACTTAAGCCCACTTTTTGGAGTGTCAAAACTGTCAGCTGTAGAGACAGTCCCCTCCTGGTACATCTCTGTAGCTCCTCCTGGTAGCCAGCATGGCCAAGTGAACCTGAGATCACACAGGTGATCCACAGGATACACATCACAATTTTAGCTCTAAAAATAACACATTTCTAGCATGTCATGGAAGCACAGAGATAATTTTGATTAGAAAGGACCTTATGATGTCATGTAATTTAACCACCTCCTCAAAGAAGATTTAATCCAACCAGATTTCTCTGTCCCATTCAAGTCTTGAGTGTTTCCATGGAAGGAGATTTACAGTTTCTCTGGGCAACCTCTTCCTTTTTGGCCACCATCACAGTAGATGGAAAATGTCTTAATGCAAAACTGAACACAGTGCTCCATTAGCTACTCAAAAACTGGAGTGATTTCCATTGAAAGTTCCCTTCTGAAGAACATAAGGCTTTATTTCAGACACCTGAGAGGTGGAATGAAGTTTATGTCATGTCTATAAAAGGCCACAGACGTTTTCTCCACTCAACCTTTCTTTGAGTGAGTGGGAGCTGGATCCTAGTGGTGAAAACAGTATATGGTCCTAAGAAGCAATATTTATGAAATCATATAATGCAGAAGAGAATTTGGTTTTTTCTTTCCTACTGATCTCAGATTTAATGTTCTAATTTTCTGTGGTGGGAACAACTAGAAGTCCCACGAGTAAGCCTTTGTCCATAAGCCATGAAATAAATTTAAACTATTACAGAAAAAAATGGACACCTGTATCATAGTCCTTCCATCTCCCTTTTCCAATTTACTCAGTCTCTTTTCATGTGCAAGCCAAGCTGTTTTAGAGGTGAGCATTTTGTTCCCTGTGAGCAGGTCTGGGAAGTAACCACGCCTCACTGCTCTTGATGCTCTTCAGAGGCTCTAATTGCCTGCCTAGGTGCTTAGACATTTGGAGCAGAGACTTCTACCCCACACTTTCCCAGCACTGAATGAGCTAAGTTGGTCTGACCCAAATTGCCACTCAGCAATTTATCTTTTTAGCACCTTCATAAGGGATCTCTAATCTCTGACAGGAGATTGAATTAATTTACTGAAGTATGTGACCATACTTAACAACCTTTCTAACTTACCCATTTTCTGGTTTGGAGCCAAGATTTACATAATTATTTCTATTTTTGAGCAGTCAGGATTGACACATTTCCCAAATGCCTACGTTTAGCCATTTTTAGCTTGCACTTGCCCTAGCTGAAGTAGAGTCCTTCATCTCTGGCTTTTTAAGTACTTGACAGACTTTTGTTCTTCAGGGATTGCAAAATATAATTCTATCTAGATAGGCTAGAAGTCCACTGAGACCTTTAAATAACTCTGCTCTGATTATATCAAACAAATCGAGGGATCTTTAATACTCTTTTTGATGTAAGGCAATTTCAAGAATTACAAAAAATAACAGGTAAGATAATTTAGAACTACTTTTTTTCTCTAATCAAATTTGTCAGAAATATGCAAAGTTTCTCCATTTAAAAAGTAGAAAGGAGATACTGCCTTTTCCCCTTCCCGTTTTACATCATTTCTTTAACTTTTTATTTTTTAGATGGTACCTGAAGGGCGCAAGGAGGTACAGAGGAGGTTGCCTTTCAAAAAGTGTACACACACAGACACATTTTCTCTAAATGGTGTATCAGAATGCTGTTATTCATAGAATAACTATAAGGGTTTAATATCAAGGGGGAACTTTTAAAAATCTAACACAAACAAGACAGTCCTTCTCACAAGTCCATAATGTTTCATATCAAAGCATGCAGAAAACTGGTGGCTGTCAGTGTTGCAGATCCTGCAGCACTTCACATCCTGGATCCAATACAGCTGAAGAGCATGCAGAATTACACATTTTCCTGGTGTAGGAAAGTATCTAGTGTTTTTCAGCACTTGTCTGCTACTGCTGTACAAAAGAAAAAATATAGAAAAGCTTGGGGGTTTTGTTGGAGTATTTTTGGATGTAATTTCTACCTTAAGCAGCTTCAACAGTTCCACTCTTCATTTACGAAGTGCTTTCACCAGTGAACTTTATTTGAGTAAGTGAAAAAGGCAGTAATATCCAATCTATAAGATGTCCTTCATTCTCCAATTCAAAAAGCATCCCATTTTTTCAGAAATCCCGTTACTGTTTTTCCAGTTTCCTGCAGGAATGAATCGTAACAAGAAGGCTGAATTGATGTCCTAAAGATAAGTGCAGATCAAATTTCTTAGTTTCTGGATAAATTTGGGAATTAATACTTTTTAGATATACTTGACTCTATGAAATAAATTTACATCCATCTATTGTTATATTTATAAACATCAATATATTTAGCCAGATACTATTTTCCTTTCACATTTCAGCAACAAAAATTCAAATGAGACAAATTACTCTGTTAAGCTTCTTTGCATGGGGGAATAGAGCCAGATGCCAGAAATCACAGGGGGGGAAATTAACATTATGATGGTATGAGAGCACTTTAAATTGCTCTACTCTCCCAGGGTAGAAAAGGGAATTTAACACTCTTTCTTCTCACTTCCATTTTTTCTCGTTCTGAAACCCCGGCTGCTTAACTCTATGGTAAATAATATTGTATGTTAAATTAAAAAAATTAAAATTCAAGAAAAAAAGTACCATCAAGAAAAAAAAACTGTGAACTGGGAGATAAATATGGTCTTCAGCCTTAGTGTTGGCTCTGCCTCTGCCATTGGCAGACAACATGTGGATAATGGGAAAGACAAGTAATGGAGAAGTCCATAATACAAAACAAAACCATGTAATTATATAAGACATTGGCAGAACATGGTTACACAATAAATTGGCAGTGTTCTTTCAGTTTGAATAAAGAATGAACACTTGTGCACTGTATTGCTAAATTGATAAGTGCCTTCGAGCAAATAAGTTCTTCACAGATCCATTCTGCCATCTGTGATGTTATGTAATTACCTCTAAGGGTTTTTTTTTCACTAAGGTTTATGTTGCTAACATTCATAGAGTACTTGAGGTCCTTATCTGCTTCAAAATTTGGGGTTTTACTGAAAAGCTAAAAAAGGGAGAGAAAGCATCCAACAACTCCCCAATAATTAGGTTCTAAATGACATGGGATATTTGTCAATGTGTCACATATCTGAATTTACCAGGTAAACACAGAGCCATGATCTAATATTTTAATGTAATGGAAAGCTTGTCAATCTATTCTGCTTACCTCAATACTAGTTCAAAGCCTATTGATGCACAATATGCAAATATGTCAGACGTAGAGAGGATTTGGCTCATTTGCATGTATCATAGCACCAGAGTAAATTTCTAAAGTGTGTTTACTTTCTCCTTTTTTTTTTTTTTTTTAATGTCTCAGAATGTGTCACAATAAAGGTTTAGTTTGATTTAAAATGCCTTTCCAGGAAGACTTGTTCCCACTCCTTTCTATTGATGCTAACCTTCTTCAGCTTTCTCCAGTGCCTGCAGAAAGCCATCTGTGCTGATGCTGGCCCTGCTGTGCCCTTACCACTGGCCAGAAGATGTCCCTGATGGAAACCAGCATGCCAGGTGTGCCACTGGTGTGTCACCTCTGCACTGCTGGCAAACAGTTACCAGGCAGGCCAGGAAAAGGCATTTCCATGAAGCTCTGGGAGAGATATCATTATTGTAAATGTGAACATGGATGTCTCAAAGCTTAGGTTTTTTAATGAGCCCGGACTTTGATGGTAAGAGTGGTCCTACGAAAATTATCCCCCTGGTGACCTGAGCAGAGTGAATCATTGCTCTTCCAAGAGCTGTCACCAGGCCAGCCCTGCAGACACTCCTCCATCCTTTATCATCTAACAAAGGTCTCTAATGCCCCTTGACAGATCTGATGACTCCACAGGATTGCAGAATGTGCTCTGAGCCACAGGGGATCCTGGTCTTGGACAGCTACCCTCTAAACCACAGAATACTTAAGGTTAAGACCTTCAGCCTCCTTAAATTACACCTGGAATCTGATTCCTAGTTTGACAGAGGTTAAGGCCTACCTGGAATTCTCAACTGCATCATTAATCACCCTCCTCCCCCAAAAAATCACATCTTTAAACAAGTTTTAATAAGAACTATTGAAAAAAATGCAGTATATTCTTGCTACTTGATCAGAATCACTGACTCAGCTTCTGCTGTAGCATCTCTAGGGGTTTTTATATTCTCCAGAGAATAGGGGAACTAGTTCAGGCTTTAATAAGAAAATTACCTATATTTTGGATGAAAGGTTTTAAACATTAAATTTTCAAGAACTGTTTTTCTTAATCATTTTTGAAGAAATGGGGAAAAGACAATAGAGAATGACAAGACTTTAATCAGAAAACAAAATGCACATGATGTGTGCAGGGCTAAAAACCATTTAACTACACATGTTGCAAGTTTCCTGGAATTTACTACAAGGAGCTCTCCTCTGCTCTGCTGTATGATCCAGGGATGGAAAACCCAATTTCCTACATGGCTTTTTACTGCTAGGACCACAAGCAGTCTTAAAACCAATATGCTCATCCTACCAGAACATGATAAGCCAATGTTTGACCTACCTAGCACCTTTATCTTTTATTATATGTGCAGAACACCTGCCCAAGTGAAAATGCCCACAGCTGAGACAGTATGCCAGGAAAAGGCAGACTGGGATCATGGGAACAGAGCCATGATGTCAATCAAGCTGTGTAGAAGCCATGCTGAGAAAAGTGACAAAGGGTGAAGTGATGAATATATGTTTTTGGAACCAGGTTGGGTTCATGAAGGAAGATGAGGTTGTTTCAGGGAAGAGAAAAAAAAAATTCGGCAACCATGAAATATGTTGGGAGAGTATAAAACTGAGAACTATAGTAAGCCATTCATGGATTTAATCTGGGCATGTGCTCCATATGGTCTTATACCAGTGCAGAAGTTTGTCCATGGGCAGGACATTGAGGGCTACTGAGACACCTTCTGAGTCTTCTCTGGCACAATGGCCAATGGGAAAAGAACTGTTTGCAGCAGCTTCACCAGGTATTTCTTTCTGTTATCTTACTTTATGGTGTACATTCTGCAACACTGAGTTTAACAACCCCACTCTGGCTTTACTGGGTAGTCTTGATGGCTCCTTGTGAATTTTTAGCTGGATTTTCACTTTTCCGTCTCCCGCAGTTTTTCTTCAATATCAGCAGGAAGTGTGTTGTCCTGGCTTGCATGGACACTACATTTCGGTTCCCAGAAATTTTGTTTGCCTTTTATTAAACCCACAAGACATGCAATGATTCCAAAGTTTTATTTCCTAATGAGAGGAAGCCCCTTTATTCCTGGGCACATCTTCTTTTGATATACTTGCGTGTTTCACCTTTGCATATTCTTAAAGACAGATTATTGTACAGACAATTTCCTAATTTTCAGCATAGACAGAGATTTACCTAGAATTAGGGTTGTTGTTTTTTCAAAAAATTTTAACACCAATACTATTTATTTTTTTCTATGAATAAAAAATGGGAAAGATCTCACAGCCCATTAAACAAGCAGTTCAAGTCTTAAAGTACTGCACTGAAACACTCAGTCTAGAGGAGCAGTGGGTTTAATTTTCACTGATATGCTAACAAACCTAAGGGTCTGGCAAAGATTTTATTTAGGATATTTTGTGAAATCTCAGATAGGCAGCTCATCACATTTAGGTTGCTTTTGTGGGGTTTTTTAGGTCCTTGTAAAATAACTTCACGGACAAGGTGCTGACTATTGTGTTTTTCTTGAAGTAGTGTTGCTTTTGTTAACCTGTAGTCAATCTGGGAATTAGTTTATTGCAAACTCTGCAACTCATAAGCCAGTTCTTTGGGCTGTAAAGTGCTCTGAAAATAAATAAGTTGTAACCTCAGATCACTGCTTTGGTTTTACCTCCTAGCTATACCTCAACAGCTATAAGAGTAGATGGCTGAACTCAATATCAAAAAATGATTTACAGTAGCAAAGGACTTATTTCAGAATTTTACAGTAATATATTTTCAATTAGTTCATATGGATTCAAAAATTTTCTGACAGACTTATTTGAATCAAGGAATATGGCATTTCATTATTCAGCTACACACATGTTGGGTTTGGTTGGAACTTTCCAAAAGATTTCAGGTTTTTCCTGGTAATTCCTATTCTCACTTGACAGACTATGATGTCTCTAATTCTTAGAATATCTGGGAAAACTAACTAAATGGAGGCATGGCCAGTACCATTTTAGAAAAACGTTTATCATCTGTAATACATAAAAAGCTTTCAGGGAGAGCATTTTATTCTAGGAAGGTAAGGCAGTGACAAAACCTCAACCACCCACACATAGAAAAGACCTCAGAATGTTAGGATCTGAGTTAGGATTTGAAAGCCTAAATAGTAGTGGCCTGGCTATGTTGGGCAATTTGTACAGAAATCAAAAGGAGAGATATTGGCTGCCATCTGGCTCTTCTCTGTTCAGCTGTAGGCAGAATGATTTCATCTTAGCTGTTACCAAACACAGAAATAAAACCTTCCTGCACTGAGTTTACAAGCCCCCATAGCTTGAGCTCAAGAGATAAAACCAGGAGTCAGGCTTGGCAATGTCCAAGCTCCTTAGCTTGGACACATGAAAACATAAACCAGACTTTGGCCAGTGGGAGATGCAGGCAGCTGGGGAGGGACTCCCCTGAAAAATAATCAGGTACTTACTCCAGGGTGAGCTGGCACATCATTCAGGCTCCACTGACAGCACTCTCTACTTTAACTATAATAGCTTAGACATGTAGTTCAAAGCTTGGCATGTATTTAGGGATCTTTACCTAAATCTGAGTCCTAATTTTGAATTCAAACAACCAATGGCAGGGTAAGGACAGAACTAAAGAAAGCAGAGTTACTGCACTGCAGCTGAAGAGAAATTAGAAAACCAAGAGTATGGGGAAAGCAGATGAACAATCTCAACATTCTGCTCTTTGATTAAAATAAAAAGAAAAATGCAACAGACAACTCTCTATCCTCCCCATATCTGAATGTTTTTGACGTCCACAGGCCACAGTTCAGTCACTGTATAGAAAAAGTTAAAACTATGCATTCAGCAAAAATATGGAGAAGCACTCCATATGGTAGAGAAAAAGTGGCCTTAGTCATGTCTCAAAGAAATTATAAAATTTGCAATATCCTTTCAGCAACTAGAAAATGAAAAGTGCACTCTCTGGGAAAAAGGAAAACCAGGGGTCCCAGGGATAAACTGACATGATTAGTCAGTTCTGCTACCTCTGAATATAGAAAATCAGGGTGGTTTTTCCTCTCTTTTCAGTGTAATACCTTACATAAAAGGTAACATAATAATAACAACGTTTTGTAAGGTTGCTATTAAGTAAGCTTTAAAATATTTTATACAACATTATAGATTAAAAATGACAAAAATTAAAAATTATTACTTTTTTGCAGGGTTTTGGTTTTCAGTTGTTTTGGTTTAGGTTGTTTTTTAGGTTTTTTTCATAGCATGGCATGCTGCTGAGATCCTATCTGTATCCCAGATAATTTTAACTTGGCTATGTGACAATTTCTGTACACAATATGCTCATGCTTTGCACAAATGACTATATAATGTTTCATTAAGGACTGTAAATACCCATCAACCTAATCACAGAAATGCTGTTTCAGTGATTTTAGGGCCATTTAATCTGGGCTATGATGGCAGGGATGAATAGCTTTATTTCATTAACAGTTGCCATTGCAATTACACTGAGGTAAATATTTTTGTGGAAAAATTACGCAGCTTTTCCTTTTGCCCTGCCACATTTGAGCAATATGAGTATCCTTGTATGAAGAGTCTTTGCAATTCATAGGAGTGTTTTTCTTCAGGGACCTTTCTATAGGTCTGTCTGCTCTGCTCAAGACACCAAGATCAGCTCCAAACATATCAAGTTAATTTTTGACCTCGTATGCAACTCTGCTTGAATTTTTTTGATGACCAAATTCCCTTTCCAAAATTATTCTCTGCCAGGGAATTTGTTCATTCTGGCATTACTAGTCAAAACCAAACTTGTCTGGTTCTCACTCTTTGCTGAAGAATGGACTAACTGAGGCTGCATATAGGTTAATTATATTGACACTTGAGATTTCTTATGTTTGCTGTTTCTATTGACTCCATCGCTCATATGAAGCCATTGCTCATCATAAAAATCCTGGTAGGAAACACAATGAAGCAGGAAAAATGAGATTTTGCTTTAAAAAAAATCAGACAAGGAGTGACTTCAAGAGGGATTATTAGAACATGTGCCTGGACAGCAGAAAAGTTGGAGAAGGAAGCGTTGTCAAAGGTGGTCTTTTAACCCTGGACATCTTTGGTCGTGCCTTCTGCATGCATTGTCTTCATTTTGGCTTTTAAGGAATTTTTAATAATTTCCAATATATATATATATATATATATATATATATATATATATATATATATGTATGTATATTTAAATATGAATTTTCAATCCTATAGTAATTCTGAAAATGGCCACGAACTATGATGTCAGAGGATTATTTTGAAAATGAGGAGAAAGGAATCACTATCAGGGTACATTATCAGTGTAACAGCCTTTCTAGGGAGTAGTGAAATTTCTGTCCTTGGGAGCTCTCCCAGCTTGCTAAGACAAACCTGTGACTGACCACTCTGGTGTTGGCACAGTCCCACTTGAAAGGGCAGGGTGGACCAGGTGATATCTGGAATCTCCTTGTAATCTGTGTTTCTATGATTCCACGCCAAAAGTTTAATTAATTATATATACATACATATATGTGTGTGTACATATATAATACATAAAGTAGGACAAATTCAAGTTTTGTAGCTCTGATGTAGCTCTTCTATTCTAACAGAACTGAAACACTGAACTTGATAATAAGATGTTGGGTTTTAAACAATTTCAATAATAATCCCAGTTATTAAAAAGTAGAGTGGGAAGAAACCTTCCCGTGTAACCACTCAACGATGATTTCCCCATCCACTACAGATGCTCTATACCTACAACACTCATGAGCTACTTTTTTCCTAACTTTGTCTCCTATAACTTTTCTTAAATCTCAAGTTCTCCTTTAAAGTGAAAAGATCTTGGTGTTTCATGTGCTGTTTGCAGAAGAGTGAATAAGATGTCTAATGAAGGGTTTAAACCAATGATAGGACAAGAAACTCCTTCAGCATCATTAAAATCAGAAAAAATCTCCTTGATTTGATATTCACCAAATTCATAGGGAGTTATTATGTAGATTTCAATAGATAATGGATGTGGTTATGAATGTCTTAAGTATATGCACAGCTAAAGTTACCCTAAGGCTTAGTTTTAGATATATGTTGGGTTAGAAATTCAAAGTGCTTTTTAAATAATTACTTTCTAAAACTACAGTAATTAAACCACACAGATAGAAAGATTTTAATGTCCACACAGAATGCTAACAACGAACTATATAGTGGTTGGGTATATGGAAAAAATAAAGTTTTTGAAAATAAAACGTGTCATAAGAATTTGCTATTGGGACTTAATCCTTTAAAGAATACACGTTTAAAGATTTGTGACCATGAGAGGTACTACTGATGACTTTGGCTGCATTTTTAATAAAGATAAATCTGTATATGGTAGTGTAATCAGAGGGATACAGCATATTGATCTTACTTTGGAAAAGCTAATGGAGACAAGTAAAGCCAAGACTGAAAATGTCTGAGGGAACAGTGGGGCAACTCTGCACCATATTAACAAGAAAACCCATCCACACCTTGGGTACACCAGGGAAGTGTTCCTGCACATTGAGTGAAATCTCTTGGGAGGGTAATAAATCCTACACAACAAATTATATACTAACAGGTTCTTAGGGGAATTGAAATAAATCCTCAGCACCGCTTAGTGCGTAATCTCCAGATCAGATTCCCATTCTTCTTTAGAGGAAAATAATATATTGCTTCTTATACTCTCTGCCAGCCAAATGCTATATATCAAAGTTATGAATGTAGTTGAAATATTGATCCTGAGCCAAAGTGAAACTAAAGGAAAGTTTAATATGTTCCCTATATTAGGGAAAAAAAGCAAAAAAAAAAATGTTAAAAATATAATTTCTGGTCAAAGGAAATCTAGATAAAAATGGAAATTAAAATAGGAAACAGAAACACCCCTTGACACTTGTTTTTATTCCTGCAAGCTGAAGAATGAAAGCTAAGAATTTGATTGTTTTACATAAATAGCAATAGCAATAACTAAAGCATGGAGAAAAGATTGTTGCAGGGATAAAAATAAATAGTGTTGTACACAAATCTGTTTAACAAAGAATTACTTGAAAAATTAGATAAAAGATTCCCATTAAATGACTGGCATAAACTGGCATAAACAGGCAAAAAAAAAAACCCAAAAAAACCCAAACCAAACTGGAGAGCAGGGCAGTGTTAACTCTTGAAGACAAGCTCAAAAATTGAACACACATATATGCGAGAATTATTTTTGACTGCAAAAATGTTGTTAACTCATTTAGAGGGAAAAGTTTCCCATCAGAGGTATTGCAGCAGCCATCCAATAGAATCTAGATCTTCTAATTCACTCTGCTGTACTCTTTTTGGCTGGGATGGAGTTAATTTTCTTCACAGCAGCTGGTTTGGGGCTATACTCTGGATGTGTGAGGAGGAGTGCTGATAACACAGGGATGTTTTGATTATTGCTGAGCAAGGCTGACACAGAGTCAAGGTCTTTTCTGCCTCCCAGCCCACCCAGCAGCAAGGACATGAGGGGCACAAGAGGCTGGGAGGGGACATTTGGACAGCTGACCCCAGGTGACCCAAGGGATGTCCCATGGTGTGACACCGCGCTCAGCAGCAGCCGAGGGAAGAAGGAAGAGGGGGAACATTCAGAGGGATGGGGTTTGTGTGTCCCCATCCTGTGTGACATCCCTGCTGTCCTGGGGATGGCTGAACATCCCTACCTGTCCGTGGGAAGTGGTGAATGAATTCCTCACTTTGCTTTGCTTCGGTGCGTGGCTTTTGCTTTACCTGCTGGACTGCCTTTGTCTCTACCCACGAGTTTTCTCACTCTTACTCTTCCAAGTATCTCCCCATCACATCAAGGGAGAGAAGTTCCAGACAAGACTTGACTATTTGGATCTTTTTGGCATACTGGCTCAGAGATTTAGGTCAGGCTCCTGCCAGTGTTTTTCCCTGGATAGGATAACAGAGGCAAACATGCTGATAAGTTTTGCACACACTTTCCATGCAGGTTTGCCCTTAATTTATTTCAAGTTTTTGCCTTATGGTTTCCCTGCATGGCCTGCAAGTTTCTTTAGAAGGAATGCTCTTGTCCTCTTTCGTGATAGCCCTGAGCTAATGGGGAGAGCAGAGACATTGTAACCCTTACAATGTTACACATGGGGTGTTTTCTGAAGGACAATTAAGCCTATTCTTAGATTTCAGAAAGGAATAAAAAGTCTTAGAACTACTGAAGAGCAAGTTAATACTATTTTTAAAAAAAAGTCTTGCCAGAAGATGAAATACTACAGAATAAAAGTGAATGTTTTAAAGATAAACATTAACAGCTTTGAAAAGCAAACAGCTATTTTCCCATCCCCAGCAAAACCACTGTCAGCTGGTCTCCTCTGTGGGGTTAACTGGAAACAAAAAGTTGTTGCAACAGAGATGGTGCTTGGCAAAGGAGGAGCATCTTTCACCCATTGCTGAGCAAAGTTTTTCACTTTAGAGAAAAAAGCTGAGCTGTTCTCATGCAAAGAATTACACTGGAAATAAAGGACTTGCCTACAGCAGAAGAGAATTAAGAAATGGATTTCAAAGGGAATAAATAAGATTCAGCACGAGTAAGGGAAGCTTCTGTGGTCTCTCTCTTAGCACTTTGCTTACTAACAAGAAAAGAAGTTTCTAAAGATGCTGAAGGGTAAAATGAAAGTAGAATAATCTCCTAATTGAGCTATAGAAGAAGGGAAGGGAAGGGAAGGGAAGGGAAGGGAAGGGAAGGGAAGGGAAGGGAAGGGAAGGGAAGGGAAGGGAAGGGAAGGGAAGGGAAGGGAAGGGAAGGGAAGGGAAGGGAAGGGAAGGGAAGGGAAGGGAAGGGAAGGGAAGGGAGAAGGTGAATCACAATCCCTCAGGAAATTCGGAAAATTACCTTTGGGCTTTCCAGACAGGAAGTGAGCAGAGCCACACAATTTCCAAACTTCTGTGTATGAATAAGTCTTTGGGCTTTGGATTTAGTCTGGCTAACACAAGCAGGATCTACAGAGCAAAGAGGGGCAGAAATTAGCCCAGACTCTGGGAGTCTTGGTATAACCTAATTATTCTATGCTCTTCAGGAAGATTATTGAAGTTCATGCATGGGAAGAAGGAAAGCTTTGTGGAAACAATAGGAGGGAAAATATTGCAAGATTTCTTGTCAATGAAGAATTTGCTAAGAAAATACAGTAACAACAATGAAAGGATTGTTAGGTGGCAGAACATCAGTTTCTATAATGTGAAAATAAATAGAAACAATTTTGTTACCAGCACACTTTAGAGGGCCAGACAGAAGAAAATTTTCTACTTTCAGTATTTAAGGGAAAGAGTAAACTTTGATAGTGGAACAAGCTTCTTTTAGGTCATTTCAGTCCAGCTAACATGATTCCTAGCTTCAAGTTAACTAAAAGATGCCAGGAATATTGGTGATGTCCAGGTGTTTACTTAGCAAGCCAAGACCTGCTGTCTCAGCTGTTACACATTACCTTAACTTCACTAGTCCCAAAAATTGCAGTGGGGGAATCTGGTAGAGACAGATTTGGCTTTCTGCAATGGTGGAGACGTAGTTGTCTTCATAGTGACTTACAGAAGTCCAGTTGAAGATTAATTACTCTCGTCTGCAGCTACTGTTTCCAGTGGGTAGGTAAATGGTGACAGACTAATCTCGAGTCCCTTCCTCACCCCCTATAATTCTACTGACCTTTGGCAGACCAACTATAAAAATAATTCACAAATACTTTTCATTAGGTTAGTTTACTTGAGACTCTGGGTGGATTTGTGTACTGTAATTTCTCTACTCTATTAATTCCCTACTGTCCAGCTTTTTCAAAAGTTTATTGATATCAACCTTCAAACCAGCCTTATGGACAATTATTGCAGGACTACTCCTCTGTGGGCCTTAACTCTAGAGATATCAAGTTCTCAGAGATTAATACATTTTTAAAAATCAAAATGTCCCGGTTTTACTTCTCTCCTTAGACAATCCGAACATTGTCCTCAAGAGTAAGGACAATGTTCTTATTCTGTCTTAAATAAGAATAATTTTTACTAGTTTTATTTTATTTTCATTTGGGTAAAGATTAAGATTTAGAACAATTAAGTTATTGAAAATATGTATTCACAAGCCACATCTGTATTTATTATTAAGTTTCATGTTATTCTTTAAAATGTTCTAGCATAATTCCAAGGCTTTTAGACCAAAGAATTTCGAGGTGGGAGAGAAGGCTGTTGGATTTTAGTAAAGCTAATGTGTATATGAGGGGGCCATGGTCTACATTTGTTCTGTGTGTTATTTACACCAGTAGGCAAGACAATTCTGCTGCTGTTCACTTGCAATTCATTATTATCTTTCCTCCTCCTGCCTCTTTAATTTCTGTTCCTTAGAGTTACTAATGAATCATGTTCATAACTCCTTCAGTGTCTCACCCAGCCATTTTCCCTAATGAAAAGAGAGAAATGACAGATGATCTGAATGCACATTAACCCTTTGTCATAGTTTAACTCTGGCCAGCACTGCCCAGACCTTTACTTTGGGACGTGGTATGGGGCAGAGAATCAGAAGGAAAAAATTGAGAAAACTTATGGGTAAAGATGGTTTAACAGGTAAAGCAAAAGCTGTGCACACAATCAAAGCAAAGCAAGGAATTAATTCACCACTTCTCGTGGGCAGGCAGGTGTTCAGCTCTCTCAGGGCTCCCTCACACGTAATGGTGACAAATGCCATCATTCCAAACATCCTGCTCTTCCTCCTTCTCCCTGCAGCAGTTACTGCTGAGCAGGATGCAGTGTGGGGTGGGATGTGCTTTGGTCAGGTGGGGTCAGCTGTCCTGGCCGTGTCCTCTCTCAAATCCTTGTGCATTCCCAGCCTGCTGGGGGTGGGAAGCAGAGAAGGACTTGGCTCTGTTTAATACCCCTGTGTTATCAGCACTGTTTTCCCCACAAAGCCAGAACACAGACCCAAACCAGTACGGTGAAAAAAAGTCAATTATATCCTGAACAAAAAAAAAAAAAAAAAAAAAAAAAAAAAAAAAAAAAAAAAAAAAGAAATAAAGATCCTGGAGATGTAATCTTTACCATCAGATTTAGATGAGACTAGCAAAAAAATGCTCAAATAATTGCCTCACCAGTCTTTGCATTGCTGCTGTGACTTATTCACTTCAGAGCTGAAAATTAGTCTCTTAAGATTTCTAATTGGAAAAATAACGCTTGTGAGACTAAATACATTCGTCAACAATTTGTTATGGTCTGCCCTCTAATGGCTGCAAGCCTGAAATGGGTAGTAGGCAGTGAAATCATGACTGTAACCTGATAAACTTGTGGGACTAAAGTTGTGGAAGTAGTTTTTGGGCTTTCCAGTTCAAGCACAACAATTGCAGCAGTCGTGGAAGAACTGGGCTCCAGAAAAGGAAAAAAATGCTAAATTAGGAGCAGATGACTTTCAGCCTAAAGGCATTGACCATGGCTGTTCAAAGCACTGTATCTTTGTTAAGTACTTGCATAAGCTCAGTTCCATAATATCCTTGTTCCCTGTGCAGAATTTTCTGCCTTTTTGCAAACTGCATGTTCTTTGATCCAGTCCTAGATTTCAATAGTTTAGTTGAATGAGGGAAAACCTTTTAAGGTCTCTGAGTGTGTCTGACTGCAGTTTGAAGGACCTCTTGTCAGATATAAAGTTCTGAGTTCTGAAAGGAACTGAAACAGCCTCAGGCTGCCCCGAAACTGGAATGTGTGTGCAAAAAAGCTGTTGAATCATCACCTTTGGCCTCCTTGACTCATCCCCTGAAGAAAAAAATGTTTAACCACAGAAAGAATCTAACCTAATGCATGGTCCTTTTTGATGTATCTTATAAACCTAGAGGGAATGCTAAAATGAAAGCTTATGCTATCCTAGTCAGAGAGAAGCCTATGAAAAATATCTATTGTCATGTGCTAACTGCTTTAAATTATTCTTTCAGCGTTTAGGAAAGAAAAGGTAGAAAATGTTCATGAAGAGGAGTATCAGTGAACTGATACATCTTCCATAGGTGGCCTTATCAGAAAAACAGTGAATTTCCATAGGAGCTATATAATAAATACGGGCTATACCTTTTACACTGGCTTACTTAGGCTGGAACTGTGTATTTTTGGCTCTGAAAATTACATGCTTTTGGATTTTTAATGCATACTTGTTCGTCTAGAAATGACAAACGATGAAAACTCAACTCCACATGCATGTTTGCAAAGAGGATCTAGACATTTGCTGCTACCTCCGAATCCTTTTATTCTCAGTCACCCATTTAGCTGAAAATTGCAAGAAATCTTGGTGTTCACGTAGGAGGTAGACAGTCTTGTAATATAGTAACACTCTCACAGCTACAGGCTCTATTATGCATTGGCAGTAGGAAGATATACTTTTACAGGCATCTCTCCTTTACACAAAAAAATTGTGGTGCAGGAATACTTATGGCATTAGACAGGTCTAAACTGGATTGTATGTCCCTGACAATTATGTTTTTCTCTGTTCATCATCTATGAAAGAGAGGTAAAATAAAATATAAATCTGCCTAGCACATTTTGAAGATAAATGAATATTAATTGTGATATTTCTATGCAAACCAACATCACAGAAATTTTATAGCCAAAATAGACTACAGTGATTATAGTCTGAACTTGACAGAGGTCAGTGGACTTTTATTATTTAATTCCTCCTTTCAGTCCTGTGATTCTGTTTGAATCAGAGGAGGCACTTTAGACAAATATTCAGATTTTATTTCAAAGTCCTCAGTGAGGCTCTCCCACTATCCACAATGAGTTGCTACCACCAGTATCTAATTAATCTGTTGCACAGTTTGTAGTTTCTTTCTTGCATTAGTTCAAAGTGCTTACAAACCGGGGTTTTGTTACCTTTGAAATTCTGTGTCATTTACTGAACAAAGAATTCAGGAACTTGCCATAAGGGGTGTTTTCTGTTCCTCTGGCCATTCTCAAGGCTCTTCTGTGCAGTATCAGAACAACACAAAGACAGTTCTCTACTCCTGCTCTGGGTTCCTTTTCTAATGACCACATCTCTACCACTGTTTCAGACCAGGAATTTGCATCAGATTAGCTAAATCCCACAGCTTCTAAGTCCTTTTTTAGAGTCAAAAATTTTCAGGAAAGAGTAATCCATTCAGAGATTATGAACTCCATTTACTGCTTTAATAAAACATTATATTTGCATATAATGAAATTCATATGATTATGCTCTCTAACAAGTGAATAAACAACAGCTCTGCTATTTGCCATTTAATCTATTTTTGTGCCAGTAACAGTTGCTTCTGATGAGAACTTTATGGTTTTTTACACATCAGAGTTTAAAAAATATATGCTTAATAACAAAAAATTAGGGCAAAAAACAGTTAAACTGCAAATTGCAAAACCACACCATCATGATAACTCTCTAACTCCTGGATTAATCCATGTGGTTTACAAATAACCTGTGTTGATTTAGTACTGTCCATGTTTCTTTGCACAGCACAACATCCAAAGCCATGTGGAAGCCTGACAGCATCCTATCAACCAAGCTTGGATCTTTCCAAAAGTGGCTCCAGTTGCACTGAAGTACTGCAAAGATGACTACAAAGCATTATTAGAGGATTCTCTATTCAAGATTGCTGGTTTTTGGTAGTGGTGGTGGTGTTTCACAATTGATATATATAGCCACTATCAAGATCTAATTTTGTAAAAGTGAAATGTGGTTTCTATTCTTGACCTTACTTGAATCTGTAAAATTTATTTTTTTTCATACATTTTTTTCAGACACAGTGTAAAGCTGGAAAATTACAATGAATAAGTTATAAACACAGCCAAAATTTAGTGGTTTTAATGTAAACTAAGCATTTCAAACACTTGCATCTGCAACGCAAGGCCTGACAAGGTGAGACAAGCCCTCTGCAGAACTGCTGCCACTCCATATTCCCAATTCCAAACTGAAATGCTGAACCAGATTTTCAGATGCTGACACTTGGTACAACTCCACTAAAGCCATCCAATTTAAGACAAAAGTGCTAACTCAAACACAATAAGGAGCTTCTTCTGGTTGTAATGCAGACTTTATGACAGTCATAAACAGATCCGAGAATATAGAGTTGGGAAAGAACAGCAACCTTCCTCATGCAGAAAAGTAATTAATGTCCTCATGTTCTGTAGTCAAGGATACAGAAGAATACAGGAAAAAGAAAAATTAAGATGAGTTTTTGTTTCAGATAAAGTAGAATAGTTCTTAAGTAGTTTGGAAGGAAAATAGGTTAGAAAAAACAGAGTTTAGATGTAGATAAGTAGACAGTCAAGATTTTAAAAATGTTTATTAAAGGAGAGCAACAATCAATTCCAAATAAAATAACACATTTTTCAAATAATTAAAACTTTCCTTTTCCTTCCTGTAGCAAGAGTTCTTGCTTCTCAGGATGGACACTGAACTGCAGAGTCTTGTCCTTCTTGCCTTTTTGTTTGCCTTTGGCCCTTGGTGATCTATCTTAATAAGAGAGTTTGAGTGTATTGCTCCCTTTGCACCTTTTCCTTCCTTCTCCACACCTACTTTATGACCTGGTAGTGAGGGTATTCTTTTACAAAGTGGTAAACAGAAGTCTGATCCATCTCAGTATGAAAAGGAAATTGAGCTGAGGTCTAAAATAGCCCAGGCAAGTACAAAAGCTATTAAGTCAAAGACAGGCAGCAAAAACTTCAAACTTTTTCCTTCTTTTTGTAAAACAGGATGAGTCCAAAATTGGCAGGCTTCCTAGAATGGATTAGGAGTGATAGGAATGAAAAAAAGTACCAAATATGCAGTCTTGAACCAAGTATCTCTTCTTTAAAGGCAGGCTGAAGCTTGATGCACATTTCCCATGGATAACTTTAAGAAACCTTTGCTCACCATCTAGGTTTCCCAGCTTGTTTTTGATTATATTTATCCTTTTCCTCTGCCTCTGAAGGGATGGGTAAGTATCTCAGATGTTCTGAGTCAGCTTGCCAGGGCTGAATTTTTGGGTGTTGAGATTACTAAATTACTAAAGCACAGATTGTGATGATTTTCCTTTTGGCTGAAATAACTCCTGCATCTGACATTTAGGTGTTTAAACCATTTGAACTCATATTTATGAACTAAAATCTCTGGGTTTAAAGAGATTCCTTAAAAAAAAAATGAATAAATTTGCTTTGTAACTTGTTGTCTTCTAAAGTACTTTTTCCATGACAGAGTTCAAGGTTGTTAGAGCAGCAAAATGAGTGATATTCTTGCATTGCATGAGATCTGGCTCACTGGCCCTACAACTAGCAGGCCTGATGGAATCATCTTCTGCCACATGCTGTTCCTTTATCAATACAGGATAAAGGAAATAATTTCTGCAGAGCCTCAGATGTTCTTAAACTATTTGTTTTACAGTCGATGTCAAAATAATTATTTTCTTAAAAGTCTTTAGTGACATCGTTCATGTAAGGAGAAAGTGATTACAGTTGAGAGAGAGTCCTTTGGAAAAATATCAAGGAGCATTTCTTCCAGTATAATGCATTGCCTAATATGTCAGCTACTCAAATTTCATTAAAGCTGGTTCTGTCTCCTGCAGAGGTTTATACAGAACTATGGCATGGCCAATGGTTGCAAGAAAAGCAGCTGACAAAACTATTTAACTATGATACACTGTGCAGCTACTGCAACTGCCATTAAATGTTCACAATATTCCTTTGTCAACAACACAGCTCTTTTTTTTTGCCTGTGACCTTTTTTCTGCCTGATGATTTTACTGAATTGAGGAACTTCCATATTTGCTCATGTATTTAAAATGGCCAGTCCCGATTTTTTGAGTATAAATATTCTATGGTACTCAGGAAGTTCTGGAGGATTGGATTTTTTTGTATTGCTGCAAAAACAACAGTCAACACATTCGTGCATATAGATTATGTAGGGCAAAGAATTAAAAAAACAATATTTTTGTTTCTTTTTTTTTTTAATCTCTTCTTCTTTCTAGCTGAATCATAGGCCCTTTAAAAAGAAATAGCAAGATTTCAATACAGTTAACTTTGGGCTACTCTAAAAGCCATAGAAAATTTACAATTAGAAAAATCATAATTAAAAAAATAAGAAAGTAATAAAAAGAATAAACAAAAAATCCAACTCCTTCATTTATTAATGAGAAGCAAAAAGTGGGTACTCTCACCTTTCATGCAAGTGTAGCCTTTTTGCATTTTATCTAGTGACTCTTAGGACATCCTTGTACACCTGCATGAATCTGGACTTCTCTGTGGGGGACATTTTCCCTGGAAACTTGAGGAGAATATCAAAGCACAACGAGCAGAAATTTTAAATTTCTGAGAGACTTACGTTATTCAACAATTCCTTGTATTCATGTGAGGGATTTTTTCCTGCAACTGGATGTAGAGGACAAGAACAGAGCCTGAATGGGGACTTGTGGACCTCTCTATGAACCACTTAGCCCCAAAGCTTAGTAAAGCATTTGTCCTCCTGGGAATGTTTGACAACTATTTCAAGGACAGATATCAAAATTGTACAGTATCACTATCTATTAATGTGAAAATGGTGCTGCTTTTACCTCAGAGTAGAAAGGACATCTTATGGAACATTCTTTTTTATAAAGTGAGAGGGAATTAAATAGAAAAATCTGGACAAGAAGTGGGTTATTATTTATTTTCTTCACATTCTTTGGGTTATTTTTCAAGGTGTCCTGGTTCTGGCCAGGACAGGGTCAATTTTTGCAGTACCCAGGACCCAGAGGTTATTCCACACCACCTCCTGCCGTAAGCAGGGATGGGGTGAGGGTCCCTTCCAGGCAGGCACTCAGGGATAACCTTGTGTGGTGGGTGTGAACCATTTGCCTCTCTTGTACACTCTGTTATCAATATTGCTGCTGTTACTGTTCCTTTCTTATCTCATTGCTATTCCCAGTAAATTGTTCTTATCTCAACCCGTGGCTCCAGTTCTCCTCTCCAGCCTGCCACAGGAGAAGGGGGCAGGGAGAGCCTGGTTTGGAATGTTTCAGTGGGAACACCAAACTGGGGAATACCATTCCTAAACCATGGAACTTGTTTAATGAAGAAGGATTTTTAAATAATTATAGACTACATGAGAATTTGGAAACTTTTGCAGAATTGATTAATTCTCCAGTGATAGTGGGCTGGAATTTAAACTACCCAGGCACTTGTTGAGAGGCACTAACTAAACTGCAGAGAGCTTGTCTGTCAACCATGTTAAAATCCAAGGCCATGGACATCAGATTGAGATTGACTCTGCATCACCCATGTTTAGAAAAAGCACTTTTTACTCCCTTGGGACTTTTATATGAGATTGTACATGAATTTTACTGAAAAGAGCAAAGATTTTTAAATTAAAACATAATTTCTATGTATTACAGATACATCCAGTATATCCATTGTAATGCATGTTTTACATGCCACTGTAAAACACAATTTTGGTTTCATCACAAGTTTTTAGACCTTTAGTCTGGAATAGACTGAAGGCCTTCCTTGACCTTACAGAAAGCAACTTTTCTTTTCCTAATTTAATGCCATTATTTCTTCAAATTTTTGTGTGCACAATTTAGGGCATTCTAATGTTATAATATGTGGCAATATTGAAAACAAGGCTCCAGTTCAAATGTAATTAATTAGTTAATATATAGCCTAGACATATTGTCATACAGAATCCATAGAAGCCTGAAGTACAGCAAAAGGCAGAATATTGTTTATTTCATTCCCAAGAAGATAACAATTTAATTTTTGTAGAAATAAAGACCTAAGGAGAAATACTTTACAAAAAAAATGACTAATTGATTTTTTTTTCTGAAACACTAGAAGTTTTATGTACTTTCAGTTCTCTTTCTCATCTGTGGTGGGTTTTGGATCTCATTGTTGCTCATTGATTTTACCTTGATTTATAATTGGCCCCTGGGAATTCTAGCTAATGAATTCATTAGCTGCACTTCAGTAATTAACTACTTTAAACTCTAGATATTGTTGCCACAAAGTACTGGTGTAAGAACCCATGAACGAGCTACTGAAGAAGATGAACTTGAAGTCAACATCTTGGTGGGCTGGTTGTTTCAACAGTGTCACATGGAACACGATTTTATCATCCAGCAGACTCCTCTCTCACTCTGGAATATTCCCAAGGTCTATTATAAGGCGGCTCCTCTTCACATTTCTATCAATAAACTGCACTGAATATAGCAGACAACCAGGCTTAAAGGAGAGCCTCAGAGGATATCACTACTCACTACCAGCTCAGGAGCACTATTTTTGGACTGTCAGTCACAATGACAAATCACATCTCTCCAGTCTCTCTTCTCTATTGCATTTTTATATCACTTCTTTTTCCATGTAATTCATGAATCCTTACTTTCTGGTAAGCCTTTTATGTGACACTTTATCAAGTGCCATTTTATGAGTCTGATAATATAACACATATCTTTGACTCCCTTCTATTATGTATTTCTGTGACAGGAGAAGATTATTTTACGTATTTATTTATTTATTTTCAAAAATAAGCTGAGAAACAATTGGAAAAGAGGAAGGAGAATGATAAGAAAGAAATTTCTTGCTAAGCAAATCCTGAAAGGAGGTGCTAGTTTGGAAAGACAGATGTGTAACTGAGGAAAGTGTGAAGGAGGAGAGACAGACAGCTTTAAAAAACAAAAAAGCTATAGAAAGTACCTGGAAGGAAAAAAGAAACCACTAATTGAAACAATCTGAAAAAGCTTCTGTCTTGCTAATATTGAGCTAATTTAAGGTCTTTTTACTACTTTATTTGACCTCTTTCCTCTGTGGGAGGAAAGGTTAGCAATAAAAAAGTTTTAGGATCATTCTATTTGGTCATAACAAAGGGATTGCTTGAAAGAGGAAGGCAATTAGACAGGCATGCTTGTTTATATTAATACAACTGTCTTCCTCGTCAAATAATCTTAGTTAAGTCAGCTAAATGCTTTCACAGGTGAGTATTGGCCCTTTGAAAAAGAATGGAGACAGCCTGCTTCCTAATATTAATGGATCTGACAATCAATACCTTCGGCTGAAGCCAGGCAAATTGCCAGCAGCAAATTGCTCTGCCTTCTCCCTGGAATGCCTGCAGTCTGTGACATGCCAGGTTTCCAGGTGGCGAGTTCTGGAGGCTGCTGCCCTGCCCACTGCCCTGTGGGCACACAGACGTGTCAGGCTGGCTCCTGCCTGCAAAGGCAGTCCAGAGGAGTTTGCTGCTGCTGTGTAGAGCTGCACCAAGGTAAGGGAAGGCAGAGCTGAGTGGCAGGTGAGAAATGCCAGTCAAGGTGAAGTGACTGCAAGCTGACACTGAAGGGTCCCACGTTTACTTTTCCTGTGCTGTTGCACTCACACCATGGCACAGAAAAGGCACTCCACCAGCTCTGGGGAAGGAGATGTTGTGTCAGGGAGCAGGAGTCCACACCCCACCACCCATTCTGGGTCCTGAGTCCAGGCATCCAAAAGTACCTGGCATTTAAGTCCTTGCATGTGCCTGCCTGGTTTAATTCTAATTCCAGCCAGCAGCTAAGCAGCACACAGCTGCTGGCTCACATGCTCCTCCGTAGGATGGGGAGGAGAATCAGACAAGGAAAAAAACCCTCATGGGTTGAGATAAGAACGGTTTAACAATTGAAATCAAATAGAATATAATCATACTAATTATACTAAGATACAACAATACTAATAGTGATGATGATAATAATAATAATTGCAATTAAAACATAAACCACAATTAAGAAAAAAGTATTTCACAACACAATTCCTCCCCATCTGCTGACTGATGCCCAGCCTGTCCTGAGCAGTGCTTGGTGGCTCACAGCCAACTCCCCCCAGTTCATATACTGAGCTTGGTGTTTTGAGGTATGGAATATTCCTTTGGCCAGTTCAGCTCAGTTGTTCTGCCTTTGATTCCTCCAAGATTTCTATGCACCTCCTCACTGGCAGAGCATGGGAAGCTGAAAAGTTCTTGATTTAGAGTAAGCCCTTCTTAGCAACAACTAAGCCATCACTCTGTTATCAACATTATCCCTGTGCTGAATCCAAAACACAGCACTGTGCCATCCACTGGAAAGAAGATTAGCTCTATCCCAGCTGAAAGCAGAACACTGGCCCAAGGCAGAGGTGCATCTTGGTCTCTAGAAAAAAAAAAGCCTGTCCTGGAGCTGTCAACACAAATAGACTTTGACTATAACAAAAGAGACTCTGACCTCTCTGACCAAGTCTGTGTACTTGACAATATTGAGATAAATTTAAAATTCTTTCATTTGCAAACAAAACAAGTTTTATTTATTATTTCAGCAGAACTTCAGCACATTTAAAACTAACTTGATCAATATATTGTAAGGTAATAAGTTAATAACTAATTCATCTTTATAATGCAGATACTGAAGAATCACATGGCTATTTCTAGAGTCAGAGTATTGTTTTAATCAAACTGCTGAATTTTTGGATTCAAATATTTTTATTAAAATATCTTTATATTATTTCTAAATGGAACCTTAATATATAATTCAATCACAAGATCTATGTGAAAAGACAGAAACTGTTCTTTAATACCGAGTTTTAATAATTTGAAATTAGCTAGTGGAGCACAACTACAAAGATTGGTCAGGTAGATAAAGAAAGGAAGAGAGAAAAAGTGACATGAAACACATAAAGGGAGAAAGGGAGGAGTGGTTCATCTAGATTTATTCACTGAGCTCTGCCTGCATTTGCTCATATAGAAAAAATAATTTATAAGAAAATGTTTCCTCTGCTCTGCAAAGGCCTAATACTAAATGGAATTAGATAATGTTCCAGATATAAACAGTATATAAAATCATCAGTACTTACAAAAGAAAAGAAAATTTAAATATGCAAGAACAACTACAAGAAAACCAGCTTGAATGTCTCTGTTAAATTTCAATTATTTCTAGAAGAATCTACTAGAGTCACCTTTCTCATAGATTACTATACCAACAGTGGCAAATTATTTCAATGGAATAACAGCTGCAATAATGTACTATAAAGAGTGAGTCAGTGCAGAACAAGTAAGTCTATGCAGCTTGCAACCAACATAAAAGAAGTGCCCAAGGCATATGAGCTATAAACTCATCCTGAAAGGTCTGCCAGACTATGGTCCTGAACATGACAGAAGCCTCTAAGTGTTCTTAAGACATTTCTTTGGGAGGAAAGAATAAAAACACCTTTTGGTGAGTGTTATTCTAGAAGAAGTGTCCGAAAAAAATTAACTTCCCTGAAAACACCCAACTTATCCAAACTTTAAGTATTAGATTTTGGGGAGAATGGTTTCCATTTTTCTTCTTGTTAAAACAAAAAAAGACTAAAAAATAATGAAAAAAGCAGGAAAAGAGAACAAGCACTGTGAAAAATATGCAAAAATAGCCAAGTAGATGTGCTTCCAGGTTTGTGCATGTTCCCTCAGTTAAGAATGATTTTACAGCCAGATGACAAAGACCCTGACAATAGGGCTTAATGACAAAGCACATGAAACCCTATGCAAGGCAGTCTGACTGGCATTTCAGCATTATTGTATGCAATGAGAGCTTTCCAATCAGCCAGAACAGTGGGATCCACCAAGGAATCATGATCAAGTAGCTATTAGGCCAAACGGTATTGTCAGAATTCCACAATTTATGCAGCTTCTTTCAGAAAACTGAGTCCTGAAACTTCTGAATATCAAAAGAGTTCAATATCGAATAGAACATGTATTTAAGGAAAATTGGCCCCCAAATTGCTATGCTATTGTCATTTGTTCTTTTCCAGTTCACTTAGAGGGTAAAGTGGAAACTATTTTTAAAATTCAATATGAAAAAAATTACAACTGAAGTTTCTTTAGAAAAAAAGTTCATTTAACCAGCTGCATCTTTCTTTTGTGCTCTGCTCAGATGTTAACTTGGATTATAGCTTCAATGTTTTTCATGCTTTGTTGTTGTCTGTCATTTACGTTTTGGAAAATTTAGCACAATTTTAGGTTTGAACTGATTTGTACTCCTTTGGCCAAGCTTGAGCCCCTCCAAACTCTTCTGGAAAAGCACCACATCCACAATCACTCTGGCAAAGGTCTGCCTGGATCCCTTTCAACTCACACAAAAGCTGTGCAGCATGTTATTTAATGCCTTATCCTCTTCTCATTGGAGTCTGCTGCAGAGCTCCAACTGACTTTGCTGGGAGCAAAAAAGAACCCCAGATGCCAAAATGATTTGACTACTGCTTTAAAAATAAGATTTTGCAGTATGTAGCCTAATCCATCTTTACACAAGTGTCCACTCTGATGCTCTCTCTGCCTGTCCTCTGTTCAACTGGACCCCTCTCACTGGCCACTGCATCCAGGGGATGCTGAAACTCAATTTCTCTCTCTGCAGCACTGCAAGTGTTTCAAACCACAGCCAGGAAAAGGCTCTTGGATTGGAGAGAGACAACAATGTCTCACATTGGGAGTAAATGAGCATCTCACACAAGGTTTTTTTTCTGGGCCTTCATGTAGAAGCTTGTCACAAACTGCTGCTCAAATATTCAGCAAAAAGACCTGAACAGTTTTACAACCCGAATTACAAATTGTATTGTATAAGTTGGAGCTTTATTTGGCATAGGAGGCTTATAAGCTGTTTGTGATGCCATCTATATTTTGCCTCATAAGTGACTATGTAACTACAAGAATAGTAAGGGTAAAGGATCACATTTAGGGGCAGTCCAAGGCACATTTCTCATATTTAGATAGCTTGCCTGGGAATTCACTTATCCCACTAGGAAATAGGCCCATTAAAAGACAAAAGCAGTTCCCTGCTTGCATGGATCCATTTATGTCTGTATCAACATGACAGCTAGAGAAAGCAGAAAGGCTGAGAGCGAGGTAAATGGAAAGGAGTGCCTCCAGATGGATCTTTTGTGACCCCATTGCAAGCCTGCACCTCTATCTATGGAATCTAGGAAGAGATGTGGGTAGGGAGTATGGAGTCAGAGAGAAGGCACCCTGGTTCTTGAGAGCCCCACTGTTCCTGCATGAGCCTCCTGCAATAAAGCTGCAGTGTGAGGAAAAGATCTTCAATTGCCAGTTCACTAAAAGGAAGAAGGAAATCAGTTTCATATTTGAATTCTTGCAATGGAAAGCTAAAATCTGTACATGAAAATAAGCAACAATATTGAAAAATTTTACTAATATGAGCAGGTTATTTTTATAGATTATTTCAATAATTTATGGCACTCAGCAGCTTTGAACCTCATACCTTGAATGCTGGGATATTGTATCACTGTATTCTTGCTTTCCATAAAGCCACATGTATTATCATAATGTAATAATCAGAGAAACCTGTAGTAATAGACTCTTACAGCGATTCTCACTCTTGTTAATTAAACAATTTTAATTTCTCTTAGAGAATTAAAATTACACAATTCCCTTCCAGACAGTTTTAACTATTCATTTAAAGAATCCTTCCCTCCACAAATACATTATCCTTTTTGCAAAGCACTAGTTATTGTAAATGATAACAGCTTTCCTGAATGTGGTTAAGATCCACAAATGATATACAAATGTTACACTACCTAAGCATGGTAATTAATAATTGTATTTTTCGAACAATATTCCTTCAAAATGAATTCTTTTTAGAGTGCTCTAAGGCACATTTCTAAACAAGATTTTAAAGTCAGCCAGATTGTTTCTGCAAGAAAAGATCAGTGGCACATTCCACTCTTTCTACCCCAGGGAATGTTTATTTTCCCTCTAGAGCTGCCAGAGTTGTCACTTTTGAAAATAAAAGACAATATAAATCAATTATTAATGAATGCAGAAAAACAGAAAGAAGATTCTTGTGCTTTTTCCCAAATAAAAGTCCAGAGAAGAATTCTGACTAATAAACAGTTCCAAGTGGAATCATCCCTTTTTTTATTGGCCATTACTTATATAGATGTGTACAGAGCAGTTCCATGTTAAGTCTCCCAAAACCATCACAAAAGAAGCAAGTCTCCTTGCAGTGGTAAGTCAATGCATTGCAGCACTGTGGCCATGAAGGTTGTGCCATCAGTTACAGAAATGTTGTCTGCAGAGGGTATTATATCAATTGTCTTGTTTTCTTTATTAGCCTCATGCAAATATGAAATCAGAGACTGCTGATCCAGAGCTGCAAAGGCCCATCACTTACCCAAATGTGCTATAAAACCTACTTTAATTAATTTTATTGTCTGTCTCCTAGAGACAGAATGGAAGGGTTAGAAAAATGTGAGCATCTCCAGCTAAAGAGGCATTTGCATGTATACAAGGAGTAACACAGCCTGAAAACAACTGCCTGGGTGAGCTGGAACCAGCCACAAATGGTGCTGGGCTTGCTCCTGACGTACTGATGGTGGCACAGGGGAGGAGTGGCAGCCAGAGGAAATTCTCACAGGGAAAGAGCTAAAGTAGGCTGTGGCTTTGGGATCCGCTCACTACATTTTAGATTAATTATTTTTCAGTGAAGACATCATCTTCGAAATAATTTTCCCTTCACTGGGATTCACTTTCCTCCAGTGCAGACAGCAGTGGGTGGTAACATTTTGGTCTATTAACAAAAGAATGAAATGGAAATACCATAAATGAGGAAGTTAATTTTGCACAGGCTGTGCTGCTGGTCACAAGTTCTTTGTGAGAGGTACGATGTTATTTATATTCATGCAGAGACATTCAAAAGAGAGCTGGCCAAATGATGTGATTAATGGGCATGAAACAGGTAAGTAGCCTTTCCTTTTGTCAGTGATCATTGGTGTAAACAGCAGGAAGAAAGGGCAATGCTTAGAATGGGAAAATACATAAAAGAGGACTCATGGGAAGAAATTAAATAATTGACTTTTTTTAATATACTTAGTGAGTTTTGCTGGACAAAACTCTTAAATGCAAATTCAGGTGGGGCACTGACTGATAGTTGTGTATACACAAAGTATTAAGGTAAGTGGATGTTTGCCAAACTCAGCAGCAAAGGTCCCATCACATATATAATTTCAATACGGGAAGCATATTATCAAAAGAATAATTTTGTATTTCAAAGGAGATTACAGTAAGTTTTCTTTCATTCTCACAGGTGTAGTATTGCAGTCTCCTCTTGCAACTTGCTCCAAATCCTGATCTCCAATCCGAAGAGCATGAAGGTGGCAATACTGGCTGGCATAAAACCAAAGTTAAGTTATCTGTCTTGTAGATGAGCTTGAATAAATATCAACTTGATGAATAGAGGAAAAGCAGGAGCAGAGATTGACAGTAACAGCACTGTTGGCTGGAATATCATACTGTTCACTAGTCCGTAGTTTAAAAGAAAATAAGCAGATGAAGAAACAAAAAGTGATTTGGCCTAGTGGTTTTCATACTGCCCCAAGGAGAAAAAAGGACCAGTTAAATTCCCTAACTCAATAAGAATCAACTTTTCTTGTATTGAAAACAACCAACCAACCAACCAAAAAAGCATCCATGAAGCTAAAGGAGATACAGTGTTGTGTTGCTCTCAAAGAACTTAGTCAGTTAAAAGGCCCTAGTCCTCTTCTGTCTTCACCTTAATGAATACAATGTTATTCAATATTTCTTTTTGCCTTTCAATAGTCCCTTCAAAAAAATATTGGCTACCCATAAATAAAAGTAAGTTATTAAACAGCTGAAACATTAGCGAATGTGAAGATTAAAGTGGGATATTCAAACAGGGGTCACAGAAAAGTCATTGTGTGCTGTGCTGTACCACAATCTCTGCTGCTACATTGGCCCACTCTTATTCTTGTTACTTTTCTTAGTCCTTTCTCTGGAAATACGTGTGAAGCAAGGAATATGTCTGCATATCTATAAGAATTGCGAAGAATGTCATGCAGTGATTAGAAACAATCTTTTCTATCTCCAATTAGCCAGATACAACATTTTAGCATATTCTGAACAGGACTGTATTTGGCGATGTGCACACTCCGTTTGAAATGTCTCAACAAGCCTCCAATACAGTCTGAGAGATGATAGAAATCTCCCACAAAATTATTTATCTGTACTGCACAGACTGAAGCAAGCTTTGTCTTTTTTATTTGGGACAGTTTAATCAGATGTCTTTGAATATGCTGGGTCGAATAAAGTAAGCCTAATAAACATGCACTGGTTGAAAATGTCTTTGTAAGAGCTCAATATTTGTTTCCTTTCTTAATGCCTTTGAAAGAAACCATTTGAAGCTCTGTGGTGTCTGAACTTCTCCTGCACTGAAGTGCATACAGAGATGAGAAGAAAAGCCAAGCTGACTATTGTGATCATGCTTTTCTTTTTGGCTTGAGAGATAAGGCTCCACAGAAATCTGCCACGTGGTACTGAATTTAAGAAGACGAGCAAAGCAGTGGCGTGAAGCTTCAGGCTTTCAATAACACTGCTATATTTATATGATGATACAATAATAGTAAGGAAAAAGCCTCTGCCCCAGTAAAAAAAATAAAAATAAAAAGAGATTAATCCTGTACCACTGAGTACAATGGGAGTTTTGTTATTTACATATGCAGAATGTACAGCACAGAGAATTCCATACAATGCTAAGTTCAGTACACTCAGATAGGAAGGTTAAAAAGACATTCAGTGTCAATACCTCTAATGTTCACATACCAAGATTTTGGCAGATTTTATACCACTTTTTTTTCTTCCTCTCTACAGTTTAAAAACCTAAACTAAGCAAATAGAGTCAGACGTTGTTTTGTTTTGTTTTTTATCAAATTAACCAGATTGTGACTTTACTTACATTTAGTCATTCCCCAAAATGGGTTCAATACAGCAAATGGCTCTACCTACATTTTTTAAAAAATCATAACATTGCATATATTTACATTTACAAAATTGCATACATACGCACATAATTTTATTTGTATATATATATATAATTTTGTATAGGTATATAATTTGATACACATCTAGATGACATTGAAAGTGAATTTTTTTTAGATATGTTGCCTGCTTATTAGGGTTTTTAACCTGTGATACAACCATAGGCACTATTTAGGATTTAACTATTCTAGCCATTTTAGGATATTTTGCTATAGAAAGATGTTACCTTTTGAGATTTAAATTAATATTTCAACTGTTCCATAATTCATAAAATATATGAAAGCAGTCAATAAGTCAGCAGCAATTTCTTTCCCACATTGTTTGAATGATTATGGTCAAGTCCAGAGAAGGAAAACATTAAAAAGGGCTAAAGTACTTTAGACATCAGTTGGAACTTAGAGCATTTATAAGTCCTGCATGTGCATCATCTTAAAAAATTAGTCTAAAGAATTAACAAATAAACTATTACAAAAAACCAGATAATTTAAATATTTTCTTACTAAGCAATCTATACAATTCCAGCTACCACTGAATGACTCATTCTTGTGTTTTAATGTAAACTGATACTGCATATCAATTAATACACTGGCTTTAATGCTTTTCCATAAAATTATGAGAGAAACATATAGGAATAAATTAGCAATAGAAAGGAGCAGTGCTGTTTTTCAAGTTAGTAAACCAGTTTTGTTCAGCTACTCATTAAGATTTCTACCTCTACGTGTATTTCCTGAAAGGCAGGAAATGATGTTTAAACACAAGAAAAAAACCTTTTTTACTCCAAGGGTGATCGATTTCTGAAGCTGGATTCTCAGCCTCAGAGATACTTAAAAGCTATCCAGACAAGGTCCTGAGCAATCTGCTCTAGCTGACCTTGCCTTGAGTTGGGGCACTGGGCTAAACAAACTCCTAAGGATGCTGCCAACCTCACCCATCCTGTAATGTCATGGTTTTTGCAAAATCAGTCTGGTGTGATTCATAGCACTGGATGGAAACAAAAACTTTTGTTGCTTTTTGAATGGAATACATCGACCTGAGTATCATCATAGCAAAGCAAAAGCCAAAGCTCATGAAGGTTCACTTCCTAGAGGGAAGTGGGCAATCCATTCTATCCAAAGATGATAGCAAATACTCACTATGTGAATAATGATACACTCCAGATGTGACTATTTCTCTTACTAATCCTAAAGTCTGACTAGAAATAAAATGAGCTCTGGACATTTTGGAGAGGTTTGAGCTACAAGTCAGAAAGAAACTCCATAGTCAACAAGTGAACCACATCACTTCAAAAAACCTAGGCAAAATGAAATTTTGAATAACTAAGAAAAATTAAAAATAACAACAATAAAAACCCCAAATGAGTGATAACAAATAATGTAAGAAGACAGCTGGCTTGGAAGAAATATGTGTGTGGAATTTCAGAAAATGGGGGAGGGATAACTTGTTGAGAAAGTAGTGCAAAATTGGTGTGTGGAAGCAGGCTCTCCTCTACTTCAGTGCTCAGGTATACAGGAGGGAGGCATATGGGGATATAGTCTTACTTCAGAGACCCTCTCCCAAATTCGTGGTGGCTGTATGTGCAGGAAAATGTTTATTTCTAAAATGAAATGTTTATTTCTAAAATAAACTTTTCCTTTATCACCTGTGGAGATGTAATATATGCTTTAGATTTGCTTAAAGCAGGTATCAGAACCTTTTTGGGGTGATTGTACTTCAGCTACATGTATTGTGTATGAATTTAATGCAAACAAGAACTGGCTGTATGATTCTAAACAAGAATAAGACTCAAGCACTACTTTTTTGCTGATTTATTTCTTGTCTGATAAAATTTATTTTCCGTAACCTATCCAAGAAATTTTTGGCTTTTCATGAACCATGCAAATACAGTTTGATTTCTATGTGCCAATTTCACTTTCCATAAGCCAAATAACATCTCACCCTATAAATGATCCCACTGCAGTGGTGTGGTTCTTGGGGTGTTCTGCACAGGACCAGGAGTTGGACTCAATGATTCTGATGGATCCCTTCCAACTCAGTATATTTTATGAATCTCTAATTCTATGCTTCTACTAGGAGAGCACAATGTTATCAGAATATTTATGTTGCAGTCTGAAGGTCTGATATGCAGACAATGGTTTTTAATCCTGGGGGGTGGGGGGGGGGGGGGGTTGATGCAGAATCACATCTAGGTGGAGATTTTATTTCAGCCAAGCATGGTCGGAAGACTTTTTCTGTCCAACTTGCCAGGCCACATAAACCCAGAGTTTATGCTCATTTTGTGTTCATCATGAAATAAGACCTGTGGAACAACAAATAGTACCTGTTTTGTCACAAAATTATAAAGACATGGATGGACTACTACACCCAGGCTCTTCTGATGAAAAGTAAACATTTTTTTATGAACAAATCTAACAAACCAAACTGAACACTTACCATGTGAATACTCATGGAGCTATTTGTTCTAATCTTGAGCTTTAAAATTGTATTTAATTTACTACTGAACATCTGCCTGTCTGCAAGCTGCCAACAAAACCCAGCCAGAGAGGCCAGTGCTGCCCAAGGAGAGGGCATGAAGGCTGGAGATGAGCTTGTGACTGCACTGACCATCCCAAATGCCCTTCCTCAAGGGCCTCCCCCATCCTGCCATGACCCATGACCCATTCCAGCACCCCAGGGATCAATCCCTGTTGCTGGTCTCCATATCCCCACAGCCTTGCCCTGCCTGGAAAATGTCTCTGCCCACCTGCAGGATGATGTCCCAACTGGGGCTGGCCCAGGACACACCCTGCCAACACCCTTCATGGACTGCTCAAGACTGCCCACTTCCCCTGACTTCTTACTTGTGGCTATTTGTGCCACCACGGATCCTTTGTGCCTGGATGACAAAGTCAGTCCATACTGAACCAAGTTTGTCATTGAAAAAATAAATACTAAATATGTCCTTGTGGCACACTAATAAATGTCTTTCGTGTACCAACAGCCACTGTCCACATGGAGAAGCTCCTGGCCTCAAGGACTCACAAGAATTGGGCAAACAATGTGAAAATAAGAACAAGGATGAGCCACCCAGATGATTGACCCCCAAAACCGTGGGAAGCCACCAGAGCCCCTGCTCCATGGATGAGCGTGGTGCTGGCACAGGGGCCAGTGGCTTCTGTCCCAGAGTGCCAGCCACGAGCAGCCAGGCACTGCTGCCCTGCTGTAAAACCTGTTTGCACAGGACACATCGAGCACACCACTCCAGGCTCTCAGGCTCTCTCTGCTGATAGGATTTCTTTCTCTATCCACTAAGAAAAAAAAATAGCATATTTTGACTGCCAAGATGTGTAAGATGTTTGTTACATAAGGAATGTTTTTTACCTTCTTCCACGCTGACATTTTATATACAGGAGTTTTAGAACGTGACTCCTCTTTAAAAGGGAATATCCATTGAATGTTTACAAGAAAAATAGAAACGTTAGTTAAACTTGTTTTCAAATTTTTTTAATGAGACTACATAAACTACTCATGTTTTCAGCAAGGCAAATATATGTAATGGTACACAGAATTTATAAGCACTGAATATCATCTGGAAATTCCACACAGAAAGAAACATCCACTTCTTTGCAGGTGAAGACAAAAAAAAAGTAAGTTTTAGGCATGTTTACAGTACCCTCTGATGGAAATATGAAGCATTGCAACTCCTCCATAACATTGATTTGCCTAAGATAGAAAAGATATATTTGGCAATCTTTTGTAACTTGTTATAAATAAAATTGATAAATAAAGTTATTCTTCAAAATATTAGGAGTTTTATACACACACATATCTTAATCAATAGAATAACCTCTTATTTAAGTTTGGCTTCCTCAATAAACAAACAAAACACAATATGAGTTCTACCAGTTAATCAGAGAGAAATCTTCCCAAAGATAGAATTTTACTCTTTTCATTTCATAATACACTTATCTTTATTTCTGTTTCATAAGAATTAGAAAGCACGCTTTAACATTTTGTTAAAAATACATTACCTATCAGTATTCATTCAATTTGTTTGTTCAGATGAATCACTAACATGTTTCAGAAACACTGGTCAAAATTACAGGATGTCAAGCGATTTTAGTAAAATGCAAACTGAAATCATAAGACAATTAGCTTTAACAATTAGTACTCCTTTTAAGATTTAAAATATCACAGAAAACTTGCCCTCATTTCTTTTTTTCTTGTCACTGACTCATAAACCACTTCAGCTTTCATTACTAATTGGCAGATCACTGCAAAGGTATTTTACACAGCAAGATTAGAAGGGTGAATATTTTTGAACTCTGACCAAAACTCTATTTCACTGTCGAGCAAAGATTTTTTGAAGATGAACAGTCAGTGCATTGCTTTTATTTGACTGTAGTGGATAGACCCTATTTCTATAAAGCATTCAAGCTGTTGCCTTATTTTTTTTCTTGGAAAACATTACAAACAGATGACTAAATATCACTACACTCAACAGAAACTTTAAACACATTGCTAAACATATTGCTAGAATAAAGGAAATAATTTCCTTTTATTTGAGCTCATATCTCATCCAAAAATAACTGTTAAAGTTATTACATTGATAAATGTAAATCTCTTTACCCACAAGACACTGAGAGAAAGTAGAAAAACATGTATTTAACTTATATTTACAAATTCCAGCTTGATAGGGGGCAATCACTTTAATTGAAAGAATGAATTCCATACCATCAATTGTAAGACTTTAGGGTGAGACTTCAAATAAACTGAAGACAACACTTTTAGTATTGCAGTCATAACTCCATACTGTGAGCCAGAATGTCCCTCCTATTCTTGCCTGAAAAATAATGGAAAAAATCTAGGTTAGGATTTTCTAAAGATATTCACTGTATTATTGAGGCGGTCTAATAGCTCACCACTCTTTAGTACAAAAATTTTTCTACTTTCTCACTCAGTAGATACCTCAAATTTTTAATTTTTAAGGTTCCATATGTTGGTTTTCTGCTGGCTTAGTGAGCAGACTCAGCTCTTCCAGGAACCTGACCAGAACCAGGAATGGTGCAAAGGAAGGAGGAAGTCTGTGCCTGAGTAGAGGAGAGGGCTCTAGAAAAGGAGTGAGCTGTGAGAACAGACAAAACACATTTCTAAATTCACCCTAACATAGAATTACTCACCAGCATACATTCACCTCCATGTTTATATTGTAAAAATTACACTGCAAGATTTATGATAGGAAAGATCAATCATGATATATATTTTACATCCTCACCTAATCCATTTGCAGGTCAGCAGAAAAAGAAAAAGGCACTAAAGGTTTACTTTATGTTGTCAAGCACAGTTCCATGAAAAATACTGTGACAGAAAATAAAGAAATAGATGAGTGATCAAGTTCTTTTGGAAGTGGTCAGCAAAACTGCATTAACAGGAGCTGCTATATTAGAATTAATGAAAACGAAGCATACAGAAATCCTAGGAGCTCTGGAGTTCCTAGAGAGGGTAGAACTGTGACTTTATTCAGTCAAGCCCAAGTCATTTAATCTTGGTTAGGAGTTCATCACCATAGAATATACATGTCTGGAAAATTAAATGAAGGAGATCTATTGTCTGTGGAAGGACTTGCAAAGACCTTAGCAGAGATAACCTGCTGAAAGCTATAAGTATTTGGAAAGGCTCATCATTTTCAGTTATATGATAGGCATGTAAGAAAAGGAGTTACTCTACTGAAATGCCATCTAGGCTACAGAGCAGGCCTGTTGCTTCTCTTATATATTTCAATTATGAATGTGTGTCAAAGCCACAGTTACAGAAAAACATCCATTGCTCGAGGACCTGTACAAACACATCATGGATTTGAAGACTGTGAAGCACTGATAAACAAGATGTTATTGATTTGGGACAAAGGAAACATTTTCTCCATTTTACAAACAGGGAAATAAGCAGGCAGTTGGAATGATTTGTTCAACGTCTCAAAATATATTTGTGACAAGACTAGAAATTTTTATCATAAAATCATGAGAATCATTGAAATAATATTATTGTTTATTACAAACAAATTATGCAGATAATTCCTTCTCTAACAGTATATTCTTTCATGTTGCAGTTCTCTCCTGAGTAAGAATAAAGGAAGTATTCCTAATGAGCTCAACAGGATTTACATTAGTCTCCTGAAAATTCCAGCAGGAAAAAGCCCCTCCTAATTTCACAGATTGCTAGAGAACAGTTTCATTGCCATGTATTGAAGTTGCAATCTAAATAATTGATAAGGGCACAAATAGTTTTAAGATTGCTTGTTAAAAGAAAACTCTTCATAGGCATTTACAGAAGAGAACTGAGTTTTATGAAATTGATTAACAGGTGTGATGCTTCTAAAATAAGTGCCACATTTTATAATATATCCCTTAAAAACTTAATTTAGTGTGCAGCTTGTTAAAATCAAAATTAATATATATAATTTTAGTGTATTCCCCTGGCTCTTGGTATTGGTATGCTGCTATAACTGACATCCTCAAATTCCTACCACAAATGCCAATTAAAATTGTCTTGGAGAAACAGTCACGTAACACTTCAACTTTTACATCTCAGAAAACAAAAGATGATTAATTCTATCTGAAGAAAAGGATCAGCTTTAGCTATCCAACTAACAAGTATTTTTTTTTATCTCCTGAGATCTGAGAAAATTCTCAGTCAAGACTTTTAGACTGGATGCTCTCACAAGTCACCTCTGTCACATAATGAAACATAGAATGCCATTTCCTACAGCAAGGACATGCAATGAAAAATTCTTTAAAAACAACATGTTTTTAAAACATAGTTGTCTAGAATTTGGAAGTGAAGGTACCCTCCAACATAGATGTCTTCTTTTTCTTACCCACATTTGAAAATTTAGGCTAAACTGCAGCACATAATCATCTCTGTGTTACCAAAAACATACATGGAAACCAAAACAAGTCTTGGAAAATAAACTAAGGCATTGTCACAGTCAGTGAAAAAGGCAAGAGGGAGGAAATTATTGCTTATGGCTAACAGTGACATCTCATTGAAATAATAGGTACAAAATTGGATCACAAAAAGTTCTCAGAATGTTGGTGTTGCTCAAAATCAGTGGTAGAAGACAAGAATCAGGCTTTCAAAGGTTTAAAATCTACTACATAGAAATTAACCAAGCCATATAGTTTTCCTTCCCTAAGAGTGCTGATAAACTCTCTGTTAGGATTGCAAGCCCCTCTAGGCTCCGTCAGTCCCATTATTTATTCCTAAATGAATTATATCTTATCAATTCCTTCTATGCCATGACCCTGGTCAAGGTTAGATGAGGGTCTAGCTAGAAAAGTGCAGGAGGCAACAAAAACCATTATTTTTCTGTGACAGACTAAGAAAGCAGTGATGTGCACAGAGGTAAAAATTCTTCACTGCAAATACATTTCCCCAAATATGTTCCCTTTACTCACTAAGAGAATATTTTCATTCTTCAGTAACATTATAAAGAGCTAGAACATCATAGTAGTCTTTTCTTTCCTGTACTTTTTAAAGATGAGATAAAAGCAAGGATTTTATATTTTTTTAGTAAATCCTGTTTGTGGGAAATCTATTTAAATTAATGCCACTCTTTTTTCAAACGTCTTTTAGAGTCAAAGAAGAAAGTGAGTCACATGGCAAAATTATCCTGCATGCTATTATCAGGGGAAATGAGTCAGCCCTCCTACTGTTTGTTGATGTATCTGTCTAGTGAAGAGGGAAAAAAAAAAGAAGAAAAAATCCCTTCTCTGTGGAATTTATCCCATCACGATAGTGTGTAAAGAACTAGAACTAGATAAAAATTACTTCTTGGGAAGAGTGTCAAAGTGCTGCAACCTCACTATCTCCTTTCCCTTGTTGCAATGAAATCCTAAGCAAATCTTTTCTATTCACCTTTTGTTTCCTGATTATTCAGCCATTGGGTGAAAAATGTTTATTTTTAAGTGGCACATAGTGGATGCATACCCAAAAATACACTAAGGTGGCACAACACCAGGAACAAAAATAAGATTAGTAAACTGCTAAACCATTGCAACTTTTAAGAACACTACCACTTTCTGCTAGAAGGGGAAATTACAACACCTCGTATTGCATAGACTCTGGGGCTAAATTGCCACTTGAAAGATGTGGGATTATGATCGAATTTGTCAGAGAAATTTCACCAGGGGTACCCACTTTGTGTTACACTATCTAGTGCAACCTTGTTGAGCATGTAGACAACCAGAAAACACAATAAAAGTTTTGTTCAAGAAATGTCCAGCATTACTAAGAGCATGGTTGCTAGTTCTAAACTCTTTTAATTTGAGATAACATTATCCTATCCTTAGCAACAATGAGGTAGGCTTCTCTTCACACCTAGTATAAGATTCAATTTCTTGGCTGAAAATTAACCAACAATTTAATGTATTCCATGCTCCTAGGTCACAAAGCTCTGTTAACAAGGGAAATGAAGACAAATGAGAGATAGGCCAGGCTAAGAAAAATTTCTAAAATTAGTATTTTGCAAAAGAACTTACTCTGTTTGAACAACTACATAGTTTAGAATGTTTATCTTAGCTGTCCTGACCATGTCTTTTTACCATGAACAAGTGGAAAGTGGTATCAGAATCTGAGACCTGTGAACCAACCAGTCTTGAGAGTAAAGCAAAGTTTTCTACAATCTGATATTTGAACACCAAGTAGTTCATTAAATGAACTGTTCTGGAAAATATAAATGTTTTGAAGGAAGAAAAAGCATTTAAAAGCACTAGCAGTGGTGGTAACTGATTCCTTGAACTTCCAAAAAATCAACTATCCAGGCCAAAACTCCTTTACTTTTATTGGGCCTGTGACTGACAAAGGACTATGAACATCCTCTTAGAGAGATTAGATTAAACTGTATTCCTTTGTCTTTTGTTGTCCTTCCTTCTTCAATCCTTATTTCTCAAACTACCCAGATTTTGCCTTCAGACTCACTCTTTGATTGCCTCTTTTATGAAGAGGGTTTGGAAATTTATTTAATTCTGTTTCAGTGGTAGATCCTCACCTGTGCACTTCTAATACTTGTCCTTTTGTGCATCAATACTATGGAATCACATTTTCCAATGGAATTTTGGGCACCAGAATGGTATTTACCAAGGAAATGTCTGTGTCCAAGTGAATGGGAATGTCAGGAAGGACATACTGGAGAAGGAAATTCCTCTTTGTGTGACGCTGCTGTAAAAAAATCTTCATGTACCAACCAGTTTATTTAGGGAAAACAACTAACTCTGACCACACAGCACTCTACAGGGAGCTCTCAGAGTTCAGAAATCTTATAAAGCCTTCACCTGTGGACCCATCATAACACAACATTAAAAACTGGAATAAGAATTGGCACTATAACAGCTAAATGCATATGAATAGTTTACCTGTATATTGATTTGTTGCAGGAGACCCCTCCAAGCAATCAGAAATGGTCAGAAAGGGAGACCCAGGACTGGCAGAGCCAGGGGACTTGAAGGGTGCAATGGAACCAGAATAGCACTGTCAAGACCCAGTACTAGTCTTCCAGCAGTTTTATCAGCCTCTCATTTACTCAAAGAATTAAAAAACTATATAAAATATTCAAATTAAAATATAAAATAATGGAAACAAATTAAATTACTCATTAATGAAAAGCAAGTATTCAATCAAAAAGTGGTTTTGATGTTGTGTAGTATTACATAATGATGAAACATTTCAAAAAAATTAAAAATCTAAATTGCTCTATCTCAGCTCTTCAAACAGACAAAAGTGGTGAGAAAGCAATACAGTATGTGGCATGTAGAAGACAGCAATTAAATAAAAAATCTGATACTATAATATTTTTAATTATTTGGTACAATTCTTACTGAACCAGAAAATGAGGAATTTTCTCACATTTATAAAGCATTTACTTATTTTTCATTATATTGAAGACATACTATTCCATTTAAAATTATGCAGTATGGATAGTAGCATGAAAATATTTTATTAACATAATTAAATGAACTCAGTTTTTCTAAAAAGAATTGCTTTGAAGAAAGAGTAAAGCAGATAAAGGCACCAGTGGGTCATAAAAATATGCTATCTAGATGCTGCTTATATTATCAAAATTCAGATTTATTTTCCATTAAAAGCACCCATACCCATGTCAGGCACACACAGAGAAACAAGTATTGTTATACACAATATTTAGCCATAGGTGGACCCATTTTTTGAGCTATCTGCCTGAATTATTCACAGAACTTTTACATATAGATATATAATATCTAATATAAAATATATAGATATATAATATAGTATATAGTATATAATGCATATAATTGGGATGACATCAAAGTCTCAATTATTTCATGGAAATGTATATATAAATTATATAATATATAATATATATTATATATATAATTTATATATAAATAAATATATATTCATATATATTTATATATCTAATTTATATATATAAATATATAAATTAATTCTTTAAAAAATACAATAATAAACAATGCTTGATTCTATTAAAACACAAAAAATATCTGTCCAAGGATGAAGATGTTGATTTACCAGAAAGAGAAATCCAACACTGCTTCTTGGTCTTTTAAACATACAGCATTACCCAAGGGATGAATTAATCCTGTATAAATATCTCTGTGTGTAAATGTATTTAATTAATATTTAATACCATGGAAGATGAACTCTAGTGACTCTTGTTGCAACAGTTTAAGAAAGCACTGCCTGCGACTGTTCCAAAGCTGTCCTGAAGGACACTGCCCTAATTGCAGAGTCGTCAGAGGAAAAAAAATGAGTCTGAGCTGCAGCAGCTCCAGCTGCTCCAAAGTCAGATGCCTTTGTTCAGTCCCAGCTCGGCCAAGGCTCCGTGCACAATGCCAGAGGGGCAAGGTCCTGGGGGCACAGACATCCTCCTGCTCCAGCCCTTACAGGACACAGCCTGCAGCAGGTCTGTGAGCACAGACAGCTGAGCTGAAACACCCAAACAAAATTCTTCAGAGGTTTTTTACTACAGCCCTTAAGGCAAGCTTCAAAATATCCCTTAAAGGGTAACTCTAGCCTTACACACAACAAGACATATAATATGATTTTGAGGGAAAATATTATTTCTTTTGAAGGAAGGAAATCTGTCTCACTTCTTTCACAGATTGGTCCCAGAGAAGGTGTCTACACTGTACTCTGAGCTTTCTGCACAGTTGATTAGTTATTTATGCACAGCTCACACAGGCAGTTTGTGTACATACAGCAGAATTTACCATTGGTTAAAAAACACACAATTATATCCAAATATAAGCCTAAAGTGAGCGGCTGAATATCGACATCAAATGAGCATTGCTCTGGATTTAGTTTCAAAATCAGGGTCAGGTCAGGGAAAGCATATGATCCAATTTTAAACCAACATTATAAATTCATAAAATTGAATATAAAGGCTATAAGATGGCTAAATTTGAAGTAGAGGAGGAGAAAATGAAATGTAGATCAGTATGGAATAATCAGAAAATAAGGAAAGTGAGAGAGATGCACAACCAATGTTTAAAACTTTGGGTTGCTCATCAACACAAATATTTGGATTCCTTTTGCTTGCTTGGGTTTTCTAACCCTTGTGGGTCTGCAGAACACCCAGCTTTCAACTCCAGCAATCAGATTGTTACACACTGTTTTCAAATGCTATAATTCATTTCATTGCTCAGAATAGTGTAAAGCACAGACAGATTTGTCATGACCTGCCCACAAATCAAAGGGAACCCTTCTCTCCAAACACCTCCTTCTAACTTTCATTCACTCCTCACACTCAGGAGTTGCACTAGCACGAGAGAAATATGTTTATGACCTACTTTATTTTAGAAAAACATGTATGGGCAATGCATAATATTAACTCTTTGACAAAACAAAGTTAATATTCTCTCACTTCATTTCATCTTATTAAAACAATAAGATAGTAGAACAATTTCTCTTGTTCCAGATGAAGGCAAATATAAAAAAATACTATTTCCTATGTAAGCTTAGGTTTTTGTCTTCCTTGAAGATTTTTAAATCAGTTTTTATTTGTTTGTTTGAGTTGTGTTTTCTTTCCACATATAGGATCAATATATTCTTTTTAAAAATTTGAAATTTTCTGTTTACAGAATTTCATTACACTGATGGAAGGAGTAGACTAATTTGGGAGAAATATTTTAACACTGGCAAAAAAATATATGAAAAATCTAAATATTTCAACCTTAAGATGCAGAATATAGAACTTTCACATATATAGCATATATAGCACTTATATAGGGATTACTGCATCTCAGCTGGGTGCAGCTGCTAGGAAATGCATTTCTATGAAGCTATTTTATGCTAACAAGGCTCTGTCATGTATTTGCAGCACTACTAAAGTTGCCTCAAGCAAGCAATTAGAATTGCAATTAGAATTTCCTTCATTTTTTTCATTAATTTTCCTTAATGTCTTTCATTTTTTCATCTTCTACTGCTATTTTTTAAAGTTATGCTTTACCTGCCATCATACTGTATTATTTTTTGACTCTTTTTCCATTTATAATGTTATTTGAAATCAGAAACAAGCACCGTCTTTTAAAAGCTGGTAGTAAAGAGAATCAGCAAAACTGACTGTTAATCACAAGCATATTGTGATGAATCAGCATCTTCTGACTCAATTAAATACGTGAAAATACTATTTTGCCCTGTTCAAAAGAAGAACTAAAAAGGGGAATTGTGGGCAGCAGCTGCTACGTGGTATTTTTTCTGTGCCATTGTGGTGAATTTCAGAGTTTTCAAGGTGGAAAGGCCTGCTATCAACAAGGGATGACGAGAATGAGCTAGTGTGTGCACAAGGAATTTGTAAACCACTGATGTGGTCATTATTTATGTATTTTATAGCGTCCACCTAAACCTCCAAGTCATTTAAATGGGTCAAGGCAAAACAAGGAAGAGTTCTGCATGGGAAACAGCAAAAGATCTAGTTTATCTAAAATTATAAAATATACACCCAAAGAAGAGCAGCAGGTCTGATGATAATCAGTATCATTAACCAGTCCAGTGATCTCCAGACGAGCCCTGAGGGATGAGGAAGGTCTACATCCTCATTAGCAGGAGGAAGGTCCTCATCCTAAGGGATGAGGAAGGTCTTGGCTAAGATAAGGCAAGTCAACCAAGTAAGATCAGCAATCAGGCACAGGCATAACCCAGGCCAGGACTAAGCCTGAGCTTAAATGCAGCTCCTGATCCAAGGGCAGATGCTGCGTGGGTGAAGAGCCCAGGTGAGACTCCCCACAGATCTTTCTCACACAGCTCATTTCATGACAGCCTGACCCAAACACATGAGAAGACTTTAAAGAAGTATCTTGTCAGCTAAGCTGTGAGGAGTGGGGCCTGCTGGTGCACACAGGGCCATGGCATAAATCCTGAAAGTCCTGCTGCTGGACACCATGCTCCATGTTCAGCAAGTCTCACTATCTAAGACCCACTTGGTTTCTAAGGTGCTGTTTGGAGTCAACTGCAAGTGACTCTCCAGGGATTGCCATGACACAGATGATGCTCTTTGAAGTGCTGCAGTGACTTTACCAGCATTAGAGCTGCTGGGGTTAGAGGCAAAGCTTGGTGAAGTATCCTATGGTGTTACACCACATGTCTGAAGACATTCTTCTGCTACACGGGCCCCAAGGGAATCACAGCGTTTCTGAAGGTAAAATTAAATTTCTAAACGTGTATGTCTAAATTCTCCCTTAAGGAATGTAACGTACAGTTGATCCCTTGGTGATGGAATGCATCTAGAGACAGACCCTTGCAAAGGGATGGTACAACTCTATGAATCAACAGAGGGCAAATTACAGTAGGTAGAGATGGGAATGTAATAATTGATGTTACATGTTCACATCTGAGAAATTACTCTCTAATCTCAATTTCCACCTGTAGGCTTGTTTTAAGAAATAAATTACAGGAGCATAAAGATTCTAGCTAGTGATAGGCATAATTGAACATGCATATTGCCTGGTGAGAAGAGCAAAAGCAGCATCTGCAGTCTTAGCTGGAAACACCTGAACATATCCAGAGTTCCAGAGTTCCATTAGGAGCAACAGAGGAGGCTTGGCACATGGCCCTCAGCACTGTTACCATCGACATATGTTTCCATGATAATGAACATAAAGCTTATTTAGAGGGAAAATTACATTTATGAAAATTGAGCGGGCAGCTGAATGTTTCCTTTCACATGGCTTTTGGGATAGGTTTTGGCTATTTAAATGCTACCAGTGAAATATCCACATATGTTACATAGATTGAGAGGGCTCTCCTAAGTCTGTGTATGTCAGCAGTTATCCTATTCCCTCCCTTACTGAAGACCAGAATTGGAAAAGGAAATGTGTAAGCCTGGGAACAGCACTGAGCTTTTGAAGATATGCTACTTTTGGCTCACAGCAGGAGACATCATAGAGATATTTTATGTGGCACTGTGCAGCATCAACAAGGCCAAAGCAGGGATTCTGCTGCAGGGAAATACTGGGGATTGTTTCTGAGGATCACTCTCCAGACACTAGTGAAGCTCTCCAATATCATTCCTTTTATCTTTCTGCTCATCTTCTTTGTGCTCCTTATCCAAATAAATAAAACATCAGAGCTTGCTACCAGATCAGTTTCATAGACATCAATACTAATACCTAATATTTAAGTTGAGCATATGTTTTTCTGAATTGGATCAGAAAACTCTCTCCAGGGCAGAGGAGCTGATTTTCCGCATGCTCAACAACTCCCCCCTCCTCCCCCCTTTCTTTTAGTAGGGGTCAAAATTCAGGCAACACCCAGTCTATTGTTAAGAGCACTTCCATCCCTGGAAAGTGTTCAAAACCAGGTTGGATGGAGCCCTGGGCAATCCAATCTGGTCAGTACCCTCCCTACCCATGGCAGGGGGTTTGGAAGTAGATGATTCTTAAGATCTCTTCCAACCCAAGCCATTCTGGGATTCTGTGACTATAAAACAAAATGTAGAAATATAGAGATCACTTATTTCAGTATGGGTTTCAAAAACTGAGTCAACATTTTTCCTTAAATTGGAAGAGATTATTGAGCTCTGCTTAGCTTATTACACATGTACTGTATGAACAGAGAATTTCCGAGTGGCTACATGTAAAGACATCTTTGAACAGCCAAGACTTCAGAGGCTTTACTAGCAGTGCACAAACTGGAATCAAATCACAAGAATGTGGAATGGAACCCATATCTCCATCAGACAGAGGTCTCAATTTGGTACAATATATTTGATCTATACAAACATGTGATTTGCATCTGGAAAAAAAATCTACAATTTTCTCTCATGAAAAATTCATCTGCATTATTTTACCACATGTGAACATGTTTTTCAGAAGTGTTAGAAACATTCACAACAGCAAAGTCTTATTGAACTTCTGGAAGACTCCAGAATATCTTTCATGAGGTCAAAACTCTGCTTGGGGAACACAGCTTTTGTGCTACAGTATGTGTGTGAATGGCAAACTGGAATTTCCTACTACAGAATATAGTACTTTAGTTTAAGCATTATCTGATCTCTTGTTTTCAGTGGGTTTTGGCTCCAGTTCTCTTTCATCCTGTAGAAAAAGCAGTTAATTAAAAGAACTCTGAGCACAAATAGATTCAAAGTATTCCATCAGAAGTAAATGACTACAGCTTCTGCCTGATCCTTAATCATCTGCATTTCCTGCTGAATGAAATAGGACACAGAGTGAATGCCAAAATAACCAAAGACTAATTTTTTGCAGTTTGGGAAATGAGTGTTTTCAATTATTGAGCAAAGACATAATAATTTACATATTTCTGATTTTTTTATTTTGATATGCATGTCTCAAATGATTTTTCATCTAGATAAGTTATTCATAAATGAAAAATGACTGCCACTCAGTCACATTCAGTTCTTTGAAAGAGAGTTTAGTCATGCATATTAGCATCTATGTATTCCTTGTCATCCACAGGCATTAAAGACAAATCCACTTCTACTTAGAATTCAAGGCTGGAAACCCCCTGCCCATGCAGTCCCTGCAGTTTCCAATCAGTAACCATCATGAAGAGTTACAGCTTTCCTCACACTTTGCTTTTGGCATACACACACCCCTGGCCACTCACTGTTCAGGTCAGAGATGTGGCATGACACTTGACATCCTTTTCACATACCCATGCAAAGGGTCTAGCTTTCCATATCTGCAATAAACTACATAGAGATGTAGCCTATGGTTGGGAGTAACTTTTCCTGAAAATTGATGTTTAGAAGAGTCATTTAAGATCCTTGTTTGTTTTAGAAATTATAAAAATGCCTTCTTTTGCATTGATCTCCTAGAAAAAACCAAGGCGATTGACCCAGTGGGAAAAGAATGAAAAGAAGAATGTTAGGATAAAAAATTTTTTAAAAAGTCATTTATCTTCAGTAAAACACCTAATTCACAAATGGTAAAACCCACTAGTCTCATAGCATTTCTACCCAAAAGGTCAACTGCAAGCAGGATGCTAACTGAGTAATCAGCACGCCCTGGCATTTAAAAGAAGTAGCAGAAAAAGGCCTCATTGTTATACTCTTCATAATGAAATCATGGAAAGGCATTAGGCCAAAAATGATTACAAATAAGCTTTGCTGAACTGCGATAGGCGCAGGTTTTACTGTGTGGAGAGACTAAAGCTGTGTGCAATCACTGCCTGGAGGCTGCACGTCATTTCACATCAATTGGCATGATGAATCTTTTACATAATGTGAATCACAGTCTAATTGTGAGTTTGATTGCATCTACTGTTCTGATCACACAACCTCAGCACATAGAGGCGAGCAGGGAACTGAGCTATTGTATGGAGTTAAAGGAAGAAAGAAAAGCTGTGTAGCATGAAATGAAAGTGACATCTCACAGGATATATATTACCAAAAGTTGCTGAGCAATTTAACAACTACATGTAATATATATCTTGACAATATCAAAAAAGGCAATTAGAGGAGCATGTCTTCCACCAATAGAAATACATCATTTCTGAAACCAGCAGGCTGCAGCTAGGAAACTCAGTCTGGAAGCCTTTTTGCCAGAGAAGATGCATTTAAGACAATAAACTCTCCATTAACTGCAATGCAGGCAGAATGTAACTAACCCAGGATTCTTACAAGAGCTGGCAGAAAAACTGGTACTATATGCTTCAAAGATATTTCTAAATATCAGGTTCAGTCATGGATTTGTTGTAAATCATCTTGCAAAATAAAGCAAAAATCGATCTTGTATGGAAATTATATTGCTTCTATTGCCATAGGAGCTGAGGCATACAAAATCTGTAATGTATTTATTTCCCAATACCATTACAACTATTGTCTTCACTTTGTAGAAGTGAAATGGAATATCAATTAATTAAAGGAACTTGTCCTAGGTACTACAGGAAATCTACAAAAGAACAAGTGGTTTTATCCAGATGGTCAGGTAGCAATTCTGTACTTTAGTTACTGGAAAGGTGCTGGACTGTTGTAATGGTATTGGGAAATAAAGCCCTTGCCTGATTGTCATGGAACCATCTGGATGTGGGGCGCAAGGCACTGTGACATTCACTACAGAACTATCATATTTCTCAGTCTTGCAGGAAGAAAAGAGAATAACAGAATCATAGAAACATTTACGTTGGAAATATTGTCAATCTATCCTAAATTTGTCTGCAACCCTCTCATCATTTAAATACATTATATGTTTAGGGCCACAGCACTTTTTTTTTCTTCTTTTTTTTTAATCTCATATGGTTTTTCTACAAGGCAATCAACTTTTTCTTTGAAATTCTTTACAGCTAAAGGGAATAATTTCAAATTTAGATTATGTGTAAGTGGCTTGTTAGGGGCTTATGCTGCTTAGTTTAATTTTAGGTGATTGTGCAAAGTATTTGAAATGTTTCTAAAACAATAGATATCAATAGAAATAAACTTGAGTGAAGGGTTGGCATATCAGTTGACATAAATCATAGCTCCAGTGGTGGAACTATGATATTTTACCTCTGCTAGACAACTGTTCTAAGGATTCTGGAAATAAACTATCACTCAGTGCAGAATTTGCTGTGCCAGCAATTTTTTTCTCTTACAAAGTTGATAGCTTAGCTCTAGGATAGGATAGCTCTAGGACAAGCTCTAAATGTTTATGGGGCCAATAAAGGTATTTGCATTAAATTTGCATCTTTTTAAAAAATGAAATTCTGATCTTGGATCTCTCTGCTAGATGCCTCTGCTGGGATATTTCAAATTTTCTGATGTGCTGACAGTCAGCACCTACTTTAACGTTTTTTGACCCTCTACAGGGTATAATGTAGTATAATTAAATTGTGCAAATCTGAGTATGGAACTATCATTGCTCCTCGGGGATTTGGAGTCTACTTGTTAACAGGAAATTAAAACTAGCACATCTCAGTTGACACTAGAGTGCACAATGATATTTATCTGGGAACTATTTCGCAAGAAAATGGAACTATATTTCACCATTTAGAATCCAAATATTTAGTACATGGAACATACAAAATCTGGCAAATAAGATGTTTCTGGACTTAATGGACTTTTCTTCTGAGATACCTCAAAAGAAATCAGAAAGTCCATTGATGTCCTTTTTGACAATTAGGGTGCTATGAGGATGACTTAAAATCCTGGAAAATGCATGTGACAAAAAATCACAGGATAGGGCAAATGCAAAAAGCAGAAATTTCTCATGCCTCAGTGGGAAGAAAAAAATCTGGAACTGGGTAATTAGATTGCCATATGAATTTCCCCTCATTTGATATCACAAATATCAACTGCCAGCTTGAGTATTGAAGTTGAGAGATACAAGGAATTTGTTTAAGGTAGAAACCATTGTTGCTACTGTGGATTTCATCAGGACACCAGTACCTTTCCTCAATAATTTCATTTTTGCTATCTTGCAAGGATTTGGTATCTTGGTGAGTACTGAAAGCAGCTGCCTTTAGCAGGAACAGAACATAGAACAGGTTAATAGGTAGCATAAAAATAGAGGCCTGCCAAAACTTCTGGACTTTACGAAAGCTCAATTTCCCTGAAACATTCTCCATTTTCCTCATGTTAAAAAAACTACTACAAAACACTGAGGAACTCATAGAGGTGTACCCTCATCATACAGAAAGATCATTTCTGCAGAAGGCATTAGATGTAAATGCCATCTGACTTGTCAGGTATTGAAGGAAGATTCATAGCTCCAGCTGTAAACAAAGTGCAGTCATTAATTAGTTTTCAAGTGCAAAACAAGAATGAGATACAAAGACAAGTCAGTTGCTCATGCCAGATGGCCAGGTAACAAATCACAGAACTGGATACGTCCTGAACCATTCTTGCTGGCATAAAAGCCATGAAGTTCCTGAGAGGTAGCCAGTCAACCCAGACAGGCTCATTACTGCAAGTAGCATTAAATTAAACAGTGACATAAAGAGTCACACAATATCTCAAACTCTAACACATTGATTAGCTGATTACTTAAGCAAAATACTGCAGAGAGCTGTGTGTGCCAGTGTGCATGCATTTAAAGTACTACACATGCACAGGTCACTCACATACCATATTAAAGTCAATAAATTAAACATGAATCATTGGGCACATTAAATGAATTGCAACCCATAATCATCTAAGTAGCAACAAGGCATTCATTTAACCTGACCTAGATGGATTGTATAAAGAGTTATTAAATATAACAGGAATACAAATTGCAAGTTAGAATCCTTGGAACTCTTTTCTGGTTGAAGGGATTTTTATAAGAAGTCAGTAACTGAAACTATGCATATGTCTGATATTTTTGGACCTACTTCACTAGACACTGGTTTATTGGGGTAGTTTATATGCAAATCAGATAACATGAGACTGTAAATTACACAGCCATGTGGTGATCCACTCTGAAATTTTGTGCCTTGTCTGGGATAACAGGGTGGTAGAATACAGTCACTTGTGTCAGATATCTCCAGAATTGCAAAGCAGGCATATTTGGCTTAACTAAGTGAAGAGGAAAAGGTTTATTGGAACTTATTCTGGAATGCACAACAGTTACTTAGATTTGTTTTATCTTCTTATTCAGAATGATTTCATGGTTCAGAGAGAAAAGCTTTAATTCCTTCAGTCGAAAGATTTAGGGTAGAATTCATCTGATTAAATGCAGAGGCCTGCTCTTATCTCAGTCACCCCAGTCTCCAGAAATAATCAGTAAAAATCTAGTCACTATAGACTACAAAGTCTAATACAGAATTTCTCTAACTCTAAAATAGACATTTTAAATACATCTGATGGATTGAATCCTAAAAAGGTCTGTTTCTCTACAATGAATATAAAGGGAGGTTCAGAAATAGCTGTTAACATGTTTTTAAGGAAGATGAGGTGACTCCTATTCCTAAAATCTGCACTTGGTTTTCCTGCTAACCTGCTGTATGGCTCTGGAAGCCTAAACAGTATTAAAAAAGAAAGAAAAACAAGAATGTTATTTCAGATGTCATTACTCTATTGATGATATCTATTAGGCAATATCTTTCAGGAACCTATAGTTACTCACAGTAATTTTCGATATTCATCTTTTTGTACTTGTGCTCTGACACCCATTCTGTGTGTTCTGCATGTATATTTGCATTTACAAATAATATATATATATATATATATTTGTCTGGTCTTTAAACAATAACACCATAAACAGGATGTAACAGAACAGAACCTTGGTATCAAATGTGCCTCTTTGTATAATACCATATAGGTAGTTAATAATGAATTTTTTAACTGTTGGCATCATTTGAGGTTAGAAAATTTCCTTACCAGCTAATGTTAATAGGCCATAAGCTTTAAAAACAAAAACCACCAAATTCTTCTTCACAGTGTTATAAAAGAAAAATTGAATGCCTCACTGCATAACCCCAGCTGTACTTGGGAGGTGACAGTGAGTATAAATTTCATGGGAAAGTTACCTGAGGATAACAGCAAAAGGAACAATAAAGAATCCCTGCCTAAATTTACACTTTAAAAAGTGCATTGTGAAGTGCATTGCTAAATTTATTTAAAAAACAACCAACCAACCAACAAAAAACCCCAAACCAAACAAAAAAAAATCAACAAAATAAACAACCAAACAAAAAAGAAATTAATAAAGTCATAAAAAATCATCAAATGAAAACAGTCATTTTAGACTTACAGGATGAGGATGGTCAAGTCAAAACAGGGATACAGGCAGGGCAGAGGTGTTTGGCTCATTCTTTCCCTTTGTTTTCAACATGGATGATGGACCAAGGGGATCTCAATGCCCTGAGCTAAAGACCATGACTGCAACAATGATGAGCTTCCAGTTTACCCTGCTCCTGGATCCCTACAAATCTCTGAGGCCTGATGGGATTAATCTGAGAATCCTCAAAGAGCTGGCTGATGTAATTGCAAAACGTCTGTTGATGATTTTTGAGCAGTTTTGGGAACTCAGAGAGGTCTCAGCTGACTGGAAGCTGGAAAACATTGTCCTGATTTGCAAGGAGGACAAGAAGGAGGACCTCAGAAACTGCAGGGCTGTCAGTCTCACTCCAGTGCCTGGTAAAATAATGGAAATTATTATTATGGAAAGTATCAATAAACCTGGAGAACAATGTAGTCATTGGTCACAGTCAACTCACAGCTTCATGGGGGGGAAATCCTGCCTGTCAAACCTAATTTCCATCTGTGTCAGGGTAGCTCACCTAGCTGGTCTAAGAAAGCCCACTGCTGTAATCTTTTTGGACCTCAGAAAAGCTCCTCCCAACCTCTTGTGCTTGTCCAGAGTTAGAATTCTGCAGGGATTTTGCATGGCTGTCTGCCAACAGTGGCCACCCATGGTCCCTCCAGTGAAGTCTGGGAGCATAGTGTGATCCTATCACCAGTAATAGAACAGATAAGAACCTACTGAAAGTAAAATCGGGACAATTCCAAGTCAATCTAAATGATGTACTAGAGAAAAAACCAACCAACCAACCAATCAACCAACCACTAACCAATCAAAGCTGCTTCAAATATTGCATCTTAAGAAGTGTTTATTTTTAGTTCATTTGCAAAAACAGGAAGAAAATATGATTATTAAAATTAGAAGAGTTACCTGAAATTGGTTGTTACAAATACAGAATACAAAAGGATTGACTGAAGATCACTGAAGGACCATGTCTGTAAATTGGTTACTTTTTAATTTCTATGACACTTTATAAGAAGACTTTTACTTATGTAAGTGCAATGAAAGGCCAAATTAATGTCTAAAGAAAAATCTCTGAATAAGAGCAGAGTGTTGTTATGGAGAAAAAAACGAAAGTGATATTCAGTCAATTTTCCAAACTGCCTGCGGTTTTGCATCAGTAAAACAATTTATATTGTTAATGACTTAGAACTCAAATATAAACATATTTGTAGAATTTTAGATTATGGGCAGAGACATCTTTCACTAGACCAGATTGCTCATACCCATCTAACCTGGATCTGAACAATTTCAGGGATGGGATATCCACAACTTCTCTGGGCCACCTGTTCCAGTGCCTCACCACCCTCACAGTGAAGAATTTCTTCCTAATACCTAATCTAAACCTGCCCTCTGTCAGTTTTAAACCATTCCCCCTTGTCTTGTCATTACAGATCCTGGTAAATGTCTCTCTCCATCTTTCTTATAAGCTCCTTTAATAAAAGAAAGGCTGCAATAAGATCTCCCTGGAGCCTCTTCATACTTATTACTAGAGAAGATGGTAAAGAAAAGTGAATCAGAAAAGTATTCAGAAAGGTGACAGAATACATATTGTGGCAGCAACTTAATACTGCACATTTAAGGCAAGTATAACTTTGACTATTTGAATGCACTGTAAATTATTATTTAACAGAAGCCAGCCACAGCAATCAGCTATGTGCCACTGCATGACCTCATCCAAGTTCAGTGTCCATGCAAGCAAATTAAGCAATACTACACAATGAAAAATGAAATAAAGTTTATTATAATGTCATTACAGTATGCCATTCTTTCACCAAGTGTGCAGGATTTTGCCAGGTGAATTCATCCTATATCCCTAGCACTAATGCACAAGGAATAAATACTTTTTGCATTAAATTTGCAGAGCACAGCTCATCAAACAGTGTGATTACCAAATAATATTCCATTTAAGCTAATGCTAAAATTTTTATTACCCGAAGTAAATTACTGCAGATCTCCAAAACAGCCTATACTGTAGTCACCCTTCATGCCAGGATATTATTCTGAGCTAAAATCTATGTTGCTGTGAAATTAGACTGGACTTATCCAAGCCATATGGTTTAAAGCTATCTTGAGTGTCTTTTTAGTACAATATAGTCATCCTGAGTGGTACAGCTCACAGATTTAGACATTTAAATTTAGATGTTTACAAGCTAGCTAAGATCTCATTACAATCAAGAGAGATCTAATGAGATAAATTTACTGAAACCTAGAGGTCTATTCAGTCAACTCTAAAATAAACAGTTACTTTTGAATAGTTGTTTCAGGCTATCCATAGAATTTTTCTCAGCATAACACTGAGCATAGCACTGTCTTGCAATGCACTCAGGATTCTTAGTTGAGCCACCCCTAATGTAATTCCAGTATATATCACTCTGTTATCTGGGCTTTGAAATTTCTGTTATTAGGTTATCTGTTATCTAGAAATTTCTTTGAAATTCTTTTACTTGCTTTGAAAGTCTTTATGGATTAAAATGCTGCTCTCTTAATTCCATTTTTTTTTCTTTGATTATCATACAGAGCAAAAATAGACAATAGTTATTCATTTCCATCTCAATTTGAAACCCCAGACTTCAAGCTCAGTTTATTCACAAGACACACAGAAAAAAACAAACAGTAAGTGGGGAAATATGACACTGTTTCCTGGATAATGGTAAGTATCCACTAGGGGAGAAATAGTCTCCTACAATGTTTGGTGCATAAACCAAAGCCTGACATTTCATAGTCTTTTACTCACCTGGCTGTAGAAATTCTCTCTTAGTCTCACAACAGGCCAGGCTGCCCAGGACTTGCCTTCAGGCTGTCAGGCTGGCCACAGCAAACAATAACACAGCTGTTTGTCCAAGGTGCATAGTTGACCAAGTTCTTACTGTACAAAAGGAAACTAAAAGATAGAAGACCAGTAAAATGGAATTAGAAGCTAAATTGATAGGAAAGGAAATGAAGCCATAAACTTAAGCAAAGATTTCTGAACTTGCTCAGAACAAAAACTGGTGATATCTCATCCTTTCATACTTTTTCTTTTAGCCTGAGAAAATGATGCAGAGATAACAGAGTACAGTACAGAAAAACTACAGTAATACTTTTATTTTTATGTCCTACTTTGTGTGGAACTTATGTAGATTGTGAAGATAAAGTCAGATCTACCACAATAGACCACTGGTGTGTAGGTGCTGCCTCCTGTATTAAACATCTCTAGACGTTTAATCTAGAAGAATTCTAGAGAGCAACTCTAGAATCTCTAGAGTTGTTGCTCTAATAATGCTTTACCATCCTCTGGATCCATTAGACATTCCAACAAGTAGTGTCTTCTTTTGTGAGAAACTTCCATCTCTTTCTACCTTCTCTGATCCCTCTCCAGATGTCAGCAAACAAAGAACAGACCTTGGCTGAATTCTCTGTAGAAATCTGTGCTCACTGGAAGGCTTTGCAGACCTCTAAGGAACTGTAGCATCATCTACTGCACCATACAAATCTTAGTTGGCAAGACTCAGAGAGAAAAAAAAATAAAATTACCAAGTAACTTTGAAATAGCTTCTATTACGTGGCTTATGAGTGACATGTGAATCATTTGATCTACTTGATCTACTTGTGCTAATTTTAAATAACTGGCAGGATCAAGTGCAAGTTTCTATGAAGCCAATAGCATAGATAGACCTTTGTACCTGTTGTGAGGTGAATTAGCTTCTAAATTGTATCTTCCAAGAAATTTGGGAATGACTGTTAGTCTGGAAGATTAAGTCACAAAATTTTAATCTGGAGGGAAGACTCTACCTACCTATAACAAGTTTTAAAATTGATCCCAAACAAAGTATAACATTCCTGAAAATTTTAATATCACGCAAACCACTTTTATGTGAAATTTGAGAAGGGAGAAGGAATAACTAAAAATTATTTTTTAAGTTCTCAATTGCCTTTTAGTAACACATTATTTGTGATTATTTTTGACTCCTAGATGATAATTTGTGACATTTCATACATTTGATAGAATCTTGGGACCACAGTACAGTTGAGGTTGGTAAGGATCTTTCACGAGATCCAACCCTGCTGCTCATCAGAAAGTCAGCCAGAGCAGGGTGGTCAGGACTATGTCCAGACAGCTTTTCAGTAATTCCAAGGATAGAGACTCCACTACCTCCCTGGGCACCCTGAGCCAGTACTTTCATAATCACAGTGAGAAATTTTCCTGATGTTCAGAGGGAGCCTCCTTAGTTTGGTGTCTCTGGTCCTGACACTGGGCCTGGCTCCATCTTCTTGAGACTCTCTCTTGGGGTATTTAGTACATTGGTAAGAGCTCCCCTGAGCCCTCTTTACTTATTGGAATTCTACTTAACATTAACAACTAAAAGCTGTAATTCTAGTCAAAACAAGCCATATCAATTCCAAGTTCTTAGGTATTTTCTCATCAGAGCAAAAGCTAAAGACCTGAAATGAGAAGCTAAACAGGTCATAGTGACTGAGTTCTTTATGCAGGCTTGCAGCATTTAGGAATGGTAAATGCATGTCAATATCGATTTTGGAAGAAAATAATTTCAGTCCTATAAATGCAATGACTCTATAATAAGATCACTTTAAGAGAAAACCAATTTTGAAAGCAGCTGTGAAGGCTACTGGAACCAACAGACCAAAATCTATTTTCAGTGAATAAGCATGGGGATGAAAAAAAAAAATTCTTACTTTACTAGAGTTTCTTTCTATATATTATAAGAACATAAGTTAGAGAAGTGACAAGTTATCAGGTGGTTATAAGTCAGCAGATGATTATCAGCTGAAGAGTTTTACCTAGTTAAGTCAAATGCACTCTATTTCTCTGATTGCATTTAAAGCAGCATATTGTGCATATGATTGCCTGCCAATGATTCTGCTGGCAGAAGGATCAAGTCCTAATTTGCTTCAGAGGGCTGCCAACAGGATGGCAATCCAGCCTTGTATGTTAGCATTGACTAGCTTACCCTGACACCAGAGAAGGGTATTTCACCAGTTATCTGCAAATAATTTGCAATGCATTTTAAGCCACATTTATATATACATTATGTATTATACGTTTTATCATCCTGATTCATTCCTCCACTTTCTCCTTGTTAGAAATCGTGGCAGCATTTTGCCTCCATCAGGGAGAACAGGTGAACAGCTCCAGCCATTCTGTGCACCTGCATTAATGCTAAATCAGCTCTCATGAATTGTGCATGAGATCCAATACGCTATAGTCATTAACTCTGGCACAAAGTGACAAAAAAAAAAAAAAGCTTCTTTAGATAAGACTTTCCTTTACCATGTCAAGCCAGAAATAAACACTACAGAAGGTAGTGAATCAGACCCTAAAGATTTTTTCCTTTAACTTGTACTAAAGGATGAACATGTTAAATTAGGAAACTTCAGCTGCAGGAGAAAAGAGGAAAAGATGAAACCGTGACATATAAGGACTACCTGTGATTAGTTTAATATATAAATTGCTTGGTTATCCACGATCCATAACAGTAACTAAAGTTTCAAAGTACATTTAGATGCATTACAGGAAGAATAAGCCTTGTAACCTACACTCATTCCCTCAGTCCACTAATTGTGTTTTCTCCCTGAAAAATTTTAATGTTGCCATTAAATGAAAGAGTCCGGGATTAAGGGCTGTACTATTTTCTCTTCAGCACCATAAACTGCTGTAGCTCAGTGATGTGCTTCCCTCTAGTGTCCACAACATCACATGAAATCTGCAAAATACTGGGATATGAACTGAGCTACGTTAATTTCAGTGGTGATTACACACTCATTTTACTTAATATCTCAGACTGAGGCTCCAGGTGAAGATAACACAGGATCAGTTCCACAGATTAAATTCTTCACTCACCAAATTGCAATGTAACATTGCCCCCTTTTCACATGTCAGTTATTATATGAAAGTTTAACTGCTATTCATCATTTTTCTTTAGGTTTTTGTAAATCTTTTTCTTCTTTGCTTCCTCTTTTTCCCCCCCCCATTCTATAATATTATAATGATGCCAGCCACACAGGTGACATTTCAGCTTATACTATGCTTGTCGAGATCATTTAGGGTGCAGATATATATACATTTAATTTCATAGGCAATTTTACATAACACAGTTGAGTAGTCAGATTATTAAACAGCCATGTCAACCAAAGAAGTGGACTGATTATTATTTCTCCTGATTGAATATTTCCTCAGGCAAATCTGTATTACTACATTTCAGACAAAAAAAAAAAAGCATCTTTTTTTGGTTACTGGATCAACCCGGAATTTTGAGTCAGTAATACAATACTACTTGCTCCATATTGGCACTTTGTTTTTTTCTGAATTTTAGTTGAAAGTTCCTTGTCCAACTTTTTCCCATGCTTAGTTACGTTCTTTATTGAGGATTGTTCAGCTGAGAGAGATATCTATGTGCATCATTTCAGCTCTCATTCTCCAGAAAGCTCTGCCAGTGGAGCCAGTCTGGAGGCAGAGTTGACAGCATCTCACAGGCCATTTGCTGACAGAGCAATGTTACTGATTCATGTATTTTATTATCCTTTTTTTTAAACTGACTCATAATTAAATGCATTGTCTCAGTTCAACAAGAAGAAAAATATTCTGAATCAGATCAACAAAGTCAAAGCAAATTACTACATTAATATTTTCCCTTTAGAAAATCAAATTAATCTGTAAATGAGTAATTTCTTCTCTAGCAGGAAATTTCAAATATATAAAATTATGACTTTCAGTTGCAAAATTTGCTTTGGCAAAATAAATTTTTACACTGGAATACAACAATCCTCTCAGTAGCCATATATACTATGATCTCTTTTCCAATAATTATTATTTAGCCTCTCAGGAGTTTTCTGGCCGCATACTGACATTCTTTAGATCATAGTGCTATTTCATACTCATACTCTAGAGATACCAAGTTTGTGATGAAAGTGTGTGTGAGAAAGGGAGAGAAAACGTCTTTGAAATGTAGACTTGCCTTTAGGTAACACATTTCTGTCTTATTGGCCTTTCCTGTTTCTTTGTGTACTAGTCTGGAAATTTTATGAAGTCAGTATTTTCCTGTACTTGCTGAAATAGCAGAGTTTCAGATCTTCATAAAACACAAATGCAATTGCACTGAAAAATGGCAAAAATGGATAGAGGAGGCAAGGAATTTCAAGTCCCAGATCAAGATCTGAGTTTTATCAGCTCAAGGGTATGATGCTGTGAGAGATGGAGAGAAAAAGGAGAAAAGAGAGTTTACAACTTTAGGAAAGATTTTGCTTCTTAATGATTCAACTGAGTTTTAGAAATACTACTACAGGCTTAAGAGGATTCAGAAGAGAATTATTGCAGGACTAGTTCCAGTTATCTTTATAAACATTGTCTCTAGAGCACAGCACACAAGGTGTGCTAGAGGAAGAGCTGTAGAAAAACCACTGCTCTTTTCTTAGGGATGTTCTTTTTTGGAGGGAGTTTTGTTTGGTTGGGTTTTTAAAGCATCACTTGTTTCTTCCTCACTTCAGAAAATAAGGTTTGCATGACTTTACCATGTGGCAGTCCATCTGTCCATGTGGCAATCCTCTGATAATCACAACAAGCCAATTTCAGCTAGTAAAGGAGAAGAGATATGAAGAACATGCAATTTTTGCAAAATAATGTGTGGCTTGAGAAGAAAGAGAGAAAAATTTAATATCCTTGTGGAAGGAAAGACTACCAAGCAGGAGACACATGGGATCCAGATATGTTTTCAAGCAATCCACACATGCAATCAGAGCTAAGCACAGCCCAGGCAGGGGCTGCACAGGAGCTACGTGGGCAGAAACTATCAGTGCTACAGAGCATTGCTTGACAGTGATAAGTGTCATGGAAAAGCTATGAAAAAGAAAGTGCAAAAATCTGCAAAATATCGTGTTTCCTTAAGTCTGCTGCACATGGAACAACTCTTTAGCAGTTTTCTGCTTCCAGAGGAAGGCTCAATGGAGGATCCAGCTCAAGTGTCATTCATACTGCTTTCTTAACTGTATGAGGTTTATTTTTTCCTATTCTTGTGAAAAAATTTAGGAATATATGAAACCAAGTCTCCTGAAGTCTGTAATACAAAACTAGATTCAACAGACACTTTAATTTTCCTTTCTATGGAGTTGTGAAATTTCCTTCCCCTAGAAGTGTCAGTGAAGTCAAGAACAGTAGAAAGTCCAAGAAGTACATCTGCCCTGAAAATAAAAGGAACATAAAAAGAGAACTCTGGGGTGGGAAGAAGAGGTTTAGGTCATGAGGTTTAGAGGTTTATACCATGGGATATAGTGTGCTCAGTTTCCATGACTTTGAACGGATCATAAATCTCTGGAAACCTATTTGCTTAAGAATGGCTGCTAGTTACACCCCTGCAGTATCTTTGAGGAGCCATGATTAAGACACCCATCCCTACAATCAGAACAATAGCATTTCTCTCAGGAATTATGTGCAAAGTAAAAGGTATGTTGATGATGATGAAGCAATCAGATACTGCTGTAATCAGTACCTTAAATTGCATTTGGAATGGCTGATGCAGCTGGTGTAGAGGCAAGGCACAAAGACCTGTGGCAGACATTCCCTGCAAAAACTTACTTCTAAAGCTACTGTTGGTGTCCTCAGGCAGGAGGTTATATGAGTCTCAGTCTCACACAGCACATACCTGCAAAGAGAGCCACCACAGCCCAGTGTTCTGTTGATAAGTATCTGATTTTCTATGACCCCTTTTTGTTTCAAAAGTTCAAGTAGCCTGGCTCCAGCTCTGCTGAGCTGTACTGACACCTCCAAAAGCACCAGCTTCTTTTTGTGTCCCACTGGTGCCTGTGCAGCTGGAGGTTGGTTCAGAGCTCTGAACACAGAGTGCCTGGCAAGCACCTGGGGCTGGGGGTCACCTGGCAGGCTAAGGAGACAGACATTTGTGCCTCCCATATGACCCATTTCTCATTTCTTGTTTCTGGATTTCTAACCTTTGAGTTGAAAGTCCAAAGGTAGTAAGGGAAGGTCCCTACAGCTCAGCAGCCCCAAAAACATATCACTGCCACTGCCATTAGCAGGCTACAGGCTTGAGCTGGCTTTTCAAGGTCTTGGGATTGAGGTGTGGTAAATTTGGTTTGAATAGCTTTTTTTTACCAGTTGGTTTAGCTGTAACGCCAATTATTCTACATGGAAAGGTTGCTATGCCTAATTAGTTTTATCTTTGCTTATCATTCAGTGGTAAATCATAGCTTTTCTACACACAGAATAAGAAATAATTCCTCTGTGTAGAGGGAAATATTTTCCTTTTTGCATGATGCTGTAGTGGTAGAGCAGCACAGGGATGTACAGGACAGTACAGAGAGCACAGGATGCAATACAGAGGAGAACAGGCATGGGGGTGGTAAGAAAGGCAGGGTAGTACTAGAGGTGTCAGAGATGCAGGTAATTCTTCAATAGTTAGTTAAAAAATGGACACATAGAGCTGGACAAAACTGGTTTTAAGAGTCACAAAAAACCCAAAGAAAAAGCATCTAAGATTTGTAGAACAGTTTACATACACCATTTGGGGGCAGTATGATGTTGCAGACATTAACTACAAACAAGGTGTCAATCTGTGTCACAAAACATAAAAACAGCTTAAAGTGAAGGAGAAACCATCAACGTGGTACTGACAAAGGGGAAGCAATCCCATCATCACCATCATTCCTCCCAGGACAGAATGTGGGGGCAACGAACCTTTATGCAACACCCTGCTCCCTGCTTTCTTTGTGAGAAAAAATGGACTTTTCATTTTCTTTTCCTCATTAATTAGACATAGCAATTCCTTTGATCATCCTGTTGAGATCTAAATTGTATCAACAATAAATTCTTGGCTTTACTCAAAATGTGTGTTTCTTTTTTTGCATTACAAAATTTTGAATTTAGCAGACAGACAAACAAGTACAGTGATGACATAAAGTCTCTTTCTTTGGATGCCAGACTTAGAATTGAGATCCAATTGCAATAACAGAGTAGAATCCACTCTCTTCTATTTTTTTTTTCTTTTTGGTCGTGGCACAACTCTGCTACAAAAGTCTTTTGTCAAAAACTACAAGAGTTAAGCCTTCCTTTCAAAGCATCAGTGTGGATACTTTCACATCAATAATCTAAATAGCAGCACTAATTCAGCACCAGACTAAGAGACTTCTGGGTTATTCTAATTTATTTAAAACCGAATTAAGGGAGATTTACTTCAGAACATAAGAGAAACCTTTATACAAAAAGAATAGTTGAGATTGGAACAGATTAGATGTGGAGGTTTTAGAAAAGCTTTGTAATTTGAGCTTTTTAATTACCAGTTAGCCAGGCTACTATGAATGAATAGCTCAAATGTAGTCAGGTCTGAGCTGGGGCAGTGGGATGGAACAGATGGCCTCTTCAATCCTCTTCCTGCTGTATTTCCTGAGATAATTCTATACTTGCTGCATTAATATTTCCTAGTTGACTCATTTTCCTTTGTTGTTGTGCCTTTGACTAATGTAGAAGTTTGTTTTTTTCCTTTTGTGGTGCAGAATCCAAAAGAACATGCAAAACCACAGTGATGTACAGAGAAACCATCTTACTGAGAGAAAAGCAGCAGCTAATGCTAATGCCTAAATCAGCCAAATACTCCTGGATGTATAATTCCTTCATTTAGTTTCATAGGGCCTGATGGACTATAGAATTTTTATGATTTCTTTGAGACCCTGAGCATCCTTGTAATGATGACACAGAGGAAGAATTGAGTTAGGAAGTTTCCTCTGCAGTGCATGTGTGGTTGACATTAACAGGGCAAGGTTATCTGGGTTGTAAGGACAGCTGGTTCAGAAAGGAGTTTAGCTAATAACTATTCAATGCAGGAGACACAGTGAAGGAACAGAAAAGGTTATCAGTTGAAAACAGGACACAGACTGTGACCAGCAGCAGATAACTGAGACAATAGCAGGGGTCAGAATTCCACTGCCCAATGTGCCATTCAGGACCCCCCTGTTCAGCCTATGGAAGGGACAGCCAGCACTGTGCAACTCATGTGAGAGCAAACACCGTGGTCAGGGTCTCATAGGAAAAACCAAATATCTTACACAATATTTGAAGAGGCTTGTGGCACTGCATGGGGCATATTATGGGGTATTTTGAGAGAATTGTAGGAATGTGATGGCCTTACTGTGGGATACTTAGGGGAAAGGGCAGACGTAGTGGCAGGGGTCAAGGTGGACTGGGGAGGAGCAGGCATGGGAAATTGAAGAGGACAGACTAAAAGAGGGCAAGTCACAGGTAAGCAGGTGGCAGGGCAGGATAGTTGACCTGTGCTTGATATCCCCATTACACTCTATTTCTATTTGCTGTGCAAGCAGGCTGTCATGCTCTCTGCTCTGTGTGCAAGTGCAGGGCTGTGTGTGCAGGGGCTCTGCTGATGAGCTTCAGCACCACCTACCAGATACAAGGCTAGCATCCAGACACACCCACGGACTGAGCGTTTGACAGCATAAATGGAAGAATTCTAGAGCTAGATCAAGTACATTTAGGATTTAACTCTACTGGTGAAACTGTAAAAAAAGTCACAAAATGTCTGTGCATCCAATAGGCCTCACATTAGTCTTTTCCTGCACTGAATATAAGCACCAATGTAGTCAAAATACAGTACTCAAAGCAGGTTGTAGAATATTACTAAAATTATACATAAATCAATAGAAAAATGTTATATACTTCAGGTTTATGTTAATATCTTCAGTGTCTCCAAAGGCTCCCTATTGATCTGATTAAAAAAGATTTGAATCATATAAGAAAATACTTAAAATAAACTCAGTAAAGGCAGCAGATTGTTACCTAGACAACTTGACTCATCTGTGGTGCTAAAACCAAATATTAAATCTATCACAGCTGGGAGAGGTGTGACCAGCATAAATTCTTAGGGTCTTCTTTTAAGATTGACAGTTAAAATGAAGGTTCTAGATTCCTAACATGAAAATATGCAAGATAAGATGGGTCTAACCAGTGGATAAATAAATAAGCACTTTTAAAAATTTATTTATACACTGTTGAATTAATATTTAACATTTTTTAATTCTATAAATTGTATTTCCATAGTACAACATCCTTGTTTCCTGTTATTTGCAATCTTTTCCTAGGACAAGGAGAAACCATAACCACCTTTTTTACAAGTTACATGATATTTTGAATCTAGCGTGTTAAAGTTTAATTTTCATGTAGATTTAAAAAGCCAAAAATTTGTTCATAGAGGAACAAAAGACTCTTGCAAAGACATGTGCATTATAAGGTATGAGGGGTCCCTCTGCTGGGTTTTTATGTTATTCCAGTCCTGAGATACAATGCACACAAAAGCTCATACTGCATAGCTCAGACTAGTTTTGAAGGAAGTGGCAAAGAAATTAACACCCCTGATAGTTCAATTGTAATAATTCTTAAACAGTGCACTGGTAGGCAAGACAATAAAGGGTGTCAGAGATGTCCTGCATTTCTGAGGAAAATGCATCAACCAGAGTCATGTACATCTAAACTGTTGCAAAGGCATCTAGATTTCCACTGCAGGAAAAGCTGTACAAGTCGTAATACTCCTAAGTTACCATTTTCAAGAAATCCATGCTAGTTGATCACTGAAGATACACCAGTCCGAGATTTAGCATTTAGTTCTTCAGAATGTTATAAAAACCTATGCAGAAAAAACAGGCAGGTCTCAAAGTCTCCTTTCAAACTACTCAACGTCCTAGTCCCAGGTGGAATTTTCAGCATTACAACATGTAATATGCTATTTTGAAAATAAAAGAAATATTAAATAAGCAAAGTAAGATAACGTGGGTGTAGCAGGCTGCTCTGCCTACATGGAGTAAAAAAGCTTCAAAAATACGCTATTTACAAAAGTTATCAGTGATGGATGGAGAATGGGGTCACACTGCTGTTGATGTTGAAGAATGCTGAGCCCAGCCTAGCCCATTAATCACAAAGTTAGACACTCTTAGAAGAACAAGTTTTCCTGACAGAAGCTTGCACTGAGCAGGATGTGGCAAAGTTCCTGATGAAGGAACCAACTTATGATAGCACTGATAACTTATTTAAAGCCCCTGAGCTGACACAGCTGACCCAGAGATATATGACAGATAAGTATAAAATTTTATCCTATAAAATCCCAGTCCCAGTTTTTCATAGCAAGGTCTTCTGACACACCCTTTTTTTGCAGTGTGGGTGGAATTACTCCCTTGGGTGAGGATGTTCCTCAAGGTTTGTCCTTCAGTCTGAGTGACAGAGATTTGCCTGCAGTCATTGGTATGGGTTACATGGGCATGAGTGACATCAACCTCTACTAAATAATTATATTTGTAGGTTTAAAATCATGGCTTCAATACTGCTTCAATACTTACTACATTATAGTTAGTTTTAGCTACATATATGGTATAATAAATTATGCTGATTAAGATCTTCCAGTCTAATCATTACCATCATCAATTTACATCAATAATTTATGTTATTGATATAAATATATTTGGTTTGCCATCTTTAATTCTGCAGGATTAAACATTATAGAGGCTCGGTTACACCTATATAATACTTTAGATCTAAACCTTAAGATTGAATTCAGCTGCACCTAGACTCCTGTTTGCAAAGGAATTCAGAAAGCAAGGAGCTCCTTTCAGCACCCTGTAAATAAATGGGACAGCTTCTCAACAAACTCAGTGAAGCTCCTGTTCTGGCCATGACAATGGGTAAAGGCAATCTGCACCAAAATTATTTTCTAAGTAGATTTGTAAAGGATTCTCCTGGCATAGTGCTACTCACAGGTTTGAAAATAGAAACAGAGGTAATAGTCCATAATGCTATCAAATAGCCCATAATGGCATCAAACAGAGCCATAATTGTGTCATAATGGGAGTTGTGTCATAATGGGAGGCAAAGAAACATAATAGGGAGAATAAATAAAAGCAGTCAAGTACATAAGATTATTTATAAACAATACATCAAGGAATTAGCCAAACTAAGGACTCGAGAGGCCTGAGGGTGGAGGAGTCTCGTTTCAGATAATGGTAATGCTGTGTGATGTCTAAGAAACACAAGTGCAGCACAGAATCAGCTGCCTCCCTGCACTGACAGTACCCAAAAGCAGGCTTTGGACAGGAAAATGAAAAACTGTGCATTTGAAACAAAGAACTAAGTAGAATTCTCTTCTGTGTATATCTGAGTTCTTCCAGAGTGTGACAGTTCCTGAAGTGCAGAACCTGCCTGATCTAGGGCAGGTCTATTCCCAGTGACCTTTCCCTGCAGCAGGAATACCAGATTTCATCTACACGTTTCAACACACTAGGCTGAGGTTTTCCTTTTGTACAACAGCTTGAGCTTAATTTTCCTCATTTTGTGGTGTCATTTCAGGGGTAACCTGTTCTCTTTTAGAAACAATTGCTGGTTTTCTTTGTGCTGCAACAAACGTGATGAAATATCTTATAAGGTCTCATTTCCTGTTGGATGTTGAATGTTTTATTCATTTCAGCTCGCAAAATTTTTTGCAACAGAGACAAAGTGGAAAGAAGAAATGAACAGAAAACTTGAAAATCTCTCACTAAAGGTCTGGATTTCAGAGTTTAATGCCTTTTTATAGGGTTAATATGCCATGGTTCATGTGGGGAATAGGGTGATGAAGTCGTTGAGAAAATGCCATTTTAGCACAGCCTGTTGTTTAGAATGAACATTTTTCCTGGTTCATACTGAGCAAGAAAATGTCCCCAATTCTATTTTTCCTTTTCAGTCTAGGGCAGCTAGACAAGAAATTTGTATTTAATTTGGATTATTTGTAGTAAAAGAATAGTTTGGAGAATTCTTTAGACCAGTACATATTACACTCAAGGTGTGCAGTATAGGACGGTTTAGAGAATATGACACCTTATTTCCTGAAGCATTTCACAAAAATGCCAAAAGGAACATCCTGCAGAAACTGTCTTGGCTGTCTGCTGGGTAATTTTCATCTGGGCTATTATCAGAATTGTACCTGCTGAGGTTTACTGTGAGTTACTTCTTTGCCCACACATGTATAATATGAGTTTTGCAATATTCAGAAAGAATATTTCATATCTGCTCAAATTTATTATTCAAAATATATTCTTTATTATACCCATTCATAAATATTCTTTTATTTATTAAAAAAATACAAAACAAAACAAAAATTAAACAACCAAAACACCCAAATCAACCCCATAAAAGAGAAAAATTAAATACTGCTTTAGGAAAAAATATATTTGATCATTCTTGTAGGTTATTGGAGAGATGTGTAATTTACAGTATGTAGGACAGGGTGTTGGTATATCTTCCTAGACAGAGAAAGAAAATGTTCAGATCTTGCCTTTTCAGTGTTAAAAATGTCAAGTAAGAGCAGGAGACTCTCTTTGCCCTAATAAACCACCCCTCACATGGGGCTTGCTTATTGTTACTGCACCAACAGGGCAAACAAATGCAGCTTTGGGTGCTCTGCTGGCCTGTAATACCATTCTGGCTTCTGTGAATACATTTTCTTCAAATAGAAACAAGAATACAGAAACAGGAAGGGAAATGGTGTTGCCTCATCCCAACATAGATTCACTTCTTGTCCCAACATGGTCAGGGCATGCACTAAGAGGTAATAACAAATAATTACTGTGAGGTGTCTGAACACAGCCTAAGAGAAACAAAAGCACAAGTTCCATGGAAAAAGTATTCACCTGAAGTATAGAATAGGTCTTTTAAATATTAAAACAATGATTTATTTGTGTAAATTCAGTCCTGTAATCCTAGTTAATCTGAGGACATTTATTGAAATACATGGGACATTATAATCTTTAAAATTAAATATAAGAATACCCCAGCATGGTGAGATTCAAACCCTAATTCACTAAATCCAAATATAAAATAAAAATATTTCCTGATTGAAATTATTGTGCATTCACCTAGAATGGATATTCCACATTTACTATATTCAGAGAAGGGAAAACAGCTGTTAAATGAAAGCATATAACACTCAGAGTAAATATTGGGAGCTGCAAGATAAAACAAGTATGAAGATGAATCATCAGGAATGTTTTGCTGAGCCTTTGAAGTTGCATTTCCATTTATCTAGAGCACTCATGTGGCAAAAAGTGTAATGACCACGTGATAGTTTCAGACTGGCAAATTGCATTCAAAGTTAAAATGTTTGATCTTATATTTTATAGCTCTCTCTGGTTACACTGTTTGGCTTGTAGATTTCCAGACCTTTGGCTGGAATCCCTTCCTCATTGTAACTCATTCAACTAATTTTAATATCTTAGCAAGGCTTTGCCATGGTCTTCCAACTGCAGCCTTTAATCAAACTGTTGAAATACAGTTTCAGTTCATGGGCTATGAGTGGAAAATTGACTGGGCAGGTTGCAATCAACAGCACAGAGGGCAGTGAATGCCCAGCACTGATCCTCAGGAGTCATGGGATCATAGAAATGTGGAATCATTTATTCTGGAATAGACACACACAACCAGTCACTGATCCAGCACATCACCTCCTTCCTCAGCCCGGGTCTGGTGGCTGTGGGCAGTGCTGGGGTCAGTGCTTCCAGTGCTGTTCTAATGACCCAAAAAATGGAAATGAATATGCTCACAGCACAGTGAGTGACTATACTCTTTGTAGAGAATATCAAAGGGAAGGGAAGGGGCCAGTACACTGGAAGGTGACAGAATTCCATTCAGAGGAATTCCAAAGGACTAAAGCTATGGGCTGATATCAAGTTCAACAAAGGCAAAATGGAAAGTCCTTGTACTTGGAATGGAATAACCACACTCAACTGCTCATGCTGAGTACCACCAGCTAGAAAGGAGCTGTGCAAAACACACCTGTGGTCCTGGAGGGCATGAAAATTAGTCAAAACTGCACCCTACCAGTGAAAAACATCCTGACCTCTATTAGTAAGGGTTGGCAAACAAGACGAATGAAATAATTATTCTCGTCCATTCAGCACTTGTGAGAACTCACCTGGAGTTCTGTGTCCAGCACAATAAAGGAAATTGTCATACTGGAACAAGTTCAGCACAAGGGTCACCCGGAGGATTAGGGAGCTGGAGCACAAGATGAGGAGAGGCTGAGAGAACTGGCTTGTAAACCTGAAAGAATGAAATCTAAAGGGTGGTCTGCAGCTGCTTAAAGAGAGGGTACAGAGAAGAGAGACCCAGACTCCTCCTGGAGGTGGAAGAGATGAAACAACTGCCAATGGATATATCCAGCAATAAAGGAAATTCTTACTAGTATGAAAAAAACATTCACCATGAAGGGAATCAAAAAAATGTCCAGAGAGACTCTATCTCTTCATACTCAAATCTCAGCTAGACACACGCCTGTGAAACCTGCCCTAAGTCTGGCCCCACTTTGAGCAGGAAGTTGGAGCAGAAAGCCTCCAGAGGTCTTTTCTCATCTATTTTATTAAGAAGACAGATCCCTCAATATACAAATTTATTCCATCCATTCTAGGATGAAGTGACTTTCCCTAAGTCCCTCTTTCTTCATTGCCTGCCATTATAGAAAATATGTAATTATATAACTGCTACCTTGTAGATGGCAAGTATTATACGAAATAAATTCAACCTTTATTATTTTTCATCTAGGAAATTTAAAAAAAATATAGTCTATATGTTGTCATATTCTAAAAATACTTGTTAGACATCTAAGCCTGAGCTACTCATTGTAGATTCCTTTCACAACTAGACATTTTCTAGATAAACAACTAGATATTTCTAGACAATTACCCTAAGAGAGTGTCTAAGTGACAATAAATCACTTTCTGGAGTTGCCCATTTACCTTCATTACCTACATTGACTGTTAAAAAACCCAGATGACTAACTCAGAATAAGGGCATATTGGTGTTTTGGGTCAGGAGTGTGTTTCGAAGGCAAATCTCAGGTCATGAGTAGGAGCCCTCCTTTCATCTGCAAACAGAGAATGCATTCCAGGATCACCAGATTAAATAACCCAAACCAGATCCCAAATAACCACTACAAAACTTGGATAGTTTATCAGAACTGCGCTCCTCAGAATCAACAGTTCGGGTTCTGCAGATTCATTCCTATTGCTTGCATCATTTTCTAATGATGACATAGTCCATAACTGAAATTTAGACCTACATGTTTAACAAAATCTAATCTCATTTTAGTTATCCAGTCACTAAAAACTCATTCATGTTGAAGACTACTCATTTATGCCACCACGAGGTTCCGCTTTTCAGATTGAACTGTCACTGAAGCTCTCAGTTGATTTTGTGATTTAGAATTTGTTTTCATTGGCTTCTTTAATTTGCTTAAAAGAAGAATGATGACATAAAAATTTGATCTGTAAATATTTAAATCTTCACAGTGGCCTTCTATTGACATTTGAAGGTCCTCAAGAATGTCATGTTAATGTGAAGGCCCTTGGGATAGGAGCACTTTTTAATTTTTTCCTCTCAACAATTCTTAGCTGTCTCATCACCTGCTTTACAATGAATTTGAAAAGTAACCCTCCTATGATAGACAATGCAGAAGTCTATGACCTTTTCTAGCTCCCCATGTTCTTCTGTGAGATCTTGTCTTGTAGGCATGATAACAAATCTAGTGCTACCTACTGAACTTAGCATATAGCAAGGAAATTGGAAATTAGTAGGAATTTTAGACATCAGGAGGAATTTCTTCACAGAAGAGGTAACTAGACATTAGAAAGAGCTGCCCAGGGAGGTGGTGAAGTCACCATCACTGGAAGCATTTAAGGGAAGACTGGACATGGCACTCAGTGCCATGGTATGGTTGACACAGTGGTGTTGGGGCATAGGTTGGACTTGATGAACTCAGAAGTCTTTTCCAGCCTAGTTGATTCTGTGAAATTGTTAGGAGTACACTAGAAGGAAAAGAAAGTAAATGTGTCAGGCTTTTTCTCAATGTAGAATCATGAAGTGTGGAGAAGCACGAAATTCCCCAAGTCTCACTGTTACATCATCATCAGAGATGTTCCATTTATTGCCAGGAAACCCATTAATGAAATTCTATGAATTAAAAAAAAAAAACAAAAAAACAAAACTCGACCTGGAACTGGCAGGAATGCACTGTACAAACACCTGTCCATTTCATCAAATGGAACTATAAAACAAAACAAAAACTGAGTTGGCCATTAAAAACATTCTGCAAATTATTGTAAAATGAGGTGTTTAACTTGTGGGAAGGGTGGAGAGCACTTTCCAGCTGCTGGTCAGAGTAAAGTGAAACCATTCAGTGCTACTCTGACCAAGAAAAGTGAAAGCTAGGAATGCTAGGAATGGAACATTCTGATTTTGCACAATAAGTTAGGTCCATTAGGCAACTGGAACAATCTAAACCATAAGTAATTTGAATTTTTTTTACATAAAATTTCTTAGCTATGTACATATAGGAAGGTTGTATATAACTATCCATGTCACACTACTGGACATTGCTTTCAAAGCCTATGGTAAAGAGAGCTAAGTAATTATTATACAGTCATAAGTTTTTCTAGTCAGAGTGTTTAAAAAATGGTAAGATTTCAAGTTCATTTACTGGCTTTCTTTTATCAACAATCTACAATTTTTAAGGTTTCATTTACCTCTGCAGTTAAAACATGAAAACTCCAGTCACTATAAAAGTTTGGCTTAAAAAATTTCAACAACTGCTGTTGTCAGATCTTCTGGCAACTTATTTTTCTATATACCATAGTAAATCAACATTGCAAATAATAATAGTTTTTGTATGGATAAATATCCATATATATACACATTGGTTTAGAATATCCTGCTCACCATATGTTCACCATTTAAAATATGTTCCTCTGTTCTGGTAACAGCAAGAATGAAAATAAACATATCACATTTTACGTTTGATTATAAGATGGGTAGATCGGTAACTTTATGCTGTGAAATAGTCTAGGATTTGGGGAAAATTGTATCTCTTGCTAACTACGAAAATCACAAAGCTTTAAAAATACCTAATAATTAAATGTTATTTCAAATATCTCTTCTAAAAATACATGGGAAAAAATGTGTTAGAAATTTAAACTCATTGAAAACACTATTCAGAAATACACATTTCATACTTCCCAGTTTCTAGGTTGTATGAAAATCCAGATATAGCTTTCTAAGACCAGACTTTATAAAATTCTTATGCCATGATGATGCATTTTCTTATAACACTCTGTTAAAAAAAAAAATAAAAAAAGAGAAAATAAACTTGTAATTGCTACTGCAAGTCAGGACAGAGCTTCTTATGACTGACAAATCTAAAAGATAGAGTGGCTTGTACAAATCTTCTAAAAGTTCATTTCTGGGAAGTGAAAACAAACTGGCTTCATTTTCTCCACATGTATTGCCTCCTCTTCCCATTCATTTTGCACTGAAGTTAAGCTTTCCTAAAGTAAATTGCAGAGTGCTTACCATATGTAGCAATTTAAAAAATATCTTCTATAATTTTGCCACCTAAAAATTATTAAAAACATTATTTTTAATGAAAATTGTAATTAATTTCAGTATTTTTATCCTATCAGTGGATAGAGGTAGTCCAAAACCCTGTATCAGCAATTCCAAAACTACTGTGGACCCTCTTAGCACAGTGTGAAAAATCTGTTTTATTACAGAAATGTATCTGCCTTGTGTACATCACTCCTCAATTTAAGCATACCTGCACAAGTGCCATCAGCCTAAGATATTTTATTACAAATGAGGCTGGCAGCACCTGGATTGTGAGGTTGCCCTTTATTAAGCAGAGGCGAGTTTCAACATAAGGTCTCCTACATCAGGTTGCAGGTTTATTTGACAGGCTTCACAAAAATCTGGGTGAGTAGCCGTGAATTTTTTTTATAAAGAAATGAGTAATCCTCAGTTTTCCCAAAAACCAAAATGAAGGTGCTTAATCTCTGGAGATTTCCAATTACACTGTACAGCAGCATCTGTTTTTTACCACCCACTCAACTATTTTATCAAAGCTACAGACACAAATGGAAAATTGAAGCCAAAGTCACTGTAGCAGAAACCACCTCAGATGTTTCCATAGTCATCTGTTATGTTTTTATAGATTTAAAAATCTTCATTTCTGGAGTAGTACTTCAGAAACAAGGACATTAAATTGTCTTTGGAAAAAAACCTTTTCATTTTAGATTGTATTATCCATTCTTCGTTGTTTTCCCCCCTTTATTTTTTAATCCTGAAGCTTTTCCATGCAACCAGCTTTTGAAAGGCTGAAAGTGCCCTGTATATGTCTAGTTTCATTGACTTTTTAAATGTCAGTTTTTTAATTATATTTTCTTGGAGGTGGTTGATGGTATCTGGTGAATAACGGAGCTTTTTCAAGTTACAGGTTAATTCATACTGGCCAGTTATTACAGTGCTCATTACATATACATTTGGAAGGGAAAAAAGAAATGGCTATAACATTAGGCAGTAATGTCTGCTCTATAAAAAGGATTACTTTGGAACAATTCCAAAAAGGACTGAATTAATATTGGAGTCCTACATCATACGCTTTCATTCAGACTTCAGTTCTGGAAGCCTTAGAGAAGCCTGAATTTATCAGAACTTCAGCTCTTTGAATTCGTTTATTCAAGCCATGTAATGTTCTTCCCCTGTACACTACTGAGCCTGATCAACATCTATCTCACATTTAAGCAAAGCACAGATCCAGTGTCTGAAACTCTCACGGGAGACAGTCTAGTACTTTGAGGAGACAAAATGACACAACTCTACTTCAGTGGGAAGACGAAATGGATCAACTCGAGACAGAAGGCAAGGAAGTTTATTTTTAAAGCACATCTGGGGAAGGAGAGCAGTGCCTCTTCCTCTTGGTGTATGACATGAAACACACATTGCACTGGAAGGCTGTGCAGCTCTCACACTGCCTGTACTGCCTTAGCAAGCAGTCTGGACAGGCACAAGATTTAACTAAAATGTTAACAAGGAGGATGTTTGTTATGTTCATCCCTAGTTGGTACAGCCTTCCTGAAATCTGCAGGGTATGATTTATCCTAAACTGAGGGATGACACCTATGTTTTCTGGCTGTTATCCTACACTGTAAAGCAACATAATCGGGGTTTTTTTCCAAAAATATTGCCCTTGTACTCAGTCGCAGAGTGATAGAACGGTTGAGATTGGAAGGGAATCTCTGGATACCACCTGGTCACTAAGCAGCAGACACCACCCATGGCAAGGAACAACGAACAAATTCCCTTTTTAGCTCAGTCTCTCACCGTGTCTGGTGTTCCAGATCTGTTTTATAGCAGCTGACTTTTCCAAGTACAGTTTCCGGAAGCTTTGTGCCTAGCTCAGGAGCCCTGAGTCCACGTTAGGAAATGTGTAAAGATAAAGAACAAGATGAGGCTTAAGAAGTTTCTAGAGAGTTGAAAATTGGTAGAGTTTTGCTATAATTAGTTTTCCTTTATGTTGTACTCTTGCTTCTGTTATTGGCCTTTCTACTCCTCTAATTCTTTCCCAAAACAGGAATGTCATCTGCTAATCAAAAAGCATAAGGTTTTCCGATGAGAATGTAGTGAGTTTCCACCATTTTTATACTCTATTATGTCACTACAGGCTTTAATGCATCTTTCCATAAATATACTTCTGTGTTAAAAACATAAATGACTGGTTTTAATGTATGTTTTTAACACAGAACTATATTTTTAAAAATTGCATCGACCTTTAAATAAGTGAGAAATCCTACGGAATTTCATAGGAATTAAACAGTGAATTTTGAGGTTTTTAATTTTAAATTTTGAATGACAAGCTGTCATACTCTAGGGAACAGCTGGACTATATAGCTAATTAACAGACTTTCCAGAAACTTATTTTCTGACAGAATTGAGTTAATTAATAAAAATTGAATGCTAGCAAGGCCTATATTCATGCACACAGAAACAGGGTAAATTTAGAGAAAGATTTAACAAAAGATAACCTTTAAAAGGTTAATGCAAAGTTAAAATATGCATGTCTGTGATTTTGAAAATAATTGATTTTTTACATCATAATTATTTAAGGTATGATTTTCAGGGACTGGATGATCAGTACTTCCAGGAAGACAGGCCATTTGACAGTACCTTGGTCTGGATGCCAAAAAAATGACATCTATAGTGCTTCATATTACAATATCGGTGAAAGAGATTATACAAACCATAAAGTACTTCCAAACATGAGCTCAGGAATATCTGACACATAGATCTCAGTCGTTACATAAAGAATTGTACACAGAAAGAAATTAGTGAGAATTTTAAAACATACGCATAAAGTTCAGGAATAGAAAACAAGGATTATTAAATCCTATGGAAGGAAATGATACCAAAAGTGGTTTGGATTAATAATTTTCAAATGAGTTCAGGCCTCACTAGAATGTTTAAACAATCTGATTGTTTGTATAATTATTTTAATTAGGCAGTGATGTGGTTGAGAACTTCTGAAAGTGAGGCACCTCCTTTTTACTGTAATTTTCTGGCTTTCAAATCGGAATTCAATCTGGCTGAGTTAAAACTTTGTGAAGAATGTTTACTCTAGCTGACAAAAATATGAAAAAAAAAATGCAGGAACTTCTAAAACCACCAAATCCAGCCTCTAGCTCTGGCACACACTGGATTTCATTATACTTTTCTTTAATTTATAAAGGTCATATGTTATTGCAAAGTATAACTTATCACTACTCCAATTAGAAAATCGTTCCAGAATCCAGGAGGTTGTAAAAATGACAAATAAATGTTGGTATGTTCAAAATGGTCCCTGTATTTGAGTGTCTGTCAAAACAGCTGTGCTAAGTACTCTGGAGGGCCTGGCCCCAGTGACATCAGGAAACCATCAGCCTTTTCACAAATTCTTGAGATGCAGAGAAGTTCCTTCAGCTTCTTACAAATATGAAGGCACAAGATCTCTGGAGTGATGTGTTGTCATGGCTGTCACTTTCTACAACCTACTCCTGCCACCCAGTTATTCCACATCCTCAGGGCTTCCTTTCAAAGCAAATTAATCATTGGTATGCAACTGGTATGCAAAAAATTTAATCACATTTTCCTTTACTTCTAAAATGTAGTGTGCTGAAACAAGACAACACTGACAGTCAAATAAAATATTCCTAAAACCCCATAATCATCATGTCAGGTTATTAAATCACCATTGGTCTTCTACGTTCACCCTTTGGACTCTCGAATGCCTCATGTCCTATTAGTCATAAATATTATAAAACTGTTAACTTCACTTTCGTTAAGGTTAAAAAGTGACACAATTTAATAGAGTTGTGGGGGTTTTTTTAAGCAACCAGAATTTCTTATCCATGAAGCTCAGGTACCCATAGCAGTGACAAAATACTAGTATTGTCTCCCCTTCCTGGTAAATATTTCAGTTTTAGGATTTGTCATTCTAAACTAGGATGAATTTGCAAGACAACTGCCTTGTGAAAACTGAAAATGGAAATAAATATTGTGTAAACATGGTTTAGATCATGCTGCAGCCTTCCCCATTAGGAATGGTAGGAATTATTACAGGTTGATATGATAGGAAAGCCATGATTACGGTAGGAAAGATATGATTATCATAGGAAAGAATCTGTCAATGATCACATTGTTGAGTCTCCAGAGACTTTGCTGTTCCTGGCTCTGCTACTAACACGATCTCTCACTTAGGCTTTTCTATTTTACTCTCTAACAATATTTAGGTTGCTTTCTGCAGGTGGAAAGCCTTCTGTTAAATTTCACAATGGACACTTTTCTAGAGATAAGAATTAAAATAATAATAAAAAAAGTGATTGCACAAAGGTCACCAAAATACAAAGTCTGAATGTCCAGATCTTCCAAGTTCCATTTTGGTGCCCTAAAGACAATTTATAACCTATATCTTTATGAGGTGTAACAAAGGCTAATAATTTCCTCACTATCCATCTTCTTGAATTAGTGAAAGCAAATTTTTTTCTTGATAGCTATGATGCAATCATTTCAGTTACAGGACTTTACTTTGAAATTCCAAGTGGTAAAGCCAGTTGCTTAATTTCCAAGCTTGGGTTCCTTTTCTGAAGAGCAGGAAATTACTTTCTTTCAGATGTCACTTTCACTTTCTGCAGTCATGTTTCACATAGCAAGGTGTGTCTTTTCAAAAAAAGCTTAAAAAAAAGAGGTGAGACAGAGTAAGAACACCCTTCCCACACACATTAATCCCAAATGGAATGGGATCTCCTAGCATAAGAAATTTTTATGATTCCATAGTGACACTGATACTATTCCATTACCTGGCTTTTAGAAAATGAACAATTTAGAAAATTGTTTCCTCTGTCAAACCAGCAGAAAGGGGCCAAAACACAATAAAGAATTTGGTTCTTATGATCAATAAATTTCTGTGAAATATTTTTCATTATTTAATAATTTTAAAAGTCTTTTGTTTGTTTGCAAATCCTTTAAAGAGAAACACAGCAGAGCAAAAGTATTACCACACCAGTGCTGAGAACTTTATAAAAGGTTCACAATACAGGAACAAAATATAAAGTAAAAAAGCTAAAAGCATTTCAGGTGCCAGCCCCAGGCACTAATGGAGTTCCAGTGTACAAAATGAAATTATATTATCCTGAAATGTGAAGCCTAATATTGTGAAGCCAGGTGGAAAAAAGTGGCAAATTTTCAAACACAGACATTGGTCAGTCATCTTCCAGACCAAGTAAAGACTATCATTTTAACAACACAGCATTTATGCTGTTAAGATAGTCTAATTTTAAAGATAAATATATTTTTTAAAAAATCTGTTGCGGAAAGATTTTTAGGCTCAAATAAGGTTATTTACACCGCTATGAAAAATGTATTGTTTCCTCTCTTCATTTTTTTGTGTTTTTTTCCTCAAGAGAACATATTTCAATTCTGACATTAAGAGATGATTACAAAAACTCACAGAGGTAAACTTGAGGCTCACAATATGGTTATTTAATCAGTCATCTGAGAAAGAACCTTACTAGCACACACAACATAACAAAAAACCTTTTGAAAGCTGATATGTTTTAGCTGCAGCCCCACCACACTCCTTCCCTCAATACACTCTCCAAAGTGGTTGAACCAAATTTTATTGGAGGTACAATAAAATTCTAGAAAGTACAGATTTTGTCAGAAGATACCACAAAATAACCCTGACTATAAATGAATCCCTAAGATTTAAGTCCACATCTGCAGCATCAAGTTAGGTGGTCAGGGGACTCACACTGAAAGGTGTGATTACACTGAAATGCAATCAAGTCTGAAAATGTTCCAGGCTCCAGCACTGATGCCCACTTTGCCCTGTTGGCACTGCCCTCTATTCAATCCTGACATGGCACTATGCTAAAACAGCAGAATTCTCCATTTTACCCTTCCAGTGGCTGCAGGTATCTTATGGTGAATATTCAAGTTCTGTATCCAGAACCTACTGCTGAAAAGATGTTTATGAGACATCTCCAAGACATGATACAGTGAGGCCTCTTTTACCACACACATCTAGATACTTATTCTCAGACAAGAGGCAGAAGTTGCTCTTAATTCCAGCTGTTAGGTTCATTACAGTTCCTGACGATTCATGAATGGCACATGGAGAATTGACATTCATTAGCATTATTACAGTAAAATTATTAAAGATGGGAAGGTATCCTGTAAAGGGGCAAACCAACAAAATATTACAGAGGAAAGTTACAAATATGATCTTTATGTGATTTCCGAAGCTGGATGTTAGGTATCTAAGGATTTCTAAACTTACAAATCCAAGCAAATCCATCCAGAAAGAGCTTCAAAAACATGGTGCAATCCCCTTTCTGTCAGCATGTGAGGCAGTGCTTAACATTTGGCCAAACTATCACAGAGAAACTTCAGCAATAAGATGAGGAAGCTCAGATAGGTATGAAATAACAAGAACAGTACAGCTGGATGATAGACCTGCTTTGAGTATGACTGGGATTTAAAACCTCCAGGAAGAAAATGTAATGAAATTTTCTTGTTCTTGTTCTTGTTCTTCTTTTTCTTCTTCTTCTTCTCCTCCTCCTTCTTCTTCTTCGTCTTCCTACTACTACCACTACTACTACTATTATTACTAGTATTACTACTACTAGTAGTAAACTACATTTTCTCATTTTCTAGGGATTAGTTCTCTTGGAAGTTAATTCTCTTAAATACCTTCAGTACCTCCAATAAAAATAAAAACTTCTGCAGATTACTTCATAGTACTTGGTGCAACTTCTGCAATTAACATGTCTGCATGCACATACATATGATATGTGTTTGCATATGAGTGTATTTTATATTCAAAAATAAATATAATAGTTATAGAACTATAAACTAAGAAGTTCACACAGAAAGAGTACAGTTAAACATTTTTACTGTTCAATTACTACAAGTATAAACCACGTGGAGTAAGTTATATGAAATTCTACATTCATATTGTGAATACAGAAGACAATACTATTAATATAAAAGAACAGTGTACTCTGTGTTTTATCACCCAGATGTGAATCTTTACAATAATAAAGTTGTTGTAAAATAAGGTAACATAAAAATTAACATTTTGTTCTACAGAGTTTAGGCTTTTTCTGTTTAAATAGAACCTTCAAAATGTGCCACCCACATACAGCCTGCAACATTCCTTGCCTGGAAATCAACACACCTCAAAGGATGGAATGCTGAAAGAAGGTAGTTTCACTCTGCATCATCTACTGGGAGTAGGTGGTCAGAAAGTAATGGAAGTGGAAGAAGACTATTTAAAAGGGACCCAGCTGACAGAATGGTACCCCAGGAGCCCTACAGAAGTGCACTACCAGGATCTGAGTATTATCCACAAGGTAGGCAACTTTGACTGCATTACTGCTTTTTCTAGATGAGATTTATTTACTCATTTCATTTCTTCCTTTTTACTTTACTACTGTAACACAAAATGAATTAATGAAAAAAAGTCAGTTTAACATACAATCTTATATTTAGAAGAAGCTGCTCTAAATCATGTTATGAGTTACAGGTAGCAAAGTTACAGGAATTACAGCAAATTGCTGGAAAACTGGAAAAAATCATTTTACAGAGCCAAGCACATGAGATGGAACAGCTTCAGCTGTTAGCACAGCAGACGAAGTTCTCTTTGTTATAAAGTCTTTTAACAACTTTCTAGCCAATAGCATAATATTAAAAGATGACAAGTGTTTGCTCAGGCCAATTAATAAAGTTATATGTACATCTTGCTTTGAACAATGTTGCTTGTAATACCTTAAAACAATGGATAAAGCTTCATTATTAAGCTTACATATTTCTACTATCTTGCTTAACATTTTCCCAAGGCCTATCTCTACACAGCTCATAGACTTATTGTTTCTTGTCCTTGCATCTTCAGCTCCCTTAGAAAAACCTCTGAGTTTTTTCTTTCCAAGTCAACTCATCACACCTGCATTCTTCCACTCTGAGATTTGCGTTCACACAGCTTTTGAGGGTTTTCTACCTTTTCTGTTTCTCATACAATTTTTCTGTTTATTCATTGGATAAATATATTTAACTTTCAAATGTCCCACCTTAAGATCTGAACTTGTTAGGTCTATCACAGAACATCCGTAAATACAGAGCCCAGTGAACAAGCAGGAGCTAACAATCACCTATGCTTGTGTGACTTAAAACTGTGAAACCTTCCTGATTAAGATTCCTGTCTTCTTCTCCTAATTCCAGAACTTGACAATGTATTGCCCTGGGAGCTGCTTCTTCCTCTTAACTGCCTGCCTTATTGCTGCATCCCTTGGGAAGCCCCAACACAACATCCACCAGTGCTTCCTAAGTGTGCCGTGGGGTGAGCTTCTACAGCAGATTGAGCAGCTGGTAAGTCAAAGTGTAAAACACTGCCACAATCTACAGACGTCGTTTTCCATCCTTCTTGAGTTTAGGTGTAAGGAATACTCAAATGTGTAACTGCCAGATTACGATTTTTTCCCCCACATAATTAAATTATGAGTCAGATGTTCTTTCTCTCCAAACCCAAGAACCTTAAATTTAGATTTTTTATTTTGCACTCATCCTGTTGAATATATGACATTTGTGTGCCTTTCCAAGAAGAGTACAGAGTAATCTGGGAGTCCTTCTAATTGGCATCAGCTCAGACTGTAACACCATAATGTACTTTTACCATGACATAATCCTACTGAAAGAAAAAGACATCCACAGTCACAAAGTTTTTGGTACAAATACTCTCTGGAGCTGTTTTTGAAATCAGCTATATGGAAAGTTTCTTTTCCCACTTTGGCTTCTTTTGTGGCCTGCTCTTTCCTCAACTCTGTACATATTGAGATCCCTGAAAAATCTGAAAAAAGTTGAAAAAAGCAGCTATTCTTCCTATCTCAGACAGGCTTGGAAGGCAAATGAATATTCTTCAAACTCATGAGATATAATGTCAGTGTCATCAATTTACACTTCATTGTTAAGAAACCAATTGAGAAGTGACTTCTATGATTTTTTTACTTAATAAACCTGGTTTAGCACATGCTTATAGTTTCTACTTTATATTTTCTTTAAGAACAAAAGAGGCTTTTCCTTGGAGTGTGAGGCAGTGAGCAATGAAGATTTGTGTTTCCCTGAGCAGATGCTGAAAGCAGTAAGTAGAAAAATACATGTACTTGACATAATCTCACTGTAGCAGCTCTACCTCACACAGCCTATGCATCTTGTCATGGGACTTCTACACTAGAATTGTGCCATGTTATATTACAGAAATGATAACTCTGACTGTTGAGTTTTCAGTCAAAATTATTTTCTGGAGAGGCTATTTATGGAATCAATGTTTTTTTTCTTCTCCTACTATTTAAGTCATTATGCCACTTTTACAAGAAAAGGGTTAGATTTTTCTTGTTAGTCCTGCTGTTTAAATGGGAAAAATTAGTTGGCATCAGTCTGGTAGCCTGGAGACCACCAGAACAGCATGCTGGCCTCAGTTTCAGTCAGAAGCAGATCCCATAAAGGCAGTGAAGGGGTAATTCCATGTTCTACTTGGCACATGCATCACTTCATGTGCACAGCTCACTTTCCGTCCAGATCTGCAATGTCTCAAAAGAGGTACTGCTTGAGACTGTGGTAACCCAGCAATTCATTCTACCTGTTTCCAGCTCTTCTCTTCAATGGATCTTCTGAAATGCACCCAGGAAACAAAAGGGGAGGATGGCAATAATGGCCTCTCTTGTATTTCATCTTCTCCGAGGTAGAGGGAGCTGCCCTTCATCAGACAGGGACTGTGCTCGGGAGGAAAGCCCTGCAGAGTCTGATGTCTTGGGCCTGAATTCAAAAGATCTGCTTTTGCCTCTTGGCCTTTTATTGACTACTGCTTGTGCATTGTAAATATCAAAGTATATAAATGCAGCCCAAAAATGCAAGATATACTTATTTTACAAAATAGGAGTCCTCCTTATGAAATCAACTTGAATTGAAGCAACTTATGAATCGCAACTGCAAGTTGAACATACAATTCCCAATTTTCAAATAAATGACATCTTTGCAATGCATATTATTAGCTATAATTTTTGTACTAAAAATGTAGAAAAGCACAGGAAAGCAGTGAAAATTGTTTGACAGCTTATGATAATTGGACTCAGGTAGTTGAAAAATCAACTGATATTTAAAGGCAGACTTCAGAAACCAAATTTTTCTATACATTTTTTTTTTTTTGTCATCACAGGTTGAATACGATAATGCAGCCATTGTTCATATAGTGCATGAAATTGCTGAGTTTTTCGAGAGAGCAGACATTCCGTTTCAAGATAAGAACATTTTTCTAAGAGGAATGTATGAGGCTCATGCTCAGCTCGAGAGATGTGTAAGTACAATTTATTAATTTATATGGCATGATATTCAAGTGAGGTATTCATGGTGAATAAAACTGATAATAAGTATGCTGAAAGTACAATAGGAAACTTAAAAGACTACATTTTCAAATAATGATTTTCAAACAATAATCATATGTCTGAAAGTAATGGCAGGCATCTTTCAACTCTTTTATTGACCTGTATGATACAGGCAACTTTAAATTCACACATTTTATTTATGGCCTTATTTAAAGACGTGATGCCTAAAAAACATTATTTCACTTTCTTCTTCTTAAAGACTCCACTAGTTCTAAACAGAAGTACTTACTATTTTAACTAAATATAAATATCATGTGTTTTTCTTCAAGTGCTCATGACTTCTGTCAAGACAAGCTAACAGAAAGAATCACATCCAAGTTGTAGGCAAAAAATCTTAAGTCTGTATTCAACCTATTTCAGCTGAGTAAACTTCTTAAACATATGTGCAAATAGTTAACTCAGCTGGGGTCAGCTTAAGAACTATTTACAGAGGACAAAGCCTCAGATTCACTGCAGTTTCCCTTGCAACTAAGGCGTGTGCCAGGCACCAGATTTGCCAACAAACCTGAAGGAGAGCAAAACCGGGCACAGAAACATACACGGGGCATACACCCTGCCCAGGTGTGCTGCAGGGCACACAGCTTCCCATGGCCTGAGCAGGAGCACAGCAGCACTGACCTCCAGCCCCACAGTGCTGCTCCTGAGCTGGCCAGGACTAAGTGTGTACAGCTATGGACAATAACTACTGCTCAATGCCCATAGATACACACATACACGTCAGTAATTATTTTGTGTTACTGATCGAACACAATCACATCTGTACATCTGTAACACTGCATGTCAGTGACCACCAGTTCCTCTGAAATCTGTCTCCTTCAGACAGCACACACTGGCAAGACCAGTATTGTCACAAAAGAAAAAAGACCCACAGAGCCTTGCCTTGCCCTGAGCACTGATATTCTCCTTTCCTGATCTCTCTGCAGACTCAGTGTGTGCTGCACTACCTTTAGCATTAACCTGTTCAGGCTTGCATATGGCAGCAGAATTACAGCGCTCTCAGTCGATGACCATGTCCATCAGAGGGCACTGTTTGAACTTTTATTTACCAGTCATTGTTCAAATTAACAGTTCCTTTTTTTTTTTTTCCTTTAAAAAAACAGCTGAATCCCAGTGGTAACATCAGCCATGAGTCTATAGTGAAAGACTGCTTCAAAAAAATGGAGGAATTTGTGGCCAAGGTAAGTAGGCTGTTTCTTTCCAGCTTAATTTAAGGAAGTCTAAAGATAAAAAGCAGATTCTAATGCAAGAAGTTCTATTGCTAATCAAAGCTGCACATGCCTGTGAAATTGTGCCCCACTTCCATGCATTATGGATTTTCACTCACTGAAAATCTTTTGGTCCACACTCATGTCAAGGCAAATGTATCATCATGGGCTTTTAAAAAAAATTAGTTTTAATTCAGGACCAAAACCCATGACAGTCTGTGCCTTTTTAGAAAAACTTTACATCACATGGGTCAGGACTACCATGTGTCTGTTGGTGGAAAAGAAATGGTCATCATATATACCAAAGAATATTTGTACTTTAGATAGACTTCCTAAAATTAGTATTAATTTTTTCTTAAGTTTCTTTTAAATTATTATATGCTTGTTCTCAACTCACATTTTGCTTGCCATAATATTGGACATAATTTTTATAAACCAGTTAACAGACAATTCTTAATAACCTTTCTTTTCACAGTCAAAAGACCACTGCATTTGGCAAGAGATCCATGCACATTCCAGGGAGCTACTTCAAAGAATTGAAAACTACTCTTTCAAGACAAGAGCAACACATTAGCAAAGCCAGCTGCCATCACACTTTTCAAGGATCTACAATCATGCCAGGATGTAAAAATTAAAGGAAGAAAAAAATCCACTATTTTAATTTAAGACTATGAACAGATTAACTTATTTTTGTCAAGATATTTTTCTAAACTACTATAAAAACTTAAGCCTTAATAAAAGGATGTAAAAACCCCTATGCAAGTATATTTGTATTTATTTGTTTTACAAAAGCAAAGGTGACGTTTTTCATAAAATAGGTATCATAGATAAAGCCCTTCAAAACTAAAGAGTGAGCATATCAGTTACACTATTTGATTTCACAGTACATCCACCAAGCTCTGGAAATACAAACCCCTGACAGCCTAATGCTTTTCCAATGCATGTCTCACATTTGCACTCTTGCACTTTTAGCACTGCAGTCACAAGGCTCCCCAACCATCCATGTGTGAAAAGATCAGCCTCTTTCCACAACACTGTGCTGCCAGGCTTCCAGAGCCATTCAGGAATTCTGAGATTGCAGTTTGATCATCCAGATGTAAATTTTTGTATGTATAGATATTTTAAAAACAAACACAACAAAACAAACAAACAAACAAACGATCTCTGTGTTCTATAGTAAAGATTAGGCCCCTCAACAACAAAACACCTTTAAATGCTCTCATGGAATCTAATAGGCACTGGCAGCACTGCACACTGGCACATTTTTCCAAACAGCTCACTGATTATTTGAGAGCCTGTAGAAGAAGATAACATCTATGAAACTGACAGTTTTGAAGGAGAGAAAGGAGGGGTACAGTGAGTGCACAGTGTTTCATAACATCTTTTAGCAGTGAGATATGCCTTATTCCTGTGCTTCCTGATTTCTAGACACTGGTTTCAAGCTGTCTCTTCAGACAAAAATGTTAAAACAAATCAGCAGACTGTAAAAGATTTTAATACTTACACTTAACTTAGATTGCACAAAGATGAAAATAGTACAAATATTTGTAATAGCCTATGTGTGTCATTTTCTTACCATTCTTGGACATTAGTTTTGTTGCTTGGTTGGTTGGTTTTAAATCTGATTCAAGTCTTAACAGACAGCCTAGCACCTCCCTTCAGTGTGACTTTCCCAAATTCACAAGATCTCTTCATCTCTCCTTTCAAAAAATGGCTTCAGAAAAAAGCCCAAGCTTTTATGTTTTACAAAGAAATAAGAGTAACCAATATTAACCATTTTGGACCATCACTTTGTCACCAGGTTTAACAACAAACACAGTTATGTTCTTTCATGACATATTCAATATACTGCCCTATTCATGCATCATCTGAATTGGAAAGTGTTCACTCAGCTGAGACTTGATCAGTGTGCAGGCACTGCTCCAGCTGAAAAAAAAATACTCCCTGAAGTCACACAGAAATCAGTACAAGAATCAAAATTCTCCAATGAATAAATTCCACTAAGCCAAATAATACATTAAAATAATGAACAGACTTTCCATATCTTTGAACTGAGGGAATGTTTTGCATTCATTACCTTCTAAGGCAGATATTGATACATATTAGTACTGTTTTGATATGAATCTGACCTTCTCACCATAAATGGTACAGTGCCAGTGTAAGCGTATTATATATACTGATGGCATTAAATACATAAAAAGAAATTATAGTAATAATAATAAAAAAGACTTAATGTCACTTTCCAATGTGTTCCCTTGATTATAGTTCAATTTAAAACAAACACATATTTAGTCCTTGACATGTAGACATTTTGGGTATAATTATTATTCTAATGCATATGTCTGAATATTTATTTTAATAGTGGTCATAACCTGTTTTAATCAGATTGGAAAGTACAAAAATTATTTAATATATTTAATGCAGAATGTATAAGGAGACAAAAACAACTTTGGAAAAATAAAGGAGCCATGAGATGAACTGGGCTTTCAGTTTCAGCTAATAAATCATTTGATGAATGCATTATTTTTACAGTATCTATCCCAATATCCTGCCACAGAGGAAGAGTGACTAGTATTAGGAAATTTTTAGGCATCTAGCAGTGGCACTGTGCATTTCAAATAGCCAAGGACAGACACTTTAGTTTCTGATGGAAAAGTTGGCTATTTCTAAGTTTTTTGGTCTTTAATGAATAAACCAACTCGTGCTCTCTTTATAGGAACACATTTTTCTGTGTATTCCCAGATTTGCAGTTAGAATAATATATGAAACTAGGACATCTGTTATCTTCTGTCTGGGGACTGATGACATGGCCACAATCCACTCTGAAAATGACAGAAAGTTTGGACCAGCAGGTATAATTAGGGACCATTCTGAGGAAAACTCTTTACAGCACAAAAATACCTGAGCTACCTTTAAAACACTTCACCATAGCAGGATCAAAACACAGGCTAGAGATGATAGTATCAGTATTTCACTTAGGCTGTGAAGTTTGAACAAATAACAGCAATCTTGGTTTTATACAACAAAAATTTAATATGACTCAAAAAATACCAATCCATAACTCACTATTCATGAGTGGTTTATTACAATTTTTATTTTTCCTGAAAAACAGCATTAGAATTGCTAAAGGTTTTTATGCTTTGGGGAAAAAAAAAAAGACAGAAGCTACTTAGCATCTTCTATACCATTAATTTTGTAGTGAGAAAAGGGAAGGCTGGAGGAAAAAGATTTTGAAAAGGAAGAGAAATAAAAAGAAGAAAGCATTATCATGTTAAAAAGCCTACACTTTTTCTTGGAAAGCTGTAAATGCAGGATTAAATATATGTTATCCTATTTAGCATATGTTTACGAAGTATTTCAACATGAAAGTATTTCAAAATATAAATAAAGCAAGCAGACTACACACTATGAACAACATCTTTGGAATAGATTAGATTTTTTTTTCTTCCATTTGAAGTCAGTAGGATGCACACATTTAAAAGTATGCTTTTCTATCACAACTACTTATGTCCAACACATATGATTTTATCTGCCTAGAGGAATTTGTAATATCAAAATTTAAATATAGTTTATTTTACCAGTTGAGTATTCACAGTCAAAATTTCATCTTAAAATCATCTTTGTAAAACCTTACTCCTCCGTAGCAGCCTTGATAATTACAAGAAGCGTGTATATCCTCAGATGTAGACAGCACAATCTTTTAAGTAAAGAACAAATTTTAAGGTAATACTGGAAATCGACCAGCAATACTGTATTACATTTTTACTGAGACCAGATTAATGAATCTCTATTTCCAACCTGTGAGAGAGATGTGTCTTTCCAACACGTGTAAATCCATGATGACATTGAAGGTTTTCACACCTGCATTCTTATTTCCATCGGCTTTTCCCAATAGAATGCAATATAATTTGATTTTAAGCTCCTCCCTACTCTGTATTGGACAACCAACATCATTAGAAGTCTAATGGTACCTTCCTTATAGTCTGAACTAATTAATTTAATGAAGCACATAACACAGTTTGGTTTGTCACTCAGATTCAGCGTGAATATTTTAGTGTGCCTGATATGGTAAGAGCTTGTAGCTGTCCTTGACCCAGCTATTGCTCAGGAGAAATTCACCTGGTGGCATACAGAGATGGCAAGAATTGCAAGAACAAGCAAAAATGGACATATTTATGCTATTAGCATATGACAACCCAAGTATATAGTTATATATTTATTATACCAAGTATACAGTTATTTGATGTTTGACGTTTTAATGCACTCCATTTGCACAGAAGCATCTCAAGAGGGGCAGGGAAGAGCAGCACGAGGCAAAGTCACAAATAGGAAAATTCTGCTAACTGGTGATTTTACTCAGCTATAGCAACTGAGCTGTTTAGGTAACAACAGTGGTGGATCAGCTTTTTAACATGAACTCACGGCTGAAAACAAGAAGGAATGAGTGCCATAAACCAGCTTCTAGACCGTAATGAGACTACAGGGCTTTCAGTTTAATCTGAGCTAACCACAACATTGGAATAAAGCAGCCCCACACTGCCTTTTTATGTGATCTTCACTCAGACAAACCAGATGAAAAAACCTTGCTACAGCAAGGCCTGTCACAGGCTGGGAAGCTATCTGTAGCTAGTAGGAAAAAAATAGCTGCTCTGAATTATACTCCAGAGAACTCTCCTTCTTCGCTGATCATAACAGGGAGCTTCCATTAAGCTTAAGCTCATATGAGTCAGAGTCCACACTGCATATCAAAACATTAATAGTTTATGGTGCTTTGATAAAGGGATAATTTTAGATTGTTTTATTGGACTTTGTTAACAACACTCTTCACGTGATAACCTTACTGCTGTAATCATCCTAAGTCTAATTTGCTTTAGATAATTCTGAAATAATTAGAGAAAAAGATGTTGAGGATTTTATAACCACCATGTTGCTCTTTTCAATTTACTTTTACTACTTCATCTACTGTGAGACTACATTACTAATTTCCACTTCTTGAAACCACTCAAGTCCAGTACAAGTTAATAGTTCCATTGTGTCTAGCTAACATGTAATACAAAAATGTTTTTTTCAAATGGAAACTTCACAGCCTTATCCATTCTGTGATCTGTGACTTTCCTTTCTTTTGTTACAGAACTGTTATTGTTGGATAAACTATTGCTCCTGTTGATGAGAATGAGCATTCTGCTCCTGCTATTTAACCACTGTCCATCTTTTTGTTTTGTGGATAACTCCTGCCTCTTAAGAAATATAGATAATCTGGGTAAAATATCTAGTGAATATTAAACATTACAGATAAAATAATGAAAATACTAATTGTCATATGGTACTCTCTTACATCTGAATTCTTTATTTCTGGTCAAAGAAATTTTCTTATTAAACTCTCATGTCCTGAAAGATATAACTAGATGCAATCTTCACTTCTAAGTACAATGTCTAGGTGGCAAAATTATTTAATTTGGAAACTACTTCAAGATTGTTATCTCACTATCTCATGAGGTTTAACTTTGAAGGCCGAACCCAGAGCAGATCAGAAACGACGCCACAAACCTGACCATGTGAACTCATGACAAGGTTGAAAAGGCTGTAAAACAGAATTAGCTCCACACTAAAGGAACAGAGTACAAATCTCCCACTTGCCCTCCTCATGCCATCCGTGTGCTGGCCCCGTGCCCAGCAGCCTCTCCCTCCAACACCCACACTACACCTTTCCTCTCCAGGATGGCTACTGCTCTGTGTCCAAGTGTTTGCTGACTGACATGGCCCGAGGGTGCCATGGAAGGGATTGCTGCTCCAGACTTGGTTACGTGCTGCCAGACCGACTCCACAATTCATATTCACTTTCATTTTCAGTACTGGCCTAACTGTGTAGCAAAATCCCACCCTTTAATGACATCATCTACAGCAGCACTCACTGTGGCCTCCTGTCAGGGCGCATGGCTTTTGGGACATTGTGGCCCTAACACCTGCAAAGAAAATGCCTGTAATTTCAGTAATTTTGGCCTTTTCATGCTTCTAACAATTCTCTTCCCTGGATAAGGAGGTACGCCTTGGGTCTGAATCTGCCAGCTAATAAATGCTTCCTCTTTTCTCATTAATCACAATCCTGCACTGATTCACGCTGTTCTCCCAGACAGCTGCACAATAAGAATTTCCCCATAGGAGTGCAAGTTTCTAAAACTACTCTGGTTCTTTCTTAAAACAAAATTATTTTCAAGCCAATTGCAAATCCCTTGGCAGTGGAACTATGTGTGTAAGGCCCACCTGATGTTTTTAGCCTATAACTGACATTCTTCCTTTCCATGGAAGATGCTATACCACATTCCAAATTACATCCTACACTGGGACACAGGGGAGGAGATAAGTCACATGGACCTTCTGATTCCCTGGATGAAAAAAGCTGAAGAGAATTACACCATAACACTTGTGAATGCAATGGGAGACCTGTGCCAACCTTCCTACAACTGAGATTCTAAAGACAAGATGCTGTGTGAGGCATTTGGCCTCAGCAGCAAATGGAGACACTCAGTGTCAAAGAAACACTGCCTTCCTGGAAGGGAAATGATCAGCCTAAGAAAACTGACTGTAAACATTAAACATGCTCCTTCTATGCCTGAGCCAAACAATCACTATTCAATTTACTCACAATATGCTGTCTATTTTCACCTAATGATCCTAATGGTACTACTCAAATGTATCTTAAAAGGACTTTGGTCACTTGCAAAAACAATCAAATAAATCAATTTTTCTTCATTAAATTTTAAGGGGATTCAAGGAACTATTATGCAAGTAAAAAAAAAAAAAAAAAGAAAAAGAAAAGGCAAGAAACCAGTATTTAATATGTTTGTATATGGATATTTAATATGTTTGAGCACTGGCTCAAACTCTTAAATACTTCAACTCTACACTCCACAAAAGTTTACAACATAATTAATTCTGTAAATAAAAGCAAATCAATCTGGTTTGGGCTTTTTATTCAGCTGTGTTCCATAGTTTAAATATCTCACTTAAATTCTCAGTTATGCCTGTCAAACTATTTCTAAACTGTAGGTTCTGGCATAAGCAATATGTTTGGGTTGTTGTTTGTTTTTTTTTTTTTGCTTCACTTTTTTTCAGGGGGGAGGGTGGGGGTTGTGCTATAGAATGTGAGATTGGACTTTTTCTGGTGTTGCTCTGAGCAAAAGATGCATATAGTTGCATTTTCCAAGGAATTCAATATTAAATACATATTTGCTAACTTATTAAATTTCACAGACAAGGGGAAATGAGATGTTATTAATTCCCCTTACCGGAAGAACACATTGCATAAGGCATCCAAACTGGCTTCTTGCAAATGAAAATGCTCTTGTCAATTATTAAAGAATATTTTTTTTAATTCTGTAAGGGAAACGTGTATTTTTAATCATCTGTTATGATATTGAATCAATGTAATAAAAATATTTAGGAGTAAGTGTATGAAAATTGTAGCAGTTAACTACTATACTAAAATTAACAATGGGAGTGAAAAAAACTCCTGTCATTCTTACCTTGAATTTAAGAAGAAAGGAGGAAAGAGGTGGGAAGAAAGTTGAAAGTAGTGAAAGCAAGGAGAAAAGGAAAATGGGTGATAAGAAAGTACATAAAAGGAAGGAAAGACAGGTGAAGACTGCTCTTGAAATGCTAATTATTTGGATGGAAGACCTTACTTGATTCCGATCTCTAGATATTTGTAATCTCTCTCAGAACCTCCTGGCTGCTAACACACATATAATGATGATCCCACTCCCAGCTCTGGTACCAAAATTGCTGTTCTACTCTCCTCAGTCCTGCAAACACAACTCTGTGGCACTGCACTCCCCAGATAGTTTTTGAAAGAGACAAACATGTCCTGCAGACTCTGGAACACATTCCATTTAGAGCAGTTATGCTCTCCCTCCACCTCACTGCCCCCCAAATCAATGTCTCCATTAGGCTTAGGCAATTTTTAATCCTCTCTTTATCCGAAGACACCGCACTGAACAAGAGCCTTTGAAGGACTCGGGCCACAGCATTTACAATAAAATCTGCAGAATGTATCATTCTGTCCATCTGAGCAGTCTATCACTGATGGCTGCCCGAGGTCTCCACAAACACCAAGTATTTTAAGCATTGCTGGAGCTGCCATTTTCAGGCAACGTGCAAAACAGCAAAGAAAACATGACCAACCTCTATTGCAGAGTGAAATCCACCCTCAACTGTAAAATAATCCTAGAGAAATATATATCAAACCCATCGCTTAACAGCACAAACAAAAGCAATATAAATTCTTAAACTTCAGCAAAACCATTTAGTAAGTAGGAAGTTGAGTATTTACACTGCAATGGATAATAAAGTCTCATGTATTACAAAACATAAAAATTGCAAATTATAAAACACAACCGGTTTATTTTTAAATAAACTAAAATTCTCCAGTTATCACGAGAACTGTTGAATATTTGGGGGAACTGCTGCACAAACAAGTATTTGGGAGGACTGCATTCTTATTTCATCATATCAGTAACCATTTAACTACATTTATACTACTTCAATTATACTGGCACGTTAACTCTGTAAAATTCTCTTCTCTGTGGAAGGGAACAACCATTGTGATGTTTGTAAAACATCAGAGCTTACATTTAGGTATGAAGTTATACTAACCAAATTAATTAGATCAGATCATTACTAATGGCAGCATTTTTAAAAATCTAGTTATAAGTACATAATTTTAAGTGGAAAAACATCCCTGTGATTTTTTTTGTTGTTTTTCTTTTTTACATAAAAATGATCCTCAAGGTCATAAAAAAGGGGGAGATACTATTGTCTCCTTGAGCAGCCCTAAGTAGCACAAATCATCTATATTCTTTATCTCTCCTAGTTCTTTCAGACTTTTCCCCTTGCAGTTATTTCCATCAATTCTGCTAAAAGAAAAAACAGAGAAAGCTTCAAGCCAAATTATCCATTTGGCCCCAATCCACATAAGCACTCAGTTGATGTGTTCTGTGTTCCTGTCTTTTGAGAAACAAGTGGCTAAACATTATTCAAACCAAACTCTATCTCTATCAAGGCATATGGTATAACAAATCTTCAGAGAATACATATATATATATATATATATATATATATATATATATATAGCCTAACAATTCAGCACATGATTAGGAAGTGATACTCAATGAGATAAGTGTTGCTTGAGTGCATTGAAGCCTTCCTCCACAATCTGCCCACAAATCAGGAGGACATCTTCTGCATGGGGACACTCCAAAGCTCCTGGTGAAGTCCTTCCAAGGATTCACTAATTCAGAAGTACTGTATAAAAGGATAGTACCACCTATAATCAATTAGGGCATTCATCTAAAAGAAAGTTCTGCATTTCAGACAATGTTCTAAGGTTATTTTTCACATTTTTACACTGAGCATCAAAGTAGACAAACATAATTTGAGAATTATTCCAGAAATAGTAAGAATTCTCCTTGATATCTCAAATTCTTTTGTGCTACTTAAGGGAAAGCTGCAGAACTACCAGGTTCTGAGAATACATGAGTAGGCTATATCCTTTTAATGCAGACTGTGAACGTGTATACATGGTCCTACCCATTTCCCAATGAGACATGCAGCTTTTGTGGCTCATAGTACAGCAAGTTTGCAAATTATCCTCTGGTGCCAAATGATGGCTCCCTGTGGAAGCTTTCTAGGTGAGAAAGGCTGTCATATTCTTCTTCCCCAAACCTGGAGAAATGGCTTAGTCAATCATATGATTGATTAATTGTCTAATTAGCACGATGTTTCCTTTTATTGAAGTGTTAGGCAGGCTTTTTCCATTCCTGAGGATTTTTTAAACCTCTGAGCAATTGTGATACATGAATAATTATCATGGCTCAATTTTTCCAGAAAGGGTATATCTTACACAATGTATCTTTCACAGTAACACAGATCAGCTGGCCTGAAATAATTTTGGGTGGTATTTAGCTCAGTTGTGAATTTTCCTACCCAATGAAACACAAAGAAGAATGCACTTTTCAATTAAGAAGAGGATTCCAGGTCACATCGGAACACAGAAAGATGAGTTTTTAGGGGTTTAGAACTGTTTGGGGTTTTTTTCATTAATCAAAGTTTGAAAGTTAGATCACCTAGACATACACAGCATGTTGTTTGATAGTAGCACTAAGCAGTAAATTTAGTAGCTGGCAGCAGGAGGAAGGAAAAAACACATAATGAACGCATAAGTGTGTCACGTAAGTTGAGCACAAATTAAAAATTTGTATGCGTTATTTAAGAAATCATACATGAATTTACCAGAGAAGAAATAATACCAAGCCAAAAGACCACACTGACATACTTTCTATATAATTACTTATAGAATATTTTCCATAAAACCCTGGAGGCCTCAAAACTACTATAAGCTGAACAATAGTTTTTGGTTTTAAAGCTATGTAGCAACATTCCAATTCAAAATGTTTTGGCTAGGAATTAATTTGCTACTGATTTATCATGTTTTACATTTAGATTCCAAGATAAAACACAGTAGAAGAAATTACTTCAACAAAATACTGTTCAATCATTGTCTTTTTTATTTTAATTAAGAACAGTCATAATTAAGTAAATATAGGAATTAAATTTGTGATTTTCATTTACAGAAGGCCAGATTGAAGTACCATTAAAAATTCTTGTATTTTTATTTCAGTGGGAATTTACTCAATGCCTAAAATTTGTACCTAATGTTTCAACTGAAGAATCAGTTACAGTAAATTGAAAGCAACAGTCATTTAACATTCAAGAAAAGGTTGTAGCTTATGTTCAATACATGATTTTCTTTCATTACGAATATATGGTTATGTTTTACCATTCCTCACTGAAAACAACAAAAAAACCCTCTATAGTTGACATGTATAACCAGGAAATATTGTAGTCTGGGAAGCGGGGAATATTAGGATAGAAAACGGTTAGTTCTCTTGAAGAAATCACTGTCACCATCTGCTCAGAAATGATACTAAATGATTTATTAGTTCTTTCTTTTCAGCTTGTCTGTGCATTCCATGACTAGCCTGCACAATTTTAAAATGCCAGGATTTCTGTAAATCCTTCCATCTCATTTTATGTTCTCTGTCTAGTTTTTAATAATACTAAGTTGAATAAGCAGAATTTATTTGCCTTTATGATCCATTAATCTCATGAAAAAAAAGACAACTGAGCAGAAGAGATAACTCCTCCAAATGCCTCAGACAAACTTGGAAGTGTGGGCTCATGTATCATAGATGCCAGAGAATCCACACCCAAGAAAGGTCTAGCTGTAGAAAACTGTTTCACTTGGCTGGAAATCCATTCATTCAGTTCTGGCATTCATGCTGTAATCTCATTCTCTTTGGGCATAACTTGTTCTTCCCAGTTGAACCTGATTTCAATGGAAAATGCTGTGCCAAATGTAGTACTGGATGCATCTGTGGTATTACACCCAGGAGATGAACTGTTGTATAGTTTAAAGCAGCACCTGTAATGATGCTGGTGCAGTAAAGGGAGGTGGGGAACAATCCAAAGTATGTTAAAGATTTTTTAGGTACTGATAAGATTCAAAGATGGGCAGATATGCTTAACCTATATGGCACAGGGAGTAAACAGGCCATGTGAAAAGGATGCACCAGACCACCTGCAATGGTCAGTACCAGAGAGCAGTCAAACCCACCTGTCTTCTTCCTATTCCATGTAAACTGATTCCATTTAGTATTACAGCAACAGGACAATTACAGCACCTAATGTAGCATGCAAATGACCTGCTGAGGCTTTATTCAGACATGCAGTTTCTGTTTATCAGTTTGCATATCACAAAAGAGCCTATTCTCTTAGTGTCAGTATGATTTATACATGTGTACCTAGCTGCATTAACAATATCCCACAAGGCTAATACACTTTTCCTCAACAATCTTCAACATTTAAGCCAGGCAGTCACTCACTCCTTTTAAGATTATAGGCAATTGTATTGCTGGAAGATATTTAAGTATATCAAGACAGTCTCAGGAACAAACAGTTCCACATCCTTTCCTCTCCTCCCACCTCTAAAAACCTGACACAGCGAAAACACAATTCTTCCCCGACAGCTCTGCTGTAGAACAAGGAGTAGCTATAATAAATGATCATAACAGTGAAATCTTTGGCAGATTGCTAGCTACATGAGGGGGAAAAAATTAATCACTTATAAGTTTATGTGTACAATAGAGCAATTGATGAAAAAAATACTTCCAGAAGTTGTACCGGGAAGCAAGAGAGACAAGTCTACTTCCAGACAAAGTGTGAATGCTTTAGCCATTTTTTAGAAATGGCTGCACCAAACCAAACACAAACACAAGAAGTTGTTGTCTTTTTTAAAGTGTTCCGGAGATGGTCTTGGTCCTTGATGCTAAAATAGTCATAATAGTTTCTACTAGCAAAAGATCTTCCTGATTTTACAGGTTTTGGATCAAGTCCCGAATCACCCAAAGACCTTAATTTAGCTTTTACAGAGCTATTCTCAAATGAACGAATGTGAATTCAAATGAAACAAGAACCTTTTGAACACAGTGTAACTTTATGGATGTTTACATATTTGTGTAACAGAAGTTCACCTTCATTATGATCTGTGACTCAAGACTTGTCTTCAGATTCAGGAAAGGATATAGCAAATTCCCTGCAGAGTCATTAATGTTCTTGATATGCAATCTGTCAATGGCTCGTTTCTGTTGTCGTATGACACTCAGTCTCAGTGTAGATTTGCAAATGTGAGCTGCCCACACGGTAGGTAAAAATATCCATTTTCAGGTATGGCTTCAAGCACTTATCTATGAGTAATTTTGACTGAACTACTCAAATGACTGTACTTCCACATATGTGTGTGAAAGCTGACAGGATGAGCACGTGTATTTTTACGATGTGAGTTGTCTGTGATGTGATGAAGACGTTGAATAAAACCAGTAATTAATACAGCAATTAAAATATAAAACTCGAGTCAGCATTTCGATGCTGTTCCTGACTCTCTCCCCGACTTGCTTTATTATTTTGTGCAAGGAAGTTGGCGCGATTCCGCAAATACTTTCACTTATGCAAAGTACCACAAACAACTGTACACAGGATAATACAACTTTATTTGCTTAAATTACCAAAACCTGGCGCTTTTACTGTTTCTGTGACTATAGACGCTGCTACGATCAACAGAATTACTCTGCCAGCGTGGTGTTACAAGGCAGGGAGTTTAAGAGCGCATTTAAGAAGTAGCATTTAGTACTAACCACTCCCCAAGCAAAAGCATCAGTGCGTAACAGGAAAACGAAAAGGCAGAAAGACTGCGGTTCCTACCCAGAGCAATTCCTCCCAACTTGCCTCTGTTGCTCCTTCTGACTCAAACTCTGTCTCTCAGCCGCTGACACTGACAGAACCACCTCCTTTTCCTACGGGCGCCCGAACACCCACTGCGGTGCTGGGAAGCCTCAGCGGGAAGACACCTGAGGAAGAGCGAGAGGCAAGAAGAACAGAGCTGAGGCCTCTGGGTGTCCCTGCCCGCCCCAGTGACACGGACTCGGCCGGACGCCGGCAGGAGCCCACTGTCCGTCTGTTCTGCATTCCCAGCGGGAGCCGCTCCCTGCAGGAGCCTTCCGAGCAGCAGCCGGGCGGGCCGGCGAGCCCGACTCGCCCCGGAGCCATGGCACTGCGGGGAGCCGACACGCTGCAGGCGGATTCCCCACCCCGAGCCGCCGGGAGAACCCCCGCAGAACGGGCTGCCCAGGGGAGCCGCAGGCGCGACGGAGACACGCGGCGTTCCTCAGCCGCTACTGCGGGGAGGATGAGCCAGCTCCAGCCGACACAACTCCCTCCCCCGCGCTGCCGCCGTGCCAAGGCGCCAGCCATGTTCCCGCATCGCCCCCACCTCAGGCGCCGGCGAAGGAGAGGGGGAAGGGGAAGGAAGGCGGGAGGCGGCGCCGGGACTCCCGCCCCGCTGGGGCCGCGCCGCCGCCGCCGCCCCCTCCCACCTGCCCGCGCCCCGCCGGCGCCCTCGCCCCGCCCCGCCCGCCGCGCTCGCGGCGCCAGCTCGGCCGCTCATTGGCCGCGCCGCCCGCCCGTCAGCGCCGCTCCCGCGGGGTGAGGGGCGGGGCCGCGCTGTCAGCGGCGCGCGGGGAGGGCGCGGCGGCGGGGCAGAGCGGGGGGCGGCGGGGTGAGAGGAGCTCCCGCGCTGCTGCTCTTTTCGCTCCGCGGTTTTTCCCGGGATTTTGGCGGGTCGCCCCCTTCCCACAGGTTTTCTGCAGAGACTTACCTGTCGGTAACCATATACCTACTCCGGGCTGCTCGGGCTCTTTTCCCGCAGAGGCCGAACGCTCGGTCCAGCGGAGCGGGGGCAGACCCCGGCGGCCAGGGGCTCCCTCAGCGACCGCGCTCCGCCTCGCCCGCCGGTGCCGCTCCCGCAGCGCCATGGATCACCAGCCCAAGTTCTTCGAGAACCTCTCGGGCGCCGGGAAGGCCATCGCGGTGCTGACCAGCGGCGGCGATGCCCAAGGTAGCGGCTCACGCCGTTTACTCCGGGAGCACGGGGAGGACGAGGGGAAGGAGCCGAGAGGGAGCTGCGGGCACGGTGGGGAGTGGGGCAGCAGCAGGAGAGGGCGAGGAGCCCCTCGAGGGCGGTGAGGGGCAGGAAGGAAGGGCCTCCCCGGCTGGCAGGGCGCCCATGCGGGAGGCCGGGGGAACAGCGTGGGCTGCTCGGGGCTGGTGTCGGGAAGCCGCGGTGCGGCACATGGAGGGAGTGGAGAGAGGGCACTGGGAGCGATTCACGGAGGATTGCGGTGGTGCTCGTGTTCCTCTTTCCGTGCTGGCCTTCGACCCGGCTTTCCTACTAAGCGCATTTAAAAGATAAATAATTTTTGCACGGCCTGGGCGCTTGAGGTTCAAACATCCCCTCACCCCGTCTTCCCCTCCGTTCCTCGCCACGTTTCCTCTGCCCCAGGCTGGGCAAGGTAGAAACGCTGCAGTAACTTTTACTACCAAAATGTCTCGTTCTCTCGAGAGATGGTGGGCAGAGGAGGGTGAGGAGGGATGGCTGATGCGAGGGGGGAGGAGGAGGTCGTGCCGCCCTGCACGGCGGGTGGGAGGCTTGGCTGCGCTGCTGGGGCTCTGCCAGCCCTCGCCTCATCTGCTTTTCACTTCGTTTTGGCACCAGCAACACGTTTATGCTGCTACCCGTGGCTTAGAACGCTCAGATGGTGGTTTACTCTTCCCCCGTAGGAATATGTTAGAAACGTGTCTCGCCTTCTTAAATCTCTTCAGTGTAGAGGAAGTCGTAGCTACTACAGGACAGGGTGAACAAAAGACCTACAGACATTGAGGGATGGGAAAGAAAAGAGGCTTGATCCCAATATACCTAGTCAAGAATCCATTTTTTTCTACACTTTTTCCCCTTTCCTACCAGAAAATCGTGATGGGTCCTTTCCAGCTCGGCATATTCTGTGATTCTACGGTAATAATTGGAAGTTGCAGTTAATTAAGATTTCAAACTTGAAATGCTCCGTGCAGTTCGGGAGAAGTTTTACTCTGCTTATACCAGGAGAGTTGTTCAATGATAATTGCTTTTAGCACTTTATCTTAATTTATGGTTATTTTACTTTTATTTTTTTTCCCCGGGAGTGTCTCGAGGATACTTTCACTTAAAGAAGAAGCGGCATTCATTCGCGTTTGTGAAGAGAACTGGGGGGTGGGAGCCTCTCCTTCCTTTCTGCCTGCTCTCGGTGGTTCAGGGACCAGTCTCTCCCCACATTTTGCACGGAGAGGTGCCGGGACCAGCCCGCGGCCGGGGCAGCCTCCTCTCTGCTCTTTCCCGGACTTCCCGGCGCGTCCATGCGGTGCTGGCTGGCATGGACCAGTGTCTCCGCTCTCCCTCCCTCCCTCCGTCCGCCGGTGTGTACGTGATCCGCTGCGAGTCGCTGCAGATTCCGCCTCTTTGCGTCATCTGGGCTGGGAGAAGCATCCTCCCTCCCCCTGCCCGCAGGAATAACGGGGAGCCCCCGGGTTTACCTAGGATTATCCGAAACTCTAATCGGGATGAAAGGGATTTGTTGCCATCGAGGAGGAAAATGTTGCAGTTCTGGAGAAAAAAGCAAACCGATGCGTTTAAATGGCTTCTCTTTTACCCCTCGGTGGGGCTACTACACTTGTTCAAGTTTTATCCAGTTTGCCCTCAGGGACATAAATTCCACTGCTAAATGATTCTAGGAGGAGCTGAGAATCAGAGCATCTCTGTCTTAATGGTCTGATGGCCGAATAGCCATTTTAATTTAAAAGTGTGGCAGGGCACTGCCTGAAGCAGCAGTAGTGTCCTCAGCAAGAGGCTGAGCCCTGCGACTTGCTTCTGTGTGGCTGGAGATTATATAATGCAGCAGCAGATGTATCTCCTTTTATAAAGTATTAATCTGCATTTGCCACTGTGTGAACTAAGGCATTTGAATGACTTGCAGAATCCACGGGTAACATCTAGACTGGCAGATTGCCACAGAATCATGGAGGGTTCCAAAGTAACAGCCTGTGAAAGTTGCTGTCTAAGGAGTGGGGTTGTCACAAAGACCAAAAAAAGTAAACTGGATGCCTTCCAAGCTGTTTCATTGGCAGCATTATTGTCCTAACTGAAGAACAAGGAAATAAACCTCCTAAGCATTTTAGAACTTGATAATTTCACCTGAATCACACACACAGTGTGTGATCATAACCCTTTACTATCTTGGTAACAGCAGAGATGTGTAAAATAAGCAACCACAAGTCACTTTGAAGGTTAGGAGTTAAACAAAGGACAGAATGAGTCATGCCCTGTCAAGGTCATTTGCCCATTGGAGGACAGAGTGCAAATGTGTGAGAGAAGTGAAGTCCTGAAGTACACACAGAAGGAAATACTCTGCTCTTACTGCTATTTGAAAATAATCTGTTCAAGCAAAGTGTAAGTGAGGCAAAGCTACTGACTCAGAAATAGGCAAAAAAAATTCTAGTATTAGGAAAAAAGTTCAAGTCTTCTGTTTTGTTTTGTTTTAGGTTTGTCGGACACTAAAAGCCTTCAAAGTATCTGTAATCCAAACTAAACTCACAAGCAATTGAGTAGAAAAAACACCCGTTAAACACAAAGTCTTAATAGGTGCCAGTATTTACTTTGGACTATAAGTCTGAGCATAGAATAAAATATAAGTGAAATTACTCCCTTTGCTGTTACTTGTATTTCTCATAATTTAAAAGTAGGATTATGTAAATTGCACAAGGCTTTCTATTTATACGGCATGTTAAGTTTTCAGTTTCTTCCCCACATTGATGCTACTTCCTTGAAAGTTTCATTTTTCTTTTTTGTTTTTCTGCCTCTAGAATTTTAAAGACTATAGAACGTATATGTGTCATACCGGAGTTTTTTTTTTGTCGAGTTAAAGAATTTATCAGTGATGTGCTTCACAGGAACAAAAGATGTCTGTTTAGTACACTTAATATGTATAACTCCTAACTTAGTCTATCATTTCAGCTCAGGAAGATGGTTTGATAAATGGGGTTTAATAAGTCACACTTCTCACTTTGTGGGATTCTCTGGCCATTCTGTTCCAGGTCATGAAGTACACTGGTTGAATTTTCTGTGGGTTGGCAGTGTGTGCCACAGAGTTTTGGCCAGCATAGGTCACTGGCGTTCACACAGCCTCCAAACAGCCCATTCCGGGACGGTGGTAGGTACAGCTCTGCGGCAGGAAGAGCCATCGGGAAGCTGCTGACAGGAGGGGATTGTGCCCTCCTGGGGGAGCATTGTGCCCTCCTGGGGGAGCATTGTGCCCTCCTGGGGGAGGATTGTGCACCCCTGAGGAAGGATGGGTTTGTGGCGATGGAGCTGCTGCCCAGCCAGCTGACTCATGGTCATTGTCTTTGAATAGGACGGTGTTGTTCTTCAGATAAACTCAACTCAAAGATTCGATGTTGAGGAGGACAGCATAAATAAGGGACATAATGGTCTGGGTTTTCGTAGCTCATCCTGCAGAAGTAAGGAGCTACGTGTCTCTACGTTCAAAGCATTCCAGGCTTCCCAAAGTTCCAAAGCTTAGTAGTGTAGATATACAACTCTTGTCCTGGTGACATGGATTGGAAGAAGAAATCTTGACATTAAACAAATTAAAAAGCTCAACTCCTTCAGCAAATACTGGGTTTAAAAACAGCTTAAAAAGAAACCTAAAGAAGCCTTTTGGATTCCAGAATTTTGGAATACCAAAGACCATGACTGTGGAAGCAAAGATTTATGTTATTTCTGCTCTTGAATCATTACAGGCTGAGGAACATCATAAGACATGCAAATGTATTGATATCGTTCTGGTGGCAAAATTTATTTTTCCACCATAAGCTTCTCAGCTGATACAGCAAAATAAATAGCTATTAAAAAAAAAAAAGTCACAAACAAACTAAAACAACCCACACGTTTCTTTTGTCATCCAAATTAAGAGTTTACTTGTTAATGCTTATGTAATATGAGCATAGTCACAAGGAATTTTTGAATGCTAGCCCTCCCCCCCAAAAAGGCCGTTTTCCAGATAAGAAGAGTGCATGCAAATAGACTTGTATATGAAATACATATATAGGTGTCTATAGATAAAATATAGGTACTATTTTTATGTAAAATTAAGGAATATAGTTATTAATGGATAAGTGTAACTATTTCAATGCATTTCATATTTTTGAGAAGCGGCTTCTATAATTATTGGATTCAGTGATTGAAACTGCTCTCCTAAGATTTTTATTTTAATTTTTAAGAAGGAGCTACATTTGCCATCTAGGTGTTCTGCTGTTGTATGTATTTATGCAGAGAATGTTCTGAACTAATACACTGTTAGTGTTCAGGAAAAATGTCTAATACTTTCAGCTATCTAAAATAATTACTATGATTATATGCAAAAAAATCTGTAATGTAATTAAAACTCAAACTCAAGCTGTATTTTTAATGATTTCTTCATTTCTTGTATTTGACTGCTTCGCTTTCAATGATTATAGGCTCTTACTGACATAACCATTTACATATTTGAATAAAGTCTTTCTGTTTGGTGATGTTTAGACATTTCCTTAGTAATTTTTGCTATATAGTCTTTTAAGTCTGAATCTTTATACAGGGTAGCACTGAAACATATGTGCTAAGTCATTAAGCCTGTGTTAAAGCCAATGTTTATCTTTAAAATTGATGGTACTTAAGTATTTCTTGATGCTTGTCCAAGATGCATAGTTTTGATTTTGCTTTTGAATGGTTTATGTTACAGTTATTTATTTAAAGGCATGTCTAGCTGACTAAAGCAAGGCAAACTTGGCTTAAACACAAACTCATGTAGAACCTCCTCTGTTAGAGTGGTACATATGTACGTGGACCAGGGTGTAGGCACAAGAGAGGGGTACTCTTGGAGGCAGAGAGAGCCTATGAAATAATTTAAATATTTCTGCAGTACTGTTTGTAACCCTGTTATGAAAACTGAGTGCTCCTTTTAAGGATGATTGAATAAACAAGATCCAGAAGGACAATAAATTATCAACTTTTAAATTAATTCTAGTGTTATGTAAAGCCTTGAAAGTAGTTGCATTTCACTTAATCTTTGCTGAGTCCAAAAGAGCAAAATAAATATTTCCCTCTTTCCAAGGTTTTAATGCAAAAGCAAGTGGTAATTCAGAAACATTTTAAGTAATTCTTATATTATTAAAAAAAATAAATACCGGTTTTACTTGTGTCTTTCTTTTGAAGCTGCTATTCTAATCCTGTATGTTTATCAAACTGCATTTATTATTTGTGACTAAATCCACAGTTAACGTGGTAAATCTCTTTTAAAATAATAAGCATGAGTAATAAGATTTCATGGTTATTACGGTAATTCACAAATACTTTTGTAAGACTCCACAAATAATGAAATTTTATTAGACAGTCCTACAGAGGCTTCATGAAATTTTTGTGTTTTTTTTTCATGAATTACTGCAATTTAGACAGCCAGATTGTAGAAGTCTAAAGCTGCAGTGTGTTAACTGTATTTTGTAGGTATCAGATTCTAACATCCTTTAGTCCTCAGCCTTTCTGAAGTGTAAGCCAGGAGATTGCCAGTGAACAACTAAGTCCTTTTTCTGTATAAGGAGATAGAATATACAACACGAAATAACAATAAAATGTAAGTTACATAAACTTACAAAGTTGCAGTGGTAGTACTGAGAAAGTGCTGTGTGTCTGTAATCTATAGGACTTTTTCCCTTTTCATGGAGCTGGCAAATTGTGAATGTTACCTATTTTTCATGCAAGAAACATGGAAACTAGAAGGTGTTCACTAAGAAACTATGTGGCTGTGTTAAAAATTTATATTCAGACTTTCCACAGACAAACCAAACCAAACAACAGCAACCTCCTCCAAAAGGAAAAAAAAAACCCAAAAGCCAAAACAGAACTGCCAAAATACCTCCGTACCAAGCAACACCAACAAAAAAGCCTCCCACACAACATGTGCTTTAATAGAAGCAAGCTGTGGGCTTTGGTGAAAGGAGTACCTTGTGCTGACTGTTCCTGTTTGTGGAAAATGGCAGTGCTGTGATGAACTGTCAGTTTGGTAAAATTAAAGGTCTTTGTCTCTGGGGGGTGTGAACTTTATTATGAAAACTTTCACTGGGGAGATAACTTTGCTCTGTTTAATCTGAGATTTATCATGCTGAACTTTCTTTTCATTACAGATGAGATTCTCTGTTTTTCTTTGGCATCATCCAGTTCTTTGTCTAAAGCTGTGCTTTTAGCTGTCTTGGCATTTGAAAACTTTTTGCAGCTACGCCACAAGGCCTCTGGCTGAAAGAATTTTAGCTACAATTTCCTAAAACAGAACTTATATGAAAACAGTTACTTGTGTTTTTTGTCTTAAGCGTAAGTGACATCTACACAAACATCAAAAGCAACTCTGAGTTTGGCAAGCTTAATTTTTTTGTTTCACGTTGAGCAACATCAGGGACTTTCTGGTGTGTTCATAAGTAATTAATCTTTGAGAAAACCTCAGCGTGATTCTTTGGACAGGGTGACTTCTACAGCTCAGTATTTTTTGCAGTAAAGGTAGATACTGTAAGGTTAGATCTTTGTGACTTGCTGTGTTGTTTATATACTCTAGTTTCCAGTCTTTTATATCTGCAGAGAGGTGAACACTTAGCACCTATGTCGAGCAGCAGAGCTTACCTGCTAATTGACTGTTTTGATATTAAATGCACCAGATTTGGAGAATTGATGCCTAGTACTTTGTCATCCTTCTTGTATCTGTTTTTTACTGATGTGCCAAGACTGTCAGTGTAGCCTGACTACTTCTCTCTTCATGCTTGGTGTGATCTCTTACATCTGTTTTAGTTGGTATGGAAGCAATTAGTTGATTAGTTTTGGAAAATTGCTGAATAATGGGTAAGGTAATGCAGTATCTGAAGGGATGAGCTGTAACACAAATTCATTTGGCCTGTGTAGAGGGACCAGTGGAACTTGCAGTGCTGCTCAGGAGGTTGCTCATGTGTTCAGCCATGGGACTTAAATGGAAGATTTTATAGGAGTAGAATTTGTCAGATGTCTGTGAGCAGGGAATTCCAATCAGAGCTTGCATTTTTGGGACCAAAATGGTGTTCAGACGCATTTCTGTCAAATGAGTCAATGTAGCATTATTTATGTTAATTTATTGCTACTTTTATATTTTTAAATGAGCATCTGTCCAGGTCAACTTTAGATCTGCTCCCCACAAAATGCTGTATATACACCTGTTATTCTGGAAATCCCAGAAAAACTGTTCAAATATGATTTCTCATTTGAAGAAGCTAAATTTTAACTTGCTGAATGTTTTGCATTTCAGACTGAAAACTAGCCATTATTGCAAAATTAATTTACTTCGTTGTTCAGTAGCTGTAACTTTTACAATGCTATGTTGCAGTCAGCAGCAATTTAATCTCTGATTAACACACACACTGGCATTCACATAATTATTGTAACAAAGAATAATTCTGAACCCTTCATGCTCATGGGCTGCTTGCACTGTCATTAAGCAAATTTCTGTTTTAATGGATGCTGGTCATTGTCTTTCTTTAGGAATGAATTCATGTTCCCTTTATTTTCAAGACACTGAATATTTTTGGTATACAAGAAATGCTGGATGACTATAACAATGTGATTTTGCTTTTTCTTCCCAGGTATGAATGCTGCTGTGCGCGCAGTAGTACGCATGGGAATCTATGTAAATGCCAAAGTCTATTTTATTTATGAGGTTAGTTTTTGTTTCATTCATTCTGTATTTTGTCTTCTGGCTAAACTTGAGTTTTTGTAGAAACACCATGGAGAGTAAATAGTATAAATTAAAAAATGTTGTAGGTGCCAGTTCTTTTCATCGTGTGTTTTATTTAGTACTTTTTATTTTTATGGAAATTTATGTCTCGCAAGGTATATTCTAAAACTATGTAATTTAAAAGTAATTTCTTAAATATATACAATTCTTTATGTGCTACCAAAGACTTGAAAGCGAGAAAACCAGAGGTGGCTGTCAACCTGCATTGAGCTACATATCTGTGCACCTGTTGGATGTTTAGCCCCACTTATTGTGCTTTATAAATATTTTCCTAAACCTGGTTAAACTACTGATTCTTAATCTTTTGACTTCATTTTCCTAGCGTATGATAAGGATGTATCCTCCTCCTCATTTCACAGATTGCACAGCTTGGTTTTGATCAAGCGTACTGTGGCACTGATGCCATCCTGCCTGGCTTATAGGTAGAACGTTGCAACTGAAGAAACTCAATCAACAAGCAAACAAAAAAGCAACATCAAAAACTTGACCATCATTGGTCTGTCCTGACATCCGAATTTTGTGGTTGAAATTTGTAACTGTATGTGCAGAAAGATTGTAAATTTCTGTAGTAATTATGTGACAAGAAATAAGGATGGGACAAGTTTAATGTCAGTGCCACGGTGATGCTCCATATATTTGTCTTCCTGGGAGACTGTTGCAGTTAGACTTCCTTATAAAGGGCACTTTCAGTTTTTATACAATTTTTGCAGATTAAACTATACAGTAAATATATGATTCTGTTCCCACTAGAATTTCTGTACATCTCATCAGTAGTTTGAGATTATTACAAATCATAATAAAAAATTGATATGGGGGACAGTTTGGTAGGTCCCCAGTAAAGTTTAACTTTAATATAAAAATATGGAGTACTAGAATTCCTAGAAGTGCTCAGAAAATACTTTAGTTTTAGTTTTAGTTTTGTGCATGGCAAATACAGCTACTTTAAAAGTAGCTGTTTATCCATTTTTTTCTGTCTGCTTGTTCCTGTAGCTCGTTTACTAATGAGATGCAAAGAATTGAAATGCAAATAAGCAGAGGACTGTGCTCCAAAATTCTTTCCTACTACTGTGCTCTACAGCAAGTTGCTCTGAATACTTAGTGTGTGCTAATTACATGGCCAATCTCTGGAATTTCTTCAGTGTTCAGCTGTTTTGCAGGCTCACTGAAATGGGTCAGAAACTTCTTTGGAAGTAAGGACAGGGTTTTGGACATTTTTAAGGCCAGAACTTGGATTTGAATTTATTTTTTAATTAAACTTAAGTCAAGAATTGCATTATTTTTTCACCTTTTAAACATATTTGATATCTCAGAGTGATAAATGTCAATTTATGAATTATTTCAAATTAATGAGAAATTTGAGTATTTGTTTTTTCTGAACTTACAAACCAGCATATTTAAGTTAGCATATTCCTGTGTTTGGTAGAGTTGCCCAGTGTGAAGTCACAGATATTTCTGAATGAAAAGTGATTGTAAAAAATAAGTCAGTGTTGGAAATTTCGGGTTTCCCCATACATATTTTCCTTCTGTCTTCAATGTAACAGTAAGGTCTGGGAGGAAATACACATTTCCAAGTACGGGCTCTGAAAAAGTTCTTGCTTCTAGATTAGTTCTGTGTTTTGTAAAGTACTGAATGCGAAGCTTTGTTCTTCTCTGCCTGGTGAGAATTGAAATATGAAGTCAGTTTTCTTTCACAATGCCTACATGCCTACAAGTACTTCAGAGAAACAAGATTGCAAGCTTTGAAATGAAACTGCTATTTAATTTTACCACTTTGAAATAGGAAACAGATGAAGGTGAGAAGTGTAATGAAGGTAAAGATCTTCTTCTCAGACTTGTTACTAATGTTCCCTGTTGTAAGCCTTTGCGTGGTGTATAAAGAGGAGATATATTTTTGGGTATAGTTTGAGTTATTTAATGCTTTTAATAAGGTGTTCTTCTGAGTTGCACTTTATTGAATGTGATTTGAGTGTGTTAAGCAAAGAGAATAGTGTATCTTCAGCCTACTTTTTGAGCATTCTAACACGTAGGTCAGGGTAAAGTGATATTTGTATTGTAGCTGCTCTGAAAAAGTGAAGGAAAAACCTGAAGTGACCATAGCCAAAAGAAGGAAAAAAGTGTTCTTATTTGGATCCAAAAATTGATTTAAAGGTCTCAGCCTTCTCAAGCTTACTTTGCTGCAGTCATCATACGCTCTATTTCTCCTCTAGCTATCTATGTCTGTCATATGAACTTTTTTTGCACTGCAAAACCATCTGTCTTCTACAGCTGTGGCCAGCACTAGTTCCACATTCAAAGTAAAGAAGTAACTCTGTTTTCCTAACTCCATTTTTCTTCATCTTATGATGAAAGATTACTAAGATAAATGAATTAAAATTGTTTATGAATTAGATCTAAGTAATTTTCTAGCCTTTTTAAAATTGGTTTTACAATAACCCAAAGAAAGAAACAGGTACATATTGGAATTCATGGCCTATTTGGACTTCAAGTCCCAAAAGGAAAAAAAAGAGTAAACTCATGTGAAAATGAAAACTAGAAGATAATTTATATAAAAGCTATAATTAGTTATATATCTTTTCTGTAGTTTATAAACCTGTGAATTTATAGCTATAAATTTATAGCTATAAAATTAAAAAAGCCCTTGCATATCTTAATTCACTGAAGTTAGGACATTTCAAAATTTTGCCATTGCAAATCTGTACAGTTGCTCTAACTTCACAGTTCCATATTTTACAATATTTTATTTTAGTCTGTAGTTACTATTCTTGACTATCATCTCATTTTTCCTCAAATCTATTCCAGTCTGAATTAAAATTTTAATACACATGAATACTCATTAATTCCACTCATGGTATGAAAATCTAGGAGTTGGAAATATGTGTAGAGTATCAGGCTGCTCTAGGGGGCTAGTTTAATTTTTTTTTTTTCACTAATTAGAAGCTATTAAAGTCAGGTTGATTTTTGTTTTGTCTTTTTTTCCCTTTTTAATTGGAAATGGGAAGAAAAAGTGATGCCTCGTTTATGGCAATTCATTTTAGGAACTTGAGGTCTTAAATATTTATAGAATTAACCTTCCCTTTTTCCAGGATTGAAGCATATAGATGCATGCTCTTGCTACTAAGCTATGGAGCTTTTAGATTCTTCATCTTGGTTAAGAGTCTTTTTCTCCAGAGGCCAGCATTGGGAATGCAGTGGTACGGCAGTCATGGATTTCTGTGAGGAAAACTTCATGTCTTTTCTGTGCTGGTTGGTGCACTCAGTGACAATAACATCTTATGTTGTTGAGCAATGACTGAGAATTCTCAGTAAATAAACTCACAAAACTGTTAAAGCCCCAAGTGTCTCACATGTAACATCAGAAGATGGCTTGTTCTTTCTCAGAAGCTTTTTGTTTTCAGAGTTCAGGCTGGGAGCCATGTTTGCTCTGCCATGCTCTCCTGTAGTTTTAGTGTCTGTGAATAGAACATTGGACCCGCAGAGATTTCTTCTTGTTCTTTGAATATTAGATTTTGGGTACATGAAGGACTAAACAAAAAATGGAGAAGATCTTCACAAACTGTGCTTGCTGTATTTTTGACAGTTCATTTTTTCCATTCTTGCCCCACAGTTTCAGTATCTCAGTACACAAGCCCCTATATTTTTAGGATCTAAGTAAGAATTTATTTTTTAAATATAAATTGACATATTAAGGTCTGTAGTCACATCTGGCAGTGATTTTTGGTAACCATCCAATTGGAACAGTGGTGAACCTTCAAACATACATTGTCCAGTCCTCATCAGTGTTTACATAACTAAAACAATGTATGAAAATTATCATAATTAATACTTCAATTGTAATTAGTAATTTAATTTTTTTCCTCAATAGCGTTTCTAGAAAGCTGTTACAATTCTGTACCTTGTATCTTTTAATGATGTGGAAAACAATGTGACAGTTTTATCTACCTTATTCAGAGGCATACTTGGCAGACAACTGCATTAGGAAAATTTCAATATAACAGTTCAAACAGATCATGATTGCAGAGTTTCCCCACCCTTACCTTGTAGTGGGAGGAATTGTTAATACATCCCCACTTCTCACTTTCTGCACATATAGGGACTCCTTACCAAAATGCACAAGTTCTTTCTACTTCAAAGAAATGTGGTGCAGGAATGGATCATAGCTCATCCTTAGCCTAGCTATGAGGGGTTTCACGTCCTACAGACAGTTCAAGCTACTATTTTATCTCTTTGCTTTTTTCTGTGTTTTAGATTTGTTGATCTGAAAATTGGGAATTTTATTCCATCAGTCTTATTTATGTATATATTTCCTATATGTAGGACTTCTTTGGATGCACTTTTGTTTTTTCTCTCAAGTTAAAATGGAAGGTGAATGACTTGAGCACACATGAACTGTATATATTTTTGTCAACTCTCAGTGCAGCTTACTGGAATCAGTGTTACAAACCGAACTAAGATGAAACATTTAACTATGCTTCCAGGATTTATTGCCAGTGGATCTCTTCAGTTACTGGAGTTGTCAGTAGAAATACTTACAGGAAAAGCATCCACTCCATTACTGAATGATTGAAGGAACATAGAGTTCTATGTTTAAAAAAAAAGCAAACCAGCAAAGCTGGTGATGAATGAACTTAGTAATTTATTAGCCATCATGAAGCTTAGTTGTATCCACTGTAATGCTTCTTTCTGATGGTCTTTGCACTTTATCTGAGGGAGAGCTTTTTTTAAAGTTGATAAGTAGATTAATAATTATTTCTTTTCCACTTTGTTTTAAATTTGAACAAATTGTGTAAATCATGGCTTAACTCTTCAAGTCATTGTGTGTGTATACATAAGCATACAAATAGTATGTCCTATGTGTAGAGGCCCACAAAGGAACTAGGAAAGTAATTCACCAGGAACTGTAATGATGGGACAAGGAATAATGGGGTCAAACTGAAAGAGTGGCAATGTAGGTTGGCTATATGGAGGAAATTCTTAACTGTGAGAGTGGTGAGTCACTGGAACAGGTTTCCCAGAGAAGATGTGGATGCTCCAACCCTGGCAGTGTCCCAGGACAGGTCGGATGGGACATTGAGCAACCTGGTCTCGTGGGAGATGTCCCTGCTGAAAGTTGATGATCTTTTAAGGTCTCGTTCAACCCACGCCATTCTATGTGTATATATTAGATACATGTCAAAGATATCTGGAGAGTGTAAAAAGATTGGAAAGGTCTGTTGGATTGCAGAAATTAGAGACATAAGTAGTTTTCCATCTGGATGACTTTTGCTATTGCTTGGTTGTATTGTCTCTAAATTAATCAGTCAAGTCTCACTGAGCAGAAACTTTCATGCTTTCCCCTTGGAATCTGTACTGGAATCCTAAAATGCCTGATTGAGTAACTTGTACTTTTGCTGTCTCCAGGTTATCTTTGCATTCTTACTTCTAGTGCTGGTGAAGACTCAAGGTTTTACATAAAAACCCGTATATATTATGTGAATACTAAGCCACTTTGGGCTTTGTATGTTTCCAAATTACTGCTTGTTGAGTAAATTCTGCATGTACTCTGAACTGTGCCAAATTAAATTCCTCCAGTTTATAATGTCAATTTCGCTGTTTTCTTCACTCCTTTCTTTTTCTGGTACCTGACTTATTATTGAAAAAATTGCACAGAGAAAAAATGTTTACTGATTGTTCCTTGGCGTGGGGAATATGTACACATAATCTAAAAATGGAGACATAAATATTATCATGGTTATTTTTCTTTAGTAGTTTTTTTTTGTATATTTTCTTTAACATGTAATGATTTTCCCTGTGTATTTAAATAAATATCAAAAAGTTGATTGGTAATTTCAGTTTTATTCTGGTGGCTGTCAGGGCTTTGTAGACTTAGGACTTGACTGCTTTCCTTTTTCCTTTTCCTTTTCCTTTTCCTTTTCCTTTTCCTTTTCCTTTTCCTTTTCATTTGTTTATTTATTTTTTTTTGAAAATCAGTATTTCACCTAATGGAAAAGCATCTGTAATTCCATTCTGCTAGTGTTTTTTGTGGAAAGGTAATAAAGCAAAACCAGATAAAACCCTTTAGCTGCTGGATAGTTTTCCTTCTTTCAGATTAAGTGTAGCTCTTCTCGTATTACAGCATGCAGTGGTTAGAAGACCATTTAAGTTAAGGTATTAGGAATTTCTTAAATGCATCACTAAAAGTTGTATTTTTTCCTAATAAATATCTTTTATTTATTGTGTGACCGCCTCAACAAAAAAAAAATTCAAAGTTTGTGTCACCAGGTTTCTTATTCTTTCATGAAAAGATTTTGGTTATTGCTCTTTATCTTGTTTTGCTTATTATCAACACTGGGGGGAAAAATGTACAATGTGTTACAAAGATGTCCTAAGTTCACGGCCCCAGGCTGAGGTTATGTTTTTAAGGAACATGTTTTATAATGCATTTCAAAATTCTTTGTAGTTTAAAAAAAAAAAAAAAAACGGAATATTTATTCTTAGAGAGAAGCATTTACCAGCCTAGTTTAAGAGCTGTGTAATCTGTGTAAAGTGTTACCTTGTCTTGAAGTTGGTTTTGGAACTGATCTTTTTGGAAGAGGGTTTGTTTTGCATTTTCCCCCCTTAAAAGAAGCAGTGATACCTGCTTGAATATTGTTTCATTTAAATTGAGTATTTTTTTTTATTCACTGTTTTTAATTATATTAAAGTGCACAAGGTGACTATTACTGTAGTGGAAATTTGATGTAGTTTTAAAAATCAGACTTAAAAAAATACTTTCCCTTTTACAGGGTTACCAGGGAATGGTTGATGGAGGTGATAACATTGTAGAAGTTTCATGGGAAAGTGTTTCAAGTATCCTGCAAGTGGTAAGTGCTAGAGGGGGGAGAGTGGGACCCAAAACGTCTTTATTCAAACAAAAGAACCAAAATTCTAGATCCAGGCAACTGCTTTAATTACGTATTTGAATTGTGTGATGACTGAGTGACCAGCATGTACCACTTCAGCAGAGCCTGATTTCTGCAGTGTGGATGGCTGACACTTGCTAAAGATCTTGGTGTGGTCTTGAATTTGGAGCCTAGAAATAATCTTGAAAACCTTTGTTCTAGATTTGCAACATCACATGTCATTAGCTTCCTAAAGCCATATTGACAAATCTATATTTAATAAAAAAGACATTATAGGGCCAAAACATGAAACAGCTGTGTTTTGTAAGGCAAATAATTTCTTACGAAACCCTTTCGGCTTTCTGTGTAAGTGGATTTAGAATTATAGTAACGGATGTAATTACAGTGCAGTTCTGCAGAGCTCAGTACTGCTGATGACTTGGTACATTTTTATTACAACATTCTGCAGTGTGGCCATTTGGCTCTGCTCAGCTTTTGCTCAGCATGGTGGTGTTGTTACCTCTTCCAGAGCAGGTGCTATGCTTGGCGAAGAGGCCTTACTGCTTGCCAAGCTTTCTGAAAACTACCTCCAGGTGAAGCGTGGGTTTCTTTGGAGTTTTTTGTAAAGTTAATGAACATAAAGCAGTTAGCAGAGACAATTTTTTTTTTTTAAACCAATGCCCTGGAGTACTGTAAGGTATTTTGTCTCCTGTGTTTGGTTGTTTTTCTTTTCTTTTTTCCCCCCATGTCTATCTTGAAGAATCTGTAAATAGAACCATATCAAGTTGACAGGTACCTATAAGGATCATAAAACTAAATAGTATGGCTAAGAGCATCATCCAGGTGCATCTTACAATGATGAGAAAATTGCGTTCTCTTGGCCAAGCCACACAAGAGCATAGGCAGGAGCAGGATGTAGGCTCCTGTATGTGTGTAGGTAAAAGAAAAACATCTGAGCTTTATTGCTGGTAATTCAACAGACCAACAATGAACTTCAGCATGTATCTTACATAATGTTTTGATGTTTTGATGAGAAAGGTTTTTCAGCCCATTGTATATTTCTGTTTATTCAGAACAGGTAGCATTTTGTTTCAAGTACAGTTTCTTCCCTCTTGCAGCTGTTTTTTTCTTATTATGAAAATACTTAGTTTTAGAGACATTTTTTAGTCCTGATTTTTTTTTTTTAACATCTCCGTGTGTACACATCTATGTTTTTATCTGGAGACAGCTGAATTCTGTTCCACTTTGTTATTTCTTTCCAGTAGCAGCTATGCAACATAGATAGCAAACTGGTCTGAGAGCTGAAACATCTATTGATAGGGTAAATTGTGTCAGTACAGCCACTGCAGATTTGAAGTTGAAATTTAGATGGATGTGACAGATTTACTACAAGTTAAAGTGAAGGGGATGTTTATGCAAAAATGACGTGATCATCTCCAGATTTGTTTGCAGGAAAAAGAAAAGTTTTTTCAGTCTTAATTCATACTACATTTCACTGTGACAAAAAATAAGGCAAAAATTAGACTTCTTGAGTGACTGAACAACATAAACATAGAGGATGTGTAAATAACGTGTGTCCAGCAAGACACCAGCAGTTTTCAGTAACAGGTCAGTTCAGTTATTTTTAAAAATGATCACCACGAAAGCTTCCAAAAGAAGCTTTTAAATTCATGTTAATAAATGCAGCAGATAATCAATAAAACAGAAAATGTAGCATTAGTCTGATCTATAAGGAATTAAAGACAGTTATTTTCATAATTCTATGGAATGACAATGAATGCTAATTTTGAATTTCAGGGATACGTTTTTTCTCTTATTGTTTCTGTATCTCATGATATTAGGGGAAAGAATACCACACTGAGGCAAATTAATCTGAATACTTAAGTAGTTAGTATATCACTTTTGCCATTAAATATAAGTAACAACCTATTTATTGTAATAGTGCTACAATTAATCTCATGTAATTTAACACTTTCCTTCCAGAGTAGCTCTTTATCAGTCATTTTTGAGTGGTATTTTTTGTTTTTCCCCTGTGTGTGTATCTGCTCTTGAACATAAATTCCCACAGGTTTGATAACACTTTGTTCGCCGTTACTTTACCGCACTGTAGAATTATAAGACGGAGGTTATGCTACAAGATTCATCACTAATCCACCTTAGAAACGTGCAGTGATATTGACTGGAAATGAATATCGTTAATGCTGTTGTCCCCTTGCCTAGGGAGGCACGGTGATCGGCAGCGCGCGCTGCAAGCCCTTCCGCACGCGCGAGGGTCGCCTGCAGGCCGCCTTCAACCTGGTGCAGAGGGGCATCACCAACCTGTGCGTGATCGGCGGCGACGGCAGCCTCACCGGGGCCAACCTCTTCCGCGAGGAGTGGAGCGGGCTGCTGGAAGAGCTGGCACAGAAAGGTGAGCGTGCGCCTTCCGGCTCCGGTCTGCAGGGAAGGGATGAAGCCCAGCCGCAGGCGCGCCGGCTGTATCCGGGGGGTGTCTCTAAAGTTTAAAAATCAAATGCGTTCATTCTAGGAAATCGCGCGGTTCTTCGTAAAATAATAGCTTTTGGTTTCTGTACATCTGCTCAGGCGTATCATGAAGGTCCAAACAAGGCCAAAGAAGTTACTGGGCAACAGTATGAGTGGCTTTTTTCCTCTGTTATGAATCACTTTCAGGATCTGAACTTCTTACCTTTTGCTTGCAAAGCCCTATGCCCTCATATCCTATCTGAGGTGGTAATTCCTTTCCTGCAACAAGCTACAAATTTTTATGTTACTAAATTATGATGCTTTCCTGCCTTTGTGTCACTGTTTGTTTAAGATCAGAACATTAAGTGGCTGTTGACAGAAGTACAGCCAACCCAGTAGTTGTCTTTGATAGCATCCAGGAGAATGTATAGGGAGGAGTAAAGAATAAAATAATGCTGTGTTGATGCTATGTGTTGCTCATAATACATGAATACTCTGATAGGTTCCATCCATTTCTGTCTTCGGGGCTTCCTGAACCAGATGCTGTTAGCCCTCCTTAATGAATTTCTCTTCCGTGAATATATACAGTCTACTTGAAAGCATACTTGAATGCTGAAAACACTGTGTAGCAAGGCATTCTGCAGCTTCACTGAATAATGAAGATTGTGAAGAAACCTCTTCTGTTTATTTTGGTCCTGCTGGCTTCTAGATCATTTGATGTCCGTAGTTTCTGTGTTAGAATAAACCATGAATGATGAATCCTGCTTCCTCTCTGCATGTCACTTGAGATTTTACAGCTGTCTTATTTTCCCTTCATCATCTCTTTTTCTAGATGGAAGAGTCCTAGTTTGCTTAGTTGTTCCTTATATGTAAGTTCTATATCTTTGATCATCTTTGTTGCCCTTCTCTGAACCTTTTCCAGTTCTACCCTGTTTTGAGGTGGGGAGGACCACAACTGCACCCAGTATTCAAGATGAGGGCAAACCATGGATCTACACAGTAGTATAATGATCTTTGTTTTGTTCTCTATGCTTTTTCTAATATTTTCTAATATTTTGATTTTTTTTTTCTGCTATTGAGCATTGAAGCTGATTTATTAATGAAAACAGCATTATTATATTATGCTGGAAATAGTGTTACTTTGTTTGTGATGTTAGGGTACATTTTTTTCATGTGTCTTAGTTTGCATTTATCTGCAGTGAATTCCATCTGATACTTTACTGCTCACTGTGTCTTGCTAGTCTTCTTCATTTCTTCTCAGACACTCCATATGTTTAGATCCCAAATAATTCAGTTTGATCGGTAAACTTTGGCACTTTGCTGCTCATTCCCTTTTCTAGGTTATTGCTGAGTGTGTTGAACAGTGCAAATCCCTGTAGAACTCCATTGGTTACCTTCCTAAGATAAAAGCATTTGTGTTTATGACTGTCCTCTGCCTCATATTTTTTTATCCTCTGTTTCACATTATTTGCTCTATGAAAAGCCTTCTGTCTTATGCAGTGACTGCTTAGTTTCCTCAAAATCCTTTGGCAAAAGACTTTGTCAATGGCTTTTTAGAAATCTAAGTAGAATATGTCAATCAGATATTAAGTCACATTTGGAACTCTAGAAGAGGTTTGTGATGCATGGTATACATTCATAGAAAACGTTTTGATTCTTTGTCACAATGTTCTATTTATCTTCATGGACATTAGTTATATTTTTCATTATGATTTCTGCTGGTTTTTTTTCTGTAATGTAGACATTAAACAGACTGATACATAGTTCTTGAATCTCATATTAAAAATTTGGCATTATATTTACTACCATCCCATCCACAGATACTAAGGTAGTTTTAAGTGCTTTAGCAGCTAAGATATTTCATCCTTGAGATCATTTAGAGCTCTTGGATGATGCAGCATTTTCATTCCTGTCTTGGGAGACCCTGCTAAGACGTAGAATAGGAGCTTTTCTGTTCTGTTCGCTTATTAATCATGAAATCAGAGCCTTTCAGTGTTGCAAAAGAGAAATCTGCAAAAGTTGGATGCTGATTTCTAACTGTTTACATGTGCCCATAATCACATCCAGTTAGCATCCTTTTGCTTCTTCATAGCACGTTATACACTGAGACTACAATTTGAATGATACTGTTATAATTTGAAATCATCAGTTTTAAGGTTGTTTACAAAACTTGATAATTATTTGACATTTTGAGATGGCCTGAAAAGCTCTTATTTCCTTCCTTACTGTAAGGAGTTCTGTGTAGGATTCTTTTGTTTGAATGTTTGATTGGCTTTTGTTTGTAGTTTTGACTAACCTTGTTATCTAAAATATCTAAACATAATTTAATGTTTAGATATGTTTAATTTATAAAAGTAGAGAACCCAAGCAATACGTCTAATTTTTTTTTAATAGTCTTACAGTTCTTTCTCTGAATACTTCTTTACAGGAAAGATTGATGCAGAGGCTGTTAAGAAATATGCTTACCTTAACATTGTGGGAATGGTTGGATCCATAGACAATGATTTCTGTGGCACTGATATGACCATAGGTACTGACTCAGCTCTGCACAGAATAATTGAAGTTGTAGATGCCATCATGACCACTGCTCAGAGGTAAATTGTGTATATTATAGAGATAATAAATACACAGATGTTTATGCTTTTGTTTAAGTTCATTTTAGATAGGTAGGTGGGGAAATGAAAGTTTTTTTGACTGCATCTTTCAAATGTCTTTGTTTCTTTTTTGGTTAATAACTGCTTTTTCATCATTCCTGTTGTGGTAGTACTTCAAGTATGTGATCATAGAGACTGCATCAGCCTTAGGGGCAGACTTGCTTTTTAGTGTTTTTAGTCTTTTTCAGACATAGTCTGTTAGAGAACATCCAGACACACCGTGAATAGTACAAAAATAGCATGTCTTATGTAAGCTTTATTTCAGTAAGAATTAAGCAATTAAATGATTTTGTTTTTAAACGCAGCTGTATCATTACAGTTCTTTACTATGGGTCTGCATCATTTACATTTCCAGTAAAGATTCACAGCTTCTCTCGTAGCTGCCCATACATGTTTTGCAAGAAAATAATGAAAATTAGTTCTGTGTTGGGAGATTCTTGATTTTAAATACATTATTCAATGTGACAATAATTTTGTTTTCTTAATTTTTTTCTGTTTTGCTGATGAATTCTGAGTTCAGTAACCATGGTAAACACAAGCTGTTTCATGATACTAGGTTCAGTTAATTTGTTTTCTTATTTTTACAGCCATCAGAGGACATTTGTTCTGGAGGTTATGGGGCGACACTGTGGGTATGTATTGTCTTCAGCATTTTCTGTCTTGTACAGGTACAATTATGAAAGAAATCTGAACCATAAAAGTGTAATCATTTGTTCTGTTTATTAGGTATCTAGCTCTGGTTAGTGCCTTAGCCTGTGGTGCAGATTGGGTGTTTATTCCTGAATACCCACCAGAAGAAGGCTGGGAAGATTCAATGTGTGTTAAGCTTTCAGAGGTAATTTGTTAATATGTTTGAAATTCCCTGATGTCTTTGCAGGTATTTATTTGTAAGCAGTGATTAAAAGTGGGATGAGGACTTTAAGTCTTTGGTTTTGGTGTCACATAAAGTTCTCTGTGATCTTGAACATTTCTTTTCTTGCACTCTGAATGTTTTGAGGAATCATATGACCCCCTCTGGGAATTTCATAAATTTATACCTATATAAGCAATATGTGTTCATTTCCTCTGTAATTTTGATGTTAGACATTTTACTTCATCAATGAAAAGACGTGTGTGAAAGTAAAAGGTGTGAGAACACGTCATGTAGGAGTGATCAAATATAAGAAATGTTTCCTCGAATCCTAGCAGCTTAATGTAGAGCAATTGATTATAAAATTATGCTGTAAATTAATCTTTTTTTTCTTTTAACTACACGAATGTGCTTTTATTTTTATTACAGAACCGTGCACGAAAGAAAAGGCTGAATATTATTATTGTAGCTGAAGGAGCTATTGATTGTCACAACAAACCTATAACATCAGAGAAGGTTAAGGATGTAAGTGTCAACATCCTATGATACAAGATTTCAGTTCAAAAGATGGGGCTTATTGTTAACAATAACATTTCTGTAGAGTAAATCTGTTCCTGTAAGGTAGCTTATCAGACAGTTCTATTTTATGCTTGTGCTTTACTATCTAAAATTCCATACTCAAATTAAAGGACAGTGTTTTCAGTGGCAATTAATTAGAACCTTTTCTCCTTGTAACACAACACAGCCAAAACCATGTGCTTCGTGGATGCCTGAAGTGATAGTTTGAAATCAGCTCAAATCTCAATTTGTAATCCTATTTTACTTTGTATGTCTTAAAAAATTTTCAATATTGGTCTGTCTCACAGTGAAGTAATATGGTGTGCTTTGGACAAAGTCTTGTCCAAATGGTTGCTTTGCTAAAAATTTTAATTGGTGCCTAAGATTAAGAAAACTTTTAAGCTGAATTTTTCTGCTTTTTTTTTTTTTTAAAGGGGTCATTAAGAAAACAAATTGAGAAATAGTCATTGGTAGAAAGGAGCTACGATACTTTGGCTTTACCTGGGGTTTATCTGTCCTGTGACTAAGAAGTTCTGTTTTCGGTAGCTGTCAGTTTTAGAGAAATCTTTGGCTTCATTCAGAATTGCAGTTTTATGAAGTAATATTTACCACTAAGTGGTGTTAAGTGTACATGATGCTAAAATATATATAGAATAAAGATAAACCCACTGTATTTTGAAATTCTATGCAGCTTGTGGTTCAGCGGCTTGGTTTTGACACCCGAGTAACCATCCTGGGTCATGTGCAAAGAGGTGGAACCCCTTCAGCTTTTGACAGAATTCTTGTGAGTATTCCCAAAATAACTGCTCGTGGCACCACATAGGACAACTGCATTATTTATTTGGGGGTGAGATGGTTCTCTACCTGATTAACTTGACAAATCAAAGTGTTATCTCACATTAGCTGTCTGAATAGCTCAAATTCAGAGTAGTGAAGTGCTTTGTGTGAACGACTCAATGTCTAGGATCAAAATCTGAAGCTTAATCGTCTATACTTATGGGTATAAACAGCCTGCAACTTCTTCACCTTACCAAAAAGGGATTTGGGTCAGCTTGAGTTACAGGGAAATCAGGACCATTTCTGAGATTGAAGCCTTGTGCATTTCAGTGCTTGCTTGAACACTCGGACATTGTCTTGCAGGCGAGTCGTATGGGTGTGGAAGCTGTGCTTGCCCTTTTAGAAGCTACTCCAGATACCCCTGCCTGTGTCGTGTCCCTGTCTGGAAACCAGGCTGTCCGTCTGCCTCTGATGGAGTGTGTGCAGATGGTGAGGTTCTGGCAAAAAGCCAATTTATGTTATTTATTTACTACAACAGACTACTGTGTACAATAATTGCCTGTTCTCATTAGGACATTGATGGAATGGGTACAGCACTTTTCCATATTTGGGAATGAATAATGAAGTTCATGTATGTTCTTTATGTGTTACTATTTATTTGCAAACTGTCAAGGATTAAAAAATACATAGCTTCTTAATTTGTTCTAAAATTTTATCTCAGATCTTCTGTTTTTATTGTTACAACAAATTTTTCAGATGCTTGCGTCCATTTGCATGTCATACACTAATTAAGTTTTTGCACTAAAACTGCTCCATTTAAACTGTAAAAAGAAAGTGCATAATAGATATATTGGTTTCTTTGTCCCATGAAGGCTTTAGGTATTTGTTTCTACTTTCTTCTTCTCCTCCACCCTGTAATTTATGCTGTGAGAGGAGGTAGCTCATAAATTGAGGAATTGTCAGTATTCCTTTTTTTCTCTGTGGAAATATATTAATATATGTGAAATATATTAAGTAATGCAACTCCTATGTTTTTTAAACATACTGAGTAGTCAACTTGTTTTTTCAAGACTCAAGAAGTCCAGAAAGCCATGGATGAGGGAAGATTTCTTGAGGCTGTGAGGCTTCGTGGAAGGTATGGCCAATAGCTTATATCAAGTTTATTTACTGTAGAAAAGCACAGTTGCTTTGCTATTATGCTGGCATGTGACGTTTTATTTTAAATGTTTTACTAACTGTATGGTTTTATGGGTTTGAGAATGACAGGAGAGAGAAGAGTTGCCTAAATAAAATACTTGAAATTCTGCACCAAAACATGCAAAACAAAGCAAACTGTAATTCACTGCTGTGTCAGACTGTTCCTAGGCTAACTGGTCACAAAGCAAAGAGCTTCTGTGCTGTATGGGCTGACTGGTAGCAGCCATAAGTTTTTGTTTATTCATGAGTTTGAGGCCAGTCCGGTGAGGTTGTTTGTAAGTAGTTGGTAGTTTTCCAGCAGTAATGCTGGAGGAGGTATTCTTCAGTCCTGTCAGAGGAGTCGTTTCTGTTTCAAGTCATTTGATAATAAAATGCTTTCTCCCCGGTCTAGAAAACTTAATTTGGTAGCTACATAGTTGTTTCATATTTTATGACTCTTATCTTAAAGAATTCAATATTTTTCATTGTTCTCTTATTTCCAGTTTTTGCCATGTTTTGCATTTGCAATAACAATGGTGTTAATATTTCATGCCAGTTTTTTAAAGTTTCTGAAAAATTCAAATGTTCCTTTGAAATAACTATGAGTTTAAAATTTTACTATTTGATTTGCTTATCTTACTTACTCATTTGTTTAGGAGCTTTGAAAACAACCTTAACACATACAAATTGCTGTCGCACAAAAAGCCAGATGCTGAGCTTCCAAAGGTAAGGGGGTTCGTTGAGTGTGCACTGCATGTCTGCTTTTGGGATCTATTAATAACTCCCTTCAAACTTCTATTATAGCATCGTTTATAAATTAAATTTTATAAAGATGCTAGAAGCACACTAGTTTATTCTAATATTAAGTGACATTTTTTAAAGTGAAATGCTACTGTAACTAGAAAATTGCTGGAGAGGGTTTCTGTCTTAGATGTACATGTGGTCCCAATTGTTATAATGTCTGGTCCTAATAGTTACTGTTTTGCCCTCTGTTTCTTACCATGGAGAGAAGGAGGGGTGATATTTAAGATCATGATTAAGACTCTGAAAATCTTGAGATAAAGGAAAATTCTATATTAAAAGAATTCTAAGCCTTCCTTTTGAAGGGTAAAACCACTCAAGAGCAAGGGCAAATCCAGGAATTCATGGGAAGCAATACTGAGGACAGATGCATCATCTTTATGTGAAATAATAAGTCGCTGTGTATAATACAGTAATAGACATTTAGTTTTTTTGTAGTTCCTAAGATTTGTATAAGAGGAAATTTGGATTTATTTAGGAAGCAGACACTGAATTTTGTGTGCAAACAAATCTTAGACGAGATTTTTTTTTTAATTAAAAGCTTACTGAATAGTTATGTGTTTGATCGTAGTTGGTAAATAAGTCATCTCACTTGTTAATTCCTCTATTAATTATGGTTTGTGACCATTTGTTAACTTATTTGCATAATGATGTTGCTGTTACACTTTCTAGAAATCTTTTTCCCAAATATTTAAGTAATGATTACTGATGATAGCTTCCTAATATTATTAAGGAGCAAAATTTCATTGATAATACAATAAGGACCTAAGAGTGACCTTCAAGAGATCAAAGAATTCGGGATATTTTAGGTGGATATTTAACATTTTCTTTGGTGGATCAGGTGTTTGGGTGCTGGGGTTTTTCTATGCAATGCAAATGCAGGACTGTTGGCACTGGGCTTTTGTATCTTTTTAAATATACTTTTGTCATACCTTCTGTGAAAAATGTCATTAGAAGGAAATGTAGGCCACGTGTAATTACTAACTACTCAGATTTGACCATACTAACAAAATCTGTGTGCCTTCAGTAAAAGAGGTTGAATAGGAATTAAAAAGTAGATGAAATGTGCATGTCACAGGAATTGAGGAAAGAGCTAAGCTGATCAGATCAGGAGAGCCAGCTGAATGCTCTGCTTCAGCAGTGCTTCTGCACACATTATATTTTGCTGTATGTGATTACATTACACTTTTCTACAATCATTTGATTGTACCAGAACCAAAAAAAAAAAAAAAACAACAAAAAACCCCCCCTACATATACTCTGGTTTGTGTCTCTTTTATTGTGGCTTTTTGAGGGGTTGTTGTTGGTTTGGGGTTTTTTGCTCTTTTTTGTTTGCATGTTTTGTTTAATCAGATGAGATTCTATGATCATTACTTAACAGCTGTTCTGTTTTTTTTGTTTGGTTTTTTTTTTTTTTGGTTCTTATCTTCCAGAATAAAGCTAAATAACTTCTACCTCTTCTGCAGAACCAAATTGTTACAATTGTCATTCAGAAATGTTTAAAAACTTCTATAATCAGAAAATGTGTGGTGTTGGGAAAGATGCTGAGTGCTCCTGTTTGCTAATGTGTTGTCAACTGCTTGAAAAACCTGGCCAATAGCTTAATTTTAAAACTTGTCTCTTCCACTCTGTGTTGTACTGATGATATACACAAAAATACTGTGGTACTAGAATCAGTTCCTACTTTTTTTTTCCCTTTTGCTGTTGTTGGTGTGTTTGCAAAAAAAAAAAAAAAAAAAAGTTTTAGTAACATGAAGGTGGTTGAGTAACAGTGGCCAAAGTGGGTGGAACTCGGAGCAGCATGCTCTAGTGAAAGGTGTCCCTGGCCATGTTAGGGGGTTGGAATGAGATGATCATTATGGTCCTTCCAACCCAAACCATTCTGTGATTCTATTCTGGGTTAGAATATGAAAACCTGAATAATTTAACTTGTGAACCAAATGAAATTATGATGAAGTCTTTTCTAGGAACAAACACCCGGGGTTTTTTTGTCTTTCTGATATTCTGCACGTGGGGAAATGTGTCTGGACCTTCCAGTTAACTTCCAATTATCAACATTGTTTAGGAGCTTTGAAATTTCCTTACCTGCATTCCAGTATTTAGCAACTGCATATGATGTACAAATAAACCATTGTATAGAAATCAAAGTCCTTACTAAATGTTATTTTTATCTTGCAGACTAACTTTAATGTGGCAGTTTTAAATGTTGGTGCTCCTGCAGCTGGAATGAATGCCGCAGTGAGGGCTGCAGTGAGAGTTGGCATGACTGAAGGTCACAAAATCTTTGCTGTCATTGATGGTTTTGAAGGGTTCGCTAGAGGGAAGGTCAGTGTCATTCATGTGTGTGCATTACCAAGTGCTATGTACCCCATCCCACACCACCACCTTTTTTCATGTGCTTGGAAGGTGTGTTCTGTCATAACTGCTGAGGGAGCTGGTTCTGTTAAGTGCTTTGATTTCATAAAGATCTATAAAACCTAGATTGTAACTGTATTTCTCAGCTATTTTAAGTCTGTAGAGTCATTTATGCTGAGTGTTACTAATCACGTACTGCAGTGCTACAGAATCAGTTCAGATGAATCCTACCTTTGAATTTTGGTCAATGTTTAGCATATTGTAGTTTTTTTCACAGAGTAGCAGAATAATCTCTGATTCTGAACAATGAGTTGTTGTACATGTATTCCTTTGCTGTAAGAAGTTTTATAATGGTGCTTATTGGGGGGGAGGAAGCTTTTTTCCTTAGTTAAGTTAGATTCTTCTATTACCCTGTTTTTAAATGTTATGCAACAGTTGGTGTACTGGAGAGAAACTGAATGCAAGAATAATGATTTCTGTGCCTGGCTGGAGCCACAGATCCCAAAACTTACTAGCTTTAGATTTTTTTGCTTCACATTCAGTAGGAGAGGATGTGAAAATAGGATTGAGATATGAAACACAAAGACAGAGTTCATCTTGGTCTGAAAGAAGAAAGAACAAATGTATTAGAAAGGGATTGTAGTATTTCAAGAGAAATGGAATTAAACTCTCGATGCTGTTTTCTTTCTGGGCCTCATTTAGTTTTAGTGATGTCAGTGCCCAACAACTTGTTCCAACAGCTTTTCAGTAAATAGTACCTGGTGTTTGCTGCAGTTCAAGAGAAGTAATTGGATAATCACTTAACAAAATCTCCTTTTTTACTTTTATTCAAAGATTAAGGAAATTTCCTGGGGAGATGTTGGAGGCTGGACTGGTCAAGGAGGATCAATTCTTGGTACAAAACGGTAACATCAATATTTTTGTCAATTGATAAGATGTACTGTAGTGCTTTATATAACCACTGTGTTATTCCATGCTCCTTTCTTTCCCTAGAGTGTTTTGTACATTGGGGTTTTTTTGAGTTTGTTTTTGGTTCAAATCCTAGTGTTCCAGCTTGGCTATCTTTATTGTACTGAACTAGCTCTGAAGAGTAGGACTTGGGACCTTAGCTTAAAAAGTTCCTGGTGTCCTTACACTTCTAAAGGATTTCAAACCTGCAATTTCTTTGCACTTGACATGATTGGTTATTGTTTGTCTGGAAGAGTTACTAGTATGGATAAATATGTAAAATAAAAACTGTTATGTTGCCTGCTCACTTTATGGTTTCAGCTTAGTAATGAGTTCTTAGTGCTTCAGAGTCTGTAAATTGTTTTTATTTTTCTTTTGATTTAATGATTTTTAGTACTCTTCCTGCAAAGTATTTGGAGAAGATTGCTGACCAGATGCGCACTAACAACATTAACGCCCTTATGGTTATTGGTGGATTTGAGGTACACTGATATATCTAATTTTGTCTAAGTAGAGTAGAATTCCTAACAAAATTAATAGTCTGTTATGATTTTTACCCAGTCTTCATGTAAGGTGCATTTGGCTCTATGTGTATTTGATACATGACAGCATTTAGAATCAGAAGTGTTGTCAATCAGTGGTTCTCTGGAAAACTGGCATTCAAGACAGTGACTAGAACTGCTGAAACAGAAGTGCTAAATGGATAAATGAGATGAGATAGTGTTACAGTTTTTTGAATTAAAATAAATTGCTAACTTCTGTAGTGCAAGTGCCAGTCTATACTGTATCAATACTTAGAACATACTTGCAGAAGTTCTTGACTCTTAGTAGAAACTGCACTATGGTTCCTTATTTAAGCCACTCTTCTCACATAGTGCATGTCAAAATCTCAAAATCTGTAATGTATCTAAAGAAGCTTTTTTTTCTTTTTCCTGCATTTCAAGTTTGCTTTGTTTTTAAAAAACAACTTTTGAAATTTTGATTCAGGAAAGTATTTTGCCTACTCTTTGCAGAGAAGAATGTGTTCATTGCTTCTTGATAAAGAATGTATCTTCTTTTTTTGTTCGAACTTTTAACTGTGACCATAATTCAGGAATATTAAAATGTTTAAATCAGGAGTAACAGTACCTGAAGATTGGGGAACTAGTTTGTTTTGTTGGAAACTAACTTTTTGTGTCTAAATTATTAATTTTCAAGAGAAACATATGTTATATTTATTGTTTTCAAATGTATGCCTTTTTCTAATGCTTTCTTTTTTGTCTGTGTTAGATTTTAGTGGTTCCTTAGTGCTCTGACTTGCTGAAGTGTGCTGTGGTAGAAATGGCTCCCCCTGTGGCCCTTCTCATTTAATCACTCCCAGCTCTGCCCTTACTTTATTTATCCTAATTTTTCACCCGATGCCTGTGCCCAACAGGCTTACCTTGGACTTCTGGAATTGTCAGCTGCCCGGGAGAAATATGACGAATTCTGTGTTCCAATGGTTATGGTTCCTGCAACTGTATCCAATAATGTACCGGGTTCAGATTTCAGCATTGGTGCAGATACTGCTCTGAACACTATAACTGATGTAAGTCTGCTCTGGTGTGTGCACATACTAACAAAGCACTTGTTTAAACTTATTCAATTGGCTACAGCTGGATATTTTTGTAGACCAGAACTTTGGAAATGTGATCTGGGAAATTATAATTACTTGGTATAGCCACAGTCATGACACCACTTTAGAAAAGAGGAAGTCTAGGATCCCAAATGCTTCCATTTAATTTCTGCTGAAATTACAATGACCTCTACATTTTTTAACTGTAAGATAAGACGGCATCTGTTGTTGTATAAGAAAGAAAGAAACCTAAAGATGAGACTTGGATCATTTGCACTATACAGGGAAAAAAAAATACCCGTTTATAATATGTAGAGTTGTAGTATACCCAGCTGCAACAAACACTAAAGGAAAGTTGCTCTGTTAAGGAGATTCTTAGTTATGTAGCATCTTTACTCCTTTAAGAGAATATATAAAATCCAAATTTGTCTAACAATAGGCAATAAATTACATTTATTCTGCTAGTAGCAGATTTAATAAAAAGAGACGTGTTAAGAAGTATTTTAAAAAATCAAATACAGTAATACAACATAAAGTAAAAATTGAATGTTTAATCTCTTATGAGGAAGAAACTTCTCTGCTTTGAGTGTGATAGAGCATTGGAGAAAGCTGCCCAGGGAGTTTGTGTAGTCTCCTGTGGAGAGAATCCAAACCCACTTGGATTGTTCCTGTGTCACTTGCTCAGGTGATCCTGCCTTGGCAGAAGGTTGGACTACATGATATCCAGAGGTCCCTTCCAACCCCAGCCATTCCTCAGTTCTCTAATACTTGTCTCAGCTGAACAGAAAGCATAGTCAGTTGGACAAAAAGAGTTTCATGTTGCTTCTGAAAATTAAATGACAGTTCTCTTATCACTTAAATGTAATTTTAAAATTTTACTTGTGATAGCTTTTTCATTTGAACGGTTTTCCAGATGCCACCAATTTTGAATGCACTACCATAACTTTTTTTCTTTTTTTTTAAACGATTCAAGCATAGATAATTTAAACTTCCTCAAAAGAAACCCTTCAGTTAGGAAATACTAATTTCCTGAAGTATGGCCTTGAATAAGACTGTAAGCTAACTAAAATTCATTGAGTGAATTCTTTATAGACAGCTTGGGTTATAAATGTTGATGTTGTTTCCAGTTCTGGTAAATAAAAATATCCCTCCAAAATGACTGATCACGAAGTAAGGTGAGTAAAATGATTGTGCATAACATCTGCTTTTCTTCTTCTCTTGTCTTCATAAACTTTGTTAACCAAACTGACTTCTTTTTATAGGTTATTTCGAGCAAAGGGGATACATCATAGTCAGTCTGTGTTGCTTTCATTTGCTTTCTGTTTAGGTTTCTAGGTATCATTTGCCTTCATTAGGTAAAATGTTTGTATTTCCATATTTTCAATGTGGTAGTTGAAAACTTTTTTTTTTTTTGCGAATGGCTTTCTTCTGGTTGTTTTGCATTTAATTTTGCCTAGATTTTTCTCTAGATTAATTATGAAAAGTAGTGGCTTTGCAAGATTTATATTCAGTTGAGTGGAATATTAAATTTGAGTTGACTTTTTTGTGTTGGAAGGAGCAGACTTTTGCCTTCGGAAAGCATTTCTGCTTGGTATCTTTTCAGTTTCTGCTCTGATTGTTTGAACATGATTCACCAAAACTCCCAGTAAAAAATACATCTTTTCATTCTTGTGCCATGCTCACGTCAGGTGCAGTAACAACTGTGCCCCATGCTCAATACATCTCATACAATTGACTGTGGTAAACAAAAGTAGGAGGTGGACGTGAATATCCATTTTGTGTAGTTTATAGATCGTTTTTTATTCCTGTTACCCCAGTTAGGTCAATAAATGCATCATAGTTTACAGTGCCCTCAGAGCAGTAGAACCTCTTCTGAACACCAAATTGTCATCACACTTAGCTTTTCTCTGGTACTGTTCTTACTTGTGTGATTTGCCTACCTCTAGTAAGGTAAGTACAGTTGTGCTGGTAATGAGGGATTGTTGCTGTTTGGCATCATTATAGACACTTGTCAGTTGTTCAGACTTGTCAAGCCGTGTAAATAGTACCCTGAAACATTTACTGATAAATCTGTTAAAATTCTGCATTTAAAAAAAAAACAATTAAAAACAGACTTACAGATACATAATTTCTGAAATAGAGATTAGTAAAGAGTGTGCTCCTCACAAAGACATAAATAGTGGATACGTTTCTCAATAACTAATTTAGATTCTATAACAGATCATGGGACCCTTTCAAAATCTTCCTTTTTTTCCATTTCTGTTTTAAAATCTTGGCTTCAGATTTGATTTATCTTTTGAATAATGTTTTAAATTTATGATAAACTGTATTTTTCACTTCACTTTTCAGAATATTGGAAAAACTGCTAATGAGAACATAAATATAAAATACGTGGGAAAAGCTGGATGTTTCTACCTGAGGAGTGTATGCTTAAGGCTGATATATATAGGCATACAAAGTAAACCTTTTTGGATTGCAGGATAAGAACATGAACTTCGAATTTTCTATTAAATGAAGCATCACTAAAATAACTAGCATAATAAAAATACCTATATTCTCAAGTACGTTGCTAATTCAGTGAAATTAATAGGATGTTATTTTGGGTATCAGACCTCAGGAATGTGATAACCATGAAATGAAAGGAAAAGGTATCAGCTAGATGAGAATAATGGAACCTGAAAAAAGGAGAGGCTAGAACTTTCTATGGTGTTTCTTTGACAATCTGACTTTTTTTTCATCAAAAGAAAAGGGGGTATAGACTGATGATTTGATTTTGTGGGGAAAAAAAAATCAGGCATCCCCCGAGGAGCAAAGAAAGCTATAGTCAGATGCCTTAAGGCAGTCTCCACACATTTCCCGTGGAAAACATGCCTGTAGCCTCCCAGTAGCATATGTGGCTCCACATTACTCTGAACTAGGAAGCTGAAAATGAGCCCTGGCCACTAGCTAACCTGTTAATTTTTCATCTCCTTCAGTCCTAGTAACAGCTGATGTGGAGTAAGGGCAGTAACTCCATCCCCTTCAGTAGCCATTTGTATTTAGATCAGCTTAAAGTCAACAAACAGTAATCTTTGCTTGACTGCATGAATTTTTATAAAGCATCCTTGGTTATGTTCATTATGGCAATAACCTTTTTAGTAATACAAATCCAATAAAAGGAAAGGAAATTATTAAACCACTTTATTAACATAGTGCAGTATCCCTCTATGACCTTACTGTAGTAATTAAAAAAAAAATACTAGCACAGAAGTGATCAGTTATTTACCCTTTATATTTAAGTGACCATATATTGAAAACATTTTCATATTTTGCCACAGTGATGCAAAGATGTTGCATATAATCATCTAATGCTCATGCTTGGTGAAGGTACAGTCATTGGATATGTTGGCTGAAATCACTTGCATCAAATAAAATGGCAATATTTAATGCAAGTAAAACATATCTTAACTGCATCTTAACATACCATAAATGCAGACTAACCAGTTATGTTAGTTATTGCTCTGCATCTCCCTTTGACTTGGTTTTCCAGAAGTCTTAATATAAAGCCTTTTAGAGAATCTCAGGTTGTGCAGATCTCCAGGAAGCTATGTGGTTTTACCAAACCACTGTTACTTTGTATGTCTTGATTCTTTTAGTAGAAATAAAAGTTCAAAGCAGCCTGACTGAGCTGAGTTGGGCCAGGCAATTGCTGAAATTTCATAAGTGAAGTCTTAGTCACTCAAAAAGCAGATCCCAAATAAACCACTCCTATTTGTTGCTCCTGGCTGTACTGCTTCTCAGATCTTGGGGTCTGAAAGTGCTGTGTTTCAGCCTCAAACTGAAAGTATAGCACTCTGCCATTGCATTTAAAAAAACACATGAGAAGAGAGATTTTTAGAAAGTCTGTTTGCATTTATGCACCTACAGCCACAAGTATCCTGTCTTCTCACTAAACAGGATCTGCTCTGTCTAGGACAAAAAGCCTAGAAGGAGAACTCTCACAGGTAGAGGGTTTTCCCATAATTTTCTTCTAAGTTGTTACTTAAATCAGTCCCGATGCAGATATGCCTGGAGATAACCCCAATAGGTATCTAATTTTGATCTGCAATCAATAGTTTGCTTCTCTGAACTGACTTGAGACATCAAGAAAATGAGACTTCTGTGAACATCAGTTTCTGGGAGAAAGAGATGAAAAAGTATTGTACTATGTAATCAGGCTTTCTGGTGGAGAGCCATTACATAGGCAGTTGGAAAAATTGCCACACTTCGTGAGAGATTTTGGTTAGTTTAGATTAGAAATAATTGGAATAATGTAATGTATGCTTACTTAAAACAGCTTAAGATGCAAAATCTTAGCATTTATTTTGACATCCACTAGGAACACTTAAGCTTTTCAACATGATTATATATTTTCTATGGAGTCTTTCCAAGGACCTAAAACTGCTTTTCAAAGAGTCCTTGAACTATACTTGCAGACATTATTAACTCATCCATGTGCACATGTTCCTGGATTTTTTTAGGCCTACATCCAGTCTGTGTGCACAGAGGCAGATGTGTGATGTTGATAGAAACTTTGAAGGCATGGGTGAACCTTTTTCTCTCCTTTCTCTTGGTGGAAGTAGATACGTCTTGACTTTCTAGGATAACATAGTTTTTTTAAAAGTATCTTTCTTTACGCATTTTCTTCAAGTTGCAAGGGTTTTACTAGTTAACTTTCTGAGCTCCTTAGCATGTATCAAACTGTTATTAGTCCTTTCTTGTGGAATGATTTCCTGTCTAGCTTTTGCCATCCTTTCCTACCCAGCTGCTTCAGAACTTTCTGCTGTGCACACTTTGCATTTACTCTGTATTAACTTGTACTAATCCTCTGCATTTCTTCCAAGAGCATTGTGCCAATGCAACCCCAGTGCACTGTTGTGGTATGTACAGGATATTTCCACCCCCCCAAATAATCTCACCAATTGTATTTACTTGGGCCGATGGACAGCCACATTTACCATCACATGCCAGGAGTCATTAGCAGAGCAGTGCAAAGACAAGGAATGTTTCACTCACACTTGTACCACTGCTTCAGGCCTTTGAAAGTTGTCTGCAGCTCCAGGAGGCGCGTGCCAGCTTTGAGGAGTTTAGAGTTCCTATATGTGTGGTGCCTGCTACTATTAGCAACAATGTGCCAGGCACAGACTATAGCCTTGGTACTGACACTGCCTTGAATGCTATTGTGGAGGTAAGACTGCGTATCTTTTAAAAATTAAGATGATAAAATGCATAAGAGGATACGTAAAGACCTTGAAATGTCTGTTTTTCTTAAATAAATCAGTTACTGTGGTTTTTAATGGTTAATAGTACGGTTTTCCAAGACTGATTAAAGATTAAACTTAGAAGAAGTATTATGTTATATGCTTAATTTTTGGGTACTCTCTTTTGTTCTTCAAGTCTCCTGCTTTAGTGCTTAGGGTATTTGCTTTCGCTGAGAATCAAATATTTTGCTTTCTTTGATTTTGTTTTTATCTTACGTATTACTTGGGTAAAAGAAGAAAGCACATGCTTTATAAATAAATGCCCCATTTGTTGGATGAACTGTTGACTGAGCTCAGTGCAATAGAGCATTTTAAGTACATGATTAACACTAAACACATGAATAATCCCATAGACTCCATTAGGCTTAACATACATAAAGTACATATAAATGCATGGATAGTAGAAGCAGTTCAGTCTTGTCACTGATGTTCAGCTAAACAGTGTGTGGTCAGAACAGTCAGTGTTCTAAGTTTTGGTCTACCATAGTTTTTCCCTTAGGTACAACTGTTTTATGAGCTCTTTCAGTCCTATTTACTCTGCTTAAGACACAGCAAAGGGAACTGAGCTGAGATCTAATGCAAACAAATGAGTAAATCTTACCAGCTCTGAGTTTTATCAAACCCATCATTAGCAAACCATATAACGAATCATGAAGTAATTTGCCAAGGAATTCAAGTCCATACTACAGATCCAGGGGCTTGGGAAAAGCAGATTTGTTTTCCTGCTTTATACAATGTTCTTACACAGTGAGTGAGAAAGCTCTGGTAGAGAACTGGAAGAGCTGTGTGGAAAACAGTGTGGCCTGGCCCTTGGGAGCTGCAGTGCAGCATAGGCAGGACATGGGTACTTTACCAGTTTACAACTCCTTTAGCTTTTCCCCGCCTGACATTTCCAGAAGTAGCTAAGTCTGCTAATTGTGACTGATGCACCTTCAAAAGTGGTAACTTTGAAAACACAATAGGGCAACAAACGATTGCATATAGTGCTGCTTCCTCTTAATTGTTTTTGGTACTAATTTAATTACAGTTTTTATAAATTTCAGTAATGCTTTCAGTAAAAAAAAAAAAAAAAAATCCAGCATCATTTAAATTTTAATTGTCATTAGGATGTTTAGTTAATGCCAATAGTAGAACACTTGATTTGGTGTTTTGAACATTAGGATTCCTCATTAAGCTGGGTCAGTTCATATGAAAGCTCAACTAGCAATGGAATTCCAAAAAGAGTCCTCATGCCTTGTTTATGATGTCTGAAACTGCACCAGACTTTTGAGGTTTGGCTTTTCCAGCCTGTAGTGTAGTGTATGAATTAATAATTCATTAAAATCCACCTGTGTCAATCTCATATTTGGGTATTTCTGTCACAGTCGTTCTGAGAAAGCAAGAATAGTAGAAAGTTTCTACTCCATCTCTTGTACAGTCAAGAATAGGAGCCCTTCTAAGTAAATTTCAAGTGATTAGTCTCATAGGCAATGACTGATTTACCTCCTTGTTAGTACTTGGAGATTCTCAAAAGGCGGAAAATTTCATTCTCTTACGAGCAAATGGAAAGCCTTTTCAGAAATCTTGGGGTTTACAAATACTTTAAGTCTCTCAAAACAGTGGAAATCCTCACATGTGTATTTACTGTCTAAAGACAAGATTGTTTTATCACATAAGTTAAACACATAGTACCTGTCTAGTTTCAGGCAGCTTTTTAAAAAAGGAGTTCAATTGCTCCAGTGCTACAGTATTCTGCAAAAATTTTCCTGAAACAGTGTTTGGAAGGAGAAAGTAAAGTGCTTAGGGACACTGTAAAATCCAAGACCAGTAAAATGTCATTTTTAAAAACTGGTAGAAAGTCAACATAGACTTTTGTGATGTAGCTTGTTATGGAGATACTTTTCTGCTTGGGATAGCAGAATATCTGTATTCTGAATAAATTCATGTGAATGCTGCACTTTTGTGTGTAAGCACATAATATACATATATGCAAATACATAAATAAAATATGTATAAATTAAATCACATGTATCTTTTGCTAGCTTAACCTATATACATGCATACACTGGTCTTAGTTTTTAAATGCATTAAACTGTATTTAATATTAGAAGTTCTAGAGTTTGTATATTACATTTTCTCATGTATCAGTTAATGATTCATTCTGTGATGTGTTTGGTTATGGTTTTAAGGACCATATTTATCACAATCTGAATTTCCACCTGAAGTCGTATTTTCAGTTAGCTCAATGAAGTTCTGTTTTTAAAAAACTGTGAAACAGAAATACCTCAAATATTACAGCACTTACAGTTACTCATTCAAAAAATCAGTAAGGCATGAGGATTTTTTAATGTGACCATAATTGAGGTTGCAAGATGACAAACTTCCCAGGTACTTTCCATTTTTCTTAAATAGAACTGGTATTGGGACACTACATCAGTTTCACAAAATTCTTTCTGTCAAAAAGTGTGGTATATCCTATTTATTTATTTGTTTCTAAGACAAAGAAGAAAATATTTTATTTCTCTTACTTGCTTTCTGAAAGGAAAATACATTAATCAACAACTTTAAAATAACTTTGAATGGAATTCAAATGAATTAATTCCAGGAGGTGAGCTTGTCAGATAGATTCTTGGGTATTATTAAAACCTAAAGGTGGATAGTAAACTAGTTCCTAGATTTCTGCATTTTCCAGAGTTACCATGTTTTCCTAAGATTCCTAGGTCTTGCTACAGTGGAGTTCGCATCTTGTTATTTTCCACGTCTGCTTTAGGCAGCTCTGATTGGTGTTAATTGGTTTCATGTAAGTAACAGATCTTGAAGAGAACATTTCTTATGCTGGTCAGAATAAAGTGCAAGTGGAGATGTCAGTCTTTTTACAGTATGTATTGTACCTGTTAGTAAAAAAACAAAAGCATTTTAAAACATGCACCAGTAGTGCTTGAAAGAGTTGTATTTATGTGGAAATCATTACTGGAAAGTACTTGGGCAATACATGCTCAGGACTTAAGAAGTTCATTGAAATGGAAATGCAGTGAATTTTAATACCAATACTAAGAAGAAGTAAGCTTAAGTAATGAATAGAGTTAAAGAAGAGAAGTTTATTCATACCACAATTCCTTAAAAAGCTTCATTATATCTACTTGTTATCTTTGTTGGAAAACACAGATATACAGCTGGTTAATGCCACTACAAACCAGAATGAATTCTTGTTTCAGTATTTGCAGAAAGCAAATAACATGTTAAGAGTTGCTAGTAGAAAAACATTTTGTTTCTACCCTAGTGTTCAGTATATGATTTATAAGAAATCCTTTATTGGATAATTATTATAGTTACATGGGTTATGCCGTTTTGAAACTCTTTAAAGTTTTTTTTATAAATGAATTGTTTTTGTTACCAGTAGGTGACACAAAGTTGCATGACATAGAAAAGAGTAAGAAATGAGGGGTTTTAGTGCATACTCAGGCTGTGGTGTCTCTGAGCAGACGTGTGACCGCATCAAGCAGTCGGCCAGCGGCACCAAGCGCCGCGTGTTCATCATCGAGACCATGGGCGGCTACTGCGGCTACCTGGCCAACATGGGCGCCCTGGCAGCAGGAGCTGATGCTGCTTACATCTTCGAAGAGCAGTTTGATATCAGAGAGCTCCAGGTATTCAGCACCTTTTGCTCATTTTTCAATTGAACTAAAGCTGTTGTAGCTGAAGTAGATGGCTCGTGAAAGAAAAAAGCAGTTGAGGTTGGACCTAAAATCTGTGCTTGTCTTTTCCATTTCCTGTGCCATAACTTTATATAACAGAATGTAGACACAATCACCATTGACTGCCAAGTTCAGTAAAATGACAAAAGTAATTGTATTGGCCATTAAACACTCTTAGATGAATTGTTTCATTTTTAGTGTTCTGATTGAAATTCAAATTAAATGAACAGACCTGAGTAGTTTTAAAATAAAGCCAAAACCAGTATTTTTTCATTATGGTAGAGTTGTGCTTACAGGCTGTTCAGGACAGGAACTGACTGGTATGTCAGGTTTATTAGATACTGGCTCTATTACCACAGCTATTCAGAGCATGTCTGGAAGTGTTACTAAAATAAAGCCCTCAGGCTTTAAGGATTATGGATTATGGTGTAGTACATATACAAGCTGGTATTGAACTTTTCTGCTGTGAGGACTTTACACTTCTGAGATGGTTAATGCTAGCTGCAGTCATGGACAAACACAAAGCTAAAAGGATAGAAATTTTCTGAGAAGCACAGAGATGTGAAATGAATCAGAACACAGTTGGTGCCAAGACTGGAAGTAAGGGCAAGCTGTAAACTTCAGTGCAATTTATGTATTATGTCTATCAGGCTGGATGCTGTACCAATATAGCATATAAAAACCACCTTTGAGTTAATAAAATATGATCTGATACAATCTTCTGATATAGAGAAGGATGTTAGTTTTAACCCAAGACGAATAGCCATACACAGTATGTTATCCTGAATCTCCAATAATCTTGGTAATTTGAACTTGCACATAATGCTTTATAATAATAAATACTGTGGAGTAATTTATAATAAATAATAATGTGGAGTATTTGACAGAAGTTCTCAGGAAATGTAGGCTCATTAACGTTGTTTCAGATACTGAGTTCTGTATGGTTCTTTAAAAATACTTTTGTTTCTAGGCTAATGTGGAACACTTGACTGAAAAAATGAAAACCAGTATCCAGCGTGGTCTAGTGCTGAGGTAGGTAAAAGTAGTTGTAATAGATGGCATAAGTGATACTGAGCATTCCCAGCCAGGCTGCTTGGCCACTTGGAATGACAATCCAAGTCTATATTCCTTGATTAGTCCTTTAACTTGAGATTTTTAGAAAAGCTGTTACTCCAAAACACAATTCTGGGACCTGTCTGGAAGTTCAAGTCCAAAACTTAATTCTTTCTATGTAAATACATTTGCTCTGTAATCTAACACTTCATCCTACTTTCAGCCTGTTTTCTCATCAGGTTTGTCTTTTATTCTGGATTCTTTCTTATTAAAGGTGGTATGTCACATGCACTTTGGCCTTTACTATAAAAACCCTAAAAATCATGAGCCTGTTAAATGGAAGTGAGCATATGTGATCAGATGAAAATGGCCAAGCCAGGATTACTGCTATCAAGAAAAGGGAAAAGACTTGTCATTCAGTAGCTGTAAAGACATCTTTACAGTGCTTTAGAGTAAATTTGTTAACTATCTGGCCTCAATTGTTACAGAAATGAGAACTGCAATGAGAACTACACAACTGATTTCATTTATCAGCTGTATTCTGAAGAAGGAAAAGGAGTGTTTGACTGTCGAAAAAATGTGTTGGGCCATATGCAGCAGGTAAATACAACCCTAAAGTTACAGACAAGACTAATTTTGTATGCATAAAGTATATACACTCACTATTGAAGTGTTTGAAATAAGTCTGACTCAATTAAGGAAAAAAAGTGTGGATTTTTGTTTGTAGGCAACTCAGAAGGTTTTTTTAGCATCAGGTTTTATTGTAAACCCTTTTTAAAAATCTAGGGAAAAAAGCATTAGATCTTTATGAATTCCGTTTGTATTCTTCTCCTGTCTGTATTAATAAGTACACTTTTTGTCATACAATTAATTGTAATACCTTCTTCATAATACAATTACTTGCTCATCCATAACGTATCTGCCTCTTGAACCTTCTTGAAGAGCAGAGATTTCATTAAGAAAATCTGTGCAGATGGGTGTTTTTGTGGAAGAGACAGAAGTGAGCTACTCCTTTGGCATGTGTTACCTGCATTGCTTTATCTCACTATGCAGCTGGTTGGTGGACAAAGGGAGTTCCTGATTTGGCTACACTCATCACCGAGGCTGAGGTGGAGGAAAGTGCACAGTCCCCTCCATTCTTCTAAGTGAGGAGTAGTATTGATTCTGTGAGAATTCCACAGGTGCTGAAAACAAATTTTGAACACCTTAGATTGATTTGTGGGGTGGGGCTTTTGGTTTGTTTTTCTAAGTAGGGGAAACGGAAGTAAGTGTTAGAGCAGGCCAGTAGCAGGGATAACTGATAAAAGACACCAGTCCTGGTTTAATAACCCAGAATTCAATTTTCACACAGGGTGGAGCACCTTCGCCATTTGATAGAAATTTTGGGACAAAAATTTCAGCAAAAGCTATGCAGTGGATCTCCAAAAAACTGAAAGAAACCTACCGGAAAGGTGAAGAAATGTTTGGTGCAGTCTCTTGTTACTGTCTTTGTCTGTCAGTATATAAGACTCCTCCACTTTGCAAACATATGAATGCTAGTCAACACCTTCCCATCTTGGTGTTTTTATTATTTAGTAGTGCCTTGCTGTGCTTCCTGCTGTATGAGCATTTCCACTTGAATGAGGTCAATAATTCAGATAGCTCTGTCATCATCCTCTTAAACAAAATAGCCAGTGTGATTGCAGGTTTTAATGCATGCAGGAATTGATGTTTGTATTACAGAACAACAGTTATATCTGTTCTTTTTTTGTTTCATGCTGCCTTCATGGGAGACAGAAGGAGGTAATATACCATCTTTGGGAATTTTTGTAAAGCACTTCTTCCTAAAATCTGATCTAAAACTGGAAGCTAAAATTTAATCATTTTGTTGTTTGATTGCACTATTATTTAATTGCTAATCACCAAAGTTGATTAAAAAGTGAAGATCTAACTCTATTAAAGCACTAATTTCATGTTTTATCATTCTATTAAATATTCAGTAGCTGAAATTAGGCTACTGTAAGTTTTTTGTTCAGTTTAATTACAGGAAAAATAGTATTTGCCCTTACACATGTAAGAAAGATGCTGAATTACTTCATTCTTTTTAGGAAAAGTATTTGCCAATACGGATGACTCAGTCTGTTTGCTGGGAATGCGGAGACGCAACCTTGTTTTCCAGCCCGTGGCTGAGCTCAAGAGTGAAACAGACTTTGTGTACGTATGCACTGGTGGTAAACACCTCACCACAGCCTGCCTTGCACCACTTCAAACAAACATTTCCTAGCACCTCACTGCTTTTGCCTTAGGCCTGAATTCTGCCAGATCTATTTGGACTGTTGCTTCTCTCTTGCCTTTGTGCTTTTACTTCATCCTCCTTACACTTGAGAGTGTCTTGGTGAAATTTGGGACTCTGCTGTCCCATTTATCTAATTTCCATGTGATTGCCTTTGCCTTAATGCCTAGAATTACTACTGTTTCAGTTCAGTGGGGCAGCATTTTTGTGCCAAATTTGGTATTACGCTTAACATCTTCCAGTAAGACCTATTTCTTTCTTTGGGATTCTGTCCTCAATTCTCCTCGTTTTGGGTCAGTGTTTTACAACCCCCCATGATGGTCAATGCCTGATCCCATTTATAAGGAAAGTGTTTGCCTTCCCCCCATGTATTTCACCTCCCTTTTTCCCCACCCCAGACACAGGATTCCCAAGGAGCAGTGGTGGCTGAAGCTGCGACCGCTGATGAAGATCCTGGCTAAGTACAAGACCAGCTATGATGTGTCAGACTCAGGCCAGCTGGAACACGTGGCCATGCTCCCAAAAGAAGCTGAGACTGGAGCCATCTGAACACACCACATTTAGATTGTTGTCATAGATGCACATTGTGAGTAACAATGCTTTAGAATCGTTAAAGCTTTGTTTGTAACATTTAAATTATTGTTCCAGCACTTTATGTGAAACAAGACGTTCAGCTGTCACACAGATTTTGTCCTGTTTGTGTGTTATGTTTGAAACAAACCTTGCATCTAATGGAAAACACCAGTTACTGATACTGCCCTTTAACAAGCAAGTGCAACACCGTTCTATGCACTCCGTAAGTTACTCATCTACTGCACTTTGTTTCAGAGTACTTACACCCCAAAAATAAGTGTAGATGGCTAGTTCTTGTGTTGAGTTACAGGATGTGCTTAATGTTTCTGAAGTGAAATAAAATACTGTTGCAAACATCACATGTGTCACACGTGTTAACTTGTTTTTAAACAACTGGGGGAATAGCACTTGAAGGATTCTCTACAGACTCCAGTAACGGTTAAAGAAATTTCCCTTTTCCTTCCTCAACTCTGCAGGAAGTAGTCAGTCACACCAGAGCAAGTGTTTTTCATTGCTGCTTCAGGATGAGGCTAGGAGTTGGAATCCTTTCCCCTTGTACAGGAATGATAAAACTAGTTCTTGGGGTTGGGAGTGGGGAGGAGCAGCTTGAGATTCATAAGGGTGTAACCTGGCCCTTGCTTCATGTTTCCTTTCTCAGAGCTTAAGATTACTAACACCCTCAATACTGATCAGAAAAGGTAATGAGGCTGACAGACAAGATGTTTTTTCATGCCAGTTTATGTTAACTGGACTTTGACCACAAGGTAAATGCTTAATCATGGCACACTGAAATCTGACTGTTGCCCAAACTGTCAATCTAAACTGAACTTTTATATAAAACAGACTCCCATGACTGATTAGGGATTCACCCACTGCACTGCACCCTCAGCTTGGTGGAATGTACTGTCACAGATTGCTCAGGCTGGAGGTGGCTTATGCAAAGGCAGCTGCAATTAGCACACCACAGAAGGAAATCTGTCAGTATGAGCTCTTTATATATCCAACAGCAGACACGACTTCAATCAAAACACCATTTAAAACTAGAGTTTTACATATACAAAAATATTTATATAGTATTATGTGATTGGAGGTGTAAGGCTTCAATAAAAGATTAAGGTCTGTCTTTGCCATGCAGAGCATGTAATTCTTGCTTCAAATACTGTATGGTTAGAAAATTCTTCACATAGTTACTTTGAGAAGGGGAGCATCTAACTGGTTTGGTGATCACTGTTAAAAAACAGCAATGAATATTTCAGTTGGACCATAGCACTGCTAGAAGTTACTAAAAAACCCCTAATGCTGTAGTCACACAGAATGTTTTCTCTAGATGTTAAGCTGCAAAGTCATCGTTTGACCCATGATGGATCTTTGGTGATATCTGCATTTTCTGGCCCAAGTACAGCTTGACCACGTGTGCTCTTCCCAACTGCAAGGTACCTTGAAAAAAAAGAAAAAAGAAAACAACCCATAAACAAGTGAGAAGCTGCCACATCCAGTTAACCACAGCTCTGCTATACAAGTGAAAAAATACTCCCATCTCAGGCAGCGTTCCTTTGTTACATACAACTTGTGTTTGCCCAGTCCTCACAACAGTCTCTTCTCAACCCTGCATCTCGCTGTAGTGGAATTCAGAAGTCACACACAAAATGCTACGAGTAGAGTAGAACCAGATGATACATTCTACTCATGCCTACTCATATAGTCTACCCAGAGAGTTTCTAGGCCTTTCAAAAGTAAATCAGATTTCCCACAAACTCAGAGCGTAGGACAAAGTTACATCTGCTAAACATGCAATGAGCCAGGATATAATTACCATCTCCTTTTCTAAGTTACAGAAGAAAATAGTATGAAAGACCAAGGGAAGAAATCCAGTAACTTAAGTATTTAACACCTGAGCACAGACTTACTTGTTTGCTACATCTACCAGGTTATCACTGTTGACAGCAAAAAGTTGTTCTCTGTGTGACTGCTTCATTTGATCTGAAATCCCATATAAGAAATGACCCATTCCTAGGGAAAAGAAAACAAAACCACACACTGCTCTGGTGCACTGGAATCTGTCACAGCCACGTGCAGGAATGAGAGCAAATTACAATAGGAATGTGTGCTGAAAAGGAATAGAGGTTACCAACAAATCATCATTCTGAGATAATATGTAACTGAATCAAGCATTGTAAGTTAAAACCAGGGTGAGGTAGTTTGCTATTCAGGAAAAAAACCAATTCTATTTTGGCATATGATTCTGTTTGTCAAAAATCTGAACAAAAAGGTGGTCCATGAAACTTAAGACATAATTCATTCTGAAGAGTGCTGGTTCTTTCAAACAACTTTTTAAACAAACTGCATTTCATGAAGTTTCTATTTTTGGAAATTTTTGATTTCCCATCAGGTGTGATATATCTGCAATGTGAAGGTTTGCTCACATTTTTGTACTACACACACAAGTCTGCATACAAATGCTTTAGTTTTCTGTAGGGAGTACTTGCCCACAGTGTTTTAATACTAAGTATTATCACTCCTTGAACAACCAGAGAACTCCAAAATAATCACATAAAAGTTTTTTGTCAGGCAAATAACCATAGGGAAATTAAGGTGGCTGGGAGGGTTTGTGTCAACTAGTCCAACCTCCTGCCCAAGGCAGGGCTGACTTCCCAGCCAGGTAAGGCTTTCACATCCATCTGCAGGGCCCAGTGACTCAAAAGCATGAAGGGACAGGCGTTCCTTGCACCAGTTCCCAGGCTTTGAACAGAGCTCTCCTATTCGGTGCTCTGTTCAGAGCTGTGTTCAAATGCCAAACAGTGTTTGTCATCCCTGGATGACACCAACATCCAACGTGCAGGCACTGCACTCCTGTGCACCTCACACCAATGGCTTTTTAATTGCCCAGACCAAAACCAGATTCTGACAGGTAAAAAGATTCATTTGAAGTGTTCTCGTTTAAAAATAAAGTTAGTGTTAATACAAGCACATTTTTAAATAATGCTAATCTTAACCTTGTAATTCCTTTGTGTATGGGAAGGAAACTTATTTTAACTGGGCAAGTTTTGGCTTGCAATTCAGCTAAGAATAAGGGAGGGAGGGAAGTGAGGACAGCAAAGCTACATGTCAATAAACTGAAAAGATACTACCAATGCAACCTGTGTGTGCAGATCTGCTAAAAACACTCTCCACCCCAGCAGACAGTCTTCCGTGTTTTAACTTCTTTAGAGAACATACGTACAAAGGGCTAGTGACATTCACAGTCAACATGCCTGCTTGAGTCAGGAAAATAAACCCTCAACTCTTTTTGAATCAGAGGACCAGTATTTCTTTACATTTGTCTGCATATAATGCTCTCCAAACCTAAAATAATTTACTCCATCTACCTCCATGTGACAGAAGAGCAGTACGAACACAAACTTCAGCAGAGCCTGAGTGGATGAGGTGAACCAATGGATTCACTGAAACTGCCATTTTCTCTCATCTGCCAAACACAAATTTTATCATCTGACAACCTTTAGCAACTTTTCTTTCCTTTAAATCTTAATTAAAAAGCAAAAACACTGACAGCCCAGTGAGGATGAGAATATACCTTTGTCTGAAGGAGCTATTGGTGCATCCACAGCAGCAAACACTGATAGTTTAGCTTCATCAATATCTTGCTGTGTGAATTCTCCAGATTTGGCCCATTCAACTGCTTTTTCAAATGTTTTCAAGGTGGCTAACGAATTTGGGTCTCTTAGAAGAAAAAGAAAACATAAAAATTAACTAATTCAGTCTTATAAAATAAAACTGAAATTCCCTTGTTCTCAATTAATAATTTACTATGCATCACATAAACATACAAATTATATTATAAATTATTATATATATAAAAACAAATGATAAACTTCCCTTTTTTGTACAAAAATAGGTTTTGGGTTTCTTTTCCAGAAGAAAGTATTGTTACAAACCAAGCAGATTTAGAATTTTAGATACACAGGTACAGAAGTTCAGCTGCCTAAAAGTATGGTGTAGAGAGAAGTGGTGTAATAAAAGCAGGTCAGGAAAGCAGCACTCAGTTCACAGTGGGCTCAGAAAGCACCACTGCCATTACTGCCCACACCAGGAATATTTGTGATATGCTCTATCTTCTCTCAATTGCTTTTCTTGCCACACCTGTTTTTACTCTCTGTAAAACAGGTGCCACAGGTTAACTACTACTGGCAAGTTAGGACTTGTCCCGGCAGTAGTCCTTACCATGTTTAAGCTTCACAGAAAGGCCAGGTTGCTCAAATCTCTGTTATGAACCCTGACAAAGCACTGTGCCAGGCTGCCTTTGGGCTAAGAAAACAATTGAGGCCAGGACTCCCTCCATCCAACATTTCTAGTGGGGATTGCAACTATAATACCTCCAATTCAAATTTCACCTGAAGGTGCCTTGGTAAGCCAAATACAAGGTAACTGCTCTGGACTGGCAAAAAGGAGGAATAGAAAAGAAGGAACAAGCAGTTCTAATGCATAACTAGCAACGGTTTCTGCTGAATCTCTAAGGATTTCAGTCAGTCACTTGAAGGAAGCTGCATATTTTCAAACTCAGGACCTTAGGGAACATGACCATTCTACTTCATGGTCTCAAATTTAAATTAGTCTTGAATTTCCCTTTTTAGGGCTCCCTAACCCAGAAATAAACAAGTGAAAGCCGGTTATACATAAATCTGATACTGACACAGTAAACACCAAAGTGCAGAGGTGCAGCAGCGGTTGCTACCAGCAGAGATAAACTAGGCTTTCCCAAAGACACAAACAAGAGAAAGCAAGGATGGTTTTATTAGGCAATCTAACTTCATCAGCACTGAATCACTCACTTAATTTCATCCCTCTTATTTCGCTTCTTCTTTAAAGACTGCTACAATGAAGTCAAAAGTAAAACACAGCAGTCAGTGGTCCCCTCAGCCATCAAGAGGAAAGAAATGTACTACCTGTAGGAGTAGAATGTGAATATGCCACTCTGGCTAAGTTTAGCACCTCCACCATAAGCTCCTCCTTTCTCTCTGATTTCCGTGTGTAGGAATTTAGCTGTCATCAACCGTGCGAGAATTCGAAGGCTGAAATGAGAGAAACAGAAGCAGAGATGTGAACTGGGCAACAGTAATAGTCTCAACTGCCTCTAAAGCTCACCCAGATCCCATTTGCAATGCACTGCTTCTTGAAATCTATGACAGTTACAACAGCAATACTCAGTATTTAATAACAGCTGAATAGTGTCACATCACTGTAAGAGAGACACTGAGCTTTGTTACATGCAATAGGACTGTCAACTCAGGACACTCCAAGTAGCAGGGCTGTTTTATTCCAAGGTAGGGAACAGCAGCCCCTCATTGCTTAATCTCAGCATTTACAGGGCTGCTCTGGGTTCAGCCATGCCACAGTTGCTTCAGAAAGATTTTATTACAAATGCACAGCACATCACTTTCTACCAACTTTCCATTTTCTGCAATCAACCCAACCCTTTCCATTTTGTTTTATGCTGTGCAGTGCACAGAGAAGCTCCCTGATGTTCTGCTTCCCACCTGGCATAGTCTGCAGCCGTGTAGGGAACTGTTCGAATGCATTCCCCAACATAGTTCACTGGGAAGGGAAGTACAAAATGAGTCTTCATCTGGCATGGCTTGAAAGTAGGATCCTAGAAGAACACCACATTATTGTCATAGTTAGCAGTGGAGACAATTTGTCCATCTGAGAACTCTCACTTTTTTGAGAACCAGGAAATTCTGCCAAACATACGGACACACAACTGCTAAAGCTGCCACTTATCCTACCCTGCCACCAGAGACATTTTGCTTGTGCCTTTATCAGCAATCCAGTACAAAGAATGACCTTGGAAAACTAAAGGAGAGTGACACTATACATCAGCTACCCATTCTTGCACCCCTGCTTCTCAGTTCTGCAGATTCTGAAGCACAACCAAGGAGTCTGGATTTAGCCACGGATTTACTTTGATGGAAATACGTGTTCATGACTCTCCACTAGTTTCACACGTGTACTTGTCACCACAGCATGTCCCAATCCACCCATTCTAGACATTGAAAACAGTCAGAAACTGTGCACCCACAAAAAAGTAAACTATTAATGACAGCAGCTCTAGTATAAATTACTCCTCAAACATCCCCTGCAATAGACTCAATTCTTACAACCTCACTTCCAAACTTCCAGTCCTCTTCATGTTCCTGGGCCACTGCAGAGCTCGCTCCTTTGCCTCTTTCACACATACATCTGCTTGAGTGCTCACTTAAGCATAAGCAGACCCTTACACACCTCCAGTGCTGCTATTTCAGAACTCCCCATCCCTTCTTAAATTCAGAAACCCCATGCCCAGACCCTCAGACAACTCTAGCTGGGCCATGCAGAGCAGTGTATTTACAGCCTGGTCAGCACTGGGCTGAGCTCTCCCTACCCCTCTCTTCCAAAAGGAGAGTTCAGGATATGCTTTTCATTCCTGTAGCCAAATACAGATCTTCACTTTCACCTAATTTTCACTAATGATCTTCTGTCAGGTATCATTCACATTCAGAATCATTTAGGGAGGAAACCAAGGAAAGGAAGGGAATAACTGGAAGTGATTGAGTTTGATGGTTAGTTGTGGAATCTGAAAAGCATAAATTACATTTCAGTGCTGTGCTTCTGTAACAGCTTAAGATGGACCATTACCATCAGTAACAGCCTTGTAATACCAATATCCCCCACTAATACTGTACTTACGTTAACTAATTTCCTTGTGATCTGCAAACCAGTACCCATTTCACTTCCCACAGGCTTCACTTCTGAAGATTTCTACAAGAGAGCCAGTCCTCACATTAGAAGATGATTTAACCATTTAGACCAAGACTACAAAAATGCAACCCCTTCCACTCAAACCTGTTTAAGGCAAACTTCAAACCATGCCTTCACAAACATAAGCAAGGTACTCAATTGCTTCTTTGTATTTCCTAAAAAATGCCAAATTAGTTTTCTTCCAAGAGTAATCTGGCACTGACAGACACCAAGACCCAGATTAAATGAGGCCCATAAAGTTAGACACTATCATTTCACTCATGGGTAAGGAACTAGGAGCTTATTCCAATTTCATCAGGAATTAAGACAGATCTGCATAGTGACAGAGCAGATCCTTTGTAAACTCCACTGAATCAAGCTTATTTTATGCCAAATGTCCTGAACACCCTGATAACAAAACAAACTCATATGCAACAGAGGAACTGCACATCATGCCCTATTTGCTTTTGGCCAACATTTCAAGTAAAGCTCAGCTAAAAAAAGAATTACAGTTTTATGCAACAGGGAAAGGAAGAAATCCTTTTTCCATGTCCCACACGGAAGCAGTAACCCCAGGGTGAGGCTTAACAGCTGATCTCCTGCATTTCTACTGTCACAGTATTGCAGGGAAGACACTCCATGGCAAAACACAGAGCAGCTGATCACAGAGATGTCTGGCAGATCTCTTCAGATATCTTTACACGGACACAATATCCGAGTTCAAACTTCTCCTGATTGCACAATGGTATTGACATGATCAAGTCAAGTGTATTTGATGCCCTAATCCCAAGTGACAATTTCTCACCTCAATCACATGTGGACGAACAGGTTTTCTCTCTTTTTTACTTCTGGCTATGCCCTTTAGAAATTTCTCTACTTCTTTAGATGCTTCTGGTATCTGCTGAGGTGCTGCATTCACAGAACATCTGTCAAAAATATATGTCAAGATTTTAAATATGGTTTTTTGTTTTCAGAGGGTCATTTATAATTTGTACCACTTTGTCTTTCTAAACATTTTCTATTAAATCATCAGAATGTTAGGTCAATGGTCTCAGGTAATCATTAACAGAGAAAGGCAAAATACTCAATCCAGCACCTGATGTGAAAAAAAAAATACAGTCCAATAGTTCTTTTTGCTTGACCTAGAACACTTTCAGACCAAAAGTTGAGCAGTAGCTGTCAAACCACTTCTGTGCACAAGACGGGATTAGCTCAGTTTTGCAAATAAAAACGTCTCTGAAGGAAAACAATGACCTTTGTTTTCTCTTTTTACAGGCAGCCCTAGCATGGTTTTGAACACTACAGATACTTACATAATTTATAATTTCATGCTTTGAAAAACAAAACTTTGCAACTTATGTCACTTCAAACAGGCCTATTTTTGGAACAAATGCATCTGACATTAAACACCTTAATGTGCTTTCTTTACTTTTTCCAATGTATGCATAAAGCAAGCTTTATAATGTCACTGCTTTCCTTTCAGGAGCAAAACAAAAATCCAAACCAAACTATATTCAACTGTTACAAAACAATACAACAGTATTTGTGTAATGGGCACCTTGAAGGGAAAAATATAAGGCAGATTTTTGATTACTTCTGTAAAATCATACAGGTCACTTACCAGCTTTGGGCACAACTGTCACTTACTAAATTTGCTCTAAGTTTCTCATACCATTTAAAAATTGAACAAAATGAGCTACCATAGCTACCGCTCTGTAAGCAAGGGGAACTTAACATTTCTGTAGTTTTTCCACAGATGTCCCATTTCATAATACCCCAGTACACCAAGAGGTGCACTGAGAAAAGCATATTCACAGGCCATGGCCTCTCTTTAACCAAATGCCCCTTCTCCTTTTAGCTCACCTGATGTTGTCACTGTTTAATAAATACTTCTTAATGCGTGGTAGTTTGCGTAGTATTGGTTTAATATCAGACATTTCTGCTATTCTCTTCATCAACTTCACCTGTGCAGGAAGAGAAGGCAGAAAGACCACAGATTAAATCAACAGGAAGAATTAACAAAAGAAAGCCTGTAACTCCACAGCCAAGGATTTGGGCCTTGCTGAAGGGCATTATTAACTTCTCACCTGATCCATCCCACTGAACATTTCCTGCAGCTCTCCAGAAGGTGTGAGGTTTTTGCTGGCTCTAATAGAAGCATATAAATGCCCACAATCTGGAATGCCATTTGACAGCTCCTGGGCAGTCTTCTTAACCAGCACTCTGAAATGTTCTTCCTCCTCAAATCTTGGGCTGAAAAAGAATATAAGCAGGTCTCATGCAAAAGGACACCAATGAAATTTATTTTACTGAATCATTCATTATCCCAAGTTCAATAAAGTGCTTTCAAACTGTTGGTTGTCCATTTAATCCACTATATAGTCATGCTTTTGATGCAATACGTAAGTTTAGAAAGACATTAGAGATAGAATTATGAAAATAAATCCCAAAGTAGGATCTCTAAGAAGAGGAGAGCTGGGGGAAGAGTGAAAATGAGAGCCCCAAAACACATGCAAACCCACGAACAAACAAAACTCAATGTACTGTACTTGTTAAATATTTCACTCCATAAATTCATCATGTCTGGCAGATTTCTATCCAAGCACAGAGATGAAAAGAGCACACCCTGAAGGAAAAAAATAAACAAAACAAAAAACCCTTCACACAAGACAACCACAGCAATGGCCCAAGAAATGCACAGTAAAGTTTCATGAAGTGATACAATGATGCCACCCTAATGCTACACATCACAAAATCATTCTAATGCAGGCTGTGCTACTGAAATCAGAGCAAACATGAAATGTGATTGCTCCTCTCGCAAAGCAAGCCTGGCAATTCCTCAGTTTCTTCTTCTCAAGAGCAAGCAGCAGTTCAGACACAAAATTTCGTATTTTTTTCCATGAAGTACAAGTTCTGTTCTGGGGTGAACCCTTCCCCAAGTTAATTCCCATAATTTAATTCCAGGATCCATAGGGAGCACACTTCTAGCAAGTGTGCAAAAATCTCAAAAAATACTGCCAGAACTGTTATGTCCAACACATAGACCTAATGATGCTGCCAACATTGACATAACACAGTAACAGCAATCTCTGTGTGTAACACCACACCATTCTGACCCCTATCTCTGCTTCCAAAATATTCTGGAGCACTCAAAAAAATGTGGTGACAGATGCTAGTGAAGCACTGCCTTAGACAGAGCACCCACATCAAGCACTTCCCTTAAAACAAAATACTAAGTTACTGTAATTATCTAATTTATATCTTACAAAAGAGGCAGGAGTCCTTTCATACACAAAGTTTTCAATGCACATTAGCTTGACCCTCAACCTGGAAGCCCTGACTGATCCTTAACTACAGAACTGTTATTGCAAGTGTAACATCTGCAAGGTTATGATTAATTTACCTGTTCATAGACATCCAGGTGTGAATCATCTGGAATGATATGTGGGCTGACAGACATACCACCTGTTTTTAGTTCTATTTTCTGGGCTTGCTCCCTGTAATCAAGGGCTCCACATCCCATCCTGTGAAAAACAGGAGAGATTTGTTTCCCTTTTCAATATATGCAAAAACCAAAATCCACGTAGCATTTGTAAAGTAGTCTGTTTAAGACAATACTAATTTCGAAACTAAACAATTTAGGGCATTATCAAACAAACATAATACTTCATGCATTATAAAAGCTTCCCACCAAGCTTTTCAATTAAAGCATCCTGCTAATTTAAAATGCTGTATTAAAAAGCATGCTTTATGTGCAGGCTTGCTACCAACATCCTTAAGAACTGCATTAACAACATCACACAAGCTGATCTCTATTAATAAAAGCACATTCCTCCCAGTCCAGGTCACTTGCTCTGCTCTGTGCTCCTCTTTCCCCTGTGATGGGGTCACTCTTTCTGTGCCCACACGGCAAAACTGCACCAGAAGTCGATTCAAGCACAAGCTTTAATCTCTGCTAGGCTATTTCTCAATGCAGACACTGGTGGAGAAGGGGAAACAATTTAGCAACACTGGGGAACAAAGAAGACAATTTTCTGCAGGAAACCAAGTTAGCCTTTCCCTTTTATACCAAGAACAGATGCTGGAATTATTAAAGGCAGTATTAGTATTTTGACAAGCTGTATTACAGCCTGTTGCTTCAGCTTCTAAGAAAGTAAACCTCTCACCTGGTAATGACATTGCAGAAGAGTGGCACGTATGGCTTGAGCTCCTCAGGAAGTGTGTTCAAGCTGGAAACAGCTCGGAAATAAACCACCCCATTGGTTGGCTGAGCACAATACTGGACAGGAATTTCATCAGCTAGGGGTAAAAAAAACAAAAGCGAAGAATAACCAGCAGCTTCCTACTACATACACACAAAAACAACATGATTTCTTACAAGAACATCTCATCAAGAATAATTTTCTGTTCGTGTTTCAGAGCCACTTCTTGTTTAAATTATGCACATTATCCTGAACGCTGGACCAAAGGGGTTTTTCTGTTTCTGTCCATGGTATGGTTGTCCTGGACAATTTGAAAAGATAATTATTCTAACAGAGGTCATATTTTAGAGGTAACATTCAAATAAAAGAAGTAGTAGCTTGATCCTGAACAAGTCAAAAATATTTTCTTCTTTATTTTTCCCTTCATCCGTTCAAAAATTGAGGAAAACAGCTTCTTTTATTGTACACTCTTTCTAAGCCAGGCCATTAGAACATAAGACATTAGAATTTTCACAAAACCAGGTCATTTTTTGCATCAAAATTAAACAGTCTTGACACTTGCTGCTAATTTTTTCAAGAAAAATGTCTACTAGAAATAAAGTACAGAACAGTATTTACCTGCAAAAATTTGACAGAACTGTAATAAAATTCAGATCTACCATCTCCTATCAGTTCCCGGGGAAACCACTAGCAAAGCAGGGAAAGCTTGCACTGAAGTTATGAGGAATGACAGTAACTTACTTTTTCCCCATGACTCCTGTATGTCATATTCTGTAAAAAATGGGTAGGGAGGGACTGTGGGAAGGAAGGCTTGCTGCCCTAGCTGCCAAGAGTTCTGCAACCTGGGCAGGCCTTTGGGAAGTGGAGAGAGAGCTCAAGAGCACTGAACGTGCCAGCCAGAGACTGCTCTGACTGCAGGGCAAGGGGGGAGTACGCCTGCAGCAGGGAGCTGCCATCAGGAGCTCCTGCAGCCCTGGCAAGGCTGGGAGGCTGCTCCATGGAGTCCCTCAGAGGAGATGGCTCTGTGGATCCACTGCCCTGTCTGCCCACAGTGCTGGGCTGGAGTGGAGGAAAAAGCACAACTATGGACCACAAAGACAGTCCATGTGCTGGGCAAGGGGCCACAGCTGGGCCAGCAGGCAGGGAACAACCCAAGAGTGCTGCTCTTGGGGACACAAGACAGTGATGACACCAACCTGTAAGTGCTGTCTCCAGCACAGTGAAGGGGATTTTGGGCTCGATGTCAGACACTTTTAAAGCTGGGAGACAAGAGGTATCCTGAGGTTTGCTTTGAAGAGCAATTAATTCCAAACCTAGTAAGGAGAGAACACCAAATTGTCATTTTCACCTTGTAGTAAAAGTGCTGTCAAGACCTAAAACCTACTGAGATGATGCAGACCAGAAAAACTCAAGAGTCAAATGTGGAGTCTTCTATCGGCAATTTTGCAAATATTTCACTAAAGCAAATTCTGCAGATTATCATGTAACAGCAAAGAGAACACCCTTGCTAGATTCTTTCCAATCCCCTCTTCATAACCTGTTTACAGTAACATGTAATTTAATCTTTAAGTGACACCTGCCAGTCTGTCCTGTCACTCAGTTCTGCAAGCATCGACCCAGACCTGGCAGATAAGCAGCTTCTTTCTAACCCAATCCACTCCAGTTCTTTTTCAAGTGCTCTGTCAGAACACTGATGCAGCTAAATTGTTGTGATTACTTTCACATTTCAGACACTAGCTGGTCACCTCTGAGTACTCTCCAATTTATCTCTGTAAGTAGAAAGCCTCCTCTGATTTCGTGCTCCCCTATCTCCTGTCACACACCAAAGCTTCAGAAGGTTAATGCCACAATTTTGGAGGATTTCTGTGACTAGACACCACTTTAATAAAATTAGATGACTGCCCACAGTTTGCAAGCGTAAGTTATTTTCCACAGTAAGTTAAACCCAGCATTACTTTTAGAATTGGCTTTTTAACCAGAAAATATACGATTTTATATAAAATTACAAAATGTGTATTTTACAGGAGCATGGAGCAGCCCTCATGCTCCTAAGTAAACAGCTTCAAGGTATCTGATATGTAAGTATGTGAAGAGAGGCTGCCAAGAGCATGGAGCCAGGCCCTGCTTGGTGGTGCTGAGCAAAAGGACAGGAGGCAACAGGCAGGCACTGATGCACAAAGAAGTTCCAAGTGAACACGAGGAAGAACTCTTTATTGTGCAGTGGCCAAGCACTGATCAGATTGTCCAGAGAGCCTGTGGAGTCTCCCTCACAGAGGATATTCCAGAACCCCCTGGATGCAATCCTGTGCCACCTGCTCTAGGAGACCCTGCCTGAGCAGGGAGGTTGGCCAGATGACACACTGTTGTCCCTTCCAACCTGACCCATTCTGGGATTCCATGAATTCATCTTCCACTCAGTGGAAGTTAACATGGGAAAGAATAAACAGATTGGTATTTTAAAATTATTTCCTTTCTTCTACCCTGATGAAGACATTGATCATTCTATTTTTGAGTGTTAAAACTAAAGGAATATACCAAGCATACACTGTAGTGTAAGCACTGTACAGCCCTGTATCACATAAATCCTATCCCTTTCAGAGCAAATGCTGGAGAGTGCCTAAGAATTTAAGATATTCTACAGAGTAACAGCTAAAAAAAAACATTATAAAAATGTGAATAAGCAAGTTAACCTTTTTCAAAGATATGTGTCTTTTCTTCTTCAGAAAGTGCATTGACCTTCTTTTCCAGCTTTTCTGCTTCCATTTTAGCTTGTTTATCATGGTAATCTTCCTCTGGACTCATTGACAGAGTCAATTTGTGTGGATTATCCTGCAGAAATATATCCCAAAAACAAATCATTAATTTTGAGGGCAACTTTCTTGCCTCAGATTATTGCTCCATCAGCAGCAGATAAACAGCCTGTGCATCATTTTGCTTGCATGTTATCAAAAGTATCACAACCACACAGACTGAACCCTTGGTTTCATACAGAACAAGCTGCTGTGGGGAAGAGGCTGCTTGCCACAAGAACAAGCACCGACAGCCTTCTGCTAAGTTTCAGTCTAGAGTCAGAATCCTTCAACAGCACACAGTACTCATTAGTTTAATTAAATCCAGGTTTAACAACTGTACATAACACTACAGAGCTACATGCTGTAAGTTTTATCTGGAGGGTGTTTTAAGATGGGGCAACTCTGTTAAATGCAGGAGGGTTTGATTAAACACCTCTTTCAACCTGCCCAAGCTTGAGTGCACAGAGATCCCATATGATGTAGAATGTGCATGCCTTATCCTGCTCAGAAATGCTTTACACATCAGCCTTGTGTAAAGAACTCCACGCATTACGCAAGCGTCATAACTGCTGTTGAATTCTTCTTTGTTTATACCAGACTATGGAATTTTAATATCTAAATTACTCAAGCAGCTTCCACTTTCCATAATAGGAAAGGGAGGCCAGTCAAAAGACAGTGACCAAAAGAAAGGCCCATTTCAATGTAGAAGTCAAACAGCAACATCTGGCACTGACATACCAATAATTTGGGACAACGTAATCAGATTCTGCTTTATTAATTTATCTCCCCCATGCCTCTGTGAAAAGGCTAGAGAAACCTGACCAGACAGTTAAAGAGGGAAATGCAGAATCAACAGCCATAGTAAAATGGACAGGATGAATGGCATTCTCTCTCTTGCTCCCTGCCTGCCTGCTTTAATAATTTCCCAACACAATGTGCAGCAGTGAATAATCTTCTGATGCAAGAACATCTAACTATTCTCATCATTTCCTACTGAGATGTGCCTTTGCCTCAGCCCCTTCAAGAGAACTGTAGAGTAAAGGACACTCACAAAAATACTGCACCTGTATTTCTTCCCTACAGAAGCCAAAACTTTAACAGCTCCCTACTACCTCCAGACAGTAGTAAAAGTTCTTAGGAAAACTGATTTCAACTGATGCCACTGTCTCTTGTTGCTTTTGATTATATTAGAATCCAGATTTACTCCAATCGAGCTGACAGTTACTTATAGTAGATCTGCCTTTCAGAACAAACAACTAAGGAAAAACAAATGAAACAAACAAAAACATACCAAAAAAGAAAACAAAACAAACCCCACAAACCAAGCAAACCCCACAAAAAACTCACACCACTTTTGCATTACTATCACTTGATTTTTTTTTTTCTGGAATTAGCTAGTTCAGGGCTTCAGAACTATTTATCATTATAATGCCTTTACTGGTTATTTTTTATTTCTGCAAGAACTCTAGAAGAACATATGGAGAGGAAAAGGAGAGAAGAGCAGAAAGCAATTGGCATTGACAGGAAAATTCAGACTGCAGTTCAATGAACATGAGAAACACCAAGACAATCTTACTTGCAATCAAATCCTTTGCAAGGAAAAGGAGATACACCTTGCTATGTCAATACTAATGAACACATAATTAAGTCCAAAATTCTCTGTTCACATCTGAACTTCTCATCAGGAAAGAGATGTGCCCTTCTGTACAAATCACAGTTTGGTAAAACATAAGCATTTTATCAGTGTTCTATTAAATGTGGTTCCAAATGACCAGGCAGATAATTTTTTTCCACTTTGAGAAGTGGAAACTTAAAGCATTAAAATTAACATGTTTCATATGAATATGCTGCTGTTCAATCTACACGTAGAAACAGGCAATATTGTGAAAAAAAATTAACCTTCAGTTTAACTTCAAATACAAAATTGTGATTTAAAACTTAGTACAAGGTAACTTTCTGTAAGTTTGCCTACCTTGAAGTATGTTTTAACTTTTTCCTGAAGAAATCTGGGATTTTCTTTAAGACACTGCCTGAATCGAGAGACTTTATCTGCAATCTTCAGAAGCTCCACTGGATCCCCATCTTGATTCCAGCATGAGGCTATGTACTGAATGGGAAAGAATAATTAGCTGAGCAGGAAAATCCATCTGCATTTCTCTAACTGACAGCATCCATGTTCCAAAACCACCTTAACATACTTGAATAGTAGACAGAGAACAAGTAGTCCTAATGTAGCTGTAGGGGGAAAAATACTGTTCAGATAAAGGCTCTAGTCCATCATCACCTGTCCCCTGTCCTCTCCATTCTTGCCTCTAATTTCACTATACCAAAACCATAATTTTTAAAATTATTATTCTTTTTTTTTTTTTTTTTTGCATAGCTGGGCATATCTGGAAATATATTGTAATATTCTTTAGTCCCTCACATTAAAATTAGTCATCTCAAGAAAGAAGGAAAACAGAAACAGGTGGTAGAGACAAAGTAGTACATACATACTACACTTTTGTATCAAATAGATTAAATGATTTATAGGAAGGTGACTCAAACATGTAAAGTATGTAAATTAGATGAGGCTTTGTAGAAAGAAAATACTAAATAATCAGAAATATCCCCAGGATATTTATTTTTTGAGTTGACTCAAATTACTATTGAAAGTTCTCCAAAACACCACAAGTACAAGATACCAAAAGTTTCTCCATTTTTACTCTGTGTGAATGGGGGAAAAACACAAAAACAAAGCAAAGTATAAAAATCCCAAGACGTATATTAAAAAAAAAGCTTTTAAAAGGCTTTTATACAGAGAACAACTCCATCGTAATTGTCAAATCCACCTTCTTTTTTCTTATTTCTTTAATTACACGCAGGTTCATAAGCCTTCAGCATTTTTCAATAGTAACTATTTTTATCTATTCTGTGGAAATTTCCTATTATGACATAGAGCACAGTACTTTTTTAGAACATACCTGAACTAATTCTTTTGAAATAAAAGTAGTCACTCCTTATTTGGGGCCGCTGTGAGGTCACTACAACAGTTCAGTCCTGGTTCTCAGTAGGCAGCCTTAAAGTTTAACCAGGTACCTAAGAGCATTGTCCAAGCAGTTTTTGAACACTGACAGACTTGGGGCCACGACCACTTCTCTGGTGTCATGGTTCACCCCTGGCTGGCAGCTCAGCTCCACACAGCCACTCACTCTGTCCCTCATGGCAGGATGTGGGGGGAGGATTAGAAAGGTGAAAGTAAAGGAACTCATGTGTTGAAATAAATGCAGTTTAACAGGTAAAGCAAAAGCTGTGTGGAAGCAGAGCAAGCCAAGAAATTCATTCCCTGGCTTTCCAGGGGCAGGCTGTGCTCTCCATCCCCAGGACAGCAGGGCTCCATGACAGATACTGGTGACTTGGGAAGACAAACACCATCACTCCAAAATCCCCTCCTTTCTTCTGCCCTCAGCTCTTACTGCCGAGCAAAGTGTGGGACAACCCTTGGGTCATTTGGGGTCAGCTGTCCCCTGGTGTCCCCTCCCAGATCGCTGCCCATTGCCAGCTGCCTGGTTGGTGGAGTGGGGGGACAAGCAGACAAGGCCTTGACACTGTGCCAACACTGAGCAATAATGAAAACACCTCTGTTTTATCAGCACAAACCCAGAAGACAGCCCCCTTCCAGCCACTGGGAAGAGATTTAACCATCCCAGCCACCTGGGGGAGCTTGTTCCAATGTCTGACCACCCTCTTGTGAACAGTTTTTCCTAAAATCAAAATTGATGTCACCTTTCTTGACTCTCACAGTCCCACAGAACATCCCTCACAGTTAGACTGGAAAGATATGGATTTGATGGATGGTAAGGAACTGGCTGGATGGTGACATCCAAGCTGCATTCCAACGGCCAGTGTCCGAAGGGAGATCAGTAACAAGCACTGCTTGTCTCCCAGTGGTCTGTACTGGGTCCAACACTATTCAACACCTTTATTAATTACATAGCCAGTGGCACTGAGGGCACTCGCAGCAGTTGTGCAGATGACACCAAGCTGAGAGCTGTGGTGGACACTCTGGTGGGAAGGGATGCCATCCAGAGGGACCTGGACAGGCTTGAGGAGTGCACCTACATGAATCTCATGAAGTTCAAACACAGCCAAGTACAAGGTCCTGCACTGGGGCAATGACCAATAATCAGTACACGTTTAGTGATTTAAGGTTTCAAAGCAGACCTGTAAAGAAGGATACTGGGGATATTGGTAGATGAGAAACTGGAAATGGGACCACAAAGTGTGCTCCCAGCCCAGGGAGCCAATTGTATGCTGGGATGCACCAAAAAAAATCAGGGCCAGCAGGGCAAGGGAGGTGATTCTGCCCCTCCACTCACTCCATTCCCATTAGACTCCTGAAGTACTACATCCAGCTCTGGGGCCTGCAGTGCAAGACAGACATTGACCTGTTAGAATAGAACCACAAAAATTATCTAAGTGCTGGAACACCTTTCCTACAAAGACAGGCTGAGAGACCTGAGGTTGTTCAGCCTGGATAAAGAAGGGGCTTTGGAGAGACTTTACTGTGGCCTTTCAATACATGAAGTGGGTTTATAAGAAGATAGACTTTTTACACATCCTGTATAGACAAGACAAGCAGCAATGGTTTTAAACTGAAAGAGGACAGATTTAGAGTGGACATAAAGATGAAATTCTTTACTATGAGGGCGGTGAGACAGTGGAACAGGTTGCTGAGAGAAGCTGTGGGTGCCCCATTCCCTAGATGTGTCTGAAGACCTGTCAAAAGTGCTCTGAGTAACAGGATTTAGTGAATGATGGCTCTGCTTATGGCAGGGAGGTTGGAACTGGATGATCTTCAAAGGTCTCTTCCAACCCACCCCATTATATGATTCTACCATCACTTTAGTTATAACTAGGTCCCTATAACCAGACCCTCTTCAAAACCAGCTTCTAAAACATTTCTTTAGGGAAACAAACTGAAACACAATCTCCTCAATTGGAATATAAACACTAAATGCTTCAAGACTGGTCTTTAAAAGCAAGAAATATTCAAGAGCTTTTCTAGAATGAAGGCATGGCAGTTGAATCAATTTCAAGACTTAAAAATGTTGAGGGATAAATTTATATGCATAAGTATTTCATCAGATAGGATTACTCACAACATCTGAAAACGTGCCAAAAAGTATGGACTATTAAAGTTAGGCATATTTTGCCAGATTTACCATGAAACAAGACAGGGACTTAAACATCCACAATTTGCCTATCTGGCTGCATGGCCATCTGATTTCAAACAGCCTTTGTTTGTGCTCTCCCATTTATAAATATCTTCTTAATCCTGGGCTCTACTTCTTTGCCTAAATGAATCTATCTAGGAATGAAATCCTACTCATGCAAAGAATATACATCACCTGATAGACAGCAAAAGAGCCACTGAGGAACTGAAGGTGCTGCAGAGCAGAAAGGAACAGAGGAGAATAAAGAATGAGTGGCTGCAGGACACCCTGATCTCTAGTCACTGTGACTGCAAATACTGCACCTCACTCATTGCAAATATAAGATGACTTGCAGACTTCTTCAAGACAACATTCTGCGGTGGAATGGATTTTCCCTAACAGTTCTGTATTAAAATTTGAGGCCAAGAATTGCATTAGTGTACATTTTCCCTTGTGAATCTAGAAATTAACTTACAGCAGTACAATCCTACAGTCCATAGAAAAAATACAGTCCTTCTATTTGGCTTTTAGAAAATACACAGGCATCTAGCCAAAACACATAGTTCCCAGAGCCAGTATGATATGCCCCTCACAGAAGTAACCAGTGCTACTACAATCAAAGCTGCTATTCAGGCAAAGACAACAGCCTCACTGCCTGATTAACTCATACAGTGGGAAGTTCACAGACAGTCTGACAGCTACTGAAAAGAAAGAAGAAAGATGTACACAATATGACAAAGGAAGAGCCCTTAAGTGAAAAGTTTTACATATCAGGAGCTGACAAAAATGACCCTGTATTTTATAAAGACATAGGTAGTAGATTTTTTTTTTAAACTTTTCTTAAAAAAATAACATACACACAGACTTACAGATGTCAGGGCAAGTCCAAAACTTGTAGACTGATGCTTCAACTGTATTTCAATTTTGTGAAGTAGAGCTTCAATCCTATCTTCCTCAAATCCTTTCCTTTGGGAAGGGTTGAAGAAAGAAGGAAATCATATCCATTAACACTGATCACTTTAAGTGAAGTAATGAAAATGAATTATTAGGTTGATAAAGGAAGCATTACAACATAACATCTTTCATAATAAATTAAAATTGATATGAAATAATCTAATCATATTGTATCATTCAGAGAAACTGAACTAATATCATTAAACTTCTGAAGGGTTACAGTGATGAGAACAAGCTACAATAAAGGAAGTAACAGACACAAGTTTTAAGAGTATTGAACAACATTACTTCTGCTTTGGTGCTTTTATTGTAATATAACTAGATTTTTCAGGCATGTTATTATATACAAGTCTGTACTATTACATGTCTACAAAGTATATTAACTAAGAATATTCTTTAAAACTTAGCATTACTTACACAATAACTTCATCGACTGTTCTATCAATTATCTGTTTCACAGTAGCAATGTCTCTTTCAGCAATACCCTGTAGACCCACACTGAAATAAGCTTCTCTCGTCGAGCCATTAAACCTAGAGTAAAACATAACCAACTCAGTGACAAGGACTAGAACTTAAGCATTAAAGCTGCCAACAAAGGCAGGAGAAGGGAAAAAATACACAGTCTTTCAACATATACAAACACACAAGATTTTAAAAGCTAGATAGAAAGTAAAATAAAAGGCAAGAAATGGAACTTAAAAGCATTTTTTGTTAAATTTCAGTAGTAGTAGCCACTGTTAAGAAAACCTACAGCATATGGTTTTAGAGAAAGAAAAATAAGTACAGAAGTACTGTTGTTATTTCCTGTTCATCTTCCCATTCATCTGTGATTTCTTTCAGGTAAAGAAGTCTCTCTTTCTAAGGTGAAAATTTTAGCTGCATGTAACACCAAACACATACATTCTACTTAAGCAGGTGAGTGGAACAGTACTTCTAAAGCAGTATTTATAAAGTAAGTGGTTACAATTAAATTTTCCATGTTCGGTGCAATTGTTATCAACTGTATTAAAAAAAATTGTAACAGTAAAGACAATTTTGTCCAAGCTGTCAGGCAGAGTTAATCACAGAGCTCATCTTTAGGGAGACAAATTGGCATGTGCAGAAATACAGAACGCCTAGCAGTTCAAACCAAAGCCAACAAACAAAAACCAACAGGTGTTCATAAACTCGTAAACACCCTCTATTGCATGTCTAAAAACTACAGAAGGAATTCAATGGCAGGCTCAGGCACTGGATTCTGCAATATTCATCTCTGGACTCAAATTTGTTCTTGTAGATTCAGTGACTACAGTCACTAAGGCAAATTAAAGCCAGGTCACGGAACAGTTCAACTCTGTATCAATCCAGCCAACATGGAGAAGGACCAGCTGACAAAAAATACAACATAATCCCTACTTCAGTGCCTAAAGACAGATTTCTACTGCCATGCTCTGGAATATGAAGATGTCTATATGGCACTGGCATGCATGACACAGGACTTGCACAAAGCCAATTATTTCACATATAGACAGGTCAAGTCAAGCAGAGTAAGACATTAAAATCACAGACGAGGATAGTAAGGCTTCTCACTAAAACACCTGAGAGAGTCACTAGAGAAAAAGGCATGATTTTTATCATCCTCACATCTAAAAGTCAGTCAGATGAATCATGTCTGGAAAGCACTTCATTCTTTGTGCTGATAAAAAAGGCAAAGTGTGATGAGCAGCTGAGCCCAAGCTCAGTGCCGAACATGTGCCCACCCTTAACCTGCAGCACACAGCATGCTCAGAAAATGAGCTGCAGCTGGAAGCAAGGACTGGGAGCTCTAGCTGGAACAAGTCTCAGCTGAAATACCCTTTAGTAATGACCCTGAGACTAGCTCAGCTGATTAGAGCATGGTGCTAATACCACTTAAGTGATGGGTTCAATCTCTGTATGGGCCATTTCTCTTAAGAGCTGGCGTCGATGATCCTTGTGGGTCCCTTCCAACTAAGGATATTTTGTGCAATATTCTGTACTTAGGTGATGGCAAGTTAACAGCACCTGATTGCACAAAGACACATTTGTGACAAACCTACCTACTACTAAACCACTGAAATAAAGCAATAAAAGCAACATGATTAAAGAGAAGAGCTCACAAAAACTTCTGAGTAATACTTAAATGTCCAGGATCAAACAAACGTGTAAATTAAGGCATTGAAGGTATTCCATATTTTATTCCATCTGTCGATTTTTATGGTTCGTAAGCTGTAACACAACTTTCATTAAACCAACTTAGCTTCTATCCAAGTACTTTGACAAGCCAAAAGTTACATCTGAGAATACTTTGCAGCTCACCAGGAGAAACTCTTACGATGTTTTAATATAAAAATAAGATTACTCTGGTGTAAATTGCCTGTATACAAGATGAGCTCTTCCAATTTAAAAGTGCTTTTTAGGTATTCTAACATTGCTTATAGTGATTAAATGTGAAATCCAGCACTTACCCGACATCAGGAGAAAAATCTGTACCAACGCCAGACTCAATTAAGGCTTTGTAAAAAGGAGAATTCGGCCCATCAACCAACAGTGAAGACAACAGGCTTAGGGTGAACGTTTCAAAAGTGTCTGTAATACTGAAGAAAAACTATTAGCTCTTAAAAGCCACATGTGACACCCAGTATCACTCAGTCCATTACAAAAGAACTAGAAAACAAAGTAGAGGGAGCAAGGGAGAAATAATTTTCAGCTGTGACCTTGCATCAGACCTTAGGGAAACAGGAGGGCTCTGCATCTTTCACTTGTTATAACTACCAGGAAAGCAATTTAAATTGGGCTGCAAGGGGAGATAAGTTAGGAGCAGGGTCATACAGAAGAGCTTGCACGTGGCAGGGAATTGAAAGGAAGACAACATTTTCCAATGTCTTATCCACTGAATAGTTCTGTAAAGCAACACCTTATTTTTCCTGTGTCTATCCGCTAAAGCAAATTATTCAGCAATTAAACTTTTATTTACTAAAGTAGGATTGATCTATTTTCCCATGGCATTATTTTCTTTAGAGATGACATTTATCAAGAGGGACTGGGGACAAGAAGCATGCCTGCACCTTGCTTAAAGATCTAAAGGAACCTTTTATTCAAAATTTCATTTTGATATACTTACTCTGTCAACAAGTAGCTGACGCTGACAGTGGTCTGCTTAGAAGGGTCGGCAGCAAAGGAGTCTAAGCCACATGTTACTCTGTGTTCTCTCTATATAGTACAATAAATGACACACATTAAACTGAGCAGAAATTACAAACAAAAAATACTTCCATCTTCATAGCATCATCTTTCCAATTATTTAAAGTAATTTTACAGATGCTCATGAATAAATTCAAGATCCATGAGCAAATACACAAACATACATTATCTTGAAAAATATGAGTGGCATCTCAATTTTTAAAAGTGGACAATATAGGAGAGGTTGAAGAAAGTATGGCCACAAATAACGTTCTGAGCTGTTTCTGAAAGAAATATTTATACTTCTGGACAAGTTAGGGAGGAAGAGAACATGAAAATTATTTTTGATGCCAATGTTTGGGAGATTAGATACTATTAGAAAGCATATTTCCTGACAGTAAGTATCAGTATTTCTTTTATTAGCCCTAAATGCTTTCCATTAATAAGTACTTCAGTGCTCCAAATGACAAGGGACTTGAAAATTGGAAATAAGAGAAACAAACAAATGCAGGCAATCATTATATTACTGAAACTCAAAAGTAACTGTAGTCTTTCCCCCATGAAATCAGGAATAAAAATACTTCAGCTCATTTACACAATTCTAGACAAAAGAGTAACTCCAGGAGTTTAGTTTAAAATATTAACCTGGGGTGGTTTTGGGTTTAGTGATTTCTGTTTGTTTGCTGGTTTTACTTACAGGCTTTTCCCAGAGTTTCTGTTTTGGGATGTCAGTATTTGATTCAATTCTTTCAAATTTTACCAATGCTTCCTCATGTATTTGCTTCAGATGTTGCTCCAGTGGAAAATTGCCGTAAGTGAAAAATCTACATTTCAAATAAAATATTGGGATTGATCATTTGATTTAATATGAAATTTAGAGTAGCTACTTGTATTATACTCTGAATCTCATATGCTTTCCAGTAATTCTGTTACATCTGGAGTGGAAAATTGTTTGGTGGTTCTTCAATCTATGGAACAGATATAAATCTCACAGATCTCTTGATAAACTTCCACATTTCTCAGCTTGTGGGCCACAAAACACCTTTTCATTACATTCAGTTTTATCATGTTCAAATTTGTTCAGTCACAGGAATATACAATATTCCAGAAAAAAAAAAAATAGTAATTGAAGCCAGAAACCAGTGCTCCTAAGTTTCAGAAGACAAAATTCTTATGGTCTTCACACTTCAAGTAGAAGATAAAATGATCCATGTCCTAGGTTTTGTCTGTCCGTAAAACATGGTTGGGTTCCATGGGTCACTCCACCAAACACTTTTCCATACCTAAAAGACTTCCACTGGACCAAATATGAGAACAAGCTCTGCCTCAGGTAAATCTCATCCCCTGATTAAAATCTCAGCACCAGTACAGCAGAATACTTGGGATGATGAGAAAAATCAACGGATTGTAAATTCACTGTCATGACACAAGCTGATGTTCCACAAGCGAATTAGTCAGAATAACAGACTGGCCACAAAACTAGTACAGAAGAAAGAATTATTTTCCTGCATGTAATTTTCAAACTAATTTCCAGTTTAAATACTTTATTAATACCAACCAAATCAGTACCTGAATCAAACGAGTATCAATTATTTAGAACTCACTACAGTAATATGCGATACAGGAGGAAATGAAATTATTCACTTGTAAATTCTAACAATCTGTATTACTCAAAGAGGACAGGAACCCTTAGATATATCTATGCTACTTGTATCTTAACTCCCTAAAACTATTGCTAAATATTTCTTAGTATGCTCCTTTTTCCCCCAGCTCCTATGAGTTCAGGTCAATCGATCCCCAAAACACATCCTTATGATCTGACAAACAGACACACTTGAGAAAAATCAGCCACCTTTCTTTCCTGCTTTCAATTCACTCTTCACTGCTCTTTCTAGAAAAAAATTCCTTGCTTCATGCTTGCTTCTAGCTGCTGTAGGGCACAGGCTGTTATCTTTGCTGTTGGTCACGTGGATAAAAACACTAAGCATCTGGTTTTCTCCTCATAAAAACACAAACAAAGCACTAATCCAATAACCTAGGAAGTTAGTCACCAATCTCACATACCTGGAATTGCTTGGATGGTAATGTGTGGCATGGAACTGCTTAAGCTGCTCCCATGTAAGGTCAGGAATACATAATGGATCTCCACCAGAAATTACACCGTAAGTGTGATCAGGAAGGATTTTGTTCTGCAGGTGTTGTGCAAATATCCTCTCATTATCTGTCTTAATAGGAAAACACCACATTTCAGTGAAAGCTATCAAAACACATTTTAAAGACAAAGGTGCTCAATAATTAGACCTCAGAGCTCTAACTTGCACCATCTCCTCACATAAGCATGCAGACCCATGTAATAAAACTAGCTATGTTTCCATGCTAATGTAAGAGAGTATTTTGCAATAAAATCCATTAACAAGGCGTCTTTCTACACGTAAACAAACTTTTGACAGGCTAACTTTAGAAAAAAAATCTATGCAGCAGTGTTGACTTTACTGAGGACCTAAATTTTCAAAAGGAGGAACAGAAGTCTCTGGTGCAATAATGCCATTGATAACCTATAGCTGAAGCTACTTCACCATCTCTAAGAACTCAAATTAAACATCCACAAAACTTACAAATGCCCCTTTCATTTCATTAAAAACGACTCCTTTGAAGACTAGAGGTGTCTGAGGATCAGCTGGGTTTTCATGTTCTAACCTCCAACCTTCTTGCCTGAAAAATTAGTAACAGCAAGAGTTGACAGTTTGAAGGTTTTCCTGATTGGGGGGGGGTGTGGGATGGACGAACAACTTTTTTTTCTAATTTAAGGTTTGCATACAGCTCCAACTGTCTTACCAGAAATCTAGCTGACGTAAACATGGAAAGAAAGCTGCATCCAAGTACACTGACAGGAGGTTCTGAAAGTCCTTGGGATTTTGTGTTGAAAATGGATAGAGTGTATAATCACTAGCTGCATATAAACAAACGTAAAAATAATCAGAATTTTAGAAAGTCTAAGATACATTTTGCCCTTGTTGATTTTTAATTTCTCATCCATATAAATAACTGGAAGAGAAGAAATGTACTAAATGAAATGTGTTTTTGTTGAGGAATACACATATTTAACATTGCAGCTACTTTACCATGAAAACTTTGCTTTAGCCATCTATCCATAAAAATAATTAGATTTATTTTTGTATACTGTAAAGCTCTAGCTCTACTGGAACTCTGCAACTGACAAATGAACAAGACTTGTTTTGTTGTCTTGCACTGTTAGCTTTTTAATATCTCACAACATTCACACCCAATAATAATGGCTCCCCAAAGCCAAATTAAGGAGAGCTACCCAGACAGCTCTACTGCAATAAAACCTCATGCATTTTAAGTTAAGTATTATTTCCTTTGGACTTACCTGTGAATGCATTCATAAAAGTGGACAGTGATCTGTTTAACATCTTAAAGAAAGGATCTCTGCAGGGATACTTTTGGGAACCACATAGCACTGTATGCTCCAGAATATGTGGGACCCCGGTGCTGTCCATTGGAGTGGTTCGGAATTGGATACTGCAAGAGAGAGCACGGAGAGGGATGCAGTCATTTGGGAGAAGTGCATCCACTCCTACCTGCACCTGTGATTTCTGGGAGCATCATCACTGGCTAACAGCACACATGGCATACACCAGGATACAGAGTTTGAGTTCTTCAGACTCCTGAGTGTTCAGCCATCTTTTTCACAGGGTGTACAGCCTCTGCACTTCTACTTCTGGAGTTAGTACGGAAGTTTTCAGCACCCGAGTAAACATATCTATTTTTACCCAAAAAGCTCAAATAAAAATCTGGAAGGTTATGGTTGCGTAACCTGTCTTTGAAAGTTTTCAAGGCAGGAACCGGACCTGAATTAAACACTGACCCTGTTTTGAGCAGCAGACGGAACAACGGACTCCGTGATATCCCTTCCAACCTGAAAAATTCTAAGCAGCCCTACAAAGGAAATACTGTCCTCCCTGTCAGCACAGAATAACCCAGCCATGACGCTAGATTACAAGTGAAAAAACACAAAGCGATGTGGAGATTGAATTTGTAATACCTATATTAATGTCTTACCTGAACAGATTATTGGAGTCCTCCCGAGCCACATGTAAATACCTGGCTCCTGTGCCATCGTGACTGAGCTTCACTGCAGTCAGGAACAGCTCAGGAACAGCAGTCACCTGCATTGGAAGAAAACATCTGTATTGCAGCATGACTTCAACTAGGTCAAATGAATTGTGCATGCTATAGGAAGTACAGTTTGTCGGTCCTATATATAATACTGGATTATAGTATTAATAAATTAAATACATTTTTGCTCCCGTGGTTTGAGGAGAAAAAATAACTATGCAAATGGAAAATAAAATTTAAAGGAAATGTATAACCCAATGAAAGTATACTACCATCAAAGAACCATACTCTTACAGTATGGGTAAAAATTCAATGAGAAATACAAAAAGAAAAGGTATAGACTCAAATGCCAGTAGCTAGGGCAGCAAAAGAAAAAGCAAGGATTTTGTTCTACCACCAGTTCTAGTGTCACTAGATCTCACAAACAACCTTTACTCTCTGCTCCTGCTTTTTGCTTTAAAAAAATGTAAAAAAATTCAATGTATTTCTATGGCAGGTTTTCAACAAAGGTATTAAAAACAGTTCAGAAGATTACATATTACTTGAATGTGTTTAAAAAAAACATATTCAAAGAGTGAAGTTCCGTTATCTGTCAGGACATTTAGAAGGCCACACCAAAAGGTCACATCTGCAGCAGACACACAAGCTCATGCGGTGCACTATTTACTCTAGAATTACACTCCTATAAGAGTACCGAAAATATCTGTTTGCAGAGAAGCACCTACGTATCATTTTTATGGCTGACCACCCAAAGCACGTATTTAACGTTCAGACGCCTGCCCTCACGCAGGTGCCTTCCGAGCACGGAGAAGTTTATTCACAAACAGAGGGAAGGGCAGCGGCGGCCGACGCTCACCTGCTTCACGGTGAAGCCGTGGATCTGCTCGCCCACCCGGTACTGCAGCGCTCTCTCGTTCGCGGCAATGCTCTTCCACCTCCACGCCCTGCGACTCAGGGACCTGGAACGACACAATTCCCTGTGAACCAACGCGCTCCAGCGAGGCTTCCCAGGGGAGCAGGGCCCTGTGCCCGGCCCGGGCAGGAGCTCGCAGCTCCGCGTCCCTCGGCCTGCGCTGCCCCGGCTCCCTGGCGCTCGGCCGAGGCTCCCCGCCCGCTGCCCGCTCGCTCACCGGCCGCGGCCCAGCAGCCCCCGGTAGCGGCTCCACATGTCTGCGCGGGGCCAGGCGGGCCGGGCCGCACGGCGGAGCGCAGCGGGCCCCGGCGCAGGCGCTGCCGCCCCGGCCGCATTGGCGGCGGCCCCGCAGCTCCGCCCGGCCCGCCCCGAGCCGCCCCAGCCGGGCGGAGCCGCCCGCGCCGAGCCCGAGCGCTGGGGCAGCGGGGCTGATCTGGAGTCCTGGTTCCTCGGTTGTGCCCTGCCGTGCTCCGTTTGCCTCTTCCCGCGGGGTTGGCCTGGCATGGCTGGGGAAACTCATGGAAATGCCTTTGCGTTGTTCACGAAGTTCTCAGGAAAATAGAGAGCTCCGTTGGTTGTGAAAGGAGCGACCTCGGCGCGGAGCTTATTGTTTGCTTTTCCAAATTAAAAAAAAAAAAAACAACAAAACGAAACACAATACAAGAGATCAGTGTGTTCACAGGGATGCATCACTGCTGGCCCATACCTTGCCAGCGCATCCATATGTAAATGCAAAGACTTGGCGAGGGAAATGGGCAACGTAAGCAGCAGAAAGTGGGGAACTAAAGCCACTTTAGTGACCTGTGGCTCTGCCTGGGTGTGCAGAGCCTGTGTGTGTGCAGAGCCCTGTGTGTGTCCAGTGTCCTTGTGTTTGTGTAGCCCTGTGTGTCCAGAGTCCTTGCAGCCACTGAAAACCTCTGCACATGTTCCAGATAGTCTTGGAAACATCCATGTCAATGTAATGGGACCTCACTGATGCTTCATAGGATTTCATACCCACCAGGAAAGTACTTGCACCTGCCTGGGCTTTTATTTTTTCCATTTTGTAAATGAATTGGGTTTTGAGATAATAACTTGAAATTTGATTTCATACTGCGTGTTCACGAGGTGGTCCAGAAAGACAGAATCTATAGATTATGGCCACCAAATTGCCAATCCCTTGTTCCTTGATATAAGAGCCTGGTTACCTGATTTATATGTCAGAAGCCTGGTGCCAAATGTCTACATGGGATTTTAAACGTAGTAAAGGACTGGTGCTTGGCATGTCTCATGCCACTTGCCCTCAATTCTTCGGCTATGATGTTAACCACAAAAAAAAAAAAAAAAAAAAAAAAAAAAAAAAAAAAAAAAAAAAAAAAAAGCCAAAATTTAAGTATGTCAGGAATTTTTGTGTCCACCGTCTCTGATCTCTTCCTCCTCTTCTCTTGCCTGCCTCCAGCTGCTGCTGTGCTCAGTCACTGTAGGGATTTTATCACCCGTTCGTGACTCTGGATGCACTTCAGCCCTCTTGCTCCTGCTGCTCGCATGCTGTCCTAGGGCACATCTGCCATCCTCCAATGGCCACATGGCCCCTGATTGCTCCAAGTCTTTTCATTTTCTCTGATTGCCTCATTTGTATTTTTCATGTAATTTTCCAATTTCATTAATTTTTAAATTAAATTAAAAAGCCAATAAGTTGCCATAGTTAAAGTCTGGATGTTGTGCATTAACCCATATAACCTGTCACCTATCTTAATTACTTATCTTTCATGCTTTTTTAAAGTTACTGAAAAGATCCAGTAGCTCACGTAAAGCTTAGATCCTGGATACTAGCAAATGCAATTTGTTTGCTACCTATTTTCATTATACCTGATTTCTTTCCTGCCTTCTACCAATTTACCTCCTCTTCATCCTATTTTTCTGTATTTATTTCAGATTAGGTTCAAATCATACCCCTTTCAGTATATGTTTCTCTTCAGTATATGTTTTAGCAGAAGTTATGTTTCCAGAAGTTATTTCTAACACCATGAAGAACCAGTCGTGATAGGAACTTCAAGATTTTTTCAAATTAAAACCAAACAGTGATGTAAACATATAATGAAAATGTTCTCAAAAGAATGAACATATTTAAAAAAGTGTTTCTGAGCCTTGCATAGAACCATGAGTTTGCACTGCATAGTTCAGTTTTCAAATATTTCTAAATGTTTTCGTATGCTTATGGTTTATTACTGGTTGCAACAAGGTTAATTTGCAGCAATTTTTGTATTCAAGGCTGTACTGTTGTTTCTGTTGACTGTTCAGTTCCTTCATTTTCCTAACAGTTTCCTAATCTGACCATAAGCTACTGTCTCTCTTTACAGATTTCTTGTCATCAATATTTAGTTTCTTCATGGCTTATAACATTCATCTTAATGGAACATCAGGCTGGCATTCTGCTGCAGACATTTATTTACTTTTAGTTGATGTTTATATTGGAAGGATGATTTTCTGGCTGTCTGTTTTCATATCACTGACATAGCGTTTGACAGGCAACCTTTCACAAACTTAACCAGTCTGAACAAGCAGAGTTTCAAAATACATCAAACATAATTCCTAAACTTAATCACAAGATGGAAGTCTTTTATATGATCCCTTAGACAACTTTTAAATAAAAAATAAAATATTTTTTCTATTTTCTGCTATCGTCTCTGGTATGCTTTGTACATCAAAGCTTTTCTTCTGTGAAACAAAACAGAAACTGATTATGTTACACTATTTTTTTTCCATTCTCTTTGTGTAAGATTTCTGGTAATAATGTAAGAGTAGTATGTTATATTCTTTGTGAAGTATAGTCACACACATATATATGTAACATGACTTTTGCATCTTAAGAAAAGTGTAATTCAGAAAAACTACTGGCATGTGAAAATATAGCAGGTTTGACATTAGTTTTGTTGACTTGTCTTGATAAATGGCATAAAACCATTTTGATTACCATGACCAGATTTTGCTTTCAGTTATTTAGCAACAAATTCTATGTAACTGCAATTGCGTCAAATGAGCTTTTCCAATGGTGAGAACGAGATGATAATTTAATTCTCAGTGTTTGAGCAGAGAGATACTTTTGCTTAGTATTATTTTCCTTCAAAAGATTTTGTTTTCAATCACATGTTTGTCTAAATTAGATATTTGGTCTAAAAAGTCCCATGCCTACACAAGCTGTTTCTTTTAAAAAATTCAACGTAATCTGTTCAGGAATGGAAATGCTATTTTGTGTTTAACTTAGAAGTGACATTCTTTATCGTCTGCAGCAGAGGTTGGTCCCTCCCACTTGACAAATGTATTTTATATTCATAGACAGTGAGGCCCAAAGTTTGCCAAGTTAAAATAGCTTGAAAAAGAGAGATTCTCTACCTACCAGCCCTTTTCTGAAGGCCATGAGTCAAAGCTCTCTTCCTGAGTGAAGGGGCTCATGACAATGACAATTAGCTGGTAGGCTGAGAATGACTTTTAGCATCCCAGACGCCAGCCCTTCTCTATGCCAGTTCTCTGCAATCACCACCCATCACCTTCCTGAGAGAGAGTCTGCTAATAACAGGTCTTTGAGAGGATGAGAGCATGATCCCAGCTTCAGCTGTACCTTCAGCAAGACTGAAGCCTACCCTTTGCTTATGTATCAGTTTTGTTTCTGGAATTTATCATAGAATCATAGAACAGTTTGTGTTGGAAGGGACTTTAGTTATCATCTAATTACAACACCCTGCGCCAAGGGCAGAGTCATCTTCTGCTATGCCCAAAGCCTCATCCAACCTAGCCTTCAACTCATCCAGGGATGGGGCTTCCACAGCTGCACTGGGCAATCCACGTCAGTGCCTCACCAACTTCATAATAAGGAACTTTTCCCTAAAATCTAATCTAACTTGCCCTCTTTCAGTTTAAAGCCATTACCTCTTGTCCTACCTCTACATGCCTTTACAAAAAGCCCCTTGCTAGCTTTCTTGTGGACTCCCTTTAGGAATGTTCATTTATATCTTTAAGTGCATTCTCTTCAATAACAGAACTTCAGTAAGCCAAGAATTTTGTATTAAAATTGTCAGACAACATTCAGTGGGGCACAGAAATCAGTATTTTACAAAGCTATGTGGAGAGGAACCCCGTGACTCAGCATACCTTTTCATTTACCCTGTCTATATTTTTTTCCAGACAAGTTTGCAAGAGGCAGAGACAGAAGCTGATGGTTGTACTGCTGATGCTTTTCTTCTTCCTTCCTAATTTCACAAGTGTCTCTTTAGCCTGAAACTGAGAATTTGGGCCTTCCCAGGGATTATCTGCCTGCTAGCAGCCTCCTGTCGGCAGCATTTGAAAGATTATGAAACAGATATGTGTTAAAGAGAGGAGAATGTTCCCCCCAAAGATTTTGCTGTAGAAATCAGAATGAAAACAAAGCCAAATATTTAGGGTGATGATTTTTGTACAATTTGTTTCAGGAGATGCCATAAGGTGGAAATAGGCTTTGCCCTGGGCTGGGTGACCCCATGCAGGACTGCAGCTGACACGTGCAGACCCTGCTCTGTACTGTCCAGCCAGAGAACAGGGTACTGCCATTGCCACAGTGCCAGGAGTAGGTTTGTTCCCAAACAGTGATTTGAAAGGAGGAAAAAAGGAAATACATATGCCTTGCTAAAAGCCTGGTTCATGTAGTATATCAAAAGTGCTTCTGTGTTTTAGGGTTATTGTCAGCAGAGCAGAGTATCAGGTTAGGGTCAAAACAAAAACCTTACTTAATAGTTTACATTTCAAATAATTTGATTACCCTCTTTAAAAATCTCAAAATATTAACATTTTGATCACTTCTTCTGCTAACAAATAGCGTGACAGTGAGGAATTCAGGGGCAGGAAGGTAAAGGGGCAATACGGGTTTGGGTCAAGGTTGACAAAAATTATGTGGTCCTGTAATTTTATGCATACATGTAAGTGAGGTCACATATAGTAATATCAATTACTTTTGCACAAAACAGGATACTATGACAGAATAAATGAAAAACATTGCTACAGAATATCACAAATATAGAAGTGGAGAGTTGCTCAACACCTCGGTTTCTCAGGAGTTAAGCAGAACTTTGCACAACTTGAATGCTGCCTCCAAATTGCAATTTAGTGCTGTATTCAAACTCTGTATGAGTCCCTTGTTAACAATGGCAGCTGAAGGAGTATTATTCTGTTTGGAAGGACCTTCCTTGGCTGGTTGCTTATAATACCCAGAAATACTGTGCTCTGTGGCTTACCTATTCTTACCAGACTTTTAATTCGTCCTTTTAGAAATGCTTTGGGAATATCTCTACTTAGCATTAGTAATTTTACTTGCTGTGGGTAGGTAGCTCTAACATAGATCATCATGAGTTAAATCAAAGTCCATGTTTTTCAATAGAAAAAAAAAGCCTCACTGATGAGAAATTTTACTGTTGTTGTCACAGACCTGTTCATAAACTATAGTCCACAACACCAAGAAGAGGATAAACATATTCTCGATACTTCAGAGAGCTCTAGATTTTATGAATTTTCTTTTAACCTTTGTTGGCTAACCTTTTTGGATTGTATATAATTTCTCAACTTCTTTGTTGAACCACAGTGAGACAAGCCAGGGTAGAGATTAATGCTGTGCAGATGTAGTCTCACACATAACTCTAACAAGGCTCATCAGTCTTGCTCCTGTCACCCTGCTGACAGAGAGCCTTTATTAAGTCCTTAGCAGTGCAGATACACAAATAGCACAGCTACAGGCCAAAGCAAATTCTTTGTGTGGGAATAACAACGTCTGCGTAAAGGAGTTGTGGAGTTTATGCTAAAAATTTCATTTTCAAAGGGAGCTCACTGCTTATATCTGCTAAACCACATTCTAGACCCTGTGGAGGTGTAGTAATGGAAAAAAATGTGAAATACTTGCCTGAGTTTACTCTAAGTGAAACATATATTGAGGACAGGTGAGATCTAGTCCAAATTGGATGCTGTCCAGAGTAGATGGAAAATTGCTCTGCATTCATTTATGTTTCAACTACCACACTCTGGAAATAATTTTTTCATGTTATCTCTTTCCTTTCATTTTGGAAGGAGGACTGAAAGGCGAGAAAAAGTATTTAACCCTTCAATTTCTTGCAATTTTCCATTTAAGTGTCAATGTTACAGGTTGACCCCATGATGAAAAGCATCTTCAACTGCAAAGCCAGAGAAGGTTGTGTAAGTTAAGACACTTGGCCCTTGGGCTCCTCAGGTCACTATGGGGCCCTACAATATAACTGAGGAGAGGGAATTTCAGTTTAAACTACCAAAATAGTGAAAGAGCTGTAATACAGCTTACTGAGGCAGTGTTTTTATAATACAAAACTGTGCTTGATCCCTCCGTGTGTGGAAAAAGGGCCTGGAAGGAATCTGAAGTGCAAAGCCCTGGCATTAAGTTGATGAGTTGTGTAAGGTGATGGCAGCCTAACCCAGTAAAGTCCTGTTCCAGTTGCCTTTTTGAAAAGGTTTTTGAGCAACTTATCCCCATAATTTTTCCAGGTTTCATTTCAGGACTAGTTTATTCACTTCAAAAGCCTGAGACTGAATTAATGTTTATATGAGCTGAACCACCAGGGGATGGCACTGCCAGAGTCTGAACTCCAATAGCCAGAGGAGCAATTCCTTACTGATCTTCAGCTTTCCTTCTCATGTTTGAACACAAAGTGTACTCAGCTGAGTGAATTCTGACATGCTGAAGTAGCAGTGACAGTAAAAATGCCATATTTGCATCTGTGACTACTTAAAGTATCAGAAGTTTGCCATGTGAAGAGATAGGTGCTTATATAAGTTGTGTACATGACACTGAAGTAAAGTCATTCCCCATTATCTGTCCCCATATTGCAGCGTTGTCAAAGCCTCTCATCCCTACTCTGATTTTTTCATTTTCTGTGCTAGCAATGTAAAATCACAGAATTTTTCAGTTTGGAAAAGACCTTTAAGATTATCAAGTCCAACCATTACCCTCACACTGCCAAGTCCACCACCAAACCATGTTCCAAAGCAGCTTATCTGCACATCTTTTAAATTCCTTCAGGGCTGGTGACTCAACCACTTCTTTGTTCCAGTGATTGACAACCATTTCCATTAAAACTGAACACAGGATTCTAGGTGCAGCCTCCCCAGTGTGGAGTACAGGAGAACAATAACTTCAGCTCAGTCTTGCTGGCCACACAAGTTGTGCTGGATTTGACTGAGGTAGAATGGTCTTCATAGGGGCGAGTATGGGGCTGTATTTTGGATTTCCTAACACAGGGTTGATAATTTAGTAATGTTGAGCAGGGGTCACACTGAGCCAAGGCTTTTTCTGCTTTTCACATGGCCACAGTGGGCAGGAGGCTGGGGATACCTGGGAGGAGACACAGCCAGGACAGGTGAACCCAACTGACCAAAGGGATGTTCCAGGCCATGTGACATCATGTCAGGATATAAACTGGGGGGAAGAAGGAGAAAGGGGGAAAGTTTGGAGTGATGGGGTTTGTCTTCCCAAGTCACTGTTATGTGTGATGGGGCCCTGCTCTCCACTGCCTGCTGTGGGAAGCACTGAATTAATTCATTGTTTTTCTTTCCTTTGATTTTGCTTTCCCTGAATCTTTATCTCAACCCACAAGTTTTACCCTTTGGATTTGCTCCCCCATCTCACTGGTGGGACAGTGAGTGAGCAGCTGTGTGGGGTTTGTTTGTTGGCTGGGGTAAAGCCACAGCACAAACTGTGATGCCATTGGCCTTCGTGGCTACCTGAGCACTGTGTAGGCCACCTGGGCAATCATATGCTGTAGCTGATTTGGAGTGATACATGGGCAGAGTGCTCAGCAAACTGAGCATATAAGGGATAGGCTCTTCCTGCTTTTCCCTCATCTGAGCACTCAGCTTTTCTGTTGCTCCTCTTGTCTCTTTAAAGAAAATATGGAATCTAATATCCCTGGGACTTCTGCTCTCATCAGGTTCCACTGCAATTAGTTGGCAGAGGAGAGGGGAACTCAGTGATAGGAAGGAACAGCATGAGCTGCAAGTTTAATTTTCTTAGCAAACCAAGATGTACAAAGGATATCCAGTTAAAGGAATCAAAACATTCTCCAGTTCACTGACTCTTTCTGAAAAGCAAGGCAAGTTATATTCTAAGTAGTACTTGGTTTTAGATTTTGTACTGGGTCTTAAACAGCTGTTTAAAATGCAGCACAAAATGCAACTTGACTTACACTTTATTATTGTAAACAAATGTTAAGCAGAAACCATCTGTATCTTCTACTGTTAATGTCTACATGGTGCTGCCGTTGGCCAGCTCTTATAAACACATTGTAGACATGAGACACAATTTCAAGTCTTGTTAAATGTCTTTTTTGTGTCATCATTTTGTACCGTTGAAATTAAACTTTAAAATGCGGGTCTTTGTTCTGAAGATTTGGAGTCAAAACACTTCAGAAATGTTGAAGATTGTGCATATTTTTTTTTGAGTTTGCTCAAAGCCCTTGTTTTCAGTTAATCCTCAAGACTCATGGGTCAAACAATTTCTGCTAACTTACATATGCCATAGTAAGCCATATACTGCAATAAATAGCATTCCATGAAGCACAAACCAGAGCAATATTGCCCCATGGCTTTTGTTCTTTATGCTGGTTTCTCCATAGCTGTAGTTACAGTGGCAGCTGACTGGAAGGAGAGCTGCACAAGTATTGCTACCACCAGAAAATCATCCTTCTGACAGACAGCTGCAGCTTCTGCAATCCTTGAGTTTCAGGCAGGGTACAAGCATTCCTGTAAATCTCCTGGGAGCTAAACCTAGGTAAGGTTGCAGAACTGAGGCAGGGTTTTTATTATACGCATTTCACTTCTACTTACAGTTTTCAGGACATGTAAGTCTCTCTCCTTTGAATAATCCATAAAGTCTTCAAATAAGCAATGTGACCTAATCTGCTGAATGATCTCATGCTTTGTCAGATGTAAAATATTATCCAAAGTGAATGAAATGAGATTATTTGAAGTTTTGAAAGGATGTCTCTGAAATGTATGAACATATTTGTTTCATCTTCCACATGTAACCCAAATAAAGAGCTCATTATGATGTACTCCACATAGTATACAGTTCATTATGTTCAGCAACATGTCTCTCCCTTCGTGTATTAAAGCAAAGTATTCTCTTTCATCTCTGTTCCTGATAAAGACCTGCCACCTTTTACTGCTTAATAATTGAAGGCAGCCTACTACAGAAGCTTAGTGCTGGATGACTGCCTGCAACAATAATATGAAAATTGAGTTAGTATTTTTGATGGCTTCAGTAGTTATTAAAACTGAAGACTGTATGTCTTGACTCCAGGAATCTTTTAACTTTGCCACTGACTTACAAAAAGAAACCCAGACCTTGCTAAGGTTAATGGTGACTTCTGCACCACTATAATCTCTACTTCAGTCATCAAGTCTCTCATTCTCACTATTTCTCACAGGAATCATGATTAAAGGTTGCTATTCTTATCTGTTTTATATATAATAGGATTACATTAATTGATCAGTAGGACTCAGGAACAATATTAATTTCTTTGTCAGAATCATATAACACTGATGTGTTGACATATATAGGTGAAACTTCTGGAGTTCCAGGAAAGTTGGCACACTTTTTACAGAAATGCAAATGTATATGTATATATTTGAAATTCAAATATATGTTGCTTTTAATCCTTCATTATGACTTTCAAAACAAGGCAATTTTCTGAAATATTTATTTTGCATAAATGGATTTCCTAAACAAATTGATCTAGTTTGAAGAAAGGCTTCTATGTCTCCTCTGTGGTGATTTCATACATTTTGAAAACTTTGGAGGCTTTTTGGTGTTAGTTTGCTTGGCAACATGAAAAGTAATTCAGCATTGAATCTTTCTCAAGAGCAGCAAATTCTCTAAAGCTTCTTTTTGCTCATTTTGACCAAAATCATAGCAAAACCAGTGTTAAAAGAACTTGTGATATTAGCTTTGTAGCTACAGCCTCCTGCACTGTTAAAACAAACAAATAAGGAGCATTTAGTGTGGATTTCATCCATATGTATGTGAAATGTACATGTCACTCAGCTTTCTATCCATTTGCAATGTCATCTCCCATTTCTTGCACAAACAAATGGAGAATGAAGAGGATATGAAAAAAAAAATGCTGATCAAATTAAGGACCACTCTGCAAATAGGGTCAGCACAGCAAGGTTTCAGTTACAGGTTTGTCCTTTCATTTTATCAGGAGAAGCTGGGCTGAACTATGACTAATGGGTATGTAGTCACAAACAGAAAAATTCCAGCATGAAGTTGTGAGACTATAACAAAAGGGAACTAAAAAGAGTTTGGAAGACTCCAATTAAAAAATATGTAGCTAGAAATATTGAATCCTTGGAGCCTCCAAATCTTACTGTCAATAAAACATACATAATATTTTTCACTTTACCCATTCTATATAATTCACATTTCTCTACTTAGCCAGTCAGAAAAACGCACCCTGTTTCTGGATTATCAAATATAATTTTTTAATTTTCCCTGTAAGATGAATACCTAATGAAAAGATTAAGGCCAGGCAGCGTTTAAGTGTCAGTAGACCATGTCTTTAGAGTGACAACTGAGCACAAAACTGAACATGATAATAACTTTGACTTATTCAACTCTTAAACATAACTTAGGGTGCAATTGCATCCAGATGATGCAATGTCTCATAGAGTGCTGCTATAGGCCAAAGCTTTTGCCCTCTTGCACTTTGTGTGCCATTATTATGATAAGCTCTTCTGTTGTGGTTAACTCAAGCACATACAGTTTGCCATTCAAAACAGAACCAACAGACTTTTCAATAAATGGAATAATTTACATCCTGCATGTCAGATACAACATCGACCATTAGAAAAAGCATCATACCTGGAAAAATCATTGAACATACATGCCCCAGGCCTGCTTACAGATACACTTCTTTCAGTAATTTATTAAAAAGATTCACATTTTGCCTTCAGATAACTGCGTTTGGTTACAATAAACTATTTGATTATGTTCTATGTGACATATCAAGCACCCGTGTATATGTCATACATGTGCAAACTATTTAAATAAATTAGTAAACATTCCAAGAATGCATCCAATTTGAGATTATAGATTATAGATTTTGATCTCTCATTGTTGGCCCCAAACCTTCTTCTGGTACATCAACAGTTTCCAGAAGAAGGTTTGATGTAATTAAATTACAAGGACGGCTGCATTTATTTGCAAAACTAAACAGTTACTCTTTCTGATCCTGCTTAACACATTCTTCAAAAATAGATGATATTAAGTCCAGCTAGGAATTCACATACATTTTCATTTTCAAAAATAACAGTTTTGCACAAATAGGCTTTGAAATAATATCTCATGGGTAAGCTTGTTTTGAAAGAAGATTAATTGGAGAATTACATAATGCTGTTAGTAAGCAATTAAAATTCAACAGAGCCTTAAAATTTACACCTTAGGGAACGCTGGTCAAATTTACACATCTTTCAAAAATAAAAGTACAAACTGCTTCCAAAGTGCTATTACATGCCATGCATATTTAAGAGTTTTCTGTTAAATGATCCATTTAGCATTGCTTAAATTATCTTGGGAATAGTTTTCTAGTTTTGTGACTTTGGAACTATCAAAAAATTATTTGTCCTCCACAGCCAAACAGGTTTTGTTATATGCAGTCCATTCCTTGGATGACAGTCTTGCTTTCTTCACACATATTAATGGTTCATTTTTAAGGAACCAATACTGACAGTGGAGAATTTTAGGTTGGTATGATAGTAGGCGTTGGATTAGTGAAAAGTTAAAAACTCCCCCATCTTCCACACCTTTGGAGACTGTAGGGAAGGTAGAAGGAAAACTAATAGAAGGCAAGACCATGCTGGTGGGTACTTGTGCCACACATAGGGAAATTAAAGCTGGCTGGAGAACAGGGAAGGAGAGGAAAGATAAACTGAGGCTATGCCATGGGAAGGGGTGATATCAGTTTTAGGTGAGACTGAGGATCATGGCAGACTTAATGCTCAAGAAATAGTATTGGAAAGCGCCACCTTCTCTGATTCATTCCAGAAAAATCACAATTTGCAAGTTTGTAGCTCCAGAAGTTCCTGGATCATCTTAAAGATAGCTTTAGTGTTCAGACTAATAGCTTTAGTGTTCAGCTTTTGCACTGAGTTTCATGGTTTAACTTCAGACAGGAGCTAAGCCCCACACAGCTGCTCACACACCCTCCCCCAGTGGGATAGAAGACAGAATTAGGAGGGTAAAAGTGAGGAAACTCATGGGTTATGATAAAGACAGTTTAATAGGTGGGGGCACAAGCTGCATGTGCAAGCAAGGGAAACAAGGAATTCATGCCCTGCTTCCTGTGTGCAGGCAGGTGTTCAGCCATTCCCAGGAAAGAAGGGTTCCATCATGTGGAATGGTGACTTGGCATGACAAACTGCACCACTCTGAATGTCCTCCCTACCACCTTCCTCCCCCAGCTTTGTACACTGGGCATGGTGTCACACGGTGTGGGACATCCCTTGGGTCAGCTGTCCCCTCCAGCTGTCCCCTTTCTCTTGTCCCCCAGCCTCCTCACTGGTGGGGCTGCATGAGAAGCAGAAAAGGCTTTGACTATAAGCACTGCTTATAGCTAGAACATCTCTGTGTTACCAGCACTGCTTCCAGCTCAAATGCAAAGCACAGCCACATACTAGCTATTGGGAAGAAAATTAACTCTGTACCAGCCAAAGCCAGCGTGGACAGCTCCCAGAACTGCACACAGCCCTGGATCTGGCATCCAGCATCCCTGCTGCCCAGGAATTTCCATGACCTGAGCCTTTTCACGCATGAGCTGAAGTGAAGGATTTATGAATCCAAGAGAGTCAGGTTGGTTGTTGGTCACCAAGCCTCTGGAGAATGAGGGCTCCCCCTCATATCTTAAAACCTCCTGGATATATGATTGAGCCCTGTTTTGCAGCATTACTTCTACTGCAGTTTTATTTAAAGCTGATGCTATCGCCCTTTTTTATGGCAAAGCCTTGGCTTAACCTTCACTTTCTTGTCGGTCACCCTGCTGGTGTTAGCTTCCCTCCTTCTGCTGCTCCAATTGCATTATCGACTGGGCTGCCTCCAGGAGGAGCTTTTGTTTGACACAGTTGGCAGTGAGACAAGCCGAGCACTTAGAGCTCATTAGGTGGGTGGGATTAGAGTCTAAAGCGAAAATCTGACACTGCAGCAAAGTGATAAAACTCTTCCAGTGCTATTCACAACGTTCTCTGAAAATTGAAGGCAGTTATTGCACGTGCAATTTATGATTTGCTCTCTTAAAAGATCTCAGTAGAGATGTGCTTTTCCACTGAAATTATACAAAATTTTTACAAAGTATGTTGTCTAGGTTGGGTTTTTGTTGTTTATCTTTCTAGAAAATGGTCCATGCCGTGACAGAGCTTTGCAATGTGATTATTTTAACTTGAAACTGAAAACAAAATCTAGGTTTGCAAATGGAGCAAAAAAGAAGTGTATTTTAAAGTGCTATAAAACTGCTGCCATCATTGAAAAACCAAGCTGAAGGTATTCCATAATAGGAGCAAAAACTGATAGTATTTTTCCAAAACCAAGAGCAATTTTTCACAGCATAGTGAAGATAAGGCCATGTTTGTGTGATACAAGACAGCACCGTGTTCTAGATCCCTCTGCCAGCTTCACTTTGTTTGGTATGGCTGAAGGGCAGAGCACATTCCCATGCAGAGATTCTTGTCTGAGTCACAGCAACAGTGTGATTCTCATTCCATGGCAAAAACATCTCCTGAAGACAAGGTGCAATGTGACACTGGTACGTTTGTAATGCTTTCAGCTTTGTGGCTGGCCTGTCCATCCCTCCACTGCTTGATGCACACACACCTGGAATTAATGAATACTTGTGGAGAATGGAACTATGATACAGCATGAAAAGGCCATGAGGAGATGAAACATCCTATGTGCATCCTATTTGGCTTTAAACCCCACATAGTAAATAAAATCCCAACACTGAGAGTCCTGAGAGTTACCAGGAATATCAGGTTATGGTGTTCTAGCTATTATCAGCACTAAATAACATTGTGGAAAAAACAGTGCGTGATCAAAGACAGTATTCATTAATTAACAACTAGTTAATGATCTTCAGTCTTACATTTTCTGTGCACTGGGTTTTTTATACCAATTGAAGCTTCTAAACTTAGTTTCGTGAAATAAAATACAAAGATTGGTATCTAATGAGTGTTTCTCTAAAGTAGGCAGGACCTATGAGAAATGCCCCACGCAGCAGTCTGAGCAGGAGTAATCTAGAAGAAAGATTACTGAATTATGAAGAAACAAACTGAAGAGTCGAAGCCAAGACTGCAGAGTTTCTGTAAAACTTCCTGGCTGTTACAGCTCCAAAGGGAGCCACAAAAAAGAAAAGAGTGGAGGCCTCTCAGCTTCAGATGTAAGAAAACAAAGTTTGAGCACTCACTGATCAGTGAATACTGCCCTGTGCAAAACATCATTCTTTAATTAAAACTCTTCCTGTCTGCCAAGGGAGAGGACACCATGTGGTTTTGCTGGAAGCTAACTTTAACAAATAGATTGTAGGATTGTCTATATACAATATTTTCTTAAAGAACCGGAAGATTGTGGCTGAAAGGAATGAATGTTTCTGCCCTTTGCACCCTTGAACAGAGGGATACACTAATTGTCCATGAGGAAACACCCAGCTCAGTTTTCCCATGGCCACTCAAGCTGTTGCACATCTGCATAGAATTAAAAGTTATAATTTCCAACTAAATATGCATAAGTATGTAAACTGAGCATTTATTAATTGTAGTTGTTTAAAGGCCATGATTAAAGATCTCAAGCTTCTTGCCTAAAGGACTTCACATGAAAATGAAAGGACAGTTTTTGTCCTCAGACTGGCTGAGGGAAATCCAATACTTCCCTGTTACGAACTATGATTAAGCAATGCCTTGAAAAAAATGTAATGAAAACATTCTCCATCCTTTTCAGTTGCAGTTTTCCAATTAAATCTGAGCATAACCTATTTGACAATTAGCACACAATGATGCCTGTCTCTAGTGGTAAAAATATATCAGTTTGACTCTGCTACGATGAAAGTTTTACTTTTCAAGGGTTGATGCACGTGTTTGGAACTAGGCTGATATCAAATATGTCCAGCTGGAATATACATCCCACTCACTGATGGAATATAGTGAGGGGTGTTTTCTGTGGGCGAAGTTCAACAGAAAGGAAATGGAAAAGGGGCCAATATCGTAAGGGATTTTGAGCTGCACTGAGAATACTCCATATGTTAGCAGCCGAAATCAGCAGGCAGAGAGCTGAATGACACAGGGTGGCAGCACAGATCAACAATACTGCCTTCTGCCCATAGAAAGCATAATAAATCCCCGTGTCCTTGCAGAAATTTGTGATTTTTATTGGGGCTATTTTGTTCGTGGCTTATTGTTACTGTGTGATAGTTTTCCTTAAAGATTGTTCACCTCAAGTTGTATTGAAGTCAAGGTAATTACTCTGGCTTGTCTAGTGCTAAATGAAGTCATTACTGGATAAAGAAACAAGCTCCTATGGTGGGTAATGTTAGACATTCCAGGTGAAATCCTGGAACATTGTTGGAATCAAATGAGTGGGGTTTTATGGACTTTAATGGGACCTGGATTTCAATGCTAGACTAGGAGTTTCAGCAGATCAAAGGAAAGGGCAGTAAGATTCAGGCATTTAAGTCACTTAGGTTTGAGGACAGTGTTGGAGAGGAGGGATCTAACTTGTTTGAAAATTCTAATCCCAAATCCACATTCAGTCACTTACCTCACTGACCTGATTCCTAGGAGTTTTGCATGTTTGCACTCCCTGTTGGCTGAGAAAGTGTGTGATATTACCTTTAGGCAGCGATATTCCTGGAATTTCTGTGCTTTAAAGGGTCCAGTTTGAAAATTTAATGTATTGTTTTAATCTCCATGTATTCCTGTTGTGTAATGATATCCAAAAGGCAAAATTAACCTATAACGTTCAGTAGAAGTAAACCTTAGATCTATTTCTCCATGTCTAGGATGCAGAAATTTGGATTAATTTTTGTATTTGAATCAGCTGCCTTGTCCATCTGGGTTTCCAGCCCACAAAGACATATGCAGCTTCTTAACTTTAAACGTGCTAGTTTTGCCATTGCAATCACATGAAATTACTCCCATGTTTTAAGTGCATGTTAGCAGAATCAAGAACCTTAAGTACACTGTGAGGTAGTGCTCATTCTCTAAAATTCTGTGACTCAGTGGGAAGTGATAAATGAATAATGCCCTTGCATTTTCCAGCCACAATGTCAGCATTGCTTTAATTTAATCCGTTTTATTTTCTCTGGAACAAAAGTCTCATTTATTAGTAATTTTGAAAAAGGAAAAAAAAGGGTTTTCTTCCATTTGCTTAGTCATTTATTATTCTTTAATCTGCTTCAGCTCTTGTTCATCATGAAAAACGCTATAGTAATTGAAGAGACAATGAAATTATGACATCTCGGGAGAAAAGAGACTGAAATCTGTGCAAATGAGAGAAGAAAGGATTTTTAGCCACTGTTCATAACTCCTTTCATTCATTTTGAGTGATGTCTACTGAGCAGCTCTGTCTACTAAGCATTATATGAGAAAATAGGTTTTACTTTTGTATAGCTAACACTGAAAATAGGTGCTTTTTTCAGATTTTATTTCTTGTCTTTCGAATTAAAAACCAAAACACTTCACCCGTCCTTTAAATGCTGCAGTGAAGATAAAGGTCAAGTGCTTTATCTTCATATAAAGATGATTACAATAATCTCCTTATGCATTCCCTTCAAAAAGCTGACTTTTCAGTGCCCTCCATATCTTTTGTGCAGTCCTTCTTTGCTTCTGGACATCGTTGTTTCATTCCCATTTACTGGGTATGAATATAAGAACACTGCTTTGGTCCAAGTGACTGCACAGTGCACCCACTATCATTAGATACAGGAAGATAATAAACGGAGAAGAAGTTAGCTATAAGAGGGAAGAATTCTGCAACGAGTTGAGGCAATCTGTGTCAATGTCACAAGGAGGAAGGACATTTTCATGGCATATATTATGCAGCTCTAAACACTTCCTTGAATACACATTCTGAGCACATAGTCCCTATGATAGAGGTTGTAAGGAGATTTTTAACTTTTATTCCTCAGGGCTTCATCCTGCAATGTGGTGTTGAAAGGCTGCAACTCCTTCTGAAATCATGAAAGTGATGCCAAAACGTCAGCTGATTTAAATACTTGTAGATCCATTGAAGTCTTTCTCCTTGTTTCAGTAACATTTACCCCAGCAAAAATCCTAGTCTTTAGGGAAAGGAATTTAACAGTTCTGGAAGCTGTTCATTTCAGGATCAGATCAGCAGGCATCAACAGCACCATGAAGCATATTCCCAAGGGACAGCTGGGATTTCATACATCTTGGGTGTCTGTCAGAATTCTGGTGCTAAGAAAGTAAGCACAATTCAAAGAGGCAGAAAAACCTGAGCGGTAACTACTTTGTTGCTAATATTAAGGTGGCATCTGATATTTGAAGGTCTAATTCTGTCATATTCTGATATACTCAGATTAAACAGTAAATTAATTTTAAAAATAGTCAAAATGGCTACGGATAATTACAACCAAATTGTCCGCAGTATTTTTAAAGAATCATTAAGCTAATAAAGATCATTAAAAAATTGCCCCAAAATAGCCCCAGCTATATTATCTCACCTCCAAGTACCCAAGATGATTCCATCAGCACATCAGAGCACTGAGAATTTCTATGGAGATGTGAGGTGTAATGGATAATCTGACAAATGTAACTATTATGGTTTGAGCACATCACCAAAATAGCTCCCTGCCTTCTGGAAAGTAACAGTACGTTTTAGAATAGCTCAGACTCAATTCATATTGATCCACATAAAGAATAATGACCAACCACACTGTTTCAGTAGAATTAATCCAATCTCTTTCCCTACTTCTCTTGTTGAAGCCTCAAGAGAGAATTATTGATTTCTTATACTGTTATGCTCATTCACTTACTATGTGGCAATGACCTACTTTCTGTTTAACACAGTAAACGCAGAACTCTGACTGCACGAACATGCAGCATTAGGCTTATGCATATAGAGTTGTGATTGTCAGAGATAAAATCTGACATCCAATAAGTCTTTGATCTTGAAAGGCAATGGTGCTTATTTGCATCTAAGTGCTTGCAAGCAATTGCAGGTAATCCAAATGGAGAATCAAAGCCAGAGGAGCTTTTCGTGAGTAATTCACATTTTAAAATTCTAAGCAAAAAAGCAGCTTGGTTTTGATTTGCTCAGAGAAGCATGGGCACTAAATGTGTTGAAGTTTATAAAAGCAGCTCCTTTCCAAGTCCCTGTGACCTTGCCTTTGGCCATTGCAAAATAAATGCTAATTAATGGAGCATAAAGTGATATTTATTTGTTCCTTGGAAGTCTCTTAACTTGAGAAGGATGCAACCTGGAGGGGATGTTGATATTGATTATTATAAAAAGAAAATAGCATGTTTCCTCAGATGCTACAATCTTGCTCATGTACTGGGGAGAATGGAAAGCCAGGTAATGAATAACAGAAAGGTTTGGCTGAAAGGCTTGTGAAGTGCATGGCAGCACATCTCAGGATTGCAGGCAATAAGCAGTGTGAGTGACACACGGCTTTATGGCAGGACTGCTTTGGTACGGGGCAAAGCTCTCATAATCTCATCATTGCTTTGTGCCAAGAAGAAAATTGATTTACTTGAAATGTGGAAAATTGGATCATCCCACTGTCAATTAGTGATGTCCTTCCTGTGAAGGCAGGAGGAAGGCTCCAAAAATCAAAAATTAATTGGGAGATTTGACCATTTGGGCTGAGTAGAACAAAACTTCCACTGCAAAAATCCTCTGTAAATGGAATTTTCATAAGATTTTCTTTCAGTTTTCATCTAACTTAGATTCCTCAAAATGAATGCAGGCTGTGGTACGTACAAGATTTGATTGAATTCATATTGCAAGACAGATTTTCATATTTTTCTTCTCAGTCAGCATTCCTCCAGTGTCTTCATAAAATTCCTGGTGAAGGTGGGCATTACTCACTCTTGATAAAGTTATCAAGCAAGCTCTAAGTGAGTAATTAGGACTTACCCACATGAGAACCTTTAGCCAAAGACAGTTTAGCTCCTTGTCCTGGTGTGCATGTCCTAGTTTTCTACTGTTATAAGCTTGTGAATCATGGCTACATGGATAATATATAAATGTATGTGTCAAGAGTTTCTTTATTTTAATACTACATTTCTTTGAGAAAAGCAACATTTTCATCTACACAAAAACAAAGGAACAATGAAAAATGAAAAAAAATAGTTTTTTATATAGTCTAGTGAAAAAATAGCAACAAAAATTACATTTTTTCAATTTCTGGAGTTCTTAAAAATTAATTCTATCACCTTTAAATTGCTCTCTTTGTGGTGTTTAACAAAAATGAAGCCTTCTCTTGAAAATGAAAAAAACCCCTCCATTATAAATGAAAAGAAGTAGTGCTACAAGACATTTCCAGTGACAGAGCCTTAGATTTACTTTTAATGTGCATATATGACAATGTATTTTTAGAAGTTCAGAGCTATGCCTCTGTAGCTGCTAGTTGCCCTATGTTACTTGACAACCAAGTCTTTTACAGTGCATCAAAGAACAGGATCACTAGCCATTTTTCACATGCCAAGTTTCCAATATAAGTTTATCTGTTTTTTGAGTGATCTTTCTGGGGGCAAAAGTGCTCGTATCACTTTTTTTCACATTTCAGAAACAGCAAGGCTTTTCACCTTCTCTAGATTCAAATACTTTACTAACTTTACTCATGCTATAAAAGTTAATTAGCAGCTATTATAACATTCCTTTCACTTTCTGACAAGACATATAGGTGTGTGTATATATACATATATAATTATAGTTTTACATCCTTTCTTTCAGTGCATTGCATCATCTGAACCTGCATTGTAAATGAGAATTATTGTCTCTGTGTTTTCTAGCAGTATTAATGTTCAAAGTCACAGTGAAGTGTCCTTCATATAATGAAGTTTAATCCTAGAGTAATTAGGTTCTTCTTTCATCTTCTCTCACAAGATGGAAAAGGGGGGAAAAATATCCAAACCACTAAAAACATGCAGTGATTGAATCAGTCTTTTCGTGATGACTGTAAGCCAACAGATAAACCACAAACTTTCTGAAACAGTCAGAAGAAATCCTTTCATGTGGTCTGGATCTCAGAAACCCTCTTTGCAAATGTCATGTGTGAAAGGGATTACGTGTGAAGTGAGGCTGCTCCACTGCAGCAGCTTCCTTCACTGGTGCTTTCCAGGCTGATGGAAAACAATCAGCTGGAAAGACCTTCCCACACAGGGAAATGGCACAAGTGGTCCTTGCTAAGATATGTAATTTCCCTCTTATTATGCTAATCTAAGAAAATTGCCTTCAATAGTACGAAATTATATATCTATATTGGCTCCATTTAACTAGTGCTCCATAGCTGCATAGGCAGTCCACAAAAGCAAATAAAAAGATATTCAGGTAGAATTTATGGAGAGTGTTCAAGCGACTCTCCAAAAGGAGGGCTGAGGTTTACTGTTTCCACACTACAGAACCTGCTTTATGCTGTTCAAGGGATTTTCTACACTGTTTTTCTGATTTTGTAATATAACAATTGCTGACTCTCCTGATAAATCTGATTCAATGATGACAGTATTACAAAGTGAAAAATGCTATCTCCTTTGACAAAGAGAAAGCACATATTTTTTGTCAGAATTATTTCGTTTCACTTCCCAAGAACAAGAACAAATAAAATAAAAATCTTTTTTAGGTTTGTACCAGGCTACTGAAGATTCAGTGGGCATCTTTTAAATTAACATTAATAAAACTTCAATCTAAGCTGCCTTAACTCTGATTTAAAGGGAGTAAAACAAGTTATGCAGCAACTACATTTTGCCATGTGGAAAATATAATGGCTGTTGTCAGAACCATAGTTTTGTATTCCCTGATTAATTTCTAAACTATCATTGTATCTTTGGGATACACTTTCATGTAATTTCCATTTGTTTTAGGAGGCTAGAAAGCAGAGCAAAATTTATGGTTATTGAAGTGTTCTCATTTATTTTGAGAAAAAAAAATCATTGTCGAAATAAAATGTAACTTGACTGACTGCAATAATCACAGTTTATATTCCAGCAGCAACCACGAGAAATCAGCCTCTTCTGGATGCTACTGTGGAGTAGAACACTATCCTTTTTTTCTCTAAATGTGGGGGATCGTGAACTTATATAAAAAGGGGTGCAGCACTTTATTGTATCTCCGTGGTGACTTGTTAACTCTTGGGGTGCAATTTGATTGTCCATGGGTGTGTTAAGTATAGGTATTAGGTTTGGCAACCATAAAGTTTATGGCATTTGTGGGAGGATCTGTTTCTTTACATTGTGTTAGTGTTTTCCTAGCACTAAGGGCAGGAGCCTAAAAACACACCCATCCCCAGCAAATGAGCTACAGTGATAAATTAATGACACTGTCATTGCCCACAGTCCTAGGAAAAGTGCCAAGAAAAGTTAAATTGGGCTTTAACCTGTGAACTTAAGCCCATGTGGCAAGTGGAAGGACTCCAGCAATTCCAGCTTGGGAGCACACCCTGTCACCTACAGCAGCAGAAGGACTTTGAACACTCTTCAGCTCTTGGAAAAAGACTCAATTTTGAAATCTCTTAAATCTTAAAACTTGTTCTGTTTGGATGGCCAACAAGTCACCCAGTAAGTGCCAGTTACAAAGTGGTTTCCTCTTCAAAGAATGTCAAGGTGTCAATGAATTTCATAACCAGCCCATGAGAGGTTTCACTTTGATTAGGTTTTAATTGGTAATCAAAGTAGAAAGATTCTGCCCAGTTTCTGGTTTCTGAAATCATTAAAACTCTCACCTCCGGTCAAAACTTATCATCTTCAGCTCATATTTTAAGTTAAATGAATATTTGGAAATCTCATTTAAAGCAAAGTGACAGCAGGATGAATGAATTAATTTATTTTGTAGCATTGGCAGAAAAAAAGGGAATGGACAAAGTGAAATATTTCAGCTTTGCTGGCAAGAGATGCATAAAGGAAGAACAGTAGTTTGGCTTTTAAATGATGCGTGTAAACTCTGCATTGGTTCCAGTCAGATCACCTAGTTTTTCAAGTAAAAAGGTGGTTTGTTTTTTTTTTTAAGGTCTCCTCTTTCTCAGGAGTACCTGGAATTCACACTTTGTTTTCTGTCTGTGCTCTCATTGAAGTTTTATCTGTCTGCATTTTTTTGTGGATTTTTAAATTTATTTGTGTTTTGTTGTTTTGGGGATTTTGTATCCTTTGGTTTGGATTTTTTGTGGCTGTGCTATCTAAGCACCTCACAAGATTCCCTTTTCACACTTAGATCACTCCTGTTAGGATTTTTTTGAGTAATTTTGCAAATAAATTATCACAATACAAAATGGCAATTCTCCAAGGTCCCCCTTGGAGAACGATAAATTTGGAAAAGATTATCTCACATGCCTATGTCATTCCTATACCAAATATATTGTGGTTATTTTTTTTTTTTCTGCACAAATGGCAGCCACTGAAGTGCTGTGTAGCTCTCTTGGAGGGCAAGCTAAGCACTGGGGACATGTGAAACATGCACAGTTCAGCAAAGGCTCAAATGGGAGTGGTTTTGGATGTGTATTTGTCTGGGGCAAGTCTTGGTCTCTGCACATGATCACCACTGTTAGGTACAAACAGACCTGGGGATCTGATCCACACCATCAATGTGCAGCATTCCCTGCTACAGATTGGAGGGAATCTGCTAGGAAAAAAGAGATATTAGCTGTCTAGTTGATTCTTCTCCTCATATTGTAAATTTTGGCAAAAATCAAACTGCTCTGATGAGAGAAAGGAAATGGGGTATATGGAAACTCAAAGCAAGGCATCACAGATTTGCAAGAGGTTGTTTTGTGCTGACAGGAGTAAATGATCTTTGAGTGACTTCTAGGTAAAATTGTGCAAACTTACAGATGTTTCCCTTGGAAGAGACCTACCTAATCTCTTACAAAATCTGTTTTTAAGATTTCTTATGCTACCTTTCTTGAACTTTATTTGGTGTAAAATCTAATTCTAATAATACCATGAAGACAAAGAGATATCAAGAGAGACAAACCTGAGCTCTTTAGCGAGATGATAGAAATTTATTATTCACAGCTGCATACACACGATTTTGAGTTCTAACAGCCAGCAATTAGTTTAAACAGTAATACCACCAAGGGAAGCATAACTTAGTTAAAATTTACATTTAAATGAGATCATTTGGAGAAATCAAATGCAGAACAATCTGTTATTTTTATATAACATTCCATAGTAGATTTTCTTAGCAAGGTATTCCTCACAATATAGTTTTATTACTTGCTGGTTGGAAATTACTGTGATTCATCTGTACGTGTAGCGGAAAAAAAAAGTCTCACTTACCATTTGTTCATTAACAACCTGATGCAGAAAATTATCTCTGGTCAGGAAAGCATATTAACCACGTTTAACTTAACTTTAGCTTGGCCCTGCTGAACGCTAAGCACGTACTTAAGTGTTTTTCTGAACATGAATTGAAATTCCAAATGTGTTTTCCTGCTCTCTTCAATCATCTTCTCAACTTACAGTGATAGAAACTGTTTCTGTTATGAAGCTTTTTGAATTTGCCAGCTATTTTGAATGCTTGCAACCAGCTAAAAACAGTGATACATCATCCTTCACTAAGACTTTGTGGGGACTTTTATGTCAGATAGGAATCTCTTGGGATTTAATTGTTAATTTTAGAATTAGAACAAAGTGAAAGTTGGATCTTCCATATTCTGGGAAGCTCCTCCATTTCAGTCCTTTTTTAAAAATCTGAAATTTTGGCCATTATTATAATTAAAATGATCCACAGAATAAAAAGTTTCTAAATAAAGATTATTGATACTTCCAAGTGAAATTAGGTCCATTCAGTTTTGTCTTGATGTTAAGCATTAAACTGCATATTCTAATGAAGTCAAAGTATTTATAGGGTTTCAGGAATCTTTTTTCCAATTTCCCTGCATATCTGGAGTTTCTGTCTGGATTTGTAACCTAGAATATGTAATTTTTAAGGAGTTTGGAGAGTAACTGTCTTTCCTCTGTTGCAAAACAAAATTTCCAGCTATTAGCTTGAACAGGATCCAGGCGAGGAACAGGGGAAAGCTTTTGGGGCATTGCACTCTGGAAAAACACCTTGCAAGGAGGTTGGCAGAGTAGGACCCTTCACCCCGAGCTCCCTGGGGAGCAATGCTGTCCAGCCTGGGGAAACACACAGGATTCTGTACTGGGAGCTGATTCCTGGAGTGCCTGTGCCATTCTCTGCCTGAGCCTGCAGGCAGCATGCAAAGGCACCTGCAGGAATGTGGCTTGTGGAGTTTATCAACAGAGATACTGTCAGCCAGGGCTGTATCTCCTGCTGGAAGGACTGCAGGAGTGTGCCTGTATCCATGAGACACTTCTCTGCTGAATAAACTGAGTATGACAGAGTAGACCAGAGCCTGTAATGGATGACTTCATTATCCATTCTGCACCTAGAATGAGCAAATGTTTCCTAGAGGACAGAGTAAGATGGGTTCATGACAGAAAGCATTTATATAAAGACTTGATGGAACAGCTAATAATGAAAAACAGTTACATACACAGAATAAGAAGGTCCAGGACACAAAGATAGCTGAACTGAATTTATATTAATAGTGAAGAGCTTTGTGATCTATTAATTATGGAAGAATCTACTCTTTCATTTCTTATTTTTATCACTATTATTTCTTATTTTTCTCCCTTTTTTCTTCCTCCGACTTACTGCAGCGGTTTTTAATACATCAGTGGCGTGGCATTTTCTGACTAAAAGCTAAACTGGGCTTTGTGAGTTTTCCTCTCACCACTAGACAATGCTAATAAAACCCCTATTGAAAAGCATGAGGTAAACCTATTTTGAGATGGGTAGTTGGATGGGGATCAATAAGGCCTGTGCCAGCAAAAAAGTTTAAAAACATAAAAGTGAATGGTCAAGGCCAAAAATGATGTAACTTAATGAAAACTTGGCCATCCTCAAACCCGAAGCCCAGACTCATCAGTCATTCCTGATCACTGCTGCAAGCTCCAGTGTAATAAAACAGAGTTTTAAACAGTCTCGTTTTGACATGTTTATGCATTTGTGATGCACTCTTGTCTCTATCTGAAAACGACCCTCTGGCAGTGTCAGCAGACAGAGAGACCAGGATGGGGCAGGCTTGGAGGCACTCATTTCTAATGGTCAGCTGTCTGCCTGGTCAAGAGGGAGCAGGGCACTAGAGGCAGCCAGCCCCATATCCCCTGTGCTGGCCTCGTGCCTTGGTCTTCGGTGTACCCAGCTGCCACTTACAGAAAACACTGAAATTCATGGTTAAAAATGTCCCTCTGAGGAATTTTAATAGCTGGCAACAAAGCTCTAAGTGGTATCATTTGTTCAATTGAAAAGTTTCTTTTAATTATCAAGTCAGATTTCATTGCAACCTCTTAAATGTGTGGTTGCAGTGTTTGTTTTCTTTCATTTGAACAGGTCCTTGTGTAAAACCACAGCTTTTTCTCTCTTCACTGTAGGCAGAGTGACAGCTTGTCAGCTTTTATTATAACAGTTGCCAGCAGTTTTCGTTCGGATTAGCAGAAACCTGAATTGGAATAACATCTCAGGCTTTAGCATTTCCTTTGTGCAGCACAGACACGTTGGGCAAGCAGGCGGTCAGGCTGGGTGGAGTGGGGTGTGATAAATATTTGGCTACCTGACTCGATCAGCTGATATCGACTGGGCAAACCCATAACTGTGAAAATGCTGCAGGATGGATGATTCATTCTGGTTTGGGGCAGCAACCTCCTGGCTTTGTTGGGCTTTGGCTCCCAGCAAACTTTCAGATATTCCTTCTGCTGAGCATCTAGAGAAAGGAGTGGGTGACTTAAATCAGAATTAACTCCTTGCTATGAGGGAATTTTGTGCCCCTTGACAGTGGATCCAAACAGGACTTGAATTTACCATCCCAAATCTTCAAGCAAGGGACATATCTGCCTATCTTCAGCTTTTCCTGTCCTGAAGTACATTGACAGAATGTGGCTTTGAGAGAAAACTGATCTTTGTTTCCTCACACACAAACCTGTCTCCCTCACATAAACAAAAATAGTTGTTCTTATAAGAACCGTGAGTGAGGTAAATATATGCTAGACCTGTAATTTCAAGAATTCATACCCATAAAAGTGGATGTGATACAAACGTATATTTGAAACACTGAACTTGATTTCAATAGCATGGTCATTGTTGTCTGTAAGGAATACATCCATCTGCACACCTCCAGAAGTGGACTTGACTTTTTCAGTATTTAAAAAAAAATTAAAACTGACTCATTCTTAGGGTATATGCAATTTTAAAAAACTTTCAAAAAAAAAGTAAAATAATAAATAAATAAAATATAAAAATAAATAAAAGTGAATATTTATAAACCAAAATGAAAAACTGTCTTCAGTTGTTTAGGTGGAGAATGAAAATTGTGCAGCTGCTTGGCTCTTAAAAATTGTCAATCTTTTGCTTTCTGTTCTGTAGTAGAAAGAATATTTTCCAGGTCTCATTTGGAAATCTTTAGAATTCATATAGTATTGACTTATTATTTTCCTTTTAGCATCCTCACTTCTTAGATATTCCATAATCATGGAGTGAAACTCAGCATGCATTACATTAAACCAGCTGAAACCAGGAAAATCTGTGTCAAGGAGGAGCCTCTGTGGTATAGAAAGGAATCAGTTTTCCACTATTCTTTGCTTGCACTTTTAAGGAGTTGGTCCTATCTCCACTGCATGAAAAGATTATGTTTGTGTTTTCTCAGTCAAAGATATTGTACTGCAGGTGCTGGAGAGACACTGCTGACTAATCCAACTGTGCTGGCTGTGGTGCAAGTGAACAGAGCAGGAGAAAAAAAGATTTTTCCTTCTCTGGGAAATCATGCCCTGACTTCAGCAGATTCTACAAATATTGATGCCAGGTGAAGGTGGGGATGCCCAATGACTCATAAGTGAGCAGGGACAGGGGAAGCCATTGATCTGTCCTTTGGTTTAGACAGGATGGTGAATAAATGCAAATATGGGCTTCACTTGTCTTCTTTAAAGGAGCTTTCCTCCTCCTGAACTCTCACAGGGAGCTGTGGAAGAACCAGAATCAATGCCAGGCTGTGTGCTCACGTTGGTTCCCAAGCTCATTTCTGCTTCAGCAAATATGAACCTGGTGCACAGACTGACACGGAGTGCGTTGCTGAATGGTGATGGGAAAGGAGATTAAATCACAGGAGATTATGTTCCTCACTCCTGGTTCTGCTTCTATCTATTTGAAGTGCAAAATAAACTGGACGTGTTCATAAAAAGTTTCAGCAAATGCTTGTTATATCTTGGCTCTCATTTTCTGTGTGTGTTGAGCAAATAGAGACAGATGGAATCTGGTGGTGATTTAAGACGCTAATGTGGCCACGGATTGTGCTGTAAACCATATTATAATCCATGTTTCATATGGAAGCTGAAATTCTAGACTGAATAATGATTTTACTGTTCAAATACAGTGCATTCACTGTCATTTATAACATAAAAGGACAACTGCACTGTAAGAAAATAAATAAATATATGGGGTTACTTGTAGGAAAGCAGAATATTTATCTATTTGAGCTCGAAAAGGTGTCTCAGGCTGTGATTTAAGAGGGTAATGATTGCAATAAATCAAATGAAGCAGGAGCCTAGATTAAAGATGAGAAAGCTAACATGGCCAAGATAAATGCATTTGAGTAAAGTTACTTATTTGTGATGATTGCAAGATTGGGTTCAGCAGCTGGTGTAAGACCCATCCTTAATTTTCCTGCTAACAGAACAGGTTTCTTTTTAACCATGTTACTTGCTCTATAACACCATGAATATTGTATTTTAACTAGAATTCTGTCATATTAATGTCTGTTCTATTAAAACAGTCTGGCAAATAAATTTCAGTGTCTGGAACATGCTGAGGTATATCTTGAACTATCAAATCTTTGTACCCACAATTCTAATTCAACCATTTCATTGACCTGTGGCCATAGGACTCCTAAGACCTGGAGTTAAATCAAACATATTGTATAGACATGTGTACATTTATATATTTAGATCTCTGTATATGAATAAGTAGGTGTAGGTTTGTTTATTTATCTGTATTTTTATATGTAATAACAACAAGATTAATTTTCCTTATTGAGGCTATTGTCTGAAACAAAATACTTCGTTACTAATATTTTCTGTCCTTCATATCGTTGGAGATTAAAAAAAAACCAAAAACCAGAAAACACAAACACAAATGTCTATAATTTTATTATTTTGTATGCTTCAGCCATTTTATCTGATTTAAGTATTTTAAAATTATTTCATTTTTAATCTTCATTTATACAATGAATAGAGCAGTGGAAAAACTCATAACAGAAATTGAAAGCACTGGGATAAAAAAGACGAATAAGGGAATATGATAAAAAAAAATGCAAAATAATAAAAAGTGTAGAAGAAATAGATCAGGAGCATCTGTCCTGCCTGTCTCATAACACAAGAATATGGGGGCTTTTATGAAATTAAAAGGTGGTAAATTCAAAACAGATAAAAAGAAATGTATTGTTGCACAGAGCTGGTAAATATTAAAACTTCTTGGAAAGAATGCTTTTAAGGCTGAAGACTTAGTAAGATTAAAAGGTAGCTCGATGTTTATATAGTTCCCAGGAATGTCCCCATCAATAATAGTGAGTGATAATATAAATTCTGAAAGATTTAATAAGCTTCATGCCACAGGTTTGTTACAATCTTTATCTGTCACAGCTCTGGGTTCTGTCTGGCAGGCATCGTGTTTCTTGTGTTATGTGATCACCTCCTTCTGGTGGTTCCCTGGGAAAGGGCTGCAAGCGAGACTGATGTTCCTGCGAGAAGAAATGGTCTTTTTGTAGAATGCTGATATTCAAGGAGTTTCCTTGCATTCCTTAGAGGCTCTTACTCTAAAAATGTAAGGCTTTATGCAGAGTTATGTGCAGAACTCATTGGCTGAGGCTACAGGCAGGCACAGTCTGAGGTACCTCCATGCCCAGCGTTCGTTCCTCACCAGTGAGGAGCTGGGTGGGTAATGGACTAGAGCCTCCAAGGGCTGAGCCTTCCCTCATCCCTCTTCCCAGGGAGGTGATTATAGTTTATAACACCTGACTCATGGTATTGAGTCTTGTGGTGCAGCTGAGATCATGGGGACTTGTGGGCTGCAGAAGCATAGATTTACTTGGGCACCTTTGAGGGAGAAGGACTGAAATGTAGAGTAAATTGGGGTAAGACATAGAAATATTCTGAAATACACAGATTATGAATCATGCATTTTCAAGGATGTGAAAAAAATTTAAAAATCCAGCCTGAGTGAGTTTAAATTAAAAATAAAATAAAATAAAATAAAATAAAATAAAATAAAATAAAATAAAATAAAATAAAATAAAATAAAATAAAATAAAATAAAATAAATAAAATAAAATAAAAATAAAAATATATTCAAGGAACATGGTTAACATGGTTTATAGATTTATAAAATTGTGACAATTTGAAAGTGGGAGAAAGTGAGGGGTTGGACTTACAAAGAAGTACAGAGGGATTAGTCAGCTCCTGTTCATTTTAATTAACAGGTGAATTATTTCACTCTCTCAAGAGCACTAAAACTTAGATGACATTTTAAATGGGCAGTCTATATTATTCCAGCCCTGGCAGTGTTCCCTTTGTCTCTGGGCACTTGACTGACTGCTGTGCTTGGGCCTCACATGCTTGGCTCACGTGCAGCAAGCATCTTGGATGGGATTCATACGAGTAGATGTAAGCATCTACCTTGGACATGAACAGTCTGGATACTGACAAATAGAGGACATAAGGCATAACTCCTGAGTCTGCTCCTGTGCTCATTGGCCTTTTTGACAGACAGCTTTGGCAAGTGCTTATTGTCTTCTAATTCTCCTCTAGGAACAAGCACCATTCCCAAACCAGTCATTCATAACTTTTTCTCAGAGCAATGAAACACTTCAATTCATTTTCTTGCCTTATTACTCTGAATTTTCCTTAAGCTTTTGAAACAATAGATAGAGACTTTCAGGAGCTCAGGAATTACTTCAAAGTATGCCTCTTCTTCAAAATTTTGTGTCTCTTTTTTGTTCCTTGCTCTTTACTAAAAACTGAACTGCAAACTTCCATTCCACAATGTTTTATTCACTTCGTTCCAGTGAATTCCTAAGCAGCTCTTACCACCACTTGTTCATCTTAGCCAAGCCCTCAGACTTGAAATATCAGCACATCCTGGTCTTTAAGCACTGCCTGGTCCCAAAGCATTTATTATAAACAGATGATAATTAAGATTCAGATGATAATTAAGATTTAATGACCATTCATTATAATCCATGTGCCAGATGCAAATTTACTTCCAGTGGAGTGAAGTCAACATACAGTGAAAGGAAGCAGTGATGGTAAACAAGCCTCACATTTATCATGGCATAGTGAAAAATTCACAGTATCAAGTTGTACATAGGGAGGTTCTTCAAACACATGGTTGATCACAGCTCACTTTGTAGAAATGGATTAGTTGTCATTACTCCTTTGTGTGACTACCCTGCAAGCAGATGAGTTCAGGTCTGACATTATACATAGAATAATTATTATTTAAACCTTTCAGCAGTTCTTAGTGCTCATGATTTTTCTCAACTTTTCTTGATTTTCAAAAGCTGTTGGTGCCCACCAAGGAGACACAATTCAAACATTCAACTTGAGAACCTAGCAAAACCTTTCTTCACTTTTAGTCATCCTACAGAAGGACATATATCTCACAAATAACAAAATTAGTCTTCAAACATTTCATTTCTCCCATACTAATATATGGAATGCTAAGCATATGCAGAATTCTTGATGAGCCTCTCAGTTCAGTTTCTGGTATTTAAGTGGAGAACTTCCCTTAATTATTCAAACAAATTAACTCCTTGTTTAATCAATTCTTGGAGATCAAGTCTCCAGGTAGAATTCCAAGTGTGGAGTTTTGGTGCTCCAATAGATTATATCCGTTAAGACTATGGGGAATTCTGTACCAGAGACAATGAAATAAGCCACTTCAGTGTACATTTTGTGAAATTTAGACCCAAGAATGATATTCCAAGTGCTCAGAGCATTTGTCCTACACATCAAACGAAACTGCTGACTACAATAAAAAGTGATTGCAGACTCTGAGGAAACAGGAAAAATCATGTGGGACTGAATAGCCTAGCACCAAGGAACATAAAAGAGATGGAAATGTTTGCAAAAAAATAGCATCACACTTTGTAGAAGGATAAATGTTTACATGGGTGCTGGGTGCTTGCTTAATTCACTGCAAGAATTCTTTTCCCACAGCATCTAGAATCAACAACCTGAATTAAAAAAAATAAAATTTAAAATGGGCGTTTGGTTTCAGAAGATATGTCTGGGAAAATTTACCATGTCTACAAATGCTTTTCAAGTAAAATGATAATAAGCAGAAGAATAATTCTGTTCTACTGATGACCTTTTCATTTTTAACCCTAGATTTAGTTGCAGTCTACTTCCTTATAGCTATAGATGCCAGAAGTTCACATGTACCTAGAAGCAGATTAGTTAAATGATATTTATGTTTTTTTTAACATGAAACAATTTCCTATCATAATGAGGTCGAGGGGCTTTGGAGTGGAAGAACTCACCCTTTTTTTCTCTGGTTGAGGAGCTAAGAGCATAAGTATGACTTTAATAGAATACAAATCTTCAACAAGGGAATGTTTTTAATATAACCATCACATGCCTTCTGGTTAGTCCAGTCTCTCTTGTAGAGTTTCATTGAAATGAGTTAATTCCAACTTCCTGTAGTTTTCTTCAGGTACTTTACAGCAATGGGGTTATTTCTTGCAATTAGACTATTTCTTGCTCATTAGCATGCAATTGCTATGTTATGAATGATGATAAAAGTACTAAAATAATTACTCAATTTTACAAGCTTGGGTTCACGTTAATGAATATTTTAAAATAGTCAGAGAATGAGATAATGTTTGGTTACCATCCAGACACTCTCTTGCCCTTCAGAATATGGCCACAATTTGTACTGGTCCTGAGTCAGAAACGAAAGGTATTTTTATAGCTAATGTGAAAGGCCATAATCTTTACACAGTATTTCTCTTTTTAAAGCAATCTTTATATGTTATTTGGTTTGATTTTAAAGGTAAATATATAGGTCTGAGTAAATTCCCTTTCTTCTTTGTAAGTGGAAAGTGGGTGAGGGTTTAACCTCAGAAGAACTGATCTAAGAAATGGTGACTTACTGGGCTGTGCAGTCATGTTTATGGAAAAGTTCCAAGTTTGAGGAAATCTGGCAGTAGGAGGCAGAGAGAGTTTTTTATGTTGATGATCAAACATGGCAAAGGTTCTGGTGCTTGTAAATTCCAGTCACATTATCTCTTCCTGAAAAATGATTACTTGTTTTGACAGTGTGTCGCTAAATACATGCCTCCTAAATTAGGAGCCTGGGCTCTGGAGGAATGAATACTGGAGGGGGGTTTGAGAAATGGTAATATCTAAACTCTACTCTACTACTGCCCTATTCTGTGTCCAGAGGCAAGGTCATACACTCAGTCTCAGCTTCCTCCTTGCAAATATTCTCTACTCATCTAATCTAAACATTTATTATGGGTAATTAAAATTGTGTAATTGCAGGGCATTGTGAGAATTCTTTCAATGTTTTTTACTGTTCAAAAAGTAACATTTAATATCAAATATTCATTTACTCCTGGCTTCTCTGAGTTCAACAAGTGTCAATTTCTGTTTATTTATGTATTTACATCAAACTAAAGGCATATTTTTTTTTGTATTTGCATTCCAAATCTTTTACTGATTGTAAATAGTTAAAGAGCCTATTGAATGTATAAAGTGCCCAGCTATGATTTCTGATATATCAGTCATTCACATGTGAAATTCTAGCTGCTTCTGTATTACTGGGTCAGATCCTCAGCTGGTTTCAGCTGCCATAGCTCCAATGAAGTCAGTGAAAGTGTCTGTTAAATCAGACCTGCAGGACCCAAGCATGACGGTGGCCAACTGCATCAAACTGTCATATTTCACATCATTCTCTATCAAAGCTAAATGCAAATGCTGCACTGCACATGGTACATTGCTCAGGAGTCAGTCAAATCCAGCCAATTTACATCAGCAGATTAGATTGCTCAATTCATATAACTAAACATCCAGCATTCACACAAGCCTCCAAGAAATTAAAAAACAAATGTGGGGAGCAGTGAAACCATAGAACAGAGGCTCAGGCTGGCCCTACATGTGGCTGCAGTGGGGAGACAGGGATGCCTGGGGTTTAGCTCTGTTGCTGTCACTGATTTATTGAGTGACCTTGGAAATGTCTTTGTGCCTTAGTGACCATCTGTAGCACCACTTAAATACCTTGCCAGCTTAATTGCTGCTTCTAAAGCATTGTAAGACCCTTTGGTAAAAGACATCATGTCTGTTTAATGTCACACTGTTTTATTTGAAACCCAGAAATGTTCAGAATATGCAATGCTGAACGTAACGCTGTTCAAAACCATATGTCTTATTTCAATAATTCACTGTAAGTACCTAGGGAAAATGCTATGCAATAAAATCCCATGTTACCCTTCCTCAGATACAGTAATTGTAAGTTATCTCAGACGTCTGTAGATTTCAATCTGAGGGCTTGTCTCAAATTCCAGCTGCTTTAGTAATTTATAAATTACAGATCTCATCCAGCTCCCACTGAAATCAAAGGAAGGACTTCTACTGACATTGCAGGATGCTGGAACTGGCCTAAAAAGAATATTTGAGAACCATAGCCATTAAGAGAAATTCATGCAGCACCATCATGTTTCACAAAAGAGCAGAGATGCACAACCAGTCTTGAGATGGTGATACTCAGTTTTTAATGGCAATTAAAAGGTTTTTGTGTAGGTGGGCTAAAGGTAGAGTGCAATAGAATTACCTACACTATGTTGTGTGAGATGGACTGTCAATTTTCATATGGAATGATGCATAAGATAGTGGAATTCAGCTGGTTATGATAGGAAACCTTTAGGTCTCAGTGGCTAATTTGTTACAGCAAGTCAGGATTAGCGTGGGTCCAATTTTTTAGTTTAAGTACAAAGACACCTAGTACGTCTCTTACAAAGTACCCCTGTCAAATCTCAGAGAGAAATTCTGCTTTTTATAGTGTGTTTTATTTGTACTTGGGGGCATATTCCTAATTACAGTTGTGGGAGTAATTTGTAGAGGGTATGCAATTTGAAAAATAGAGCTTTTCTTTCTGTTGACAGAAATATTTGCAAGTGGATGATGATGTCCTCCAGTGTCTGCTCTGAGGTTCACTTGGTGAATCTCTTTTCCAGGCACTTCACAGAAAGCAATTTTAAATGCCAGAATAAAAGCCATCTTTGCCTCATGACCCTCCATTAGGGTCTTGTTGCATACTGAAAGAATGAGAGGAAAAGTTTGGCTGTGGCACGTACCAGGCTGAAATGTTTGCAAGATGGCATAATTGAAAGACTTTTAAATTTATAGCACTTGTCCCTTTGTATCCCTTCATTTTGTTTAGTTTCATTCTTCTGGAAAAATAATATGTTCTGCTTCTCCTTGCTATTGCTGAGCTGCTGCTAAGAGTTCTGACACATTTACCTAAACAATTGCAATAAACACCATTATTAATCACAATTATAAATAATTTCTAAAACATGAAAAAGAGTCTATAAAGCTATACTTCGTTTTGTTTGCAATATATTGTCCTTCCTCAGTGCCTGAGGTTCTTTGCTGCACAGGAATTGTCCCTACAGACTCCAGAAAACACAGTGACCCAGTGCTCTTCTGCTCAGGTCACAGCCCAAGGACCTCAGCATAGACTGAGAAAGGACAGATAATCTGTCATAATAGTGCTTCTCTTTGCCATCCTTAAGGTATAAAAAGGCTCTAAAGAAGGCAAAAGTGGTCTCCAGAGGATACTTTATGAGACCTCGGACACAAACAGTCTTGCAGCCTGGCTGAACACTAGTGGACATTTTAGGGTTTTTCGAGAACATTCTGAGCACTGAATAATGCAACTCTTCTGTGCCCTTTGGGCACCAAGGAAAGCAAATCTGTCTTCTACTAAGAGCTGGGAGGATTTTTGTAGAGCCCCTGCATTTGGGTAATGAGAATAAAGCTGCAGTCTGTTCCTGTGCTCTCTCCTTGCCAAAAATTGCACAGATTAATATCAAGAAATATTCAACCAGATTCTTAGACAAAAGAACCTCATGTACCCATTGGCAGCACTGGATCTAGCCAGGTATTGGACAGTCTGGTCCAAAGTACAGTGTCCTAATGTCCTAAATTTGCTGCTGATTATTCTTGTTGCTGATCTATTAAATCAGAGGTTATTTTAGGCAAATCCATCTTGTAATCCAGGGTCTGTCAGAAGTCTCCTGTCTGGAAGAAGCAGAGGCTAGAAGTAAGTGCTACTTAAGACTACTTGTAGGAGTAATTTCCCTTTTAATATCATATTATAAATCAGGTGTCTGCTATGTGTCAGCAATATAAAAGCTGGAGTAATCAAATTTTTAAAATAGGATGAAAGCAAAGTATGTTACTTAGCTCTGTCACATGCTGTTTCTATACTGTGTACAATGGAAGCAGGCACTGAAAGTAGGTGACTTGAAATTTTATTTAGCATTTTCCTGCAGTGAATTTTCATTTAGGAATTTAGAGAGAGACTCCTACCCATTCATGCATATAGCTCTTATTTACAGTGCTGTGGATGACACGAGTCCCTGTGTAAGAGAACATATTTTTTTTCCAAACAGAACGATACAAGTGATGCTTTTGGTTGCCTAGAGATAACAACAGTAACAGATAGTCCCAGACTTTGCTTACTGGCTTTCTTCAGCTTGTCTGTGATTTTATTTATTTAAGCAATTATTTATTTATATTGAGGTTGGGTTTTTTGTTTGTTCGGGGTTTTTTTGGTTTTTTTTTGGTTTTTTTTTTTCATAAATGGAGGCCAGCACAGCACAGCAGCAGGGACCTGAGCTCCCGGGCAGCCCCGTTGGTGGGTGCAGGAGCATTCCACTAGGTGACAGTGTGGTCCTCGGAATCCACTAATCAAGTGACAGCAGGTACTGAGCCCTGTCAGGACTGTAATCATCGTTTGAAGAAAAATGTCCCCCGGAATAATCACTAGGAAAACTGCATATAAATACATTGTCTTTTCAGGAAAAAAAAAATAAAAAAATTCCCCCATGAGTTTAAAATGTGTTAAAAATGGAACTCCAATGCATACAAGTAATGTGATGATTATCATGCTTCACCTCAAGAGAGCAAAGCATTTAACTGAAGTTACGAACTAAATTTATATTATAAGAATATTAAACACCACCCTCCTAGCCACTCCGTAGTAATTTTTTTTTTTTTTTTGTAGTAGATGTTTGAGATTAATGGGGAAGGGTCATGAGGAAAATGGGGAAAATCCTTCCATCTCTCCTGGTGAAAGAAGCAGAGAATCAAACAAAATATATAAGTCTTTGGGGGAGAATGTCAGAAGATGGCTACAGGGGAGCTGCACCTGAGTGCTGTCCTGCAAAATGGGTCAGCCAGACTGGAATGTGAGAAGGGTTCTTGGGGAGTTGCAGGTTCTTGGAGATCTCCCTTCCATCCAGAGAAATGAGATGTGAAATTAGCCCGTCATTCAGAAGAGTCTCTGGCCTTCTGCAAATCAGAAGGAAGCTGAGAATCAAAATGAGCAAGTTGATCATGCAAACCCACTTAGGAGGAAGCAGTGTGATGTGCTTGAGGATCAAGGTATAGGAAAATAAAACACAGTGACTCCAAATCCGGAAGGCATTTTCACACTGACGAGTTGGTGGAGATGAGTTGTGCTCTTGCTTTCAGCAAGACCACATGGTGTGTTTCCACTACATGCACTGAATTACCTGACTGAATTAGAGTGAGTGGCAGAAGTAAGGTAATAGGATTGAGAGGAGTGTGAGATCCTGCAACCTCCTGGAACTCATGGATCCTCTGGAAACTATTCATCACCTGAATGAAATACTTTGTGCCATAAAACAGTCTTTCTTTACATTAGTCTGCAGGGTGATTTCCTCTAAGGTGACTTAATTACATTACTAACATTTCAAGTCATCCTGTGGCTTCACCAACATCAGCATTTTCTCATCAGTAAATTTAGTCACAGCTTTTTATGATGTTTTTTTTTTTCCTTCCCCTTTTTTGGCTGCTGCCCTGAGTATTCTGGGTATGGATGTAATATTCGGGAAGCTGTGTGTGTGCAGTGTGATTGCTGATATCAAGCGTGCTTCCCAAAAGCACCAGATGCGGTTCTAAATCAAGCTGAGCCTCCAGGCTTTGGGAAGTGGTTGATATCACAGAGCCTCAGGAAGACTGTAAAGTAGGATGTTGCCAAATGGCACACATCCAATTAGCTTCCTCTGTGGCATATATAGGAGAATTAGGGGAGACTTGTGGATATGGGAGACTTGTGGATGTGGATTCTTTTTTGTGGATTTTTTTTTTTTTGTATGTCCAAGAAAGTGTACAGCAAGCTATATGTTCTGGTTAAGTTGTATGTTCTAATAGCCATTGTGCCTCAAATGTCCTGCTGTTGACTCTAGGTAATAATGGTGTTACATTCTTAAGAATCAAAGACACAATATAATTAGGAGAGGTATTATTTTGTGTTTAGCAGAGCACTAAATTAATGATATATGGGCATGATTCCGCTGGTGCACATCCCTGTTACTATGGCAACAATATTATGTCATGTGAGTCTGTCCTTGGTGTTACTTAGAGCAGCAAGGTTTCAGCAAGCTCCTCATTTATTTCAGAGACCTAAATAGCCGCTTTCTCTGTGTGTGGAATGAAATCGGTTTTATTAAAGCTACAAATGTTATATATTCCATTAATTGCTTCTTTTATGTTATCGTGTTAATTTACTTTACTTACATGGAGCATTAGCATTAACATAAAACAGATAATTAGTGAACTGCAAATGACTAATGCACCCATATTGTGCAAATTCCTCTTTTCATATTCAAAGCACTACCATGTGCTTCAACTTCTTCAACCCCAACCATTAACCTCAAGCGTTTGCAGACCAAAAAAGGAGATGGAGTCGGTCCAAGAGGAAACATTCCCAGCTCCAGAAGCACTATCTGCTGATTCACAAAGAAAGAATTTCAGAAATGCAGCCTCTCTCCTTCCTCCACCACTTCTCCTCCCAGTTTCTAAATAAAAAAAAAAAAAAAAGAAAAAAAGAATCAGTTTTTTAGAAGGATTCCTGCTCGGGGCACATGGTGTCAGATTCTGTTCTCTGTTTTTCTGCTCAGAAAACAAAGTTCTTTGATCAGGGTTACTGTGATTACTGTCAGTCTGACAGGGAATTGCAGTGTGAATAGGGGTCTATCCTAAAGACTGTTACCAGATTAGATTCTGATAATTTTGATTTACTGTTCTGTTTTTCCAAATGTACTTTGATTTGCAGTAGTAATCTCTGAAATGCCTGGATCGATGTCAGCGCACAGCCCCCTCTCCCAGGCTGAGGAATTGCCGGCAGATGGCAGCTGCCCGCTGCTGCTCCTCATCATGCATTTTTCATAAAATATGTGAAAGTAAACCAAAGGTACATCTACTATGTGTGTGTGCTGCGGGGAGGAGGAGAGGAAATGTTTTGCATGTCAGAATATGCAATTTAAGGAAAATGCCTTTTTTTTTTTTTTCTCTTCATAACCTGGATGTGTTAATCAGATTTGTTCTGATAGTCCTGTTTGTATGAAGAAATGCTGAATCCTGGTTAAAACAAAATTAATCCCTTCCCCCACTTCAAGCTTTGAATACTTTGGAGAAATACTGCATCTCCAAACTACCAGCTGGTCAGTCAATTTATCTTGTCATTTACAGCTGGGAAGTTCATCTATTAATAAAAGAGGTATCATGTACCAAAAGACGATTTAATGATAACCATGGATCAACATAGATACTGTACATAAAACCATCCTGCTCCTTCTCCTAAGAAAATAGAATAGAGTCGTAATGTAAGAACTATAATAGAAATTTTTGAATCATCCACTGTTCGTTAATTCCTGGAAATGCAGAGCAAGGTCCTCAACCTGTATAAATCAGTGTATCTCTAATGAAGACAGCTGGAATGACAGTGATTTAGATCAACAGAAAATGTGACTCACAGGCTTATCTGCAGTTTTTCTTACTGTTACATTTCTGTCCCTAGAGCCCTTTGCTTTCCAAAAAATTCAGTGTCGCCCACTGCTAAAATGGATCATGAAAGGCAAAATAAGGTAAAGAAAGATATACTTTGCGTGCATTAAAGAGTGACATTTATAATTTCTGAGAAGATCTGTTGCCTTTCTTAGTAATTTCCCATTTTGGGTCACTGCAAAAGGTCAACACCTTCTATGCAGGGAGCTTTCTGCATGCCATAGAGCTGTCCTTTGTCACAGGAAAAGGAAGATAGAGTATCATAGTGAATAAATTCTTGTTTTACCTGTGTCCTTTCACTTTGCTCCAGTCGGGTACAATAATGATGGTCAAAAACCCCATGTGCAGACATCAACATTATTCTGAGAAAGAGGCCCATTTACCCCTCCCCTGCTCCTCCTCATCCTTCAGTCATCCTTCAGCCTGATTTGATGCTAAGGTCAATGGGAAAAGACCATTGTCTTGTGATTGAAAATTGGGATCTAAAAGAATGTTTTTTCCATCTCTTTTTCCTTCTTTTTTTCTTTCCTACTACCACATTCTCTGTTTTCCATGATAATAGCCACTGAGACTATCTCCATTTTGCTAGTGACTGAGTATCCCTTATTCCTCAGACATTAATTTAAACCAAGGAAGAAGACTGTTTACATGAAGAATGTACAGCTGTGTACAGTAGCTGTGCCACATAATGTAAGTTTAATTTATACAAATGGCCCTATTGATTTTATTTTGGTTGCTCAAGCTTTTGTAGTCCAGGCTTTCCAGTGCTAATGTAATAAAGGCTGTATGGCAAAGAAGCCTTTCTGCTTCCTCCTCTCCAGTTCAACCTCCTTTCTTCTTATAAATCTCTCCTTAAAAGTTTTCTTAGCCTGACGTCCATTAAATGACCCTGACAGAAACTAATGTCACAGAGGTACCATCTTTCCATTCCCATTTGCCTGATAGGAAGTGAAATATCTGTTCTGGCTGCATACACAGCATGAGAGGACCATGCTGTTATTAAACAAATAGAAAAATAAGGAGGTCCATATTCCTATCCCACATTTATTTCTTACCCCCTGTAATAAAATAGCTTGATGTAAGAAATGGTAAGATTGTTAAAGGGCATATTATGAATCCCATAGGTATTTCTAAGAATAAAAAATAAATACCAATAACATTCATGTTCCCTTAAGCAAGCTTCCTAAAATTAAATTCCTTAATATGTCTGCCTTTCTTCTTCTTTCCTCTTCTCACTGAGGAAAGTTAAATATTGTATTATTTAGTTAAATCATTTTAGTTAGGTCATTACTGCAGGCTACTTAGGTTAGATGGTTATGAGTTTCCTTTTGTAGATTTGCTGTTCCTTTTTAGTTACTACTGACAGTTTCCCCATTACCACAGGGCACATTCTCATTGGAAGGTTGGTTGTGCAGTGGATTTTATTAATGGTCTTAATCTGCTGTTGTGTCAGTCAGTGCATTTGCCAAGTGGTGTTACAAGGGTTGACTGAATCTTGCAGGGAATATGAGAGTGAGAAATGTATGTGTCTTACTATAAAGACTTTTGACAGAAATATTAGGAAGACCACAAAAAAAAAAAAAAGCAAGAAAAAGAAAAAGAGGTGAAGAAAAAAATGGCAGTGGATCTTGTATGAATTCCCCTTCACTTTTTGAATCTGTCAACTTTGAGAGATTCTTTCAGTTTTTGTTAGTAAGCAATTTCCCATTTTATTTTCCTTATTTTAAATATAACCTAATACAGACAAAGCCTATTATGCTAGAGTAGGTACTTTTATAAAAAGTTAACAGGGGAGATACTTTAAAAATCAATGAAATATATAACTTGGCATTAGTTGACTAATACCTCTTAAAATACTCACCCTTTATGGAGCTTACCAGAGAGTTCACGTGAAATAAAAATATCTGGACCTTGAATTCCCAAGGGCCAAGGCAGTTCTTCAGTTTGGAGATCTTCCTGTGCTGATTTTTCTATTTAAATAAAACATAAATCCTGACTGTTAAGAGGTAAAGTGCTAGTCAGATTATATTACTGAGCCTCAGAAACACTGTATGCAGCCTGATCTTCTCATGTATATAATTCTATTGACTTCAAAGTTTCAAAGGCCAAAAAGAACTGACTGCTTTAAAGGGTAGGAAGCCAACATGAAGAATATTTGAGGCTATAAAGCAAATTCTGAACTGAAAGCTGTCTACCTCTGCAGAGCTATGCTTGAGAAGAAAGGTCTTAACATGCATCTGCATGAAGTTTTGCTACAAAAGATTGACTGCCTAAATTTCCTCAAAGGAATCCAAATATTTTATCCAAAATATCATCAACATTTTTTGGTAAAAAAAAAAAGGGGGGGGGTATTCATTATGTAACTCCAAACAAAGCAGTGTGTCACAAATGAATCACAGCATTTTAGACTGAACCTGTGAGCTATTTATGTGTCTTTTAGGTGAGGAGATTTACTGTAGAAGGAGTTAGACATAAAAAAGAAAGATAAATTGGAATTGGAGCAGAGAATAGTACCGACCCTCCTGTTGCAAAAACAGAGCACAAGTATTTGAAAGCAAGATCATAATTTCTTGAAGCCCAGAAAATTTCTTGATTCAGAGGACTGGGATCTTTCTCATCTAAATGAAAACATGTTTATTTTATGTTCAGTCAGTTGTTGACATCTACTGAAACATCAAAAAAGAGGATGTAAAATAACTGTGAACACAGCTGTTTCAGTAGAGATACTTGTTTTTTTGTATGAACTGATCACCAAATTCACCTCTGGATGGCCACCCTGACAATAATAAAAATACTTTGTTAGCAAGCACTAACTCCCACTGCTGGATGCAGCAGAGTCCTCGAGATATTTTTAAGCAATCTAGTCACTTAGATTTTTATTGTTCTTCATAATCATTTAAATTCCATTGGTTTTGAGTCCTTCTTATTCCTTTGCCAGAGAGTCTCCCTTGCTGCTCTGCCAAAGACTCGAGAGGTTTCTGGACTGTTGTACAGCAGGCATGACAGAAGGTTAATAATAAAAATAACCCACCTTGGCAAAGCATCAAATTAGATTAAAGGAACCGCCTAATTCTATGCATTCGCCAAGTAACCTGGCACTAAACCAGGATGAATGGTTACAATGTGTTTTAGTGTTTCTTGAAAAAAAAATCTCAGATGAAAATTCAGAGCTGCTTTGAGCCTCGAGAATACATATCTAGGATTTACAATCCATTTCAAAAGGGAAATGAAGGAGATTTAACTGACAGTGAATGAACAGGATTAAAACTTGAGTTTATCGAGTCCTTCTTCCATGCATCAAATACACCACAAGATGTTGTGACTGCTCAAGTAGATGCTCCTCCACCATCCCTTTCAAAGCCTAGGACAAAGGAAACGTTTTCTTTGCTTCCTGATGGTACTGGTGTTAGCAGCCACAGGGAAATGTTAGTATTAGAGAAATCTGAACAAGAGCCTGAGTCTCCAGCATTCACATTTGAATGCTGTGACAGCATTCACATTGGGACTTGCATCATTCTGGGTCCCTTCCAACTCTGAACATTCTGTGGTTCTGATAATTTATTTATTTATTCATTTATTTCCCCCAGAGGGTGGCTGGGCACTGGAACAGGATCCCCAGGGCAGTGGTCACAGCCCCAAGGCTGGCAGAGTCAAGAAGCATTTGGACAATGCTCTCAGGCACACAGTGATTCTTGGGATTGTCCCATGCAGGGCCACGGGCAGATTGTGCTGTAATGATCCTTGTGGGTCCCTTTCAGCTCAGGATATTCCATGATTTTCTGTTGGACCTTGCTTTTCCTTAGAAAACAGAGAATGATCACTCACAACCTGCAGTGTTTTCAGGTCCAAGCTACCCAGCACTTACAGAGATCCTGAGTAGAAATAGTCAGTAGCCACATCTTGGGCAACCTCAGTATTTGTGTAAATTGCTGTAGCCTCTGAAAGCTCTCAGTGGATTATTATGCAGCCCATCACCTAAATAATCCTTTCTATATTGTCCTACACAAGAGTTTGTAAAGGCAGCATTTTCTGGAAGTCATAGGATTTTCACTAAACACTCTCTTGGAGAAGGAAGAGAGGGGTTTAGATAGTGTGTGTTTGGCATTGCTCTGTGGCCAACAGTGTGAGGAAGGCACTTCTTCCCCTCTGTCCTGCTCTGGTGAGCTCCCATCTGCAGTGCTGTTTGCAGTTCTGGTGCTCCCAGCATAAGAAGGTCAGGACATGTTAGAGCAAGTCCAGAGGAGCCACAAAGATGATCAGAGGATTGGAGCACCTCTCCTGTGAAGACAGGCTGGGACAGCTGGGGTTGTTCAGCCTGGAGAAGGCTCCAGGAAGACCTTACAGCATCTTCCAGTACCCAAAGATATCACAAGGGCATTCACGGATTGGACAAGGGGGGAATCTCTTCAAAATAAAGAGAGTAGGGTTAGGTTAGATATATGGAAGAAATTCTTTACTGTGAGGGTGGTGGGCACAAGTTGCCCAGAGATGGTGTGTGTGCCCAGATCCTGGAAGTGTTCAGAGTTGGGTTGGAGAGAGATCTGGGTAACCTGGTACAGCAGAAGGCGTTCCTGCACATGGGAGGGTGTTTGGAACTAGAGGACCTTTAAGTTCCCTTCCAATCCAGACTGTTCTATGATTCTGTGTTCTTTCTAGGAAAGTTCCACATTTCTTTGTGCCGCATAGAACATATCACATGATTAGAGAGAAGATCAAATGAACTGAGTTCTTCACCATCCCAATATTAAAAACTCATTTATTGCACTTTGCACTTTTCAGGTTTTCTCTAAAAGCTGCCTGGTTTTGCTGATTGTTTATCAACATGGGGCAGTGTGGATGTTCTGTATCACGTGGCTATTTTAAACTAACAAAAATATCTAGAACTTTTTTCTGAATCTGATATGGTCCATTAAGCATGAGGCAACATGCTCTATTTTTATACTAGTGACACTATTCAGTAAGTATTAAATTTGTTTTACCACTTAACACATGGTCTGTATTTATGAATTTAACCTCCTTTTAAGGACAACTTGATTTTTTGGCTGAGCTCCTCTCCTTCTATTATTGTTACTGGCTTTACAGTTTCACCTACATCTTTTGCTGTTAGGAACACTGTACAAAAACACAGTAAGAAATTAAAAATCAAGATGTGAAAAGCTGTGGTCCCACCTATTTAATGTTGACTTTGGGTTATCCTTGTTTGTCTGAGCTATCTTACTTATATTTGTTGTTTCCATAGCATAGTTCAGTGGTGCTGCTCACATGTGAAATGAGGAGATTCTGTAGTTTCTACTGACAATGTTTCTTTTCTTTTTTCTTTTGTGACAGATTGTGTGGGGGCAGTTAGGAGTGGAGGTGAGGCAGTCTGGACAAGGAAACTGTGGTATATTCCCTGTAGCACATAACACTGTTTAACATTTTTACCAATGACCTGGATAATGGGACAAAGCAAAACCCCAAAAAAGTTTTCAATTGGGATCAAAACAGGGAGATGAGTTGACAGTACAGAAAAGGGTTATCAACCAGCAGGAGAGTTAGAAAAATCATAAAGTCCAACAAAGAACAGTGCAAAGCCTTGAACCTGGAATGGAATAACTCCGTGCAGCAGTCCAGGCTGGGAATTGACTGTCCAGGTGTCAGCTCTGCCAAGAGGGCCTGGAAGCCCTCGTAAATAAATACCTGGACATTAATTAGTAGTGAGTCCTTGCAGCCATGAAGACTAACAGTATGATGGGCTGTACTGGCAAAAGAAAAACCAGCAGGTTGAAGGAAAATGCTTTATTTCCTCTACGCAACCTGTTGGAAGGGCACCTCGGGAGCAGAGTGCTCCTGTAGGGGTGAGTTCAGCAGAAAGTCCCCACAATGGACCTGGGCTGGAGCATTTGCTGTGTGCCTAACTAGACATGGCCTTGAGAAGCCCAGGCTAATTTTTAAATCACCTCTGCTCTGAGTCCGAGTCTGGATGAGGTGACCTTCAGAAGTCTTTGTCAGCATAAGTGATTCTATTCTTTATGACTTTAAGTTATTACATTAAGTTAAGGAAAAGTCTCATCCAGTCCAGTACATTAGTGTCAAAAAGACCAATCCTCTTCTGAAAAGATTATATTCATCTATTATTAACAGACACTGCTATTTCAGTATTAATGACTGATAGAACAGGCGTCTCCTGGCATTTGATGACCTGTTTAGTGCCTGAGCAGTAGCTGAGAGCCCTTTGCTTGGCTTGTCACTAGTTGACATAAAATGACCAACTTGAAGAGCACAGGTGCTATTGGAAACGCAAAGAATGTTTAAAGAAAAAAAATGCATTAATTGGACTAAATTCTGTTATGAGTACAATAATGTCAAGGGAGTTGAATGTGTGTTACCAAAAGCAGATTTAGAGCCACAATCCTTTTTCAAATACGTTTTAGTTGTTGAATAGCTGTAAGTAGATTCTCACATTGCTAAGGCTATTGTGTTTATAAATAGACAACCACATACCTTCCTGTTAATTGAAAATCTATTAAATATCTATTGAATTTGTCCTATAACTGCTAAGGACTGATGCTTTAAAGAGCAGGATGGCAGGATGACATTCGTGTTATCATAGCTCTTGTACATCTTACTTTCCCTTCAGCCACCCATTGCCTTCTTCCATTCTACACATGAAAGATGTAGCTGTTCTATAATATATACCACATAGGTAAAAAGCTGACTGAGTGAGCTCTACTATGGCTGTTGACCCATAACAAGTTGGGTATTGAAGGGGTTTATCCTGAGGTTTGTCATGTTTCACAGCTCTGTCTGTGACCTGAAGGTGGCAACTTTAATCATGTTGGCAGATGACAGCAAACGTAGTCAACATGCCTGAGAAGAGTGCAGCCATCCAGAGGGACCTGCACAGGCTGGAGAGCTGGGCCAACAGGCACTGTGTGAAACCCAGACAGATAAGAAGCATTATCAAAATGTCATTGCCTCTGTCTATGTTAGTGTGTTTGGATAACTGTGCAGGTATATTGGGCTGGGTGAGAGCTCCTGTGACATTAAAGCACGTGACTTGAGCTAAGCCACATGCCAAGGCAGATTTTATCTACAAGGATATTATATTCAACTACGAGGTGCATATTCTGGTTGTTAGCTCAGAGTCATCCCAGCAATGCAATGAACCAGCATTTAGTCTAACCACAGGTACCTCATCATGCTGGCAAAACATGCCACTGTGGGAATGTATGTCTGGAACAAAACATGCAGGATATCAAAAAGTCTGTGGGAGGACTTCAGAAAGGGTGTACAGACCACTGAAGGTGTGAAATGCCTTCCCAGTGAGGTGTGGCTATGTAGGCTGTCATTCTTCAGGCAACTGAGGCGAGTATGAGAAAGGATACAGCATGGACAGGACAGAGATTGGTTGTTTACTCTTTCCTTAAAGAATTAGGTGGCATGTAGTGAAACCAGTATGCATGAGGTTCAAAAGAAGGCAGATTGTTCTCCCTGCAGATGCAATTAAGCTGTGAAATTCCTGATAACAGAATGATATGAATGCCAAAAGTTTCCATAGGCTAAAAGGATAAATTAATCCAGGACTACTGGACATAAAACTGAAGAGCTCCATGATCTGTGCTCAGCTGGTGGCCAGGAGAGCCTTCCAGGGAAGTGAAAAGTCTGCACTTCCTCTAGGACACAGGATTGCCTGGATATCTGCTTCTGACCACCAACAGAGAAAAAGGGAATCAGTGTACCTTTTGTGTGCCCACTCATGTGTAGCTGTGTGCTGGAAGCAGAATCTTACATTTAAAAGGGAAGACTGTTTACTTAGATGGTTTATCTGAATCATGTCAGATTAATAGCATGTGTTTGGAAACAATTCAAAAGACAGAAATCTCAGTCAGAACTGTGAAGGAGCAGATCTCATTCTGGAGAAATGGTATGGCCTGTAGTAAAAGTAAACAAAAGGCTGTATTCCACTGTGACACTCATGCAGCATTCTCTCTGAAGTCCCAGGATCCAGGCATGCATCAAATCCAAGGCAAAGATAGATAAACAGCAAAAATAGATCCAGAGGTACCTTTGTGAGGGGAATAATCTTATTCACAGGAAAAGCTGCCGTGTTTGTTGCCTGAATAGTGCATTTTCACAGAATCCTGAAAGATAGATTATACAACCCATATCTAGTTAGTAATGAAGGGTAATAATGGATACTTTTGTTTCTTGATGTGATCTTTTTCTGATAATTTGCATTCAGAACGATTTTAAAAAATTAATTCTCTGAAGATGACCTGTTGAAAATGGTCACAACCAGGGGTGAAGAGCTGGATTGATAACTTCTATTTCAGTTCCAGGGATTGCCTTGGTTTCCATGCCAGCTTGACAAAACAAAGAAGCTCCGAAAAAGCCCAAATACTTAATGGCATTTTAGACTTTTTAAAGTAATTTGAGGAAAAGTTTGATTATGTATTCATCTGGTAGGATTATATTTATATTTAACCTGGTCTGAGGATGGAAAAGATATTTAATTGGGATGTAATGATAAATTGAGGTTGAAGATTTTAATAGCAAATGGTGCAAACATAAATCAGACTGAGTCTTCTGATTTCCAGAGAGGTGTGTTAAACTAGGGTGCAGATGCAAAAGCAGTTCCTTACTTCTTATCTGCTAATTATGTACAGACTTCATCTGCCACTGATGTTGAAAATGAGTGATATATAGCATAAATTATTGCAATATTCAGAATTTTCTGAAGTCAACTTCATGGGTAAAGGTGCATGGTGGAAAGAATGCAGCTGTAGTAATTTTTACTTGTTTGAGATATTTCTTTTCAAAGTACAGGTAGTTCTGTGTTAAAGTTTCAAAGCATGTTTCCACCCATGGCATAGCATTCTTTATAAGAGTTCTTGCAGATGAATTCCTTGTCCTTGTGGCAGTCCACTGTATAATCCCTGTGCTCCCTTTCCTGCCCTAATGTGCAATTTTTTTGACTTCCATTACCAGGAAGGAATTGTGATATAAAAATTAATTCCTAGGCCCCTGACAGGGAAAGGCCCAAAGGCATTACCCTCCAAAACAACTCATCAAGGTAAGTTATTTCCGCATTTTTTTTTTAAGAATGAGTGGATACCAGCAGGTAACTTAACTTTTGGTGGATTATAGGACTTCCATTTTGTAGCTGGTGGTGCAAATGATTTATCTGCTGTGTTTGTGGATGATGTTGTGTCAGGTTGAATTTATATAGGAATTGCATTAGACACTCTGGAGGGTTTAAATTAAGAGGAATGCAAAGAAATATAAAATTCTGGAAGGCCGTGGGGAAAAAATACACAGGCAGATGAAACAGAAAATGTCAAATGCTTCATTTTTTTGTTCATTGTATTTGTCTACTACGTTGTTAATAACATCAGTAAAATAATCCAGTTAAAGAAAACTTAAAATTTGCTGTGTACAGGAATTTGAAGATCATTATTTTCAACAGTACAGTTTCTCAGATGCAGTTTTTGATATTAAACACCACTCAAATCCTTAAACCATCATAATCTGTAACTCAATTTCCATTTATACCTAAAAAGCTTCTGACATCTGTTTAAACACCAGTATCTTCCCAAATACATAGAAATTTTACTCCTGCTGGGTATCAAGTGAAAGAATCTGAAGTTTAAAATGACAGTGAGGTTAGCAAGCAGTTCCTAGTGATTTAAGAATCATCGAATCTTAGAACCATTTTGGAAAAAGAACTTTAACATTATCAAGTCAAACCATTGACCCAGGACTGCCAAGTCCACCATTCAACCACATCCCAAAGCACTACATTAAATAACTTTTAAATAACTCCAGGTCTGGTGACCCAACCACTTCCCTGGGCACCCTGTGCCAGTGCTTCACAACTCTCTGGGGAAATTTATTTTTTTTTCTTCTAATTTCCAATCTAGACCTCTCCTGGCACGACTTGAGACCATTTGCACTTGTCCTAGGACTTTTTACTTGGGAGAAGAGGCTGATCCCTACCTGGAAGAAGGGGCAGCCACCTCAGGAAGAGTATAAAATTATTGTGGGGTTCTGAAGGTAGAAAATTAGAAGGGCCAAAGTACAACTAGAACTTAACCCATCTACTGCTGTAAAAGACAATAAGAATGTTTCTATAAATACATTGGCAACAAAAGGAGGTCTATGGAGAATCTCCATCATTTACTGAATGTGGGGAAAACACAGTGACAATGGATGAGGAAAAGACTGAGGTACTGTATGCCTTCTTTGCCTCAGTCTTAAATAAAGACCAGTTATCTTTGGAGTACACAAAGCTAGAAGACAGGGATGAGGAGGAAAATAAAACCCATAATCCAAGGGGAAATTGCTGTGAACTGCTGCTCCACTAAGACACATAAGTCCATGGTCCTGGATGGGATCCATAGGAGGGCTCTACAGGTGCTGTGGAAGTGTTCCCAGAGCCACTTCCACCATTTACCAGCAGTTCTGGTTAACCAGGGAGGCCCCTGTTGGCTGATGTTTGTGATGTGATGCCCACCTACAAGAAGGACTATAAGGAGGATGAGGGGAAGGCTGTGGAATCGTGTCATCAAGTGATACATGCAGGACAACACGGATACTGGCATTTAAACGGATTTGTCCTTCAATATTTCTTCTCTTTTCAGTGGCCTTAGATTCTTACTGAAGTCCTTCAAATTGACATACAATCTTTTGACTGAATATTGAGATAATTTGATTAAACTTTTGAACCTTTTTTCCTTGTAGTTTGTTATGACAGGCAATTAGGCTTCTTTTCAATGACTCATCAGCTCTTGTGAACAGACAGCGTCAGCAAGGCAGAGAACTGAGCTCTGAGAGTAGTAAATGAACTGATACAACTAAATTTTACAAATGCAACTTCTTCCTTCCTCTTTGGCCCTTGTGTCTTGTCTTTTATGTGTGCAGTTTTTATTTATTTCTTTGGCTTGGGGGCAAGGATGCAGTAGAAATATACGCATGCACACATATGATAATGTCAAGTAATTTACTCAAATAAATCAAACAGAGCTGCACTTCTATGCCCTGACTGTGAATTTCTATCACCCCTCATTGAGCAATATGTATGGTTTACAGTGGTCATAGTGTCCATTTTACCATGAATCCAGAAATTGTTGATCCTGTAAGCCTATAACATTTGATCTTAAAGATCAATCTCTTGGGCTGTAGCAGTATGTCAACTAAAAGCCATCTTACTGATTTATTTTTTCTTTTTGAACTATTTTAGGAGCCCAGAAAGTAGATGTGAGGACTACATTTGGTCCACGTAGAGAACTAGGTGAGGAAATACTGCTTTCAGGCTTTAGCCAGTCAATAATTTTATTTTCCTAACAACTGTATTTGTTAGTGTATTAATTTATCTCAAAAGGTACTTGTCTTAACATGCTTATACTTACAGCCAAATGTCATACCTGCTTTTCAGTACAGAGCTGATAACTGAGTGTTCAGTGAAGCTCAAGAAGCCCTGTCATAGTCTGCATATTATTTCATTGTGGCCAAAATCAAAGGTGAGGGATTAGAGGAAGTATGGCATTTTAAAGCTCGCTGACAACTGCTCTCCTGCACTAGATATTATTATCATTGTTTTCCATGACTATTGTTATCATGTCAGCATATCATGTTCACTTCGTCCTCTTTCTCACCTTGACATGTGTTAGGCTGTAAATCTGCTTGATCTCAACCTGGAAAGACTGAATTTTTATGTTGTACAGGAAATAGGAAAAATATAATGTCTTTTACAGTCACATCTGCAAAGATTTTCTGTTGTGCTGCAGTCAGTCTGACCTTGCTTGGAGAAAGAGTTGATGGCAAGGCTCCTGTAACCTGCTCCCCAGGCTGGCAGGGCTGTACCCAGACAGGCTATTGCTATCTGAAAGCAGGGGCATCTGTGGTCAGAAAAACTCTGCTTTTCTCTGGGTGAGCTTTTTCTGGGGTACTGAACTGGCAGTCTGCAAAGGTTGCATGGAAACTCCAGGTTTTAAATCTGAGCCCTGCACCAAGTCTCCTCTCAGCCTCAAGGCTGCAATTGTTCCATGTGCATGTTAGGAAGACAAAGCTCAGTTTACCCCACAGTTTGTGTTTTCATGTTTGAGCTCCAAAAACTGAGGTGCTGGGCTAAAATCTATGCCATTACCCTCCTTCAGAGGTAGCTGCACTGAAATGTTCTTCTTGATGCTTTTCAGAGAGTTAAAATTTTCCATGTGAATCCCTATTCTACTTTTCCTATTTCTCACATTTTATTTAGATCACATCACAGCAGCTTTTGGCTTGACTGGAAGCTATGAGCTTAAAGTTCTCAGATCCTACAAGTAGCACGCTGAACTGAGCATATAGAGAGAAGAAAGTCAGCCTCTGTCTCTGGCTTTTATTTCGCCATGCCCATATTAACTTTTCTGCTGGCTTAAAGAGAAAACTTGGCACCTGTACTGACTCCCTAGGTCGGCAGAACAAGATGCTGCCTTCTCAGCTAGCTTGAACTTGTCCTTGGTTGTTTCTTTATATGGAAAATAATTCTCACTGCTGTTAAAAAGAAAGAGTTCAAGCTCCCGGTACCTTTTGCAAATAAAACCAGAATACTAATAATATGAATACTATTTTTATTTTTCTTTCTCTCTCTCTTTTTTTTTTTTTTTTTTTTTTTTTTTTTTTTTTTTTTTTTTTGGTAAACTGTTGGGAAATGGGGGCAGAAATTATGGAATGGGATTTACCCACAGTTATCCAGCAAGTCATGGATGCAGCTAGGGAAGAATCTGATCCCCACTGCCTCTGCCACATGGGCTGCAGTAATCACCTAAGCAAGAAGCTGCACAGTGAAGAGACCACAGCAAGAGCTGCCCCTCACAGCCTGTTTCACCAGCTTCATTCTTTTCCATTGTTTTTTAATTTTTCCATATCACCCTCCCTTTTGTGTGGTAAGGAATTTGGTGGCTAAGTATTTGAATATGTGGAAGGATCTGTTCCTATTGAGCTGGAGAAGGTTCCAGGTTCAGAAGGAGCTGCAAGATGAGCCAAGGCAGAGCAGCTTCGGCTGTTACTGATCATGCTCCACTTCTCCCACTTATGTAACCATGCAATTGTTGCAGAGGTATCAGTATCATTATTTATCACATTCATTTTTCAGGTATAAAGGATAAAATTAGTTTGGCTCATCAGAATTCATTCATTCCTTCGGAGGTTCGAAGCAGGCTCAGCACAAACCAGATCTTTGGCTTGAAAACATTTAAGCTTCTTTCTTATTTATTACTTATAATATTAATTAATTTATTTATTTTATTTTTTATTCTTATCATGCATTAGTTCTATATTTAGCTATGTCCCCACATAAAAGATTTTTGGCACAGAAAGTCCTTCATTCAAGTCATTCTCCTTCATGTCACTGATTAATTCAGATCATTAACTAAGAAGCAAACTAGCTAATCATTTGTCCATATGTGGCCTGATATGTAGCAATCTTGTAGCTTTATGAATGCAGTTGGCAAGCAAAGAAACCACTAGCATTTTATTACATTTTTGTTTGTCTCAGCATTTTCTGCCCCTGCCCCAAAAAAATGAAAAGCCAAAGCTCAGCCCGTCTTTACAGTAGTTCCTAGCAATGCAATCAGAAACTGAAAAGCTTCTCATTTGGCATTTCTAGTCCATTTTCCAGGGCTTAGATCTTATTATTAAATGGGCAGTCACCTGGTTGAAACCTTGGCTCATTTTTTGCAAGCTGCTGTTGGCAAAACTCTGTGATGATTGCTAAGTTTATACTGTGAATAAAATCAAAGGTAATCTGGATAAGTAAAGAATCAGTGATAACTGAATGTTAGAAATTAATTCTCCTGTTGTAATCTCTATCTGTGACTTTCAGACTTTTATTACAGGCTATGCCTAACTGAAGTCTCTGAGCTCTTCCACATCAAGTCCCAGTTTAATCAAGACTTTTATTTTGGCTGATTCTCTCTCAGTATTTTCATAGTTCAAGTCTATAATCACTATTCAATAGTTTTAATTATAGCTACTGCTCAAGAGACCTGAAACATATCTTTTCATATCTTCATGAACTATTTCTTGTATGGCATTTTGAAGATCTCATAATTTAAATGCTATTAGAAAAGTTTTATGTGAAGTGGAAGTGAGATCTGGACCATAGTGAATACCCATGAATGGCTTCAAGATTTTATTAATTGCTTTGTGCTTGGATCCTGCAGCCATCACAGTCTTAACAGGTGCAGGTTGAATGTGCACCTTCAGAACACAGCTCTTCAGGGTGATGAGAAATGTCCAGGCCTCCTTTGTAACTTATCCATAAAAAACAAGCATCACGAAACTCACTGCCTTCCAAACCCACGAAAATATTCTTGTGTGTCTGTATACACTGAAAGAATTGTTTCCTGCAAGGATATCCTCAGTTCAAGGTGGTGAGAAGCAGACAGCACAGGCAAACATCTGCTTTGCTTTGCCTTTTCTATCATGAGATTTGGGCAGCCTGTGGTTGTGATTAGTGATCCCGTGGGAATACTGCCATGCTCCATTATATATCCTCAATGTTTACACCGTTTTAGTGCTTTTTTGCACTCTAGCAGATATCACCAACTCACATAGTGTACACATCCCTGTGCTTCACTTTCCTTCTTCCAGTTATTTTTCACTGCAGACACAAGCAGTGTTTATAAGGTTGCCCTGGAAGGAACAAGCAGTCAGCTTATCCTAAGCCTAGCTCTGGACAGTGAAGTCTTCTAAGGAAGACTGGGCACTTTTTTTTCCTAGGAGTATCTTTGAAAGTCTCCACAATCAGATGTTCAAGCTTGGATTTCTTAAGGGTGTATAATACCTGGAACTACACACAAGGCAATAGAATTGCTCACAGACAACTTTAGTGATGATTATTTTATATTATCTTTATTTATAAATAGAAAATATGATGAATGCTATTGCCTGTCTGCCTGCATGCATCCTCCTGTGTTGGCTTCATCACTTAATTTGAAGGTGAAAATTTTTGTTTTGTCTTCTCTCTTTTTATCTCTGTTCTGTTTTTCTTTCAGTGCTGCTCCAACTCCAGACTAGTGGATGTCAACATCACACCTAATCCTCTGAAACTGAACTCTCAATTATTTTTTTTTTTTGTTATCTTTTTCCAAGGCAAAGTACTGTCTATAATTGCTGCTGGAATGAAAGCACTGGAGAATGAAGACAACATTTGTCTATTAGAGACAACAGAATAACAAACTTTTCTGTAATGCAGTTGGCATGAAGCTTCTGTGTTTTCATCTGTGGATAATTGTTTCTGTGATCAACAAGGAAAAGTTGCAAGACAGTTGTAGTCTACAGAGGGAACTAAGAGCTATTCTGTCTGAAAACATTAAACTAATTTAAATCAGGCTGTGGGAAAAGTGATCAGAAAAAAACACACAGTAGATTAATAGAAATTTCTCTAACATATAGAGGAGGGAAAGGGAGTCAAGGGAATCTGTAGGAATCCTGCTTATATCTTCAGTGGGTTGTGAGCCTCATTTTTTTGAAATGTAAAAAAAAAAAAGCATGAGAGAGAAAAGAGCATGGAAGAGGTATAAAATATTTATCTGGAGTAAAAAATGGGTTATTTGTTGAGATAAGCCCTTTCCTGGTCACTGAAAACAGTTGCCTGATGCAACATATGACAGGCTGTGCATGACAGAGGAAAGATTACTTCACACTTGATCTTCTTCTTTGGTGCTGATAAAGAAGCTGCTATAGTCCACTTGTAGAGACAGGAAAGCTGACTAGGACTGAGTTGGTGTAGCTCTCCTTGAGGACAATATGTCCTTCAGGAAAAGAGGTGGGACTGAAAGCAGTAGAGAGTGCAACTGTATCAGAATTAGGAAAGGTATGGGAGAAAAGTTAATAATCAATTCTTGGTTGCATTGCTCTGAAGATATCTTTCCTCAGAAACAGTTTTGTCCTTGGTAAATAATGGTATATATGAGGAAGCTTTTGTCAAAAGGGACCAGAACTGATTGGACTAAAGATCTGGACTAAAATCAGATGCTTGCTTTAAATCTTATTTGCTGTGTGTGGGCTGGGTTGGATGTCCGGGCTGAGAATGGGAAAATTTCTGACTCTACCCAAAGAGGCAAGTAATGGCTAAAGACCTGCTCAACAGAGGGAGTGTGGTCAGAGATATAAGAAAATGTCAGAGGTAAGTTCTCTCAGAGACTGTAAGAATCAGTGATAAACATAAGAAGTCACTGCACACACAGATCCTTAAAATACCTTGAAGAGTCCAGGCCTTAGTCCTGGGATTATCCAGGCTTTTGATTCTGATAAGATGGTTTATGAAGGTGCCAAAAGGTACTGTTTACAGAGATACTGTTTATTATTTTAGCATTGAAAACCTTCAGTTCTCCATATGGGACATGCTAGGGAGATCATTTACAATTGTCTAATCTCTGTGTGAAAACTCTGAACATATAAGTTTGATGTGAATTTAAGTCCCTCTGGGAGTCCCTTTGTTATCTCTCTATTATTCACTCCATTTATTTTTTTGGACTGACAGGTACAAAATAATACACCTTCAAATATTGTTAACTTTAGCAATGTCCTGTTGTAGCTATGCTTACACTGAGAGGAAGAACAGTCTGGTGTCCAGAAAAGAGTTGCTGACTTACCCGTGGTTCTTCTTATTGTAGTATATTCTCTAATTCTCTTACTCCACCATTACCATCTCTCATAGCAGCAGAGAACAAAGATACTCGGATTACACCCACGTCCTCTGCATCTCAGAGAGGCAAGTAGGATATGACATGGAAAAATGTAGGGCTTTAGAGGGCCCAGCAGAGTGATTCCACACCTCAGAGTGTCCATTAGCTTATCTAGTCATGCTGCCAGTATTAGGCTGAGCCCCTTTAATACCCAGTAGAGCCCTTTCCAGCTTCACTGTACTATCTTTTACCTCACTGCCCAGGGGGTTTTATTTAGAGCCCAGCAGTAGTGAGTAAAGATCTTGTGCTAGAATCAGGTCTTCAGCTGATAATGGTTTATGTAAACAAACAAATCTTAACCAAAAAGTTTGCCACTTTTTTTTTGCTCTTTTCCCTTTTGTTTCAGTTTCAATCAGCACCAAACACCACTACCTGTTAATAAGATATTACTTATAATAAGAGCAGGTCACACTAAATGTATTTCTATTCCTTTCAGATACACCGCCAGTGTAGTCTTAGTTATTATACTAGTTCATTGTCATTATGGTGAATGATATTTTTGTCTTAGGGATGTCTGTACAAAGTTAATTGAAGCCCAAACCTCATTTTTGGTCTGGCCTGGCATGCATGCAAAAACAATATGATTCTATAATTCTTTTGTTTCATCAAAGAATAGTAGTGAGGAGCTTTCCCTATCTCCACATCACAGGCTTAAAAAAGTTTAGTAAGCATGTGAACACCATTTCAGAAGGGACTTCCTGGCCTGAAGTAGAGGATAGAGACATTTTTTGGGGTTTTTTTGCTTCTTTTTGATAAGGCATATTTAAATACTGATCTCTTAATTTTCACAGTGTCATAAAGTTGCTGAACCATAATGGAGAGAAAAGTGCTTCTGTTACTGGAGCAGAATATATTAATATATCTGCTTGCCATGTGTCAGTATCAAATAAATACTGCAGTCAGGTTAGGCAGAACATTTGGAATCTCACAATCATTTCAAACCTTATTTCAAGCCAATGAAAGTCTACAAGACAGGTACATCAATATGCAAATTTCATAACCCATTGTCTACTCATTTATCAAAATATTTTCTTGATTTTTTTCTGATTTTTTTTACTATCTTTCATTATCTTTGTTAAGTGCTTAAGATGGGATACTCCTAGAAGAACATATTCTTTCAGGTAATTATTTATCTAAATTCTAAGTCTTATTAGTCTTCAGCAATTCATAAATTTACTTAAATACACACATGACCATAGAGTTTTACTGCAGCCTGCAGCATGTGCCCAGTCCTCTACTTCCCTCCCTTCCCTCTACCTGTCCAGCTCAGGGTTCTGTGCTACACTTCCCTATGTCCTGATCACAATTAATTCAATCCCTTCTGCTCCAATGCCAACATGCTTGAAAAGAGATCCCTGTCCTCTCTTATGAAAGCCAAGGCTAATCTGAAAATGCTTTTACTTCCCAATTATATGATTAGTAATGGGAGTTTCATACAATGGCTCTCACTTTACTCCCACGCAAAACTCCATTTCACTGCAACATAATCCTGTCAACTAAAGTGGTGTTTTTATCTCGATGTCACCAAGAGAAAAGAAAAGATCAGAAATCTCTTTAAAGCAGGATCCCTTTAAAATTTTTGTTTGTAGCAACTCCTTGTGGAGAGGCTCTTTGAATCTGAATGGTCAGATTAAAAAAAAATCACAGCGAATTTCTTTGCTGAATTAAAAAAAAAAATAATAATAGCAATAACTCTGATAAATTGTTTCTCAGTGAGCTGGGTTTCTGGGGAGAAGTCTCCAGAGCAGAGAGGTGTGAGGCACACAGGGTGGGAGGGAGAGTGGCAGCACTGCTGCTCCCCCAGGTCCCTGCAGAGCCCACTGGGCTGGGGAATCAGCAGGGGGGAGCAGGCAGTGCCAAAATGTTCCTCACAGCCCTGTCTGACAAGGCAGCTCGGATGAAAGCTGTGCTATTTTAGCAGAAGTCTTTGGATAAAAATAAGACCATAATACACAGCGGTGATCTAATAGTTTATAACAGGTTTATTCACGGGTCCTCATTTAGTGTCCACTTAGGTAAAACTCCTGTGGATTTATCAGCTAGTCAATCAAAAAGAAAAATATTTTGTCAAATGTTTAAAAATAAACAGCCATCTGACTTCAACAAAGGAACTTTTGCCCCATGCAGCTGTTGTTTTTATAGAGTTTTCTATCACCATTTATGGTGTGTCTTTTCTCTCCTGCTCCTGTGCTCTGTTTCTCTTATGCAATGAATTGTGAGAGTAAGACAAACTAGGGAAGGAGATAAAGACATCATGTGATTTTTCTTTATTTGTTCTGTAAAGCATGTAGCTCATTTTATACAATTGTATAAATGGCAGTAAAACACTTGGCCTCAGTGGGAGCTTTATTTGGGTAATTTCTACATAAGGATTGCAGTCTGGAGCTCCCACTGTTTTAAGCAGTTCCAAAATACTGAGATCACATCTGTACAATATCTAATATTTATTTTTCTTCTCTACAAAGCTGGGATATTTGGGAAAAAGGAGGAAGAAAAATAAAAACACTAAGTGAATGCATTTTAGGAGTGTGTAGCATTGGATGGTTTCTCCTCTGAGCTTTGCTTGTGTTTTCCATTTAAAATAATGTATGAAAGTACCTGGTAGTTCTTAGGTTTCCAATTTTAGTCTCTAAAGCAAAAATACCTTAAAGAGACTTTTCATTCTGAGACAGAATAACAGATGTTTTAAAATACCTTTTCTTAGGTATATAATAATATTTATACATAAAAATCTTGCCCCTGTCCCAGAGGAGGCTGTGGTGAGGGCTGAGGTGACACAAACTACAGCAGCTCTGTGCTGTGATGGTACAGGGTGCAGTGTTTTGCCTTCTCCAGACTGCCCGTGCAGAATCCTGTGCTCCACTGGCATTGAGGGGCACAGCAGACTGGCACATCCCCTAGCACAGGGGGCAGAGCTTGGCTGGGCACAGGACTTCACAGGAATTTCTTGTGGCATTTTTACAGGAGCAGACAAGCTGGCTAAGAATTTCACCAATGAGCCAAAATGTGACATGAAGCCTTTTTATCTGTATGAGTCAGAAAAGAACAAAATCTAAGAGGCTTCTGACTCTCACAGCCTGAGAATTGATTTTTTGGTAGAGTCTAGTGCTTTATGTAAATAGTAAGCTTTCCAAGAATAACACTGAATCCTTCTTTTAAATATTTAAACTCTGCAAGAGATCGGGTTAATCAGTAGAAGTAATATTGGACTGATTATACATCACCCCAAACATTTTGAGTTGTAGTCACCTATTCCCTTCATCTAAATCAGCTACTTTTACAGAAACGTGAATAATTATGCTGTTGGAAAATACCTGACTCTGCACAAAAAAAAAACTCCATAAAAACAGAACTGAGGAAATGGCTAAAGGGGCTAATAAAGAGCAATGAGGAGAAACAATTAAATATTTGGAGAGATGAACACTATGAAATGGGGATGCCGAGTGGCATTAATTTAAAATTATGACTTTTAATGGCTGTTCTCCTGCAGATGGACTGTTTCTCTAAGATATATATTTGCTATTTTAGTGTATGAGCATATCTTAGAGAGTCCCCTTGTAGATCTCTGTTGAGTCTGCTGCAATTTACTTGCCTTGAAATTCAATAGCTTTTTTTGCTGCTGCAATGGCTTTTGTGACCAGTGTAGAGATTAAATGTGAAAGGAGCACAAACCCAGAGGAATGGAAGGTGTTAAAGACTAAGTGGTCCTGTAAAACTTTTTAGGCTCTTACTCCAGCTCTCACATCAAGAGGCACTCAGGACCCAACTGCAGGAATTTTTACAAATGCCAGTCAAAAATGTACTTGTTCTCTTCTGAAAAGAGTGATACTGAAGTGCCATTATGGGGATCTTGCTTTTACATAAAGACATCATAAGAGGACAAACAAAGTTAAGTCTGTATGAAGGGCTTCATCTTGCAACAAGACTTGGAATCTTTGGTAGTGGATATTTATATGCCTAAGATACAAGCATCTGAAGTATGAGCACCTAAGCAACGAAGGTAAATTTTGTGACAAAGAATGGAAAGTATTGTGTGGGAGGAGAGGCTGACCAGGGACACAGCCATTTTCTTACCCTCTGGGAGCACACAGAATGGTGAAAACGAAGCAGGGAGCAACAGTTTCTTGAATGTCCAGTAAATCTGCTCCATGTATAAACAGCTAAAAGTGATACTGAAACAAGCAGTATGCTTTATAGCTTGAAAATTGAATTCATCAAAGGCCTCTAGCTAGCTGACATCTTGGAATTAAAACCATGCCTCCAAGTAGGCCAGCAAAGACTACTGGATTTCTGGGACTTTCAATGTACTGGTGAGAGATGTGTAAGCTTGAATATGATCCTTTATGCTTTCTTAAAAGTAGAGTGCAATGTGCAAGGTAGCCCATGTACAGCATAGTCATTCCACTTTAATTTTAGAGAGAATGAATTACTAGAGTACTGTAAAATAAAAAACAGGTTATAAAACATGCAGGAGAAGAACAAGTTGTACTGCCAGCTCCAGCTCAGATACATATGCACAATGGTGAGAAAATGAGCTGTCTTTCCCAGCCTCAGTGACAGTAAATAAAGAGCGATGGCTAACAAAAACAATGTGATAAAGGCTGGGTTGTGTGAATTGCTCTTTTGCAGGAAACTCATAGTACAACGTATTCATTAGTCATATTATTGCTAACTGAGGGTTATGTATAGCTCTCTGTCCACCCAGCTCAAAGCACAGTATGTACTGTATGTTTCCTCTGATGCACTGGAATGATCAAATCTAAGCTGGCTCTAATGGAAGCCAGAGAGGAAAATAAAACCAGCAGTTCTTAGAATGGGAGGAAAAAGAAATCAAAGAAACAGTAAGGACACATTAATTTAAAGTGATGTGAAAGATTGAGGGTACATATAGCATCATAGATGAAAAAAAGTATGGGAAGTGACATTCCACAAGTACTAGAAAAAATCTACAGCAATTGGCAGTGTTTTACATTCATGTATTATGGTTCTTGGCTCAGCTACTGCCAGCGGTGGTGTTTATTAGGCTGCTGCCTGTACTACAAAGCAACAAAAAAGCTGCCAACCTACAGCTGGTGATGTGCTTTATGTCAAGAGTAAAGGTAGAAGGACTGATACAGACAACAGACCAACAATTTTCTCACTGGGACAAAAGGACTCCCGATGGTTTTAATCCAGAATGAAGATGGTTGATCAGCCTGGAGTGCATTCCAGTCTTTGGAGCATCTGAAGAAGTCATTACACCTTGGAGGGTGTGAGGACATCCAACTGCTCAGTGCTTGCTCATCAACTCCAGCAAGAGGAGTCAGAAGGCTCAATGATGAAAGTCTAGTAACAGTAAATCCTAAAATACTCCCTGATTTCCCAATTTCCTCTTTCAGGTTTGAGAGCTGAAGAGGCACTGGTGAGGCAGAGTCAGATGTTCTGTCAAGTCCCTTCAAAGCAACAAGTTGCCACACATCAAGGCCATGTGAGAGCTCCAAGCCAAAGGCAGATGCCTGAACTGAAACAATTTATTCCAGAGTGGAAAGGAGCTGTGTGCAGCATGGACACTGCTTTGGAGCCAACATTACCTCCCTTGTCAGTACTGCTCCTACACCTGAATGTTGTCACACGCAGAAGAAGAAACATTTTCCACTGTGTCCTTGTACCTCATTTCACCTCCAGAATTATGAATAAGCTACGTTTCCATGTGAAGGGAGCCTGTCAAAGGGGCCTAAAGGGGTAAAAATATCTGAAGTCTACTGAAATTCAGTGCAAATTGAATGTTTAACAGATTAAGACCCCAATTAAATTACCAAGGACTCAGAAAAACCCCACAGATATTGCTGGTATAAATTCATGTAATTGCATAGTACCAAGTCCCAGTTTAACTTCACCCATAATTTCATTTTGCTCTATAAAACACATAGTTTACCTAAGATTTTAAAAGCAATTCATTTCTCTTGACAGATAAGACATTACATTATTTTCTTACATTTGGATTGTCATCAGTCATCAAGTCAGAGATAACCCAAAGTCATTATACCAAGTACTTATAATTTTCCCCCTCAGAAAAAAAAAGCACCATATCCTCACCCCAGCTGACTTTTCTCTAGGTACAGGAATATAAAACCCAACAGAGAGAAGCCCAACATTTGCACTGACAGCTGCACAGGGCTCAGTTTTATCATAAATGAATATGACTTTCCCAGAAAAATGAATTTAGAGATTCAGTGTGTGCTCACTAGGTTATTGAAGGAAGGCTTGCTGGGAAGTCTTGTGATGATCTGCACTGAATTTCTGCAGGGCACCCCCTTGTAACAAGGGCTGACACTAGAGACATACCACATTATTAATTAAGCCTGTGATGCTTCTGCAATACTTATCAACTAGTAAATTTGTTATGCAAAATATGAATATTCCCGAATCTGTATTTTGGCCTTACTGATTTGCCTGGTGTCATGGCTCCAAGCTGCACATGAGGTTTTCTAGTTTGCTCTGGAGACTAGCTAAGCCAGTGCTGAGACACAGACTTTGATGGAGACTTACAATATCCATCAAACACTTTATTGGCCAAAGGAGAGCCAAGGATTAGAGGCTTAATCCTTGAAGCAAATTTTATTTCCTAACTTTTATTTTGCCTACAAAACAAAGTCCCTATAAACCCAGCCGTACGATTTACTGGATGCATTTTTCCAGCTTGAAAGCAAATCTTTAACTCTGTATCTTTCATTTTATGAGACACTGTGAGTTCATCAGAGCCCTCCAGTGCAGGCTTGAGCCTCAGCTTCTTTTTCACTTGACTTGCTTTGACCTAAAGGTCTCAAGAGCATGGGCAGCACCTCAGGAATGGTGGGTCTGAGAGTGGCAAAAGCAGGATTGAAAATAGAATTCGATCAGAAATCAGAGTTTGCTATTATTTACTTATCAATATTCTGGTTCAAGCTACAGTGAAGCACTGAGGAGCTGGGTTTGGATATTAACTGTTTTCCACTGCTCTGCTCACCAGTTCTTTTGCATTATGTAGCTTTGTACACTGAATAAAATTTACAAACCAGCAGTCCTCTGAGGACAAGAGATGAAGACACTTCTTCCTGCATTTGAGGTAGCTTGGGGGGGCAACTGAGCAGCTGAGGAGCAGGAAACGCTGAGATAGTAAATGGCACATACTTATTGCCAGGGCTGCTCAGGAAACTCCCTGATTTAATCACCTGATTTTTAGAGGGGACCATTTTACTGGAACACCACAGGAGAGCAGAGGCAAAACTGTACTTGAACCTCCTTTCTAAAGGCTTGGAATTTGTATGCTAACAAGACATATATATATATATAAGATTTATTTATTCAGCTAACACAATGAAACTAAAGATGTGTAATGGTTCCAGCCCTCCAATTTAGGTGGCAACTACATTTTAGAGCATGAAAAGCAGTGTCAGGACAGACAGTAAAGTTAAGGCAAAAAAGTAGAAAAAACAAATGTATACTACTATATATTACATACTATACCAATATGTCATTATCTGCCCAAAGAATAGAGCATTTAAGGGGAATATAAGGTCGTGCTTGAGTTAATTCACATAGTGATACATCACAATATTTGGAAGCATTTCAATGTACTTCATTCTTTAGACATGCAAAGAGGTGTCAGTGGGAAAAAAATAAATCCCAGTCTATTAGATGAATCAATGTATTTTACTCACCATGACTACTGGTAGCAGAAATACTCCTGAAATGAAATATTTAATAGTAAAAAAGATATTGAGAAAATAATGTCATCAAAACTTTACATAAGGGAAAAAAAAAAGGAAGGAAAAGAACTTATATAGATACAACATATTTTTTTACTAGTTCTTATCAAGTCTTCTAAAAAAAATTTGAAAAAATGAAAATGAGTATTTTTGAATGGATGTGTAGAGGGGAATCAGTGAGAAAAAAGGAGAGAAATCCTGTAGGTTTCAAGGAAATTCTGCCTGCTCTACATGTGTACTCACAGGAAATACAAGTACAGCACAAGAGAACATGAGCTTGCAGTTACTGAGGTTTTCAAAGCAGGACTGGCTGCAAAGGCATGTCCCATACCAGCCAGCACAAACTGTACTGTAAACTGGAAATGACAGGAGAGCACTTTCACCCCGTCTATAGCACATTATGGGAACAACAGCAAAGCCCAGGGTTGCCTTGACCTAAAGAAAAGCCAAATACTTTGGCAGAACATACTGTAGGTTCTTCCAAATATGGAATTTTTTTCTGATCTCTGGGCATATTTCAGCAGAACTATTTTTAAACATAGTGTTCACGCTTTTCAAGTACTTTTCTTTGATTGGGAAGCAGAAATAATGGAAAGAATATAGTAATTCCCATTGGGTTTCTTCCATTTCCTAAACAGGATGTTCCTAGTTTCAGGAATATCAAATAACACTACTGCATGTATACAGCTGAGAGATAAAAACCATATTTCTTTGCTCCCCATAGATTTATTATTTTTTTTAAGAAGGAAAACAAAAAGTTAGGATTCTTTATCTCCCCTCTTCCAACTCAATAACAGAAGTTATCACAATCTAGTCTGGCAAAAGCAGCAGAACTTTTTGAGAACTATTATCCCTGTTTTCCAGCTCTTCGAGAATTACACACAGGTTTTTCTAAGAAGACATTAATTCCAGCACCTACAATGCCTACAGTGGCATTTGAACAGCTTTTTGTCATCTCTGTGTACATATAAAGATTTTAAATGACATTGAATTTATTAATATATGCTCGGAGTGCTTCTGTGTAAAAGATGCAACCACAGCTACAGAAGATGGGACTGGGCCCCAGGAGTAACTCACACTGGTTAATTATCACCATGAGCACAGCCCCAAGGCTGCTGACAGTCCAGGACCAATTATATGAGTCATGCCAAGCACTTGCAATATAGGAGATTTGATTTATTCTGCAACACAAAAACAACCTGCATCTAGAAACACTTAAACTTTCAGAGACTATTGGTTACAAAAGTACCTGATGTAGAAAAGATTTTTTTCCTCTGTTTTTCTTCACAGCTAGGTCTTGGTAATGGAAAAATAAGATCAGGTTTTCCTAGCTTTATGATCATTCTCAAGAGCTGGTGTGGACCAATGAATAGTCCAAATGGCCAGTATGGATGTGGTGTCTCTGGTTTCAGGAGGTAAAAAAGCTCAGCTGTGTAGACAGTGGCCCTGTCCTACCACTTGGTTCAGGGCCAAAGAACATTCTCTGGTCACTTTTATTTACTAGAGCACATGCAGCTGTGATGGAGCACAGCCATTGTAGAAGTCTTGATTCCAGTTATTTTGCTGGCCTGTGATGCAGATTGATTCAAATTTGCTTAATGTAATGTCCTTGATTTGCTTATTTAATATATCATAAGAACATAAAAAGTCTTTTCTGTGTCAGTCCAAAATGTATCTCTAACAATGAGAAAAAGCTTACAGATGAGTTTAAGGACAGGACAAATGGAGTAGAACTTGCCAAGAATTCTCTCTTCAGTTCCAGTCATTTCAAGTTCAGGGGCTGCTCAAGCCAGGAACACTTGGTGTTCAAACCCTCCCTAACACATGGCTCTTCTGTCAGTGTGAAGCTGGGGAAGCCTTTGGGCCCCCCCAGTATCTTGCAGCATTGTCTGTGTCTTACCTTCCCTCCCGTTGTGTGAGAATGAGTCTCTTTGTCTGCTTTCAGTCTGCCAACTGCTAGTTTGATTTGATGTCATTGTACTGCAGCAGCGAACACTGACTGATCATTCTCTGTTTATCCTCTCCATGTAACTCGTGATTTTATTGATCACTTTCCTTTGGGGCACCTTGATTTATTTTCCAGGAAAGAGCATGTATTTGGTGATTCTTCCCTCAGATGCCATTTCACAGTTCTGTCACTTGTGTGCTCCTTTTCTATTTACAGTTCTTTTTTTACCCTTCCTTTTTATTTTCTTTTCTTTTCTTTTCTTTTTTTTTTTCCCCTTTTATTTTTTCCCCCATCTAGATAGAAGAGGTTTTTTAAGCTATTCAGGATGGGAGACATCTCTTACTGAATGTGCATGATGCCTCAAGCATGGTTGAGTAGGTGCTGCTATAATATAATATGAGGGAAGAGCTCTAGATCAAAGGTAAGATTTATGTAGCTATTCAAGTACCTTAGAAACCAGAAGGTGACAAACAAAATTTACAGAAGCATCTCTGCAGATTAGATGCCTAACATCTCCTGATAGTCTTACCAGCACAGCAGAATCCTTTTCATGTTGCTAATCTTTTGGATAACAGCCCATAGGTCAGTGATTAAAAGCAATCAGGGATACCATATGCACACAGAAAACAGCACTGTTCCTTCACAGGACCAATCAGCATCCAGGCATGACATATCTGTAGAAATAGAGTGAGTCTGGCAAATAAAAATAATGTGAATTTTGATGATTCGCAGGGAATATTCATCCTGTGAATATAAAAGAGGTAATAAAAAGTCACAAAGAAAGAAGATTCAGCAACATTGGATTAATAAACTGTAAGAAATGAGCCTGGGAAATTAATGAAGTCCTAAGAAATCTAAGAGAAAGGATAGATTTATAGACATATTATATATTTCTTCCACAGAGTTGTTTTTCGCTCTGGCGCTTAATGTTAAGTTAAAAAGTAGGATTAAAAATCTGTTTAAAATTTTTGAATTTCCTCTAATTTCAATGTAGAAAGAAGGGATTATGATGAATCAGACCAGTAAAGTTTTCAACAGTTTCAAACCTGTCTAAGTAGCATTGCCTTTATTATGGGAAGACAGGGAAAGAAAAGATGGCCTTTCCAAGAAAAGGATATAGCTGCAGACACTTGAGTTATGAACTCAAACTTGTATTCTCAAATTATCGAGTGTTCTTCTGGTGTCTTTAACTTTTGGACAACTAATTCACCACTTTGATATGGAACTTGTTTACAATGAAGCCTGAAAACACATATATACCTCTTCTGGAAAATGTTGAATTTTGTGAAAACAATTAATCTGACCTCAACAGTTCTAGTTTGTGATGCTTTTGAGGCTGGCAGGGAAAAAATGGCTGAAATTAATTCCATCTGTACACATGTGATACCTGTTTGTGTCTTTAAAGAGTTTAGGAGCCCTCGGATGCTTCTACACAAAAAATTACCTTCTTGACCAGGGATTCACAGTGCAAAAGCAAGTCTCAAATTGCAGCTGTATTTGGATTTGATGTATCTATTTCTCATGAAATGATTTCATAATGCCATGCACTTCCCAACACGTTGTGTACAGGCACACACGGAGCAGAGCAAGCTATTCTCAGTGAAACAACTTACCCATCAAAAATTGCTGATTTATGCTTTTTAGAAAACTTATTTGTGTACAAACTTAACTTTTTTTAAAATCTGGGACTACTCTGGAATAAATGTATGCTTAGAGTGAATACAGCTGGCAAAACTAGGCATTAGCTGACTGGTTTGTACAAACATGCTGTAGCCTGTGGATTCCTTGCAAGTTATTTCCTGTCTTAGCTGTGTGTATTGTGTTTGTACTGGGAATTTATTTTCGTGCTGCTCAGTTGTATGAGTTCACCTGGATCACAGGGTTACAGACATTTCCCAAAGAGGAATTGTGCACCTTTACTCCACTGCTACACTGTGCCTACAGTTTGTCTGAACTCCCAGCGAGTATGCACCAATGGCTTGGTTCCTTCTCTTCCTATGAAAAGATTGTCCCAAGAAGAATTTTCTTGCCTGAAAGTTTATACAAAATATCAGTTGCAGGTTTTAGTGGGGAAAGGATGAGGCAAAGCAGAGAAAATAGGAGAATTAAAACTGCAGTAGTCCTTCCATTAGTTCTGTGAGGTTCATCTGAGATCAGCAGGGGCTCCTTCTCCACCTAACAGCTGCATTTGGCCCTGGCCAGAGAAAATGTGCACTGGGTCAAAGCTTTGGGTTAAATGATGGGAAATTCATCAGTGGTCTTCAAATCAGTAAATTCCAAAGGGTGATTTTTTTGAGTCATGGTGAAATGAATGTTTATGACTAGTTTTCCTAGATGTTGCTATAATACAATGACTGTGGACTGTTGAACCATGTGCTTTATTTCAGGCAGAATTGATGTACCTCCAAGAGAGGATTATATAATCCCCTTTCAGATCAGATGGTCTGTGAAAGTGCAGATGAATGCAGAGCACACGCTGAAGAAAACTGGAAAGCAGCGAGGTTTATTGGTTAATGTTAGTGTTACTGTCTCTTGCTTATAATAAATGAGCATTAGAAAGGGTTTCACTCACAACAAACACTTCTGATAGCATAATAGACTAAAAAATAGAGTTTTTACAGGCCTTTACTCATATAAATTATAACAGCAACTGGATACAATGTCAGGCGAATGGCTTATGCATTATATGAGTGTGTGAACCAAACACTTCTGTTGACATTATATAGAAGTCATTACACTTTCAATTGACTTATTTTGCCATTGCAAACACTGTTATCTGCTCACTGGAAGATTTCTTTTCCTTCTGTATTTTTCAGAGGAAAATTTTATGTTACCTTAAGAAGTGCTGCTGTTAATAGAATTCTAGAGTATTTATATATATATATATATATATATATATATATAGACACATTTTTGATCCCTTTCAGTTAAAAAAGGAACAAAATAATTATTGAGAGGCTGCTTCCAGTCAGTTGATAGATGTTGATTTCTGTGTGATATAGTAGTCCCTTTTTTGTGTGACACATACCATGTGCTATACTTTCTGTGGAGATTACAAACATAGTCTTTCTCTTTTTTTTCCTTATCCTTCCATACCCTAACAATTAATTTTCCTATATTCATTACTTCAAACATTTGACCCACTAGTTGTCTCAAAAATTTACAGTCCTTTAGTGTAAACCAGTGCTAAAGCACACAGAAAAACACATATTTCTGAAACACTGTTTAACTTTCCCTCATTTCATCTAGTAATAACAGAAATATATGAACCAGCCAATGCTTTGATTTTTATTTTTTTAATTTATTTTTAACTTGTTGCTTATCCTGATGTCAGAGCTACTATGAAGAATTTTTGAAATTCTGTTTTTCTGCCATGATCCACAGCCCGAAGTATGCATACACAACTTTCTGCCACGGGACATTTTTTTGGTGTTGTCACCCCTAGGTGCCTCGAAGCTGGGAACTGAGCCACGACACCTAACTGAGCAACCCCACACTTGGCCTTGAGGACCTGATGGCCACAGCCCAGGTTGTCACTCGGGTGCTCAGGGACAGGGAGAGCCCAGGAACTGTCTCAGGTAAGGCTGCAGAAACTCACCCGAAGCCAGGGCGAGTGCAGTACTGTGTAAAGGTGCTCCAGCAGACATCCCAGACCTTTCAGCACAAGCCCCAGGCCAGCCAGAGCCCCTTGGCTGCCAGCAGGTATTTGGGGACTTGTCCACTACTGCCTGCAACACAGGATCTGTTTACCTGCTGTTCTGTGAGGGGCTGTGAGACACAGCTCAGAGGTGCTCCTTCCACCTGCTCAGGATTAAAGATGATCTGATTTTATGATCGACAAAATTTTTGATGTTGTTGTTCTTAAGCTGGTTTCTGGGTTTAAAAAAAAAAATACCATTCAATAGGTGCAATATGCTCCAAAAATTGCTCATGTAATGAAGCTTTTCGTTTTGTACAGACAGAAATAGTAGTGTGCATTCATTTCAAGTGCATAAAGCAAAAGATAGCATTCCAAGGTTTTCAGCTTGACAAGGAAAATATCTTCTTGACCCTCTTGTAGTTAAAAGAGAGGTCAACAAAAAGGAGTATTTGCAACTCTTCTGTCTTCTCTATTAATCTTAGCTTTAGACTTTGACTCATAAACAAGCACGATAGGGTCCTGAACCAGGATTAAAATGGAAGGTTGTTTTCAGAACTGGTAGAGAAAAGCACTTTTTTCATTTTGTGTGTGAGTGTAAATGCCTTTAAAAATGAATAGAGCCATTCGTCTAAAAAAAACCAGTATTGACATTTTTATGGAGTTGTTTTTGGAAAGAGCCAATGTTAAATATTAAATTCAACATATGGTTGTGGTCAAATTGTGCTCCTACTGTGTAAAATGTATGAATAACAACTTACTGCATTCTCCTGGCCAATATATGGAGAGAAGGTTGATTAATTTAACTAGTATCCCTTAATCTCCTGCCTTGGCTTCCATCCCGTTCTGCAAGGGTTGATAAATCTTACATCCCCTGAGGAGTATTACAATTCCTGATAGTCTTATGCTATTAGAAAGAAGCAAAGCTCAACTGTACCAAAACATCCAGCACATGAAACTGTATAAATAATTTAGCTTTTCCAGTTTAATTTTTTTTACAGCTTTTCTTTGCAGGCTACGATAAGAGATATTAGTTCAGTCAACTGTAAGTAAATAAAATTAAAAAAAAAGAAAATACTGTGCAGGAGAACTGTATGAAGAGGTAAGCCTGTTCTTCTCACTGTTTGTAGCATCCTGTTAGGCTGTCAAATCAAAGCCATTCATATATTTTCCTTCCTTTAAAAATATGTATTTTGCTTGAAGTGTGTGTTCTCTCAGGACCATCAGATACTTTCCACACGGTATGACACGGCCAGAATGGGAAAATCAGGCACTGATTTCAGTGTGAAGTGGGATTCCCTGTCCTGCCACGGGTTTTCTGTGTGAGTGTATGCAAATCACTACATGCTTTCTGGGAGGCTCAGACTGGCAGGCAATCTACTTAAGTTGTAGGAGTTCCTCTGAATGAGGTGAGCCAGAGCAATTGCCTGTGCTCATCGTCGTAGTCCACAGCAAATTCAGCTTGGCTTCGCTTACAGCGAAGGAAATTCAAGATAAATAGCAATGCCTTGCATTTGCTATAGGCTGAGTTAGCACAAGGACAGCCACCATGTCTCAGATAATGCATATTGAATTATTCAGCTGCAATATCTCAGTCATGTGACTGAGATATATACTCATATGTAAACTACCTTGAAGGAGAGAGCTGAAAGGATAAATAAATTTTTTAAAAAGCAATGAAAAGGACTGTAAAAATCTCAAAACCTAGGACCATGCCACTATTCAAGAGAGAGGCACTGTTCTCATGCTTGAGAAGAGACAATATTAGTCATTTCTGAATAGTGATGCATTTTTTCTTCCAGCACGCAGAAAAACCTGGCAAATTAGCTGATTGTTTTCCTATTAACTAATATAAGTGATGAGTATTTTGCTTCAGGAAATACAAACATATTTTGCATAAGATTGAATCACCTGCAACAGGCTAAACCCTATTGTCTTCATTCTAGCAAAATTTCTGCTGGAATTAGTGAGATTTTTAAAGGACTTGGAGCTGGCAGTACATGTTTGCATAAAATAATGCTCTGACTTCAGTAACAGGTTGGACTGAATAAAGGTATGAAAACAGGGCTTGATTCACATTTTATATTAAAAATAAGGCTTTGAATTCTTATCTGTTATTAAGAATTTTTTTCTTCATACATAGTATATTAACTCCTATCACATCTGAGATAAGCAAATCTGGTTATACCCTTGGACAAAAAGGGACTTATAGGATTCAGGATGGGCATCTAGTAGTCAGTGACCATGCTGTGGTGTCTGGTGCAGAACTCATCCTTGCAGTGGTTTGGAGGATTTGGACTGGCTCTCTTATATAAAATGTGGATGCTGTGCACTCATGGACTGTTATGGTTTGTGTCTTATCAGGTGCCTCCTGCCCCACAAACCTTCAGCCAGGGGGTGGCAAAGGGCAAAGCAGTTGTGTCCCATGGTACCCTGGTGTGACAATGCCATAGCAAGGTGTGACGTGCAATGTTCCAAGACCAAGCTCTACAGGGAGGTTTGGTTTGTTTTGGGACAAATTTTGGTATACTATGGTATGGTATACTTTTCTATCCCATGAGGAGCAGCCAATTGTGGTGATTATCTTTTGAATTGTGTGCTTTGAAAGCTCAGCCTTACGCAGTTTTGTTATGCAGGGTTCAAATGTAAAAAATTCTCCCTGAGAAGAAATGGTCCATATCCATTGGTGTGTGTTAGTTGAGGCTCTTGTGACATCCAGGGATACACTGGAATATTGCAGAGGTTTATACATAAGAAATAGTGTAGAAAGATGAGTCCAGCAGTGTAAAGTGGGAAACTTCAGTCCATCCTGTCACATTTGCTTTCAGAGAGGCTCAGAAGGCTGCCTGTCTATCAGAGAGATCGAGAGGACTTGGCTCTAACATTTGTACAGCCTGAGGGTGTGAGGACGACTTCAGGTCAGGTTTGACACAATCCATCTGGCCTGCCATTTGGGTCCACCTTTTACAATCATTCTGGTAAGCTCCTCAGACAATTCAAAATCCCTCTGGACACACTTCCATTTGCATTTATTACTATTGCCAAAACCTTACCCCAAACCCCTATCCCAGAGTTGTGTGACTGGTTATACAGGGTCCCCTGGGTGACTCCAAAATTAACTATGATCAAAAGCCTCAAAAAGCCTGTCTTATACCAGACCTCTCAAGGAGACACTTCGATGTGTTTTTCAGGTTCATGTTTTTTCAGAAAACAGAATACAACGTTTCCAATCCAAACTATGGGAAATAAACCTGAATTTCAGAATTGTAGAATGGTTTGGGTTGGAAGGTCATTAAAGACCATTTATTTCCAACTTCCCTACCTTTTTTAGGGATGCCTTCCACTAGACCAGAGTGATCAAAGCCCCATTCAACCTGGTCTGGAACATTTGCAGGGATGGGGCATCCACAGCTTCTCTGGGAAACCTGATTCAGTTCTCCACCACTCTCACAGTGAAGAAATATCAGCCTATTGTTCCTTTAAAAAATACAGACATATTTATTTCCCTATTCCTAGTTTCATGTACATTGTATTTCATATGCTTTCTCTAATAACACCACAAAAGACTTCATAAATGCACTAGTCAGTGGGGAATGCTGTGCCTGCTTGTGATTTTACACATCTTTTCTTTAAGCCAGAAAATCTAAATGTGAAATGTAGTATTCAGAGACACTGAGAAGGGTTTTGTGGTGCTCTCTGGAGGATGCTGGATTCATAAAACAATGAATGGATTACCGTCATCGATAGAGTTAGTTTTTCCATCTGTGGCAGACAGACAATATACTCTTGCTAACGTGCTTCATATTAATAAACCACCCAAGTATAATTCATTGCAGGTTGCAGCTATAAATCAGAAATAGCCTTCATTTTGTTCAGCTGTCAGACTGGGAGAGCATCAGGGGGTGGGGGGTGTTTGTAAGGCGGCCAGGGGGGCTGCAGCTCTTTGACCTCTGCCTGCAGTGTGAAGCATGTCACGCCACAGCTGTCCATGCAGACAGGTCATGTGGCTCGCTGCCCTGCCACAAACAAAAAGCCACCTTGTCACCTGCCATCCTTTTTTGTCCCGCTGTGTTCTGCTGGGAAAGAGACGCACAGCAATGCTGCAGGAGCGGTGCAGTGCCAACGTGGGCACAGCTGCCAGCGGCCAAATCCCTCTGGCCCCCGTGCTGCTGTTCCACTGCTGGAGCTGCTCCTGGCTGACCTGGGCACAAACACACCCCGAGACAGAATAGGAGAGGATAGAATAGCACAGAGCAGCGTCTTTTCAACTGGAAGTGACCTATCCTGATCATCTGTCTCAGCTGCCTGACCAATTCAGGGTGGACCAAAAGATCAGAATCAGTCCCAGGAATTTGCAGATATAGGTAACTCCACTCGAATCCTGACATTTTGGTGCTGTTAGACAAATTGCTTTGTACCTGATTGAAGTTCCATGAAAGCTGACAAGGGTTTTGTTCTTCCCTCCCTCCCTGACCCTAGTGGAAACTCTTGCAGTCACTTAACCTCTCAATTTCCCTGTCTCTGCCCAAGAAATTGGAATAAGCATGGATAACTCAAAGAAGTATTCTGAAGATGAATTAGTTAACATTTGCAGGGCATTTTGAGGATAAAAAATGCTGAATATTGGCATTATCACACCTGGCTCTGTGTGTGTCTCTGTCTATGCATAAAATGAATACCATACTTCCATGGGTAAAACTTACATATCAGATAAGCTTCATGCCTATGCAAATAAATCCTCAGGCAAATCAATTTTCTCCAGTAATCCTCAGGCAACATGCAAAGAAGCAGAGGCAAAGGCAGAGGGCAGCAGAAGCAGGGGGAGATGCACTAAAGAGGGAAAAGAGAAGTGTGTGACAGGGGAAATCTGGAGAGGGGAAATCTTTTTTTCTACAAATGCATATGAATATGCCCTACTGAATCACAGGACACAGGCTGTGCACATGAGAATATAGTTTTTCACAATTCTTTTTGCATTATGATTTAGCCACGCATTATGTTTTATAGTGACATAACTTCATTGTTTTGAGACTTTTGGTGTGCACTATAACAGCCTTTGTATGGCAATAATTGTAACTCATACATTAATTTTTTTGCATTCCTCATATACTCATTCAGCCCCTGGAATGTGCATAGTTTAAAACTAGCACATTTTAACTGAACAAATAATGGATTAAATGTGCCTGTTTTGTCTTTTTTACTGAGCTAGGTGGGTTCAAAGCTATCAGCTTCTGTGCCATAGTCCAATTATATTTTTACTCAGAGTGCCAACATTTTACAAAATGAAATGAAGTAACAACAAGAGAAAACACAGCGTCATTCAAACAGGCTTTAATCAGGTTTTGGAAGGATAATAGAGAGCAACTGAAGCAGGTTTGTTAATTCTGTTGGTTCCAGCCCATTATAAAACCAGTGCTCATAGCTGTTATTTCAGAGATGATCAGCACCAGCCTGTGTGGAGCTGCAATTGCAGGGTGAGAGGCAGCATGACAACACGTGTAGGTGCCCACACAGAGGTAGGGCCACAGAGCCAGTGACAGACCACTGACATAAGGACAAGGAAATGGCTGATGTGTGGGAGGGAATCCTGCATAGCCAGAGCAGTAAATGATGGTTCCTGTCTGTGCAATTAGCTCTGAGCAGCGAGCAGGCGGTGAACAATGGCAAAGCACATTCCAGCTCTTGCCTTTGTATTCTGTAATCTTGAGTGAAGACACATTTCTTAACATTTCCTAGTCACCCACATCATTCTAAATGCTTAGAAGGTGTGGACTGGGTTTAATTGTGAGAGAATTTCCATGTCTGTAATGGGAAAGGGTTAGCCTGTGCTGCTTTTGAAATGACTTTGTGAATATGACTTAGAGAAATGTGCTCACTGTAATGACAGCCCTTAGCAACACGTTGAATCCTCAGGGTAAAAGCTTATTCACTGACTACAGACAAAGGTTGTTAAGGGAGTAAGGGAAAAAAATAAAAATGCAAAAGCAAATTAAAAAAAAAATAGTGTGGAATCAGGTAGCTTTTGCTTCTCCTCTTTGGAATCTGAAGTGCTTGCAGGAAGTGCTGTAATAATTATTTCTTCTAACAGCTGGCACTTCAACCTTCCTTCACACCAGGGGAAGTCAGTACTCAAGGGCTGGAAAGTGAGGTGGAGTCCCAGGGGAGCTTTTATCGCTGAGGATAGCACTTTCATGCCATGTTTGGGAAAGAAAAAAAAAGATTAAAATGCAGACGACTTTCTGCATGAACCACCTGTCTTTCTCAGGGGCTTTTTAAAAAGATGGACCTTGATTGGAGAGTCATCTGCTTGCAGGGCCTTTTAAATGCCCTTTTCTCTCCATGGTGGCTTTTGTGGTTCCTGTTCTCCCTTCTCCTTGTGTCCCCTCCCTTCAGGATGCTCCTCACCCAGTGCATGGCTCTGCTCACCCCACATCTCCTCCAGTTCTGCCAGCACTGCAGTTTGTAGGGGCTTACATTAAACCAGACTAGAGACTATCCTGGGAAAAAGTAACTCTGAAAGTAGCACAAAAAGGAACACAAAAATGAAAAGTGAAGAAAAAAGTGATTTACATACATCTGGATCCTAACGAGGTCCTGTTGGTACCTGAAGCTGTTCCAAGGGCATAATCTTGTAGGTAGCAAGAAGTGTCCAGCCTTTCCCCTGCGCTGAGGGATTTTTGTTTATGTCTTCATTTTCCTGATATTGCTCTGTAAACATCAGAAATTTCATCTGTCACCTTCATATAGCTCTCTCTGCATATGTGTTTTGCCCCAGACTTTAATTGCACGGTCATATATTATTTTTATTTCTCTGTATGGATAATTATTAAATAGTTCTTTTTATCTCCTTTCTTCAGTGTATGGCTCCAGGCTCTATTAATCACAATCTAAAGCCTCAGCTGAATACATTGTTATTAAGTTCCTCATGTGGTTTTTATGGTGCTCTTTCTGCAATTTGTCAGTTCTTCACAAACATCGTGAATTTATATTCACAGCAGCCCTAGCAATTAAGCATATTATTGCCATCATTTTACAGATGGAGAACTGAAGAAAAGATAAATTATAGACAAAGCTGTCAAAATCCTACACTAATTTTTGATGACCAACTTTAGACACCTAGCCTATAATTTCTCAGGGGCAATAGTATTAAATAGACAATCTGCATTCTAGTCATCTATCCATGTGCTTCAGTCTTCTGAATTTCTAAAAATCATACCCAGTAAAAATGTGAACAGCTGACTCTAATCCAAAATGAACACTGTGGCAGAATTAGGGAGATGGTATAAGTGCCTTGCATGCTGTTAAGTGCTGAGGTTGAGCTTTGCACTGAGAGCTAAAGGCAGAAGCTTCTGCTGTGAGTCCACACCTGAGTTAGACACCTGAGCTCCCAGCAGTGCCAACAGGGCCAGCGAGCTGCTCCCAGTTCAGCCTCCCCAGGAGACACCTCTGACTGTGAGCCCAGCACTGCTGAGTGCTCTGTCTGTGCTCTGGCCAGGTCTCAGCTGACCCTGCTGGGAATGGAGACACTCAGCTGACACGGACACACTGACCTGGTAGGAAACCAATTGATTTGCCTGAGTCCGCAGCCAAGCTTCTCCTTGGTGTATTTAGTAATGGAACACTATGCTTTCTACAATTTTCTTATATTCTTCCTTCATCTTTTCTTTGGTACCTTGCATTACGTGCAGCAAACTGAAGCTGGGACACCACAGACACCTTTTCACTCATCCTGTAGTTCTTATTCACATAACGCTGCCCACATTTGCTGAGTTTTCTGCACTTATTCACAAGCAGAGGAAATGGATTTCCTACTGTACACAGGAATGTGTTTCTCATCACACTGTTCATGACTGGACAATATGCACAATGCTGTGTGTTCTTACCCCAGAGCTCCTTTTTGACAAGCCCTGCCCTGACACTATAACTGCAAAACTGTGACTCTGTTTTTTTAAGCTGAATCAAAATTTTGAAGTATTAATCCACTGTGATGTTGACCGTAAGAATGCAGCTGAAACCCTAGAATGGATTTTAATGATACTAAAATTATTTTTCCTAGTTTTAATATGTTAGATTTTTAAATAAACTTTAATTTGTGATAATTGAACAATTTCTATGTATCACACAGCATAATTTCAAGTGTCTCTGCTACTAGAGAGTTACTGAAGTGGTTGTATGATCTACAGAATAATGTACAGGCCTGGGAATAAAGGAGATATCTTTTCCCAACTTTGTCATAGACTTTGCAGATGGAAATATATTGACTAAATGCAGATGCCTGTGCTGAAGACATCTGCATCTGGCTTCTGGCTCAGTGGATAGTCAGCAAAGAACTAGTCAATAGAATCCAGGGGGCAATTCATCCTCTCCTAAATTAGATGTCTGAAATAGGGCAGATGATTGGCACCCTAAAAGGGCATATTTGTCTCCAGTGACTATACATCAAGCCCCAGGGGCTAGCTTGAGTTTAAATGTCTACATTGTTGATTTCTAAAGTCAGGTGAGATGGATCCCACCCTCTGTATCCCCAGGCCAGTTATTTCCTCTCAGTTTGCCTTTTATTTCTCTTTCTGAGTGAGCTGGTGTAATACCAGGAGCAGCAGAGTAGAATTAACACAGAGCTCTGCCTTGACTAATTAGTTTCTCAGTAGGGCTGTTTTATAGATCACTGGGGTATCTCTTCATGGCATGATGTTGTGTGATGTAGAAATACTCTAAGTGCTATAATAATAAGCCACATGGAAAAGCTCAGTTAATTACCAGAATCTTCAATATACGTGGGAGCTCCTGTTGCCCTGTACGTTCTTTTCTTATGAAAAAAAGATCTGAAATGATAGCAGTGCAATATCAATGTTGGAACTTCTATGGTACCAAAGTTTTCATAGGAATCATGGTGAATTTTTCTTAGCAGAAAACCACCATTCTTATCTTACCTCCTTTCTGTCTCCCAATTTATTTCTTTGTCTGGTAGACACTGAAGCAGGAAGCTTCAGAAACAGAAGCCTTGTGGCACGCCAGAATGAATAATAAAGCTGAATTCTGGGGATATTGCCAGGGAATGTCATACAGGATGCTCTGCATCAACAGCTCAGGAACTACAGGTGGAATTACAAGATTATATGCTGCCAAGCTCTAAGGCAAGCAAAACAGAGTCAGCAAGGAAGCAGAGGGAAGCTCCAGGTAGCTACAATTTCCTCCTTTCTTGAAACCATAAAAGTTGTAAGGTGTTTGGCTTTAACTACACCCACACAGTAACCCTGGCCAGCTGTCACTTTCCATGGAATTTCTCTTTTGAATTCAGCTAAAGACCAGTGCTACGTATATATTTAATTGTTTGTCTTATTGAATCTATGGAGATTGCAATCTTTCCTTTTGTTTTTATTTCTGGGTAAGACCTATTCTCTTCTGCCTCCTGCATTTCTGTCTATGCTGTGCTGCATGTGGGGTACTGCCAGGACCTGGGAGGAAGAAGAACAGCCATGAGCTCATCACCCAGTTTGGAAATTCCGGGTAGACTTTTCCTTCTTTCTCTCAGTCTACATGTCAGTCTCCTACACCTCTGCTTATAGTTTTCAACACGTGCTGCATTCATTGGGAATATCCTTGGGAAACATCTCCAAATTTGGCTATGAGAGGGATTGTTTTGGAAAGTTGGAAGCATAATCCTCAGCTTGACCTGAGTGTCAGCTCAGAGATAAATAAAATGAAGGCTTATTTTGTTCACTATGAAGTGTCAGGATTATTCAGACAGGGTGGTATTTCTGATATCTTCAGAAATGAGCATCTTTATGTTAAGAGAATAGACATTTGTGAGATTTTTTCATGTCTACCTTCATGAATTGTAAGCAATCCACCTTAAGACTTCTAGCAAATTAAAGACCAAAGAAGTATCCAACACAAGGTAATCAAAAAATTAGCTGAAAGTAATAGAAGCTGACCTTACCCTTGCATGAGCTTTATAAGTTGTTTTATCACCTTGCAGCAAAGATTTACCATGACACTTGGTGTGTGTGTGTGTGTGTGTGTTTGTGGCATAAAGTGTCAGACTTTTTTTTTTAGAGTGAAACAAGAAAACATTGCGTTTTGTATTTTCTTTTAGGTTAAGTGCAAGATAAATTCACTGGCCAGTGTCCTTATATTGTGTCCCAATAAGGAATCTGATTGTGGACCTGTCCACAGGGAAATTGCCAGACATTTCTTTAGAAAAGCACCTGTCCTTGTTCTCCTCTTGAACAAGAAAGTAACCACCACATTTCATTCAGCTTCTGCATATTTGCCCCTTTTCTGTCAGCAGGAGGGAGGTAGCCCCTGTGTAGAAGATAACTGGTTTTATTTTTTCATCCAGGGGTGTCAATCTCTTGTAATGGACAATTTGATGGTACTTCATTCATTAAAAGGAACCTAAATGATTGTCCAAAACAGTAAATTAGATTCTAATTTCCAGATGACATAATTTTGGTGAAGCACAGCTCATTCACAGGGCCTTGCAAAATGAGATTGACTATAAACTTTAAATACTACCACAGTGAGACATATATTGCAATAGCAACGATGATGTAGGTTAATAAAATGGCCCACAGTTATGTGAATCCAACTATACACTCAAATTTCCTGGAAAAAAACCCATTCCCACACTTGCACAAATCCTCCCTCTTGTTTTCTTTTTTGACTTTGACTGGTATCCACATGAGACACCAGGTAAATATTTACTCTTAACTCTCACCTGAGATGAACAAGACTGACAACATGGAGCACTAGAAAAATGTAACTTGTCAGTGGCCTGAAACTGAAATGATTTAACAGGCTCAGAATGAGCTTGCTTTTGTCATTAAAAAAGCCAGAAAAGAAAAGTAGATGTTTCCAGAATGTCCTGTCAGAAAACAAAAGGATTTTCCCTGTGTATGAGCCAGGAGCTGGTCCACTCCTATGGCCTCACTTTTTTTTTTTTTTTTTTTTTTTTTTTTTTTTTTTTTTTTCTTGTTAAGTACTGATTCTCACATGCTGTTTGTATTGGAAGGGGAGAGACGTAGGAGAAGGGAGAAGAGGAAATCAATATGTTCTTATGTAAACTCAGCCAGACAGCAGAATAATACAACAACTAGCCAAAAACACCAGTGCAGATTCCAGGCTTATGTTCAAAGAGTAATATGACATTTTTCTGGGTTGAAATTCAAGTGTGACTGAAGCAGATGCTTTTACCTTTGATTTAAGACAATATATGCAAAGCTATTATATTCCTAATTTTATTTTTGCTACCTGAATCTACTGATTCTAATGGGAATTAAGAACTCTAATATCTGGTGTTAATTCTTATTACTGAGATGACAGAGAATTTTTTATTTGAAAAAAAAAATCAATCAATCACTGTAGTTTTCTCTAGAAGAAATTTGCCTGCAAGAGACACATCTCAGTGTGTTCCAGTTTGTTTACCAAAGGATCAGATCTTTGGTGAGAGCAGCTGATGATCTACTGTTGTTTACTAAACTGAACAATTCAGACAAGAAGCTCAGAGTTTATTCACTAATAAACCAGGGAACTCTAACTTGAGCCATCTATATATAATAGAAACATGCCTAATTAAGCAAGCCATCCCCGGTTTCCTCTGAAAGGAGTAGAGCAGAGTGGATATTTACAGGGATTTTGAATTGTGCTGAGTCAGCCTGAGGTTCCACACTCGGTCTCTGTTGGCTGTAAAGGCATCCTGCAGTGAGCAGTTCAGTTGATTAGATGTCTCAGCAGAGGCCTCTGCATTTAGAGAAGATGAATCCAAGCCTAAGTTTTCAGAAATTCTCAATTGATTTTAGCTTCCATTGCTGGAGGTTTGCTTAAGTGATTAAAATCAGACTCGAACCTGCATTTATCCCAACTTAATGCTCTTCACATCAGAGTATGGTTTATAATAATCGATCCATTTATAAACATTTGTGTTTTGCAGCACAACGTTTAAAGACACTGATTTCACTGTTTTGTGTAAAGGACATCTCTTTCTCATTGCCCAGGTGTCCATGGGATGGAAACATTTTCTCAGGCAGCTGTGTTAAAGGAGAGCTCACTTTTCCAAGTTTTCTGGCAAGCAGAAAGCCAGCAGAAGTTGTAATTCTTTAGGTTCTTCGCTTTAGGGAAGACTGCTTCATCTGCTAATTGGATATATGACACAAATACTTTGCATTAAAGCCTGTGGTAGCAGTGATGTCTAAGAGTATTTAGGAATACTGCAGGCCAATAGGGGTAGCATTTGTACATGTTTATACATGTTTACCATGTTCTTGGAAGGGCTGCAAAGTCAGAAGCAATATGCTTCCACTACTGAAATAATAATAAATTAAGGTAGACCTTTTTCTTTTCCTGCCTAAATAGAAGGCAAATACCTAATAATTGACCACTGTTAGAGACCCAACACCTGAGCATTGATTGTATTTCCAAAAGTCAATGGCAAAGCCAATGCTTTCTCTACAACCAGGATCTCAACCAGTATTTTCCTATATTCTCTCATACCTGTGGAAGCATTTTAATTTGTTGAGCTGATAATGGTAATCAATGAATATTGAAAGAATGCCAAACACATTTGAAATGCATATTACTAAGCATCAAGTAATTGCAATTTCTAGTCAAATACAGTCATTTGGGAATTTACTGCTGCTTGTTCATCCCCAATCAATGAAGATTAGCCACAAAGAGAAAGAGAACCTGCTTACAACGACTTTGATAAAAAAGATAAAAACGGAAAACATTTTGAAGTTCCACAACTGCTTTGCTATTTCAATTACATTCAGATTAGGAATAATGCTAATAATAGAAAAAATTCACAATTATTAACAAAGTTGAAATGAGTTTTAAATGCTGGGCTTGAGATGAGGATTTCGTTAAAAAGTAGCACATTTACAGTCATGTTTGTCTTTTGACCTATTTATGAAGTTTTGTCTTTATGAATCAAGGCTGTTTCACTTTAAAAAAATATATATTGTTCAGCACATATTCATGAAGCCATCAAACCATCTTAAATAGGTAAAATTCTCAGGAGCACCTTCTTCCTCCCTGTTAGGGTCATTAAAACCTTCAAGGAAGGTCTCTGATTGCTAAGACTGTCTTTCTATTACAGCCAGAGTGAATTCAGCCCCAAATGATGCATTGAGACTCACAGCACCCTGGTCTTCAGCCTATGCCCTGTGACAACACTGGAATTAGACAGCAGAGTTACTGTGAGATTATTCATGCACATCTGTCATTTGTGGACTCTGAGAACCAACAACTGGTTGAACATCTGGAGTTGGAGACAGGAATTTGCTTTACAAAGCCACAGTCCTTTTTGATGACTGAGAACTGCTAGGAAGAGGTAGAATAGAGCTGACCAAGTGAAGCAAAAAAATTTTGTTGTCAACAGGCTGGTCAAACCCACTGAGGAAAGCCTTAAACCAGGAGTGGTGGGGGGAAAATGATAACACACAATCAAGTGGGGAAGTGGTAGACTTGCCAATGTGGAAGGAGGGACCACAAAATCAAAAGAAAAGAATAGAAGGCAGCCCACTGTAACCATACAGAACAAATAAAAACATGCCAGCAGCAGAGCATTATGAGGGGAAACGTTCAGTCTTTTCCTGGGAAATATGTGTGCAGCAAAAAAGAACAAGCAGAGAGGTCTGCATGCAGGTGCAGGGCTATGAGACAGTGCTGGAATAGAGCAGACCTGCAGCAAAACTACCCAGCTGAAATTATCCAACTAGAAATGGTAATATGCCAGATAACTGTGCTGCCATTCAGACAGACCTGGGGAGGACTGAGAAATGGGACAACAGGAAGCTCATGAAGTTCAGTAAAAGGAAATGCTAACAGCCTGATCCGGGAGAGGAAAAACCTTACACACCTGGGAGCCGTTTGTCTGGAAAGCAGCTTTGTAAGAAACACCCTCCAGGTCGTGGTGGATGGGAGCTGAGTGTGATCCATCAATGTTCCCTTGCAGCAGAGCAGCCAGCAGCCTCCTGGGCTGATTTAGGAAAAGAACTGCCAGCAGGATGAGGGAGGTGGTCCTTGTCCTGTGCTCAGCACTGGAATTAATAAATCTGGAGTGTTTGGCCCAGTGCTGGGTTCCTCAGTACAAGAGAGACAAGGACATGGAGAGGTGAGTCCAGCACAGGCTCACAAAGATGTTTAAGGATCTGGAGAGTCTTAAGGAAAAGCTAAGGGAGCTGGGGCTGCCCAGCTTGGAGAACAGAAGGCCAGGGGATCCTTATCCATGGGTATCAATACCTGCTGGGCCAGAAGAAAGAAGACAGAGCCAGAATTTTCCCAGTGGTGCTTAGAGGCAATGGGTATCAGCTGAAATACAAGAAATTTCATGTTAAATTAAGAAGAAAATCTTACTGCAAGGGGCAGGGGGTGTCAAAGACTTCTAGATCCAGTTTTCCAGAAATGTTTTGGAGTTTCCAGCCTTGGAAACATTTAAAACCCAGCTCATCACTCTGCACATTTGTTTTCATGAATTTAAGTAGTGGACGTTCAACAGCTAGGAAAAGTAATTTTCGCAGTGGTAAAGTCATAATTCTGCATATTTTTAATTGCTGAATTCCATGCAATTCAGGAGAGCAAGGTACATAAATATCTCCAAAAGCCAAATTCACGGGTGCTAAATTTTGAATTTGTTTTTTTCCACTTCAGGCCTCCAAATCAGACTAAAATGCCATGTAGTTTTGACTAACAGGAGCAAACAGAGCTGATACAGTAGTATGCAAATGAAGCTGAAGGAATCATAAATAAGTTTCCTAGTTTTAGGTGTATTCCCTCAATGGAGCCGTGTTTATGGAAATGCACCTGTCATTGGAAGTCAAATTTATTCCTACATATTTTATTTTAGGTCTATTTTTAGCAATAGATGCATCATCCCAGCACTCAGTCAACAATTATAAAAAATAGACCTGTCTTTAAGTATTTAAGAGCATGTTCTGCCTGGATAATTTTCTCCTATAGTAATTTTTTCCTGAATATAGAAATTATGAGGTCTCTTTAAATATTAAGATTGGGATTTTTAGGAGCTTGAAATCATTCCAGCATTTTTTAATTTTATTTTATTTTAAGAACCTGGGGAGATCCATTGACTTCGCTGGAAACACAGATCTAAAATTAAGGACACTATTGAATTCTATTGTGTCTATTTTTCTCTCCCTAGCAGAAACAATATAAATACACATGCACTTCTGGGTTACAAATAACTGCATTTACTAAGCATGTAGAAACATTCAGTCCTGGCTGCATGCCCTGATGAGTTTCTGGTGAATTCTAAAGCAAAGCCCTGTGAATATCATTAGAGAGCTGATAAAACATTTAAAAGAATGCTATTCTAGTTTTGTCTAACATAAACTTTTTCCTAGCTATGTCTTGAGTGAAGCGGGAAGGCAGGTAGAAATGGGATCCCCAAACATATTCCATGAATAGAAACCTCACTGTAGAACTAGGTTGAAATATCAAATTTGGCTACTTTAAAAGATGTGTCATTCACTGTATTTTATAAACAGAGACAACCACAAATTATAATTTAGAGAAATAAAATGCACCTAACACAGAATGTAAAAATAGCAACCTCTAGACAAAGCTAGAAATGCAGTGTTTGTGCACAACAAAGCCAGTGGATTTTAATGATGCAGCAAAGGACAATCTGGTGTATCATTTAGAAATTAATTCTGTGTATGTAGATAATCTAAAGCTGAAACACAAGCTACCTTTTCTTATTTGAAGTGGCATTGGGGTTATAAGCAGTAATTACTTAATGCTAATTTGTTTGTAATAGGCTTGATTTAGTTCAACTTTTATCATTTAATTAATGGAGTGTGTATCAATTATATTTTAATTTTCAATCTTTGCTGTAAGTAATATCTCCATTTTCTTAAATTTGGCATTAGCTCAAACAGTGCTTGAAGAATCTGCCCCCCATACCCTTCAGAATCTCCCTTTCTTGAGGAAATCCTTTCTGAAATTTCCTTTACATTTCCTGTTTTCCAAATAATACAAGACCAGACTCAGAATACTGACTGCCAGAGTATGGGCCAAGACAGAGCCAAAACGTTTCAGTAGCTCACAAGTTCACAGGCACCAATCCTTGTATTAGAACTATTTCTGCTGGGTTTAGGGGATTTATCCAAAATCTCAATAACTACTGAAGCTATGAAGTAGAATTGGCCTGATTTTCACAAAGGAGCTGACAGAACTTCACATTTTTCAAAAACAGGTTACATATATTTAAGAACCTATATTTAGACTACTCTTTTTGAAGCCTCGGATGAGATTTTCTTTCCAGCTGTGTCAAACTTCAAATTCACTCAGTCCTTTGATGAATTTTGGCTTGCAGAGACCAGTCACAGAGGGAAAGTTAGCTTTTCATATGGCAACAATAATCTGGCATTTCTCTAGCATTGTGTCTAATTGACTCAACTCATCTAACAAGAAGATCAGGCCAGTGGAACAGAAAGGGCTTTCATTTCCCTTTCAGAGAAGCCGGATTGTAGATGAATTTTCTTGTACATCTGGAAAGTCATGACCCTCCTCCCTTTACCCTTTTCCTTCCAGGATCAGTAGCATTTCTTCTTTCTTTATGTGATGTTTTGACTCTGGTAAAATTTCCTGTATTTTACTTTCCCTATCTACTGGAAACAGACTCGTGATTACTTTATGGGAATTTGTTTCATCCCAAAAGCCTTAAGAGGAAAGGGTTTGCCCACTCTTAGATTTCTCTCACTGCATCAGAAGAAAGATCTACGTTCTATTTCTGCATCCTTGGCAAAGGTTTATGCATGTCCTGCAAATTTTTCAGCTACTGGGCAAGATCTTACTGTTTATTTTTTGTGTTGTTTTTTCTTCTTTTTTAACTCACAGTGGGCAGTATTGTGGCATCAAGCCCATACTAGTGTTTGGGCATTCAAGAGGAAGAAACGAGTTGGGGCTGTGCAGGGCTTGCAGCCCTGCTGCTTCCTGGCCCAGGGAGCTGCCCCCTTCCCTGCAGCTGCTGGACCCCTCACCGTGGAGAGGTCATGGAGAGTCTCCTTTCATCCCCCTCTCACACCCTCATTCTATCCTTGCTTTGGATACTCACTCCCACAAATGGGTCTTTTCCTACATGTGAAAACCCAATTCATTGATTTCTTTTGTTGAAAGAGGACTGATATGAACTAGGAAAAACACTGAGCAAGGTCTAAATCCTGCTTTCATGTAAAGGGCTATGTGTGCTCATTTTTCAGCCTGTAAAGCCAATTTTTCCAGTAGTCTCAGAAGCCTTCTGTTAAAAAAAAGATACCTCCCTTGTCTTTGCTACATGAACCAATTTGGTTCCTACTCTCTGTTCTGTACTTCATAAATTTCCACAAAAATGAGACATTTAAGAAATAATTGTACTGGTAAATGCATTCTCAGACTTTTATTCTCTAATTCTGGTGCTAATAAACACCAAAATTTGTATTCCTCCTGCCAAACACTGCACGCCTTCAGGCACTGGTGTAGTTTATATGCAGGTCGCCTCTAAACCATAGTCAGTAGCCTGCATATTGCCTGTTAGGTGAAGTCTAATGAGCAGTGTTATTTTTAGAAGCAGAACTATATCCTTTGATTTCTATTGTATTTTTTTATTGCTGGAATAATTTTTGTTTGTCTTGTGCTCTGCAGCTGCATATCAAGCTGAATGCTTTGGGGATTTGTTATTCTCTGCAACAAAGCCTAATATTCCTTCCTGGTCAGTATGTGACTGCACCTGGATGATCTACTGCATTTCTAATGTCTGTAACAGATATTTCCTGTTTTGGGATTCTTTCCATTGTTCTCTGCTTTGAACTTCTCTTGCCTTCTTTAGGCAAGATGTTTAAATGATTGAGGCCTTAGACACCCATTCCTGCATAGTGACCCATTATTTGCTCTTCCTTTACTGTATGCAATGTACAAATGTGGAGTTTTCCAGGAGCCTTATCTATGTCCTATTTTTAAACACAGTATACATCAGCGCCACCACATTACTTTTTTGAACAAATGAAGTTAAAATGATGCAAAGCCTTGGTGGATTAATCTAAATTATTTTACAATTATTTCTTCTTGATTTAATTTAATTAATTAACTGCGCGTAAGTGTGATTACAAGTGCTTTGGAGTAATTGCTGTCTCTTCCTAAGTGTTTGCACAGAATCTAAAACAATGAAGACAGTCCTATGAATAGTAATAAATTTAAGGAAGAAGGTTCAATTGTATATTTCAGTGAAATCTTTGTGATATATTGTTTATCTTTTCCCTTGGCTATAAAGTGTGGAAATACATTAATAAAGACAAATAATATACTCTTACACACAGTGATTTAAAACCCCAAACTTAAAATTTTTGTTTCTTTATTCCCACAGTGAGTAAAGGAAAAGGCTGGAAATTCAAAGTGGCTGAATGTTTTCTAACTCACCTAATGTTAACCTAGTAAATAAGAATACATCGAATATTAGAGAAGTCTGAAATTCTGTTCAGATGAGCACTTACTACCCCCCATTAAGATTAAAAGAAAAGGAGAAAGATAAAATGTGCTGGACTCGTTGTGAAAAGAGAAAGTATTTAGTTAATGAAAGAGTCAGAATTAAAAAGGGAGAATATATCTATATATAGAAGTGATAAGTAGAAACTACAAAGAGAATTAAAGTTTCTCTGGATATAATCACACAAACTGAATTCTGACAGAAGTATATGAGATATTAGGAAGATATTATGAATTATGAGTGGTCAGGACTGGAATATTATATTTCTCCAAAAATGGAATTCTCCCTAATGCAGAGGTAAAAATGCTTTAAGGGCCAGGATCTGAGTCATCCTTTTTCCTTTCCTCTTTCCTCTACCTATACCCCCAGCTCTCAGGGTCTTAAGTGGGATTTACTTGTGTGCGAAAAAATGAAAGTTGCAAGATCTAGTATTCTTAAAAATTATCCATCCATCTGACTTTGTCACACTTAATTTATGAAACTTGACGTAGTTGGGAAAAATGAAAGAATGGAGCTGTGTTCACTAAGGCTAAACACACCTAGTAAAACACAATCTAGTAAGTGCTTCACTTTTTGATTACCTGTAGTAATCCAATACAGAGGAGTGAAATACATGGATAAATGATTACACCAAAGATTTTTAAGACAGTGTCGTAGTCTGTTCACAGACTATTAAAAGATTTAAAAAAAATGTTCCAAACTGAACACCTGTACCCATATAATGACCAATGATTCTTTCAATTTTCTTTGCTCTATAAATCCATTTCAAGTTCCAAATGCCCCTTCATATCAAAAGGCAAATTACATTTGCCTCTAGAAAACATAAATGGCTGTAATCAAATGGATATTGTTGTGAGCATATCACACCAAATGTGTACCTGGTTATGTGTAAATGGTGGTTACTTGTTTCACTGGGGTCAATGAGCTTGTCATGAGCTTCGTCGTGAGCAATGTACTTTGTGCTCAGCAATATGCTCAGCTCTGCCTGCTCTGGGGAGCTGAACACATGAGATAATTATGTTGTTTTATTAGGTCATTTTAATCACATGTAAACACAGCACAAATATTTCAAATTTCGCCACTTAACATGAGGAATGCTCTCTTTCCCATTAACAGCTGGGCGACCCACATTTCAGACAGGCAATCTAATCTGGCTTGGGGTACAGTGTCCACATAGCTGTGTCCTGGAGTAATTTATAGTAAAAAGGAAGAGCAAAATATAGGAGGGCAGAGGTCAGTGCAAATCCAGTAGGATTACAGGCCTTTGCAATTTTGCTGTTCAACCAAATGGTGACTTTCACCGTATGTGTTTTCATTCATGTCTCTCCCTTACGCTTGGCAGGGCTGCAAACTCAGCCAGACCCTTGTGAGCAGTACACAGAGCAGGAAAGATGGAGCATGGACAACCCAGGCAGCAGTGAGCAACAGATTTGTCTGCACAGATTATCCCTTCTCACTCATGCACATGATTGTCTTAAGTACACATAAATAGAATTTTTTTCCCCTCCAGCCTTCTGTCAGACTCTCACTTTCACTGTGACCCAGCTTCCAAGGTACTACATATTTAGTCACGTATTAGAGAGAAAAGGCCCTGTTTATCACATCACATGATGGGTTTATGGCATAAAATAGCATCTGGAGACGGTGTCCTTGCTAAATCAGATGCTTATTGAGGATAATGTTAACCCATGAATTCAGGAATTACAAGCACCATTCTGCAGAGGAGTAAGATGGGCTGCAAAAAGCAACCCTCAGACATAATATATGAAACCTGATGTTGCTATTCCCCTGTGTGTTTGTCTAATAGCTGGAGCTATTTCTTTAGACCTAGTGACACAGTTTTAGTTTGTTGCTATATGCACATGTTTCAAATAGAAAGGAAGCAGGAAGCCACTGGCTTGTGGAGTCTAATCTCGCCCTGGTACACTGAGAGCAGAGGGAATGTGAATGGAAATGACTTAGTCATGAACCAGCCAGGGCAGGAATCAGATGCTCCAGCTCACTGCAGAGACAAATGCTTCTGACAACATTTAGCTGGTGCAGACCATCAGTTCTCAGAGACCAGGATTTTCACAACACTAAGCCAGCTGAAGCATGGGCTAAAGAAATTTTTCCAAGTGCACCTTGAGTACACAGCCCCTGTGACATAACTAACAGCACTGATAGTGTTTACAGGCAAGTTCCAACATTGTAAAGCGTGAAATGTATGTGTCAAGTTTATTATGCTTCCCTTGCCTGGAGCTGATTAGTGCAAATTAATATTTCACACTAATCAGCATGAGCAGTTAGCACACAATTTGGATTTACGGAATTCAGCTGATTGCATTAAAAATGTATTTAGGCTATTTTTGCGTTGTGCAAATAGAGCAAAAATATCTGAGCTGTTTCCAGTAAGGGTTTTTCTAGTGTTTTCTAGTGTTAATATTACCCTTCATATAGCCATATACCATTGACATGATAGTGGCTTTATGGATATACAATACTTATAAAATGTATAGTTCATACTGAACGAAAAATTAATGCTTGGCATTTTTTATAGGCAATGATTAGTCAAATTTTAATTAAAAATATATTTTCAACATGCCTTTAAAACATGCAAACAACTAATAGGCTGTCTGAAATTTCATCCTGAAACTGTTTAAGAAACTCACTTCTCAAGTAAAATAGTTATTTTTGGCATTATGAAAATAAAACCATATTTTCACTTATATGGATCAAGCAACACTTACACCAGTTTTCTGCTGTGAAGAAGAAATGAGGAAGACTGCTTGCCATACAAAAGACTACATGAAAAACCTACCTGTTTCCTCAAGCTTTCCCAAAACAGCACACTCATCTCACAGATGATTTCAAAACCCAAACAAAACCTCGTGCAGATGTCCCCATCAGTTTTCAGGAACATATGACTCAGTATGTCTTCTGGGAAAGTTACTATGGAAGTTCTCACTCTCTTCTGTGGAAGCTGTCTCAGGTGAAGCATTTGCAGAACTTAATTTAGCTCATAGCTCTTGCAGTTGTCCGGAAAATCTTTGCAACATCGATTTCAAATACAATTGGATGGCACAGGAACTGTTAGACCAATTTTTAGATACTATATTGGATTTCCGACAAGAAGACATTTGAGTAGTTGGCACTAATTAAAAATACACAGACACACAGATAGATATTTTTGTAAATTAGGAATTAACTTTTGGGAACTAAACTAAACATTTTTTGGACCAGTCTCCCATAATGACTACAGCAAATTATGCCTGCACAGCAGAGGATGTATTTTCTTCTGTAGGTCTGGAAAGTTTAAACTGCATGTTTAACCCAGTGCCAGGCTCCAGAGCCATTTTCTTCCTTCACAGACATCCACATGAACTTCTTGAGACCACTGGAATAGCTTTGGATTTACTGTGGTGTAACCAAGAAGAGAATCCGAATCTCAGTTGGTGTGGTGACACACACTGATAGCCCAATATTTAGTATGTGACTTCTGAGTCTGGTGATGTCTCTGAGATACATTTAGGAAATAAAGACCTCTGAGGTTTTTCTAAGGGCAGTATCTTCATAGGCCATGGAATGTACTCTGTGTGATGGTTTTATGTCTCAACATGAAACATTTCTTTTTTTGACTTGGTTTCTCTTTATGAGAGACAATTCTTAATAACCTGAAGTGAAAAACCCTCAAATCAATAGATAGAACATTCTATAAAGAACTATTGCAGTTCTCTTTCATCAGAAAAAGTAAAAGATGTCTGTATCAGGCATCGTTGGTTGCCAACCCTGCAAGGCTCCTCCCCAAATGTGGGTTGCTATGTTGTGAAATGACCCTGAGCCATCTGCATCTCATTATGAGGCTTGCTATGTACCACAAAACCCAAACAAATATATTTCATTACATAATACTTATTCATAATGCACATTCTACCATTATCAGTTATATGAGGTCTCTTCAATTTTCTTATTTGCTGATCCAAATCCACTATTGCTGTTCCCTCTGATTTGCTTGGTAATAAGTATAGGAAATTATGCAATTAGGCTTGTCAGCACGAAGAACTTGTAATGTTCTTACATATAACATAATTGCATCCCATTTGTCAACAAATGACAACTTTAATAAGAGAAGTGCTCACATCATATGGAATGTCCACATACTCCTTTAATAAACACTGATTGAAAAATTTACTGCCATAGCAAGATGTTTTAGGACTTTAGTGTGAGGAGGAGAAAAGTTCAACCATAACTGAAAACATATGTCTGGAAAAAAGAACCCAGGCTCTCCACACTGTCAAGTCTTACTGCTGGTTCAAATTTAGACAAGCACATATAGTGAAGTATGTTAAACCTGGAAACCTGGCTTTGTGCTTGGCCAGCAAACCCAGTTGGGACTGCTTGAACTGAAGCTGTGATAGGGTGCTGTGTATCCTCTGGATCCAAGCAAAATTCCTATTTGTGCTTTTGTAGACCACTGATGTTTATACAGCTCTCATGTCCCTTTGCACCGCTCCTGTGGTTAATGTGTGTATGCCAGTGAAAAGGAGACAAGGTGCCTTCCTGCTGTGGGCTCCTCTCCATGCTTGGCACAGCCAAGTATGGATTGCTGTGGCAAACTTTTGATTTGTCACTGAGCTGAAGTTTCCTATTTTATGTCTTGACATGCTGATGCAGATGGTCACAAGCTGAACCACTGTTAAAATTGCAGTCCTGCAGAACATTATCCTATGCAGACTTCCTATGTAGAAAATAAGAATTCAAGCTTTCAGCAGAGAGTAGGAGAGTTAGACAAACAAACTCTTCATGGTGTTCTTAAGAATGCAACACCCACCTTCTTTAAGTGCTTTGAAAATCCAAACATAATTTATTAATCTTTAACTTGTTTATTGAATTCTCTGTTAGAGCACAGTAAGAATAATCTACATAAGAAGAATTTGAACTATGACATTCATGTTTCCAAATGGAAGGAAAAAGATTGCAGCAATCTAAAGCTTTAATGAGAAGACAATGAATGATTAATTAGTCTCCAGTAAATAACAGTATAGTTGATGACAAGTTAATGTGATAATAAAATAAGAATGTATGTACAGAAGGAACTGTCCATCATATTTAACCTTAGTAGAATTAGAATTAAAAAGGTAAAATTGTATTGATTAATCAACTTTATTTATTTATTTTAACAAATGGGATAGAAGACTCTGAAACCAAATAAAATTCCTTATCTTTCCCCTGTGTTGGTAGCTCATCTCAAGAGTTGGAGTCCTTGGGATATCCTTCAGATAGCTATTGGAGAATTTTCTAGTTTTAAACCTATAATAAGATGTCCTTTGGACATTGTAAAAGCTGCAGTCTGCTGTAAAACTCATTCTGTATTTATCCATGCCCATATAATTGAATAAGTAAAAAGAAAACACTGTGGAGCCCTCAGGGTTTCTTTACTGCTGTGGATGCTGGAACACCCAGCTGGTTACTGTGAAAAGAGGCACTGGAATCTTTAAATAAAGTCACTCTGGTCACGGCTGTGCCATGGATGTTTATCAGGATGGTGGCCCAGGATTAATGTGACCACTCTGAGAGCTAAAAGCAAACTCCAAATCCTGTGTTAATGCATTTGAACAGGATCCTGAAAGGTCAGGGTGACCAGTACATGTATTAAATTCTTTTGCAAGTACATTTGCTGCAAATGCATGAGTTGGACTCCTTTTCAAATGGGAACAATGATGCCATGTTTGTGTCTAGGCTTCTGAACATCATAAGGAATAATTTAAATGCAGATGTACTTTGATGGAGAGGTGCTCATTTTGGCATGTAAAATCTGAATGCAAAAATAGGTAAATATGTGGCAGCTTTGGATAGGTAACCTATTAAAGCAGGTAGAAAACAAGAATCATATATACAATGCCTCAGTCTGAAGGCTTATAAGTGGTGTATTGAAGCTTCAGAGCCTGATGTCTGAATATTTACACTTTCATAGGCTTTGAGAGGAAAATAAACATCCCTAAACAGAAATTCCAAAAAACATCTCCATTCATCTCATCTATTCATTTATCATAGCAAGGAACCCTTAAAAACTTACAGAGTACACCCAAGAAATACCAAATCTATAAGTTTTATTTATTCAGCCCTTCCTGAAAATCAGAAGCTTAGAAGAAATCTCTAAATAAACTGGGTGCTGGGACACTCAAAATCACTAAAATTTAAACAAATAATGATGAAAATGAATAAATTAATAAAAGAATAATACACTTTAAAAAAAAAGTCAGATCAGGAATATCTATTTAGAGGATAAAAGTAAATTTATTACTAAGTGTGGTGGTCTTTCTCAGTCATTGAAATTACCTCTATCCCAAGAAAGCTGGAGACTCTCAGAATGGTTTGAATAGCATGGAAAACTAAAGATCATCTAGTTTCCACTCCCTGCCATGGGCAGGAACACTTTTCACTGGACCAGGTTGCTCAAATGGCCATCAGCCTGGCTTTGAACACTTCCAGTGTTAGGACATCCACACTTTGGGAAACTTCTTCCAGTGTTTCACCACACCCACAGTAAAGAATTTCTTCATCATATCTCATCAAAACCTCTTTTAGTTTAAAGCTATTACCCTTTGTCTTATCATTACATCTCCTTGCAAAAATAGAAATGTGAACATAAATAATGTATAGCATCAACTGTACCTATTTGAAGACTTTATTAAAGGAGAATATTCTGCAAGCAATTTGTGCTTGAAAAGTATGTTTTAGCTCTCTTATTTGTAGGCAACATGTGGAAATTAATGAAAATATCTCAGCTGGACTCTAAAAGGACGCAAATGTTTGTAAACTACGATACTGGAAAATTTCCATCTTGACTTTTGAACTATTGGTATAATAGTTTTCTAGTTAGTTACTATGGTGATAGTGCCCAAAGCATCAGAACCTGCTACATCAAAAAAAAAAAAAAAAAAAGACTGTGAAACACAAGATTACCTAAAAGGAATAGATAACCTTTTATAAAGAAAACATTTATTTTTCATTTTTACATCTATTGTCTCATTGTTGAAGTACCTCTGTTTTTAGTATTAATTCTCTCAGATAATTTCAGCTACCTATAAGCTAATTCACAGGCTGCAAAGTCACAAGAGGAAAGCTGTTCACCCCGTCTACTTTTCCTGTGTCTCTTCTGGGGATATGTATCATTTTCTTGAAGCACCTCTCTGCCTCTCTCCACTAACTATAGTGTGAACTCATGTAACCTACCTAGCCTGCTCAAATGGGTAAAATGGATTGAACATAGGTCGACATTTGCTGAAGGCTTATAGTTATTTTTTTATGAACAGGCCTGCTGGAGTTAACAACCATAGATTATAAAAATTGCTGTAAATATGATACTGCTACTGCTTATATAAAATTATGTAGTAGCTGCATATCTTCACACACATAGTGTTTTTTCTGAAGAAATAGATTGCATAATGTAAGTTTATGACCATGTGTGTGCAGTAGTTATAGTTTACTACCCATTACATATTATCACTGCAAAATCAGTTCCAAAAAGTAATTTGAATTACTGGATTTCCTCCTCCTCTCTCTCTCTTTTCTTCTCCTATTTTACTTCAATGACAAATCTACCTTGTTGAAATTCAATAATATTAGTTATGACTAAGGGGATATATGAAGCAAAACCATGATCAACTCTCTGTTTATTAGTACACAGTATTTAACTATAATTCAACGTAAAATAAAGTCAAACTGAGCAGAATATGTATCTATGTAAAGAAAAAGATTTTTTCATAATAAAATTCTATTTTGAAGGTACACTTTTTTCTACTTGCACTTGTTTATTATAGTTGTGATTTAAGTACAAATATTTTTAAAATAAAAATATTGTGAAAAAGAGTGAGGTGAAGATAAAAGTGTACTTGAAATTAATTTCTGCATTAGTTAGGTAATTCTGTGCAGTGAGAAGAAAGCATAGACTCACAGCAGTGAGACCTAATATCTAATATATTTAAGGAAGTAAAAGGGAAGGGAAAATGAAAGAGATGTGAAGATATCTGCTTTTTGAAAAAAGCCTTAGCATATTGCTATTAGGCACATAATGTTCTGTCTGTATTGTTCAATGCCCAGAGAATTGCTCCCACTCCCTTTAATCACCACAATGCTCTGCATCTCTGACTTGCTGTCCATTGGAAGTCTATCTGCAAACCTAAAATCAGCTGAAGGAGTAAAGGGTACAGAACATGATTGGAGTGAGAGATTTGGTACTTAATTCTGAAAGTATTTGAAACCCCACTGACATCTGAAAATTGTCAGAATATGCCCCTGAAAAATATAGATCAAGCACAGAATGAATATTTTGTTTTGTTTTGTTTTATGAGAATAACCTTAGACTAGAGAATAAAAATTTTTATATTGAAAAAGAAATACTCTTCTTGCTTTTGCCAAATACATCTGATTTTCTTAAGTGATGCTTTTATTTGCTTATATGAAATAAAGCTGTTACATTCAATTCTATTATACAAATGAAAATATCCTTATCATACAAGAAAAATTTCATATTCTGATTCCATGAGGTGCAGATGTTTTTTATGTTCTGGAGGGGATTTATCTGACCAGACCTAGACTTCCACAGAGGAAACATCTATGTCTGAGCTAGTCACATTAGCTTCATTCTTTGTGATTGAGAAGAAGAGAGGTAAATTTATGTCATCATAATTAGTCAGATCATTGCATCATAGGATCATTAAGGCTGGAAAATACTTCTCAGATCATGAAGTCCAAAAATTGACAGAACACCACCATGCCCTCTTAACCATATAGCAAAGTGCTACATTTACTCATTTTTTGAATGCTTCCAGGGATGGTGACTTCACCACTGCTCTTGAAAGCTGATAACACTGATTAATTGCTCTCTCAGTGAAGACATTTTTTTCTAATATCCAACCTGAATGTTCCTTGGCAAAACTTGAGGCCCTTTTCCCTATTGTTAGTTACCTGGGAGAGGAGACTGACCCCCACCTCACACAACCTCCTTTCAGGTATTTGTTGAGAGCAGAGCTGTAGAGAGATGTCCATATTTACAGATGAATCATGCCCTCAAAGTCTTTCCACTCCCCAGCCATGGTCAGAGAGATTCCAAAAGATCTGGTGAAATATTGATACCCGAGGTTAGCTTGGTGAGTCACATCCTGAGTGAAGAGTCTTGATTTTATGATGTCAGGCAACTTGTGCCTTCATGCTCTATTTCCTAATCCCTTTTTCCCCCCGAACTATTTGCTTCTCTTTTGAGCTCATTCTGAAGAGGATGGAACACGCCATGGTTTTATCCTCAGTCATCCTTTTTCTAAACCTTATCCCATTAGAAAACACAGCCGTGCAAGACAGAGGTGACTGAAGTAACGAGCTACTCATGTTAGACAGCTGCCACAGTCTCTCAGTGAACACATTTTAACACACTGAACACTAGGCTGCGTTTGAATACAGCCTGTCAGAATTTCAGGTGTTTTATTCCATTTCAGCAATTCATCCCACCTGGAGGCAGGAGTTGCCTTGGAGGCATCAGTCTCTTTCCAAAGAGTGTAATTTGAGCAAAGGCTTTGGGCCAGCTGAGATGAAGATACCAACCCCCAAGAGAGTTTGTTCTCTCTGCCCGCAGAACCAGGACCCAAACAAGGGCAGTGGATGGGGAAAGGGGGTTCTGGCCCTCCTTGGGGCAGGAGGCACACGGGACCAGCAGGCTGCTATGCAGACTCTCCTTGCTTCAAGTGATGCAGGGCCTCTCTTGAATTCCTTGCCCCCTAACTGACTCACCATTTACTTCTCTCTGATTTCTTTGTAGGAAATGACAAAATGTAGCTCCTATAAGAAAGAACATGATTTTTTTCCCCAATTTTGCCAACATCTATGGAAATTTTTGGATTACAGATGTGCACAAAATTCGTTATTTTTTACAAGATACAGTTCTGTTATCTTACAGAGCAATAGGTCCAAGATACATTTTAGACCTTCAAACTGCTTAGCTGTAACTAATACATGATTCAGGCCTAGGTATTTTTCAATAGTCTTGGGTTTAAAAGCTGTTTTATCAGTCTCTTTCCTACTTCTATTTCAGTACTTTTAAAATTTATATTCTTCAAGAATTATGTTGATACAGAAGTCTGGTAAAGATATGTACAAAAAGAATGATATATATTTTGAAGCAAGAAATATACAATGCTCGTAAGAAAAATATGTCTGAAAAGTTATATATGAATCTGGAACCCCAACTTAAAAGAGTAATATGCAATATGAAATTATACCAGAGCCTAATACAGAACAATAAGATGTTATTTTGATTAGAAACCCTTAATGAAGATTCTCCAGCATAAAAATTGCTTAGTTGCATAGCAAATACTGTTCAATTGTGAAAACTGTCATTAAAAAAAAGCAACATTTTTGTGAAAGAAAAGCAGGCTCTATTCACACAATAGTATTTTTCTCTCTGGCATTTTTGCAGGTGTAGAATTAAATTCCTACAGAAGTCATTGAGAAATTTTCCAGGCAAAAGGGATTTGAAGGTTCAAGATATCTCACTCACACAGTGTTCATTCTCATGCACTTGGTTACCATTTACAACCTGGCCCTAAGCTGATCAGATAAAACTTTTGCTGAAGTGAAAACTTATGTTTGTTTCAGTGGATGCAGGATGTGATCCACATGGGTAATAAACGTGTGATTTACAGACAGGAGCTGTAGTACTCTACAGAAATATCCATGAAGAAAAACCATTATGTGTGAGGATATTCCTTTTATTTCAGCATGTCTAAAGGAGCGCATATGCTGCCTTCTTCATTCTTAACAGCAAGGTCATTTCCCAAAGGACACAGAACAAAAAAAAATTGATCTACAAACATCTCTTAGAGCAGTTACTAAATATCTAGCCTTGAAAATCACTTCTAAAAGTAGAGGATGTATTGTGTTATTGTATATTGTATTTTCATCTTTCACTACCAAAGTCAATATTTCTACTACCATCAGTCAAAGAATTGCTCTGGGTCCAGCTGTACACCTTCAGTCGTATAAAAGATATTCAGGTGTTACTGGGAGATCTATTATCTGTATTCGAGCCTTTGTCTGAAGAAAAAAAAAAAGGGGGCGGGGGAGAAAAAGCCTTTTCAGTTAATTAAGACATTTTATACTAGAGGATTTAGTGATTTAAATATGGTTCAAATGTATTTTAGGACAGATTCTGCCATCACCCAAGAAATGGCAAATCTGAGCTGAAAGCAAAGACTGCACATCTGGTAGCTGTAGCCACAGTTGGATGAAGGTTGTTTTGGCTGCTGCACTAAAGTACAGGCAGGAATTAAACTACAGGGGATATTGATAGCGTGAGGAGATTAAATTTGTTGCAGAGCTTAAACGGGATGCAGAAAACAAGTGGAATGAGTGTAAAGGAGAATTTAGAAAAATGTTTGCATAAAAATGTGGGGGTAGAAGTGGAATGGAAGGAAGTAGATTCTTCTGAGTGGCAGAATGAAAAGCACATAAAACTGAAGTAGAATTAGCCATTCTATCTGTGAATCTGTGTACATGTGTAGGGGGACGAGTTTGCAATCTCCTAGAGAAAAAAATGTCTGAAATTTCATTGGAAATATTCCATAACAACAACCACAAATACTAAAATTTGCTATTTAGAGGCAGCAAAAATCCAAGACCCAGAGAGGGGAAAAGGTGTGCTGAGATGTGTCACTTTGTGCTTTATGCTTCCTGTATTCCGTGTAGTAATGGATTCTGCCTTGTAATCAGTCTGAATGACATTTCTGTTGTTGGTCTTTATCCTCAAAAAATAGTAAAGTACTTTTTCTAGAGGCAAGAAAATTCAGGGGTTTTTGACAATTCTAACAGCTAAATATTTGTTTGGGTTTACCTACCTTTGTTAGTCTGGGGTATTTTGAAAAAAACAAAACAAAACATTTTCCACAAAGGGGGAAAAATGAAACAAAATATTGCTATAATTTCAAAACTGCTAACATCCGGCACAGCAACGAGACAAAGACACCTTTGCCAACAAATCAGATAGCCCCAACTGCACAAGTTCATACAAAAGTGTGGAGAATTTACCCTTTTCCAAGGGAACTATGGGTGAGGCTCCTGCTATCTCTTGTGCCTTTGCCACAAAGTGTGATGGAATTTAAGCTTTTTGCTTATTGACCTAGCAACTTCCCTTCCCTTCCCTTCCCTTCCCTTCCCTTCCCTTCCCTTCCCTTCCCTTCCCTTCCCTTCCCTTCCCTTCCCTTCCCTTCCCTTCCCTTCCCTTCCCTTCCCTTCCCTTCCCTTCCCTTCCCTTCCCTTCCCTTCCCTTCCCTTCCGAGTTTCCAGTGTCAATGACACTTAAAAGCATCAGAAGATAGGTAAGGACCAGAGTACTTCCACAAACTTATTACATATAAATATTTTAATTTTTTCTGCCAATATTCTGATACTGTTGTTCTCATTCTTGAATGCTTTGGATTGCCAAGGAGAATTATTCCCCTCTGTTTAACTTTAATAACTGGAGAACATTAAAATGTTATTATAGCTCAGTTTCCAACAATATATTTGATTGAAAGCAATAGGTGGGGCACTGAAGCTGTAATCCATTTCACACAGGAGCAGGAAGCTCTTCTGCTCACTCTGCTTGACTGCATTGTCCTTTTCATGATGTGGAAGTCACAGCATGGACTGGAGGGAAAAGCCCAAGCTTCCAGCTACTCCTCTTACAGCCACAAGACCCAAAGCTACAGGAGCAGAGCAGGCAGAGCTGCCTGGTCCTTCCTCCCTCTCCTTCCCATGGGAGCTGTCCCAGCACATCTTCTTGCTGTGGGAGGTCTCACCTCCCTGTCTGCAGGCACCTCCAGGGGTGTTGCACTCAGTTTGGGCTACCCCAAAGTCCTGTGGTACCAGACAAGCCCAGCATGTCCCCATCCTCTCCCATGTCCAGACGTGGGGGGCCCCAGGTTGTGCAGTGCAAGCCTCACCTCCCAGCAGCCCTGTGCTCTAACCCAGCTGCCTTCAAACATCATTGCAAAGGGATGACCCTAAAGAACAGGTTTCACTAGTCAAGTCCTAAATAGTATTTCTAGATCTGGAGCTGCAGCTCGACATGGATTGCAAAAGTGCCAAATTAGTTTTGAAAGCTCCTGGGATAAATGGGCTGACAAGTGCAGGTGTTTGGGTACATAAAGGCACAGGAAAAAATCCATTTTGGATCCAGAACTAGTGATATATTTAAATCCTGTGCAAAGCAAAGCGACTTAGCTAGGTACCCAGGCATTTCTGAAATATTCAACTGGTTTCTTAGCACTCAATCATCATGATTGTTTTCTATAGCATCTTGCAGGAATAAGTAAATACTTGCGCCTTTTCTCCCCAGAATTCCATCTGGACCAACAAAGAATAATTACTTAATTGTAGGTTATAATTTGTGCTACACTGCTGACTAAAGGCCAACTGCATTATACCAAATATAATAGATCATCTCTCTCCGTAGATTAAAAATTAGGATTTTTTTTTAATGTATGTATGTATTTATTTATTTATTTCTAGAACATGGTGTAAAGAGAGCTGTACTGGGTCAGGCAGTGACCACAGGAACATTTAACAGTAGTTAATTTCCTGTCTGGTGGGTTGAGTGACTGGAGCACACAACACGATGTGGATGAGCATATTTCTGGCTTGGAGCAGATGGCAGAAGATAAAATGTAAATATGTTTAAATCACCAGGAGTTTCCCCCCACAATCATTATGTTATTATATTTCAGTCTTTCAAAGAGCAGTTTACCTTTTATCAGCTCCTATTAACTAACAAACTATATCATCATGCAAATAGAGAAGAGAAGACAGCTGTTTGAGTCACAAAAGATAAATATCACCTGAAACAGCTATTGTTTTGAGTTCCTGAGTCTACTAAATAGATATCTTCCGTGCAAATAAATGATGTAACCCAAAGTGAGTCCAACAATACTCTGGCGAAGTAACTTGTGTGGTTTTCACAGGAGAATATTCAATCTGTGCAAACAGACTACCATCTGTAAACAGCAACAGAAATAGGAAGTGTGCATCTGATGTGCCTGCTCAGCAGATCTGATCCTTCAGGGTAGTATGTACCTTCAGAGCCCTATAGGAGGGCATTTTCAAAGCATTTATTTTCACAGTGAGACTGGGGAGCTGAGGGTCATTTCCAAATGGGACAGGTTTTTAAGGTCACATAGTTGACTGAAGGGAATCAAGCCCTTAGATTCCCTTAAAAAAAAAATTACTAATTTTTCACTGTTAAATTCAGAGCACTAGTCACAAGCAAATGAATTCATTTTTAGAGTTAAACATAACACTACTCTTCTGCTGGGCAGAATGTTTTTAGAAGAAAAATGCTAAACAACCACTATTACTTTAAATTTCCAAGACATAAAAAACCCACTTGTAAAAATTCTTTCAATTTACAAGGAGCTTGCATTACACAAAACTGATAAGAAATAGATTAAAAATTAAACATTTATGACCCAAGGAACTGCTGAGCAGACTTTGCTCTGAAGAACATCTGTAACAATAAACCCCAGACTCCTGAAATTTGAATTTGCCTGTTGTACTTGCTTAATTACTGTGCATGCTAACTATTTAGTCTCTGATAGGGTAATGGTGCAGTTGTGGAAAATATTATTCCCATAGGGATTTTCATGTATAATTTCTAGAGGGGAGCATTCCAATCTCAACATGCACACACAAGTGCCAGTACCATTAATGGAAGTTATGTGCACCATTCAAAGGGAGAGCACACTCCTGAGTATGTAACTAAATCAACAAACCCCCAGTATTACCATAATGCTGGAGGTAGGACCAGGGCAAAATGTTTAGAGATAAAGAATGAGCACAATTTCAGTCTTACCATATGTTGATATTGGTGATATTATCTTCTGTTAAGGGACTCTGACTACTTTTGATAAATCTGAGTTACAGAACTAAGGCACAATGGAATGAAATGATGGTGTTACTAAGTGTATAAAGGCTGTTTCAGTTTTACCTTTATCTGTACTTGCTGATGTACAGCATCTCAGAATCGCCACACAATAACATTACTGAAACTTTCATCCTGTTCCTAATTTACACTTTGCTCTGGCAAATTGTTTTTACACACGTGATCAGGCCATTTTTACTCTAGTGCAGGAGTAGCAAAGTGAAAATGGGAATTACTCTCCCTTAATGGCAAGTTCTGCTTTCCAATATATTGAACCTATGTGACTAAAAGCTTAACCACAACCATCCAGTATTTCTTCTATATTTTTAAGGAGAATTACAAGTTCAAGTTAGATTATGATGCCTTTCCTAAGGTTAATTTCAGGTATTCTTTTTACAATGTCACAATTAATTTTTTACTCCATAATAGAAATCCCAATTTAATTAATTGCTCTGAAATTGGCTTTTAATCCCCTTATTTGTGTTAACAGCTCTTATTAAGTCATTACCTTCTTGCCTCTGAGTTATGCACAGTTTAGTCATACAGATGTTTTGCATAAAAACCACGCATGGATCATGTTTCTGCATACACAATTATCCCATGTAAACTGACATTTTGGAAAGGAAATAGTACAATTCCTAGAGACCACATAGTTTTTTGGTTCAATGCCTTCAGTTTTACTGATCAAACATCACAAACAGAGATGCAGCTTCACATTCAAACCCAGCAGTGACACTGATTTTTCTTCCTGAGGGTTAGAAGGTGATAGGTATGAAGAGGTATACAAGACAGGGAACCTTTTAACTGTTGGTAAAAATAGTTTCATACCTTTATGTGTGAACTATGAATTTGAGTTTAAGATGTCTAAGTAGATTCTTGTTTCTAGTAGCTAGTTTTTAAAGCAATGCTTACAGCAAAATGAAATTGAAGGAAAATGTAAATTAAAATAAAAGGATTTTGAAAAATCCTGAGGGAACAAACATGTTGATAGGTTATTTGGTGCATACTTTCTAAGTGAATCTTCTCAGGGTAATGTAGGGCACTGAAGTCCTGAATGAGGCCCACAAGAAAAGCCATAAAATGCATCTCTGTGAAGAGCAACTCTGTATTAAAACACAGTTAGTTAGCGTACAGAGATAACAGTGCATTTGTTATTTAGTATAGATTTCCTAATTGCAAAACACATTCTGATTTATTATAAAGACTATGATTAGATTAGGCCAAACAAATCAATATGCCTTTAATTAGTGGCATGGCTGCTGCCTCACTATGCTCTATGCTAACACCAAAACTTAATTTTGAGTTTAGGATCTCTGAGTTGTATAACAATGTTCTCCAGCACTGAAACTTCTGGTTTGTTTCTCACACAGAGGAAGCCACTATGCCAGGAAAAAAAAGAGAAAAAAAAAGAAAAAAAGAAAAAAAAAAAGAAAAAAAAAAGATAACCATTTCTATGGAAATGAATGAGCTACTCTGTATATTAATAGTAAAAATAATCATCATTTATGCCACATCCAATAGCTATGGGCATGCAATTGTATTTCAACAAAGCACTAGCTTGCACTACTGCTCATTGGATAATATTTCATATTAATTAGTATTGCAGCCTTCTAGCCTATTTCTAAAGATGTCATTATGCGATTGGATACCACTGAGTCACCTAATCAATGAAACAAAAATTACTAACACAGAACAATTAATGGCAACTACTCAGTCATGTTAAACTAGGAAAACAAGAAAGGTCTCACTTAACTCGGTGTGCCCAGACAGTTACTGCACTCAAATTTCTACATTTTATCATCAGAAAAGAACCTTCCTGGTTTCCGAATTTTCCTTTTTAACAAGTAATCATTACTATGATACTAAGAAAGTTTAGGACAATAGAAAATTGTGACACCAAAGAAACAGGAACATGCATGTTCTAAATAGTAAACAGTGTGCATGTACATATTTGTACTTTTTAAATAGATATAGCTGAGCTTGGCAACAGGAAGGTCACATGGAGCTCTGTGATTAGTGCATGCAGAGGTCCCCCAAAAAGAAATGTGGTGCCTACTTGGTGATTTTGGTGATAAGCTCTTTCCATTAGACTCACAGAACATGTTCTATTTACTTATTAACAGAGCAGATCAAAGTGCTGTCAGAACGATGAGTACAATTCAGCCAAATAACTACAAATGTGTGCTCATTTTTTGCCCTCTCTGCAATCAGAGACAGACAGATGATTCTTCTATTAAAAAAAACCAAAAAGCATGAGATTAAAATTGTGTCCAAACTACAGCCATGAAAACATTGCTACTCTTTGCAGAGAGATGATTTAAAGAGATAAACAGAGCAGAGGGGTTATTCGGCAGATATTCAGGATCCCTAAAGTTTCTCTGCTGTCCATTTCTTCCACAACTGAATCTTTTCTGTCCCTGATTCACATAAATTAGGGACTCATAGCACCACACTTTAATGTCAAAAGAGTTGCAGAAACACACTCCTTTAGCTATTTCCCTCTTCTTGTATGCTCCAAGGAATTATAGTAGTCTAAAAATGGCCACAAACAATAGTTAAGAAAAATATTTTGAGATGTTTTAAGTCTTGCTCAGCTATGAGTGATTTGCTGCTTCCTTGCTCTTTGGTGACTGTCCAGATCCTTCCCTGAGGGCCCATGGGCTGTGGAATGTAAAATTATGTACCCTTCCTCCCTAGCTCCACATTTGCTCTCTGAATATGCTACTTCTTTTAAATTCCTTCACAGAGGTTTTTTCCCATCTCCTGTGTATCTGTCTCTAAGCTTGTCTCTTTAGAATCAGGAACCTAATTCTTGAACATCCCTTTTGAAATCTAAATGATTTCTAAACCATCGCTGTCTAGAGGTTTTAGGTGAAAGAAAATATTTTCTACAAAATAATTAACAAAGCATTTTGACTGACCCTCAGTTGCCTCCTTTAACTTTACAGAAGCAAGATAATACTCAAAGCCTTCCAAATCTGACTTGGAACAAGATTCAAGATTCTTTTTAAGGTCATGCAAGGACTCATTTGTTGAGCGATTGTCCTGCTCTGCTCTGCTCTGCACTGGTGTGGCCTCACCTTGAGTCCTGTGTGCAATTTTGTGCACAGCAATACAAGAAAGATATTAAACTATGAGAGAGCATCCAGGGAAAACAACAAAGATGAAGAGGGGATGAGGTCACTTGGACTATTCAGGCTGGAGGAGAGGGGATTGAGGGGACACCTCTGTGCAGTCACAGATTCCTGAGAGGGGAAGAGGAGGGGCAGGCTCTGATCTCTGCTCTGGGGTGACAGTGACAGGACCCCAGGGAATGGCCTGAAGCTGTGTCAGGGAAGGTTTAGGTTGGATATTGGGAAAAGGTTCTTCCCCTAGAGGTTGGCTGGGCACTGGAACAGGCTCCCCAGGGAAGTGTTTCTCTTAGTGTTTATGCTTGGATCAGGAGTGAGATTTTGAAGTAAACCTTCCTGTTATTCCCTCTTAGTATGCTCTGGATCACACTGCTGAGCTCACAGACTGCAATGGAACCAAAACCTCTCTATAATTAGCAAGTAGTGCAGTCAAACAGGAATGGGTCCCCAGAGCAAACCTGGTGGTGCTGATGTTCAGTTTCTGTGCATGAGTTTTATGTGCATTGTCTCTGGTCTACAGACTGAAAAGGCATGAGCTGGAATTATCAAATATAATTTTAAAAAAAGTTTAAAGAAATCCCAGCTCAGCATATTCTATGATGCTGTAATTGTTTCAGTAGGTTTTCCCTTAAGGAATTCCAGTAAAGACTTCCTGAAAAGTTTTTATTTGATAGCAGATTTAAAATTTTGCCTATTTTTTTTGTCTCCTCATAAAATCATGTGTCTTATTTGGGAGAGATCATGACTGCTTGCAAATGGAGTGATGATCTCCATGTTCACTAAACCCTTTTTTTTTACTGTAGTACCTTTTTGCTGTGGAAAATTGTAAGATTTGTTCTTCACAGCAGTTATGTCTTTGTCCAAGAAACAGATATTTTTTATATTTCACTATTTGTTGACAACTTCCCAAATAAGCTGACTAAGCTTTCCAAGGTACCTCATAGCTCATAGTCAAGAATAGAAATGAGAATGGACTCAGATAAAAAGGAATTATATTCACTGTCAATATATAAAAGTCCTAAAAAAGAAACCCACAAGTGCAAGTGTGGCTTTATTTAACCTTGTTGTTTTGCTATCTGTTCATGTTTGAGGTTGACACCTTCACTAACTGCAGAAGATTTGTGTCTCAGGCTGTGTTTTAAGGGACAGCAAACTTAGGAAATATCAAAATAGCTCACATACTAAAGAAAAAAAAATTAAAATTCTGTATTTCTTGATTTTAAACCTGGATTTTCAGAGGATTTTGAGCCAGCATTCAAGCCAGAGTCCTGACACACTGTGGCTGCTAGAAGGAGCCTGATGTTAGCTCTGTATATGAATTAGTGCAAAAGCCAGACAAGCAAAACCTTTGCTACTCCATTTCTCATAGGCAGAGCAAACAGCACTGCACATCTCCTTCACCCTCTCTGCAGGCGACAGCAGCACAGGCAGAATGTCAAAGGGCTCAAAATATTTGCATTCATTTCCTATTTCTACCTTGAAAGTGAACCAAGGACACTTCTCAGAATGTCAATGGCATTTTTCAAGGGAGAGAATGCAGATGGGGCAATTGAGTGTTTAGCATTTAGGCTTTTACCTGCAGTCTAGAGAGATTAGATGCAAGCAAGGCTTGGACATGCAATTGTAGCAGTGAGCATACAGGCGGACAGTGCTTGTGCTCCTCTGCTTAAAACACATGCTTGAAAGAGATGGCAAATCCCCAAAGTCACAATTCCTGTTACCTCCAGTCTGGAGTCAGTGTCAACAACAGAGGCAGCTGTCTGCAACCCCCTGCCTCTTCTTTGGGTCATGCCCTACCCTTTCACTCTTTATGTCAGCAGAAAAATACCAACCCTAACTAGAGCCCAGTTCCTCATCCATGAGGTCGTAAAATTCAGGTTTGCATGGAAAGGTACAGATTCACAAGAACTAGGGACCATGGATTTGTTTCTGGTGCTATGTCCAAGCTTCTTTCAGCACTGTTTTTTGCATACATCTCTTCCCTGCTTTCTCAATAACTATGTTCATATTGCAAAATTCCAGTCCCCTGTCTTAAAAAAACCCAGTAGTCATTATTTTGAAGTTGCAGGTTCATAATGTGGTGTTGAGCATGGTTTATAGACATATTTCTGGCAGAATATGGGCTTTCTTCTACCAGCAAATGACCCCAAAAACTTGCTGTTCCTTCAGTCTGTTAGCAGAAATACACCAGTTCTCCCAGCTCCTGCCTGTCTTCATGCACAAGCAGATCAGTGGAATTCTGAATTGCTTGTACAAGCTGTGTTGCTCATGCAGAGAGTGACAGCATTCCACACAGTTGTTGTGGTGACTGCACTTTGATTATTCCATAAATTCATACAACATATTAGTAGATGCAGTTCCAAATAAAAGCTAAAACACTGTTATGAAACTTTGAAGATGGTGTTCACATTACACCACAGGGCATCAAATTAATAACAGCTTTGGAAAGAGTTAAAACATTTGCCAGGGGAGCTCATTCAAAAGCACTTCATTACATCAGCTGGGAAATATTTCTGCTTTGCAAACACAACAGAAGAGGCATAAGCTATTCTGTTCCCTAAAAGAAAGCTATTTCCCATTAACACCATTCACAACCACCCTGTGACACACAGGGCTCTGCCAGACAATGGGCACCTTGTCACTCTCTAAGGGCACCTGTGGGACACCTGTGGGGCCAGGTGCTGCTTCTCTGCAGCACAGGGGGGCTGGGGCACCCCAGCAGAGTTCCAAAACCCTGTCACACCACACATTTCTGCTCCTGGTGGAACTAAGTCCCACTGAGTCGTAAATATTGACTCAGCAGTGTGGTTGCTGCTTTCATTTTTTTCACTGCACAATGCCACAGGAGATTATTAGGCTTAGCAGCTGATTTTTGCTTGTAGAATGGATCAGTGATCATTGATAACAGAGTCACTTTTTTATATGCTTATTTTAGTCAACAAATTGTTGTAGCATGGCAGCCATGATTATTCAGCTGTGCTGTAAATTGAATTTCCTTCCTCATACAAATACAAGAGTACTTTCCTTGCTTTTCTTTACTCATTGAATTGCAATTATTAAACCTACAAGATAGCTCACATATTTACCAACACTTGAAGTAGACAGAAAGGAAAGGGATGTTTCCATTAAAAATGTTTCTCTCTTCTTTGTGTTATTCATAACATTAACTCAAATGTAGTTTCACTCAGAAGTCCCTGCTAAGACAGGAGTTCCATTATGGTGCTTCTGGTTATACAGACTTCATAAAAGAAAGTGGCTTTCACTCCACCTTGCTGGAGTTTCCCTTCTGATGTCGGACAGACATTTTTGAGCACTATTGCCTCTCTTGACCCAGTGAATAAGTTAATTTGTTGTAGTAGCTTTGTGTCTGCTTTAAAAAACTCATGTCTTGATTGGAACATCTTGTAACAGTAACATGCTAGACTAATAATATAAAAATTCTATCTAAGAAGACCGTGTGAAAGACACAAAAGTAAGTTTTCCCTTTAGAAAGTTCCTTGAGGCTGTAGAACATGTTTCCACGCGGCCAGTGAAGTGTACTGAGCAAAACCTATGTGTTTACCACTATGATCATAACTGGTCAGAATTCATTTTTCTGCAGAAAATGTACAAAAAAGCAAAAAAGTTGTTACCAAAAGTGAAAAATATATATTTTCATTGTAAGACAAAGGACTGATTTTTGCATGAAGCATTTGGACTTTGCTTTTTGATGCAGAACATTTTTCCTCTTACGGTAGATATTTCCCACCTAAAAAAAATCTAAACATTCTTTACCAGAAGAAAAATTTAAAAAAGAAAAGAATCCACTGGTAGGTGCAAAGGCTTCAGCTTTACTGCTCAAACTGTAGATCATGAAATAATTGCAGCATTTCTTTCATGACTAATTTCAAAAAGGTTAATATATCAATGAAAATGTCATCAATAATTCACAAATGCTATGATAAGAAAAATGCACTGAGTAAACGACTGGCTATTTATTACTTACATTCTCAGTGTTGGTTATTACGGTTAAATGATGTAACAATTAGATATAATAACTACTCAGTCAAAAATTAGGTTATTTATCATAAGTCCTTATAGGAAAATTAAATGCAAGGATGTAGTCACTGTTGGCAAGAGAGTTTTTTAATAGCATTCACTACAAAGAAAACCACAGTCCCTGCCTAGAGGGCTTGTTTTTAATGACAAAAACCCCCAAACATTAGCTGATAAAGGCATTCTATATAAGTAAGTGGGTGAAATGATATGCAGATGCAGATAGGCTATATGCAGTTATAAACTCTTTTCTAATTGTTTGTAGTCAGCCAGTTAAGCCATTAACATGCTGTGTTTACTGCTATCTGCCTCAGTTCTCCCTTTCCTCATAAAAATGACTTAATGACTCATCTGATAAAGCCAAAAGAGACAGTTCTTCACTGCACAGCTTTCATCCCACTTAAACCTTTTGAGATGTACACATAAAATGAGCTGCATGAACAATTTTAATATCAGGAAAGGAAATCCTACTCTTACTGTTTTTATGGCTCATGTTTTATATTCAATCTTGCTTCTGAGTAGCTATGTTGGATTTACTCTGGTGATGCAAAAGTGGGCTCCAGCCCACTGTGTGCTGCATGTAGGTGGCTGCTGGACTTCCAAAGCCTGGCAGGGCAACACCTGGACAGATGCTGGTAGGTTTCCCTGAGGTTTCCCTGCCTACCAACCACAGAGACCTGGGGATTCCTGCAGTGCTGGGATTTCACCAGCACAGACTATAGTTCCATCCAAAGGTGAAAAGAAAAACATTCTATGCAGCAAAAAAATCAACTTATTTTATACAAATATGGAAAATATGTGAAGAATCTGGGTTTATCTTTTAGAAGGGATAGTAGTATTGTTGCTGCAGCACCATGTCTGCAATTCTTTCTCACTCACAAAATGAGTCAAAATCTGTCTTCATTTACTCTCAGCTTGTCCTTGTATGACCAAGTGTTTTTGGAAGCTGAATATTTCTCACATGTGCTTACAAAAGAGGAAGAATTAATTTTATTGCTGGGGTCTGAAAAGTACCCAACATTGACTTCCAGTTTTTGTCACAATGCAATGTTATGTCCTAACCCCTTGCCCTTCAGAGGAAACGTTGGAGAGCTGTGTTGGCAAGGGCATTACTAATGTGCTTCTCTGCTCCATTAGCTCCTCTCCTCCTTTATTTTCCATATTCAGTTTGTGGAATATTCAGTTTGGTTTTTTCCCAGCCTCTTTTGGCACTGCCCCGGCCTGTGTCCCCCATGGCTCTGTGATGCCACAGGATGCCCTGGGATGTGCTAAACAAGATTAGAGCAGCTCCAGTCCCAGCAGCTTCTGGAAATGCTCCTTGGGTGAGTGGATGGCCCAGGTGTGGAGGTCTGCAGTATAATCCACTGCTCAAGGCAGGGTCTGACAGGAGATCAGACACGATTGTTCTGGACCTTGAAAATGCTCAAGGATAAAGACTGAGCTGCATCTCTGGACAACTTTTGCTTAATTTCCTCTACTATTTATACTGGGACTTTGTACCAGAAACCTACAAATCCAAAGTCTTGCTGGAGAGATGTTATGAACAACTATATCTTGTAGTCTCAGAGATCAATCACGAGTACCAGCCAATCTTTATCTTTATAAGGTCTCAGTCAATATTTTAATCTCAAAATAACACTCCAATTATTCCTTCTTTTATGCTGTGAGCAAGTAATCCATCAAATGCAAGATGGCTTGCTTTTGGATGTTTGAAGGAAGAAAAGGAATGGCCAGCTTAAGCAACAACTGGAAAAAGAAAGTGATATGTATAGCAGTGCTGTCATTTTCAGTGAATAAATTAGGTGAATTTTAAGAGAGAAAATCAATAAGTAACAGTGAGACTTTTGCTTTTTGTTCAGTTTTTTTCTTTTGCCAGTATGGAAAATACAACAAGAATTTTGTGTTTGGGTCATTGAAATGTCCTAGGAGCAGCCAAGGTGCTGTTATTGAAGAAGGAAATGGTATCTTACTCTTTTATTCTTTACTGTTGGCAAGCCTCTTTTTCTTTCATTTATTTCACAGTCACAACTCCCTCTTCTCAGTCTCTGGATTTTTGGCCATGGGAATTAGGAAGGAGAAGAGAGACAGAAGAAAATATCTTTGAGCTGAATAAAGATAAATCTTGAAACACAAAAAAATTCTATTTTTTCCTCCTAGAAATGGTACTCTATTACAAGTTTCAGCAATAACAAGAGCCTCAAAGACCCATTTTTGATAAAGCAATCAAATTCTTCCTGTTTGTTTTGCTCTTTGCACTGAAAATATGGCACCCTAACAGAGGGTCAGTGGAAGACCTGTCCACTGATATTTATGAATGACTATCTCTAACATCAATTACAATATCTGGCTACCTCTAATATCCATCACATTGAGAATGCTTTAAGATTACTTTTTAATGCTAGCAATAATTTTTGAGATTATTGAATGAAAGTTATTAAAAAAAAATATCAACATACACTGTAGAGGCATGGTGCTGTTAGGTGAAACCAAGTCCTCTCTCCAAAGAGTACAAAGCCCCAGACTGTGTGTGTATAGATAATTAACTATCCTTCTATTCTTTTCATCTCTTACACATTAGGATCATTTTATCTCAAGTTATTTCTCTTGAGGTATACACTGTCATTTCAGCACTATATGCCTAAACAAATTAGACAAAATTGTTGATGTAAATCCCAAAGAGCAGTAATGCAACTTCATTATAGCAATTATGTGTTTTATGACTTTTTTTTTTAATATAAAACAGATAGTTGAACCTTAATTTAAGTTCAAAAGACAGTCAAGTGCATATGGCAAAGAAATCTGAGAGAAACTCAGTTGAAGCAAGGTTAAGAATTGCATTTGGTCATGTTAAAACTAAACCAAATTATCTGGATCAGACCATCCTACAATAGTGACTGTTTCTACCCCTGAAAGCACATGGTAAATCACATTTACTTACTCCACTACACAAAAGGAGGAGGTAGGAGCCAAAGAACAGCCTCTGGTTTGGGTTCCAAAACTCCCAAAATGGCTTAAAGGGAAACAAACATCCTCCCCTTACAAGACACAACTCTCTCTCTGATATGCCTAATTAACTTTCATTTTAGAGTCTTCAAATATCATCACTTGCAGTTTATTTTTTGAAATGTTTCCTTAATTCTGGTGGTGCCTGCTGTGTTGTTGTTGTTTTCAATGATCTATCAGATCGTCACTGTTAAAAAAACCTTGAGGGATTTGTAAGATGCTCTGAAGTTCACTCTGAGTAGAAATGCAAGGAGTAAGAGCTCAATGAGAGAGTGGTTGAGAATAAAGGTGTCAGGGGCGAAGATATGAGCAAAAAGTAGGAGAAGGACACAAGTGAATCGAAATGGAACTGGGATGAGAAAGATGAAATCAGAAAACTACAAATTACTTGAAGAATATTTCACACACATTTTTGCTACCCGAATACAATATATTTTTACAATCACATTTCTGTACATCTTTATTGTTTGAAGATGGCATATCAGATATTACTTTTAAATATATTAAAGGATAGGGGAGTTTGCAAGTGAGGCACAGTAAATTCATTAGGGACTTAAGGTTATAATTAGATATTTGTGATTTATTCTTAAGTAGATTTGTGTGATTTTCTGCATCTACATTGAATCAGTAGAGTTAATAAGGAAAACTAGAATCACAGGTGACAAGCCACACTGTCCAACAGGTAATCTCAGGTGAATAATCCAACATGGTGCAATGAGACTGATCATAGAATCACAGAATAGTTTGGTTTGGAAGAGACTTTAAAGATCATCTGATTTCAACCCCCTGCCACAAGCAGGGACAGCTGGGACTAGATCAGGTTGCTCAGAGCCCCATCCAACCTGGACTTGAGCACCTTCTATAATAAAGAAATATATACAAGAAATCTTAGCAGTGAGATCAAATCACTGCAAGAAAAGACAATACTTGATTCATCCATTTCTTCCAATGTTTCTTTCTTTTTTTTCCCCCTTTTCTGGTCCTCTATGTGGAGGCCATGGTTCTCAGTCTGGTCAAGAGTGACATTATCCTCTATTCCTTCCAATTTTCTAGAATGGGGAAAGCTTCAAAGGCATTAAACATTATTCAGTATAGAATGTGAAACAGTTTATTTTTGAAAAATGTTAAGATAAAGATCTCTCAAAAGAGATATCTAGAGAGGAGTATTGAAATAGGTGAAGTGAAGAATTAAGCTTTTATGTAAAAGAACTCATGTGGGAACTATATAATTAAACTAGGCAAACAATCCTGACAATGTTCTGTAATCATGTCAGCCAACAGCTATATGATTATGGCATTTCAGTGACTGGAAACACATTTTACAGATTTTAAAAACATCTTAATTTGGTTTTCTGCATTTTTTCCTTATAGAGTCAAAGAATTTTGTGCTTGGGAGCCTTGAAAATCAGGTTAGTCACTGATCACTCAGATTATTTCTAACTTGTGGTTCTTGTACAACACATACTTTCTCCTGAAGGTCAAGTGCATGTGGGAAGCAAGCTTTTCACTGGACATACATCTTGATTGGCTTTATCATATCAATTGGTTGAGTTCATTAGATCTACAATCCTGAACATACAGTTCATCATGCCTATAAAATACACCAATAATCAGAACAGATCCAAAGCAAGGTCAAGCATGAATTGCTACCCAGGATTGCTGTGTGTTGCCCACTGTAAAAAGAATTATTTTTATTCTCTGGAAGCCAGACAAGCAGCAGTTTTCTGGCAATCAAAGAGTAACTGTTCTCTATGAGGTGTGTGAAAATTTATCCCAGCTACTTTTTTAACCACGAGAAAGGAACAGAGAGTAAGTTTATTTATCCAGAGAACATTGGTTGGATTTTGGCTCACCAGCCTTTCAACACCCATGATAAAGATGTTAACATCACAGACAGTGACCTAAATATCTCTTAAGAATCAAAGGAGAGAAATAGATGTCTCAGGGATGTGATTCACCTGAGCTATTTCAGACAGATATTTACCTAGGAGATGAATTGCACCCAGGACTGCACTGAGTGTATTGACTGGATCTTTGCAGACTATAAAGATCATGGGCTGATCAGTCCAGAACAGTACATTTCATCAAATGAATCCTATTTAGTGTCAAAATGCTAAAGGCTGGTGCAGGTTCCATGGGCACACTTTGGATACTTTCCATCAGAATGAGAAGCTCCTTTGTAGGCACATCTCTCACTAAACCAAACTGACCCCTTGAAATACCTGCCATCCCTCAACCACTGAGAAAGAAAATGTCTCAAAAAGGCCAGTTATTTAAGATGCTTGGTACAGCTGTGTTTGTAATTTTAAAGGATGGTAAATAAGAAGGGTATCATTTCCATACAGAAAAAATTCAGCAGCTTTCAGTTGCTACAATAGCTTCTCCAACATCTCCAGGAAATTTCAGAAAACTTCTACTTGTCTGTCTGTGAAATATCATGCATTTAGTTGTAGGAATTGTGCTAAACTTCATTAATGACTGCACTCTATAGAATAATACTTTTTAATCATAAAAGTTACATTGTGATAAAAATAAAAATTCTTCAGAACAAAATCACTAGAACGCTTTAAAACTGGAAATAACATGCTTTTATCCTTTTCCATAAGTTAAAATGCATGGTTCTTTAGCAGGCCCTAGGCAAAAAAAAAAAAGAAAAAAAGTTAACCAGCTGTAGCTACCATGATCTCCACATCCTTATATAAAGAACTTTTATTCTTTTGTTTGTTTGTTTGTTTGTTTGAGGTGAAAACCAGAGAATGACGGCCTTGTGAGAGCTCAGCAGGCACTTCAGTTTTCTAATATAGCACAGCAGGAGAGAGATACAGAAGGAAAGCAAGCAGAAATAATAACCAGAAGCCATATGAATAACGGGAACACAAACAATTTTCGTGAAGGGAAAAAAAGAATCTGAGTATCCACTCTCTTGACCTTACATTGCACTGTAAGTCACCCAGTCAGTTTTGCTGTCACCCTTTCCCTGCAGCTAGTAAGGACTTTTGGAGTTCCAATGGTGTTGGAGGAGGGTCTCAGTAGTTAGTGTAATTTCCAGCTCTTTGGACAATTTAGTCTTTCATTATCTGTGCTTTTTTTACATCTGTATAATGAAGTAAAAACATAATATTGGAGTAAAATTGAAAGATTTTCCTTTGGACAAGAAAAACAGATTGAAGACATGCTTTTATTTTTGCTTATATCAAAAAGTCGCTGTTATTGGTTTATAGAATTTGTGTTGAATGATACAATGAAAATTGGAATTGTCTTTGGGTGTGAAGATTTGGTTGCTGTGGTTATGGGGGTTATGGCTATACCTTTTGAGTCATAATTCCTACTCACAGCAGAACAGACTGATAAATTTTCAGTTTTTTGCACTTAATTTCTTAACCCAGACACCAGTACAGTGCAATAGATGTGCATGAATATGCATATATACACTATTCAGGTTTTAGTCATATTACAGAAGATGGAACAGCCAGAACATATACCAAAAAAGTGGGGTTTTGGTAGAGGCTGATAGGTGAATGCAATATACCAAGGAAGATAAGCTGTTTCACCAAAATACAATCAGTTTGTATTAAATTTGCATTAACATTGTAAATTTGTATTAATAAAGCATTTATTTTCAGGTTGAGGGTTTGTGCATTTTTCATACCATTTTAAATTGACTGTAATGAATTTCTGGCAAGGTTGCACCAGACAAGATTCTACATACCGAGGGGCATTTAATCACATCAACTTCCCACTGATGTTAATTGGGATATTCTAATGAGCAATGAACACTCAGGCTAAGAATCAGTCACTCAGTGCTATGACTTTGAAATCCTTATAAATCCTCTATACACTCATGATCAATAGTTTTGAGTCCAAAGCCGTTCAAAATAAAAGATTATGATAATTTATTGTGAAACTATTGCATGAGGAGATTTGCTAGATAGATTTCCTTATTAAACTGTTAACATAACTTCATCGTTCTTCATTATGTCCTCAGGGTCCACAAGTCCAAACAAAGCCCACAGGGTTCAATAATGTACTCTGCTTGATCATTAGGATAGAAAACAACATTTTCACTGTTACTAAGTAGATTTACAGGAAAAGTTGTCAGAAATCTTGGTCAAATACTTAATTCAGAACATCTTGACTCTGAATATGTTATCTTGGTGTTTTTCCTTATACTTCACATAAATCAAGAGTTTGAGAAAAATATTATAGTCTAATATAGTATTTTAGAACATTGTTAAAAGTACTAAAATATATAATCTAGATGTGAATAAATTTATAATAGACATTAGAGGTAGATTTTTATTCACTTAAGAAGCAAATTTCTAGAACAGCCTCACAACAAACCTAAGAAGAGCAAAAATATTAGCAGTTCTAATATGGTTCAATCAACTTATAAAGGTATTAATTACACCTACAGTCGTGATGAAACACTCTTGAGCCCAGGAACTCAGTTGTCAACACTCTAAAAGTGATCCCAAGCATTTCTTTGGCAGGGACTTTCTAGCAAATCCTTAATATTTCCTAGGACAGTCAGTGAGTTTGCATCAATTGAGGAACATTCCTCATGCACACTCTATTTTGGAGAGTAAGAAAAAGGATGAAATAAACATGAACGATTCATTGTCATGTGGTGTCAGCAACAAAGAACTGTTCTGGTCATATTTTATTTACCATTATGAACATAATTTTATAAGTAGGAACTGGACTTAACACAGAATGTCCTTTTCAGTCCTACATCCATATTGAGTTATCTTAATTTAATAAATGTTCTCTTTCTTCTTTTCATTAAATGCATAAGACCCTAAATCATGCTATTTAAAGTATGGGGAAACACAAGGGCAGAGAATTCTGCAACATGAATGTCTCCATAGAGACTGTTTTACTAGACTGATAATTTAAGGTAACTCAAGAAAATTCAAGAAAATTCAGTTTTCTTAAAAAGGAAACTTCTTGAGTTGCAATAAATATATCCCTTCAAGTTTTCCAATGTGAAAATACTGTACTCTGTAGTACACCCCATATTTGCAGTGTGGATTCTTGTCTAAGTCTTCTTTTGGCTTCCTCTTTTGAAAAATTATAAACATTTAGTTGCTTTTCCCCTTAAAGTCCAAACAAACAACCGATGTGTGATTTAAATGTCTCAGCATTTTGTACACAAAACTTAAGAAGAAAAATAGAGGGATAATAAAGAGTAATTTCCATAGTGGATTTCACAGCTGTTCCAGCTGTGTCCTTTTTCCTCATCCCCAGGACAAAATTGCCTAAGAAGTATTTTTCTTGAAACTGTTTTGGGTTCAAATAGATGCTTATTTCAAACAATATTTAAATAATTTATAATGCTTATAACTATATTTCACTTGTAAATGATGTAAAATAGTAAAGTATTACAGAAAATTCGTCAAAGGAGTTAAAGAAATGTCCTGAATAAAAGTGAAAATCAAATCAGTTTTACCTTTTGACATTGTAGATCTCTCACTATCATCAGAATTTATCCATATGTATCATTCAAAAGGGCAATTACTGTGAACATTCATATTCATCTATTTCAGAATAATTTCTGCTAGGAAAACATTACTACTGGAATTTCCCTAACTGTTTTTAATTCAGAGTAATGGTGTCCGTTGAATTTAAGAACTCATGTTGATGCAAGTTACACTGTCATACACTGAGAGCAATGTTGTGAAAGTTAATGGGATTTAATTGGCAGGAAATTTTCAGAAACATAAGCACAGCCAAAGCACAAAATTAGTAATTCTTATATGTGAAGGAATACCAAGAAAAAGAAATGTGAGTTCTAAATGAAAGGGAACTGATGTATTTAAAAATGCAACAAAGGTATCTTGATAGCATATGCTGCCCTAAATCTATCAGCATTCTATTATTTAATAACTTCAGATAAATGTGGGTAACCAGGTTATCTCCTGCAACAGGTTTCCTGCCTAGGAAAATGATTTCTTTTTTTGTGTAAATATATACCAGTCAAATAAAACTCAGACATACGCCCATGTTATACCATCACACCATATGGCATATTAACCAAAGGCTGATATTTTTATCCCTCATTTCATTGTAAAATCACTGTGAGAGAAGGATAATGTGCATGTGAATAAGCATTAACACAAACACACATAAACACCTGAAGTCCAGGCATAGGATAAACATCAGAAACTTCATTTTATTTCAGAGATATTTCTCAATATTAATGAAATTGCATAAAAGATTCACAAATACCATGGTGACTAGGAACAATAAAAGCACATATGCAAGGTGATAAATTATTTCCTATTTCGTTTCTGATACCTATCAATATTTTACTTCCTTTTTTTATCACCTGCTCTTCATTGGCCAGAAATTTCACCTGTGTTCCCTATTTTTTTCCTGAGCAATTACTTATAGTTAATTTAAAACCTAGTAATGTGTGTAAGCAGTTCAAATTATTTCTTCCCGTTTTCATTACCTTGTATTTGTCATCAGAGAATTCCATCTGCTGTTGCAATGCCCGTTCATCTAAACAGCACTAATGTCATTGGAAAGCCAGCTACTTTTGAAGCAGTGTAAAATAAACTGTGAAGTAGATGTCAAAAGCTATTTCACCTGTTTTACATTCCAATCCTTGCTTTGCTTCACTTGCTTTGCCTCACTCACTTTGCTACTGAGCAGAATCAATAACAGTATTCATGATGGGATACAGACATTCAGCTCATAAGCTTTCAGGATATTAGCTTTTTTCTCTTATGAAGAGTGGATGGGGAGAAAATGAAATAGTTGGCAAATGTGCTTTTCCTCCTTCTCCAACGACATCTCACTTGTATTTATTGCAGTTTGTGCAGATATTAAAGACATTTACTTTAAGGTAAATTTGCCAGATTTGAAAGTCTGCAAAATATAAAGGACAGCTTTTACAACTGTAAGAAAACTATTTTTCCTCCTCTTTTTTTCTTCATTACTGGTTTTTAGGCATTGAAACTTTGTCTAGTCTATATCTTACGCTGCAGTTACAAGACAACAAACATTTCAACAATTAGTAGTATTCAGCCTTGTCAATATTTTTTGGGCTATATATAGGGTTACCCCTGTCCCATTACTGAGGCCAAATGGCTGTGAGACATCTCAGATCATGTCCTGTGTTCCTCGGTTTCACCCTCTGTCCCAGGTGTAACACTGGAATATAGAAGGGACATGGGGTCTTGCTATATTGCTAATTGTCTGCTGCCCACACCCCAACTTATTATTGCAATAAATAATGGGGTTTGATTAACTTTGGGTTGGCTATGGGTGAGGTCAGTGGTCCAGATTACTCTAAAAAGTGGTTAAGATGAACCTGAAGAGTGAATAAAGCTTATAATAGATGAAATTTAAATACATGGACTGAGAATCATCATTCTTCTAAATGTACAAAAATTTGTCATGGGCTACATTCAGTGATTTGTAGGATAGTGAGGTCAGGACAATATAGGAATCTTTTTAGCATGGCATAGGACAGCTCAAACCAGAGTACTTTGACATGATGGATTTCTCTGTTTATTTGTTTGTTTTACAAGGCTTTTTACTATTTCATAGGTTTTGGGTTGCTCATTAAAGGTAAGTGTAGCTGTTGGCAGATATTCATTACTTTGTTCTTTTCCTTCTTCTGACATATAGAGGATGACAATATAATGCAGTGCTCCATTGCATCCAAGAAAAAGAAAAATCTGCTTAAAAGTTAGACTATATTGGAAAAATGGAAAGTAAAAATATATTTATATATGTATACACCATTCTAAAACAATATCACAGTTACCTAAATGGTATTTCTCTTCATCTCCTCATTCCTTTCATTGTTTTCTTTGTTATTTCCAGAATACAAACATCCCTGACAGGCATTAAGGGTAAGAGTTATGTTTAGTCATTTAAAACTTGGGTGTCCAGCCTTCCACAGAAGGTACCTTGCATCAGCAAGGGTTTTCAATAAGATTCTTTTAACAACAGATTTGATTGTACACCAGAGCTGTCATTTAGTTTGGTTCTTAATAGAATAAGGAAGAGGAAGTAAGCCCAGATAAGGAATATATAGACAGGTGATATGTAGAAAGGTCAAGTAATTCACTAGTTCAAATAAGGAAGATGCAAAGTCCTCTTCACATGTTGTTATCAATCCCTTATGAATTAGTTTATTACGTTATTAAAATTCTAAAGGCTGGTTTAACACTCCAGCTCTTAGGCACTTTAGTATAGTTTGTTTTGGGCATTACTCCACTTAACTTCAAACAGCAGGTTGGAAGCTGCCCTTCACTTCCTGCATGTGCATCCTTGACACATGGTCTCCCTTCTATGACTGAAACAAGTCAGAACCCACAAAGCTATTTTTTCCACTTTTATTAATTAACTAATTAAATACATAAATACATAAGTGTCACCTGGTACCAGCTAAGCTGCCCATGTGGTTTGCTGTCCCTCAGCAGAGGTGTTACTGTCACATTACCATTTATGACATTTATGTATTTCTGTTCACATTATATCCCAAAGGACATAAGACTTCCTGACTTTAACACTGTGTGTCTTTATCACAAAAGACTTTATCACAGTTGTCCTGCCCATCATTGCTCAGAAACCCTTGGAGATAAGATATTCCAAGCCTGTTCACAGAGAAAACCAGCTCTGATTAGTGAGCTGGAGCTTGGCTGGGAGCACAGTGAGATCACTGCAGTGGTGGACCCATTGGTTCCTGCTGTCTCCCAGGAATGGGCAATCAGGGAATTGGGGTATTAAGCAGCCGTTAAGCAGAATAGCCTTGTTGCAGGTCATATTTTATAGCCCAAGCAGAAAGCTGCACTTGAATCACTTATTAATTGCATGCAGCTAAAGAGACATCAGTGAGTCAGTTCCTGTGGTAAATGTGGATCTCCTCCTAGTTTCTGCCATAAAATATATCCATACGTATTTCCACTTCCTGTTGCACCAGCAATTTTCTTATTCTTTATTTGCATATAACCTCTAAAAACAAGATAAAAAGTGTTTTTTTTTCTGTACATAATCAAGTAGGTTAGGCTATATTGGTTGTCTTGTAGACATTTTTCACCTCTGATCAAACAGCACAAGGAGACCATAAATACAAGATTCAGATGGAGTTTTTTATTTTTACACATATATTCTATGCATAACCAGAACAGAAAAACAGTAGTTCAGGTGAGGTCTCACAAAATCCTTTAAAATTAACATTAATATTTTTCTTTCTGTAATCATAAAGGAGAGAAATTTCCCCACCCTAAAGATGCCTTAAAAGCTTCCTAGTGTCATCCTAGGGACAATTCTGCATTTACCTCTTTCATTGCCATGTTGTATTTCATAGCCAAATCTTGTCATTAACCTGTCCTCGTCTTTCTCATTTATATTCAGCCTAGAGCAGGTACCATAAAATCCTACCAAGTGCATGACCTAGCATTTTGCATGTGTGTTCAGGGCTGGCTGGCATGTTCTGCATATACAGTCTCAGTTCTCCCTGATGCTGAAACTGCCCCTTGGCTTTATGACACTATTGACTTTCCTCAGGATGCTTTTAATATCTATGTGAAATAATTAATGAAACCAAAATATGATCCTTGAGGAACTCAGCCTCTACTCTCCAACTTTAGGCTTCCCTTTCCAACAGTGCCATTTCCTTTCCTTATTCCCCCATTTATCTTACAATTCTTTAAATTGTGTATTCTTCAGATCAGTTAATAGTTTTCTATGTGACACATCTGAACCATTGACAAAAGTTTTGTTAGAAGAGAACCACTTCATTCATTAGGTAAAGAAGCAATTTTGGTGGTTTTTTTTGTTTGTTTTTTTGTTTGGTTGGTTTTTGTTTTTGTTTTTTATGTTGTTGCTTTTGTTTTGGTTTTGTTTTGTTTTTTTTTGGTAAGCTCTTTTTGAATTAAATTTTCTTTTCTCTTTAATACTATACTTAACTATTCATATCTTTAAGGTATGATACAAATGTAATATATTTAGAGCATCAGATTTTTAATACAAGTCTCCATGAATTAATTAATAAATTCAATGTAAACAACAGCATTGCAAGGAACTTGCTCACCCATCCTGTGAATTACAGAGAGGAAATTCCCTCTTGACCAACAGAAGAAGTAGATAAAGTAAAGCTCCTTGTAGTGTGTTTCATCATTATTTAAAACACAGTTCTTCTTTTGGTATCTTTAAGTGACCAAAGTCTGGACATAGGAAAATCTATTTCCCTTTATGGTTTCAATTAAATCAATAGTGTACAGTATGCACCCAAAGGCTGGAAAGGTAGCCTAAGATATATTAGAAGGAACATTATTTCTAGACTTTTTAGAAGAAATCTTTCATGGGGAGTTTTATCCTTAGCACTGAATGTCAGATGGCTAAGAATCATTTTGCTCTCTGGTTTTTGAGTACAGCCCAGTGCTGAAAGGGAAACTTAACTGAGTCTTGTCCAATTTTTATATTTAATCATTGTATAATAAAATAAGAGCATACACTCTACATTGTCAGTAGAGCTGGACTTTATTTCATGACTTAAGGAAAAATAAAACATCAATATTTTACAGGTGAAAAGATTTTCCATTGGTCAGGTGTAATATACTGTTATTTGTCAGTATTTTATCTGAGACATTCAGCAATATCTGAGACATTCAGGAAAAATTACCAATATTAAAGTTCCCAATAAAAAACTAAATTTCAACTCTTCAACTTTATCATAAAGCTCAGCTATAAAAGGGTCAGATACAACACTGGAAACAACAAATACTGTGCTGAGGAGGGATTGGACTGAAACAGGAAAATCTCATTTTAATGCTGTCACTTCTCTGTTAAACTCCTTTAGGGAAATTATATCAACTCACTTGTTTTTCATTAAGTTCACTCTGTCACTCAATTATATTGGCATAAGTCATGACATCTCTTAAAAAAAACAACTGAAAAAACAAACCACAAAAAACATGTGAAGCAAAGAAGCTAATCACTTGCAAATATTCAATTTCTTTTTCCAAATTATTCATCAAAAAGCACTCAATACAGCAGTAATAGAGTATTTATTTGGATTGCAATCTGGTAAAATGTTAGTTGGTGCTTCCATACTTTGGATGAACTCACCTGTTCAGACTGAGATAGCTATTTAATCAACCCAAATTTCCTTCAGAGACTTATGACTAACCCAATCAAGACCAAAAATGATCAAATGTGCAATACTGAAATTATCTCAGGTGCACAGTAATAAATTATACAGAATTCCACAATAAAAGTGCTAAGGAGAGAAGCATTTCAGTAATGCAAGAGGCACAGTTCATGTTATTACACTACTTAATGTTAATGTGCTTTAATAGCTCTAATGGCTCAGCATAAACCACATACTGTGTTAGAGCTACATCTGTAGGATGGTGCCATTTGTTCTAACCTCAAATTTGTATTAAACAGGGCTATTAGGATAAAAGTATAGGCTAAATTAGTTCATGCTATCAGTGTTTTAGTTTTTGACATGTTCTCTGAGAGGTAAATTTATTACTAATTAGCACATTTGGTATCATTAGAAGAAATAAAGAATAACTTACAGAAAATTTAATCTGTAACTAATTAATTTTTTTCTCTGCTACCCTTTTGTTAGTAATGAGAGATATGTCTATGCTACTTATCATAGTATATATTTAGATTGCTAAATTCTATCAGCTCAATCAGCTCTACCTTCTGCAAATAGAGAACACTGTAGAAGTTCAACCTTCCTGCAAACAGATGGAAAGCAACTGAGCAATTCAATGAGTAATATGGAAAGGAGGATTTTGCTCAAGAATAGTATATTAAAGAAAAAAAAATCAAGACTTGAGTGTTAGAAACAGGTATATATATACAAAGGATGGGATCATATTTTCAAGATACCTTAGTGAAGTTGCTTTGGATTTATACCAGAAGGACATTTAAAGAATTAAAAGGAAAGCCAGATGGTCAATCTTTTCTGACACCTTCACCCACTAAGAGAGCATTTAATTGCCTAAACAGAAGAATGAATTCTGCCAGCTTTAATCAGATAGGAAACAAGTATTTCAATTTATCTTTTATTTTTCTTCCACATCTGCAAAACAGGTCAATAAGAATATGGATTGGATCACTGTGAAAAATAAAGATGGTCTTTTTGAGGCATCTCTGAGCAGTAGCCATTAACTTAAAAATTATTCTAATCGTACACTATTGCAGCAGGAATGTACCTTAAGTTCTTTCTCATCAGTGAACTGATAGGTTAAATTATGTTGTCAAAGGCAATACACTGCCATATTGTCTCCTATTAGTTGATTTACTGAATAGAACTCACTTAAAACTTACATAGATTGTGTTTGAGCACATATGCTGCTGGTGTAGTTTGTCTTTTCCTGGTTTTACCTGACAGTTTTGAACTCTAAGCAGCTTTTCCTATTTTTATTATTCATGATAGCAGCTACAGTTAGGTTATGTCACCATGTGATGTGTTTACCATGCCTGGATACCAGGTGCCCACCACACCACTCTATCACTCCCCAGCAGGATGGGGGTATGGGTAGAAAAGATGAAGAAAAACTTATGGGTCTAGATAGATGCAGTTTAAACAAGCAAAATTTAAAGGCTGTGAGTGGAAGCACAGAACACAAAAGATTTATTCTCTACTTCCCATCAGCAGGCAATGTCCAGCCACTTTCAGGAAGTAAGGCTTCAGTACAAGTAGTGGTTTCACCAGAACACAAATATAAGAGCAATAGTATAATAACAAATAGTGCCTGGGCCTCCTCCTTTCTCATAGCATTTATTTCTGGGCAGATGTTGTATGGGTTGGAATATCCCTGTGGTCACTTGGGGTCAGCTGTCCTGGCTGTGTCCCCTCCTGAGATCTTGCCCAGCCCCAGGCTGCCGGTGGGCAGGGATGCTGGAGAGGCAGCCCTGGAGCTGTGGGAGCACTGCTCATCAGGAGCCAGCTCCCTGGCTGCTAGCAGCACCTTCCTGGCTGCCCATACCAGGCACTGTGAGGGCTGTGTGAGGAAATGAACTCTGCCTCAGCCAGACCCAATACAATTTTATATTGTATTCCACTCTCTGCTTCAAATCTCATAAACACTGAAATAATTTTGATGTAAAGGTAAGTTCCAGAACTACAAAGTATAGTATCATTGCAAGGGACTACATACTGGGGTTTCTTTCCAAGATTTTCCTCTTCAAAATCCACCATTCCCCCCACCCTCCCGAGAAATAAGTTCTGCTGCATTACTGCACAGTGGTGTGTTGCTACAGATTATTATCATGGAGAACAGTGTAATGTGTTCAAGAATGAACTGCACAATTTAGTGCTGAACACATCCATTAGTGGATATTAAAATAAGAACGTAGATAAAGTCTTTGGGTCAGGAAGGCATTTAGTTGCTGATTGCCAGGAATTGCAAGAGCACAGGAAAAGAGGATTACCCAGTGCTCACCTTGTTCTTACATTCATTTTTAAGCCTCTGTAATAGGCCATTTAGTACAGGAAAAAATTCTCATGATGCACTTCCAATCCTCCGATTGCAAATCTATCTACTTAAGCCTGCTCTTCCTTGTTCACCTCTCTCTCTTCCACATGCTTAATGTTTTGGAAGTCTTGAAAACAAACACTGCACTTTTGGACATCAAAGATAATATCAACACAGGCTTTGATGAGAACAGTACTGTCAAAATGTAAATATATAAAGAGCATGTATTACTCGGCGGTTCTTGAAAAGGAAAGAACCTGCATTATTTTAATTAAAATAATGTAAACCCTTACTGACATTACTGCTCAATCCATAATTCTTTTTCCAGTACTTTTAACTATGTCAACTTCAAAGCAAGCAAGGCAAGGGGAAAAAATAAACAATTGCAAAATATCCATGAAGATAAAAAGATCCCACTTTTATTTGAAACTTTTAGTCACTGAAATTGTTTTTTAACAAGAGAATAAAATCACATATAAATTACAATACATTTAGAACTTATGTGCAATAAGATTGGTCTATAAATCACATCTTGTATAAAATTGTTGCATAAGAAACAACTGATGGCTAATAACTGGAAATATTTATTGATTTGTGTGCTATAGCAACAGTATCAGTAGCATCTTGAGTTTAAGACTTGGAATGAGATTTTCTATTACAAAAGCTTGAGAAAATACCACACTTTTCCTGTAAATTTCTATTCATTTTGTAGGAGTAAGTAAAGCAGGTTAATAGATCAAGGTGTAAAGGATGTATTTCAGGTGACCAGAAAACTTATTTATGGAATCAAAAAATCAAACAGGAAAAAAAAACATTTATGAACAGACTTCCTCCTGACTTCATGTTCACCCTTTTGGACACAGCTGGAAGTACACAACACATAAAATATGGCACTACTATTTTTGACTAGCAAGAAATCCAAAAGGTAAAAGCAAAGACAAAAAACATATTTGAAAGTTTGGATTGAGTTTTGCTTCAATGGATAAAGACCTCTGTCACTGGAACTTCTATTTATTTTGGAAACAGGCTGTCTGTACCTAATTAAAACCAGAACACAAGTAGATTGCACACTTATTGGGTCATATAACAATCATATGCAAATCACACACTGACTTTAACACCAATTTCCCACGCACTCCAAGCTGCAAGTTTTTGTCTTGAGCCATTAAGAAGTATTGGAGGAAGTCCAATTAAAAAAAAAAAAAGCCCCATTTCCCTGCCACAAGGCATGCAATGGTTTGTTTAATGAAAACTAACCCAAACTCTGCCCAGGCTACCACAGTTGTGTTTCTTTGGCTATTGATTACATGATCACCTGTCTAAATCAAGACTTTAAAATCCTAGGGAGGGAATGGTTAATTAGAGACAGGGTGGCTGAAAGCAGGGTTACTCAAAGATCAGATTTCAGACTGGATCAGCAGTCAAGGGAGAAGTTGTAGTCATGCAACATCTCTCATATTCCCACAGGAGAACTCTAACAGCCCCCACTCTTCCCAACACACACACACATTTTTTCTGGTGTTTTCTGGAGGCAGCTGCAGCACTGTATTACAGTTTCAAGCCATGAACTATCTTGGCATGCCTGGCTGGCCTAAGAGAATTAGAGCAAAATATTATTTCAGTTGAGTGGATTTTGATAAAAAGCATGTAGGTATCAATGAAATTTCCCAAGTAAGCTGCTCTCGCCTAGAGGCCTTAGGGCTGATGACATGATGCTTGGCTTCTCTTCACAGATTTGCCACTGACCTGTTTTGTGACCCTCTTTAGTGCCTCCTTTCTTTTCCTCCTGCCCAGATGTCTACTTAAATTGTGGATGTGTCAAGGGAGAAATTATCCCCTTCCATGCATTTTTGCCAATCAAACATTGGTTTTGGTTGGTGTTTCTTTTATGCTTCTAGGAAAGGAAACTCTAACACTCTTGGCCCCAAAATCCCAACATTATCACCAAAATGACCAGAAGCTGAAATAGAGAAGAAAGGTTATACTGGAACAATTTTGTAAATATTTTAATATAGATTTTATTTGCATCAGCATTTAACACATATTGGGATGGGAAATGATCATAAAATTTTTTCTTGACTCTACTAATACACTTTAGCATATTATTCTGTTCCCTGATCAATCATTTCACTGTATTAATAAAATCATGCTGTAAATGTCTTCACTAGCATATTTTTTATGTCTTCATCTCATCAGGGAAAGAAAGCCCTTGTCACTAGAGAAGCCCTGACAAGGCTTGTCATCTTTTTCCTTGTCTTTCTTTTCAATGTCACTGGATTCCATTGCAGATACTGATAATTTAATAGCATGTCTTTCATACTGGGATACATCAGATGTTGTCTAGTGCTTCTGTTCTGAGACAAAAAGAAATCCCTGAAATATAACATACAGTTACTATGATTTTATATTATATATAAGTGTAGGATAAAATTAAAGAGCTATCAAATTGGTATAGCTTTCTTTGTTACTTTTCCCGTTTCTTTTTCATGTAATACTTGACCAAATTAAAAACAGGCATGATCCAAGGAGGAAAGAATCTTAGAACTTTAAACTCTTTGTGAAATGCCCTAAGTCAGTAAAGTGATATACAACGTTCTGTTAGCTTGGATCACTGTCTCCTGACATCCATGCATCCATGCATCCATTACAATCATAACTAACTGCAAACACTTCCATGCTACAGATTTAAAAGATAGTTTAAACACCAGGCGAGCTCATTTTCTGCAAATTCTAGATTATTATCTGTGGTATACCATGGAATATAGGTAGATGGGTTTTTAATGCAATCTTTTATATTTTTTGGTTGTTCCCATTATATGTTAATAACTAATTGCTTTGAAATTCTAGAAGACCTGACAAAGTGTTAAAATGGTTCTTCAGTAACATTCTCCAATTATTCGTTGCATATCTCTACATTTACTTTTGTTGATTTCTTATTTAAACGAAACAATCTTTCTTTTCATTCTTCCTTGTATATCTAATAAACTGGCACTTGAACTTTTAAGGGAGACTACAAATAAAATTAATGTACTATTCCAGATGTGAGAGTCTTATTGATTTAACCTGACATTAAAAGAATTTACTTCTATCTTGAACTTTATTCAACCTCACAATCCTCTTTTTAAGCAAAATTCTTGTTGAGCAAATAATTTAATTAAACTCCCTACAGTCCAACTATGCCTTTTCATTGAATAATTGAACAAGCACCGTGGCCATCTACAAGCTGTTTTAAGCTGTTTTACTCCTTCAAATTACCTTTTGTTTGTTTGTTTTTGGTTTTTGTGGTTTTTTTTGTTTTTTTGTTTTTTTGTTTTTTTTTTTGTTCAGCTGCTGCCTGTAATATATGACACTGTGACAAAAATTCACTGTGATCTTTTATTTGAGGAGATCCTCTTCTCCTGACAGCCTGAAAAGACTGCACTTGGTGAGAGAACAGATTTTCATGTAGGAATCTGATCATGCCCATCACCGGAAAAATCTGCCCAGACCTGGACAAGCTGAAAGGAAATGAAAACCAGCAGATTACAGGAGGCTGCCCCGTGTGACAGCACAGCTTTGCTGTTGATTGTCAGGGCTGAGGGCACCACAGGCACCCCTGTCCTTGCCCAGTTCCCTGGGAACAGCCCCACCTTGCCATGACCCAGGACCTGTGTCAGTCCCTGGGCTCTCAGTCCCTGCTGATGGTCTCCAGCCCCTCAGCCCAAGCCAGCCTGGATCCCTCCTGGTGCTCAGGAACTGCCCAGGGCTGGGATGTCCCCAGTGTCCCTTGGCCACACTGCTCCTGACTGGGGTTGGGAGTCCCGTGTGGTCCTCAGCTCCCTGGCCATCATCCTGCAAGACTCCCTGACATCCCTAACTGAGGGCACAGAGGAGCTGAAAATCCCAGTAATGGCCCAGTAATGAGGAGTCTGTGGGTACAATAAAACAGGGATACCTGAAATCAGACTCCCACTGGAGCCAGTAATGTGGAGAGACAGGCATGGCTGAGGCCCTGCTGGGTCTATTCCTTCCACACACTTCTAATCTGCACATCTCAGAAACTTCTGCTTCTAAAAATGATGCAGGAAGAGGACATTTAATTAAGGTAAACCTGTCTAGATTGTGATCTGCAAGTGTTGCCAGCTGAACTCTAGCAAAACAGATCAAGACTTCTTAATTATTTACCCAGAGGGCAATTAGTAAATATTTACCATTTAAAGTCTAATTAAAATAGAAGCAAGAGTACAGTCAAGTTAAGCACCCTGTCTTGGAGGTCATTCCAGTGCTTTTTGGCAGAAGACATTTATGGGACTGCCTTGCAGATAAACAGATCTGAACGTTGACTTTAGCAGACTTTTTTTATTACAGCACGTAAATCATTTAACTCTAACCTCTTTAATTGGCCTTGATCAGACATATGTTTTTTTCCAGGGGAAAAAAGGCATGTTACAGTACCTCAGGACAATTTGGGTTTGTTTTTGTTTTTGATCTTTTTTTAAACACTGAGCCTGGAGAAAGGAATGCTGTCATACTCCTGTAGTGTGCCAGTTGCAGTGAACATAATGGGTACCCCTGAACATGGTTAAAATGCTGAGAAGGGTTTTCTAGAACCCCCCCAGAATCCTTCAGATATGTGTAAGAAAATACATTAGTTTTAAGTAGGGTGTTTCAGAGGTGGGCTTGAGACAAAACCTTCTGGAGCAATTCCAAACACATCATGGAATATCCTGAGTTGGAAGAGACCCACGAAGATTATCCCAGTCCAGCTCCTGGCCCTGCACAGGACAACCCCAGGAATGGCACCACGTGCCTGGAAGTATTGCCCAACTCTTATAGGTTTGGGGCTGTGACCTCTTCCCTGGGGAGCTCGTTCCAGTGTCACATGTGGAAATTGAATCAAGACCTGAGCTCCCACTACAGGGACAATAGGGATATAAACATCTTACGTGCACACGCGTTCAACTCAAATCAAAATCCTAAAAACTCTGTACATTGGAGAAATAATTTTGCATAAATCCTTTATATGACCTTTCAGCCTTATGGTCCACAGTGCTGGTTCTGCAATGGAGTATCAGTGTGTGTGAATGGATTTATGCCTGAAGAAGTTTAATAGGTATCTTATAAAATAGGGCTTTGTTGGGATATGTGTTTACCTGTAGACAGCTAGAGAACTCAGACCAATATACTGATTTTTGTACTTTCTGTCCACTGTATTTGTCCTTAGGGATGCAATTAAATGTGATCATAAATCTTAATGGAGCAATGGGAAAATTGAGGTTCTCCCCCCATCAAAAATACTTGCTGACACAGAATAGAAATTTGAAATTTCTACTGCAGTGAGAAATAATCCTTTACTTGCTTGAATGAATATATTTAAAGTTCTTCTTTGCTCTTCATACCACAGCAATAGCATTCTGGTTTGCCATAACTCACCTTTCTAATGACTATAAAACTGTTTCATTAATTTTGGAGAGATTTATGAGGAAATTTAGGACTAAAATCCCGTTTGCCAGCTCGTGAGTTGCAGAATCAAAATGTATAGATTGTCCAAATTGCTGAATACGATGGAAGGGAAATTGGAAAGAAAATTGTTGAATGAAAGGAATAAATGGAAAATAAATAAATAAATAAATAAATAAATAAATTTAAAAGAAGGAATAATATGAGTGACTCCAGGAATGTGTTAAGTTGTTAGCACAGAGGCTGCTGTGCTAACAGCATGTGAACATGCCTCTGGGCATGTTCTTGTGTTAATATATATGTAGATCCCATGAATAATGGTTAAAAAAAAATAGCATCATTGTTTCACAAACCCTGCTCAACCTTTTGGTACTATGGGCTAAGTAAGTAAAAGGTAAACATGGCCCAAATTAAAGCATTAAAGATAGCTGCCCTGTCACATCCCCCCCCTTCTTTTTTCTTGGATAGATTCACAGACTGTGCAGAGAATAGGTTGGGACACGGAGTTCCATGTAGCTTTGTTTCTCTCTTGGAATGCAGTGTTCCACGTTACAGCAAGCCCAGGTGCCATTTCAGTACAGCAGCACTTTAACAATAGCCCATTTCCATATATTTCAAGAGGGGGAGAAACTATTGTTTATTAGAAGAATTCTAAGTAATTGGCAGCCATCACAAATTCTCCAGCTGTCCAAGTGCTAATGTGTTATTAGCTGAATCTCTGAACATTTTGTGATCATTATAAATAGGCATAGGGCAAGCTGTTGTTGTTTATAATGGAAATATTAAAATTGGCATACGTATATAAGTATATAAATACACACATGCACACGTATATTCCAGTAAACATTCACTGCATCTGATTACAGAGCTTCTCTTGTTGGATTGTGCTCTGAGCTATGTAATTGAGGATTTCAGAGAGGAATTGATGTGTGACTGATAAAGGATTTGACATGCTGCAACTCTAATATGTGAACCAAGCCATTAATGGGGTTTCCTGTGCAAAAGGAGGAACTCTCAATATTGCATTGTGGTTTTTTTCCTAGGAGCTTGAAAAAAGTTAGATTGTGTCTTTGGTGTCCAGTGAACAGCAGTCTATTCATAAAGGCCATAGAAGGAGCAAAGTTACAGCTCTGATGAAACTGTTGGGCTACAAGTGAGAAAAACAAAATCAGGCTTTCAATTCAGAATAAGTTACTTTAAGGCTGATTTCCTTAAAATGGAGTTTTAAGAGAAAGTTGAACCAATCACAGTGTGATAGAACTTGTTTGACTGGAAAATATCAGTCTTCTTAGATGAGGTGAGCACTTACAGTGCTATTATTTAAGCTTAACAAATGGGAAGCAAACAGCTGATTTCTAGCTTAAAAAGAGGGAGGCAACAGATTTCTTTATCAAGTCAATTTATTGCTTGTTATGTGGGCATATTAAAAATTAGTCTCATAATTCCAGTATGTTCCTTCCAAGAATTTTTAGTAAATTAAATTATGGAATTGAATATCACTGTTCAGTTCTTCCTCTTGGGACCTACATAATGCTGAAAATCTTATTCAGATCAGGAGAGAATTTAAAATATTTTCACCATTCTTGCATTTCATGTGTAACTTTGCTGTAAATATGAAATCATTTATCTGAATTTAATCAAGCTTGCAGTTGCAAATTATAAATGAACACTCTTCCACTGCACACACTTTAAGCCTTACAAACTGCTCTTCTCACAGACCATGACTGTGACAGTCATAGACAATTTTGTTCTACTGCCTTTGATATTTTTGAGATCTAGTAACCCATGTTGATAAGGCAGCAAGTTCTTTCACTTCAGGTTGGCCTCTATAAAATCAATTGGTTTTTATAGAATGTATATTGGTCCTATTAAGAATTTAAATAGTGAAACTATGACTGTAATATGCAGTAAGAGACATCTCACTTAACCTTGGTTTATACTGTAATATAAATCTTAGTCTGTTAATTTTCTGAACTCTCTCAGTGGTCAATGGACAAAAGAATTTCAATGTAATCTATTCTAGTTGTTTTAGTTACCTGTCTTAATCTGGGTAGCAAAATCACTAGATCTTTATCTATTTACTAAAGAAAAAGCTCTCTGACTGGATACACACCTAAAGATATATATACCCAAAGAAATGTAAAGACAGCTGAAGATATGTGAGATTATTTTTGATGTGTCCCACACAGTACAAACCCCACAAAAAATTTAAAACATGTAGATTGATCTTCGTTAAGATATCTTGGTTTGCGTTAGTCTTAATCACAGTAATTTTATCTAAATGAAGAGGAAACACCCTTATGTGTGCTGCTTAGATGTTATGCAGGCCCTTAAATCCACCATTACAACATCAACATTCAGGTGTTTGGACACCAGCTGGAATTTTCAGCCGTCAGTAACACAAAATATGCACGTTGCCGAAATTAGGTGACTAATTCAGGAAGAATTATGAAGGCAAAGGTAAGGGATTAAACTCCTTTTATAGTCAGTAGGGAGAGAAAAAAGACTCTTTTGTCAAACTCTGCTTCCTCTTGTATGGAGTAATGAAATAATTATTGGACCGAGGGAGAGCCTTAATAGCTTATAAACTGGAGAGAGACATCTCCTGCAAGCAGTCTTACATTTTAAATAAAATGGAACGTTTTCAATAACAGTGAAAGTGCTTACCTGAAAACACTTAACCTTGGCATTACAAAGCAACAAGCTCTTTAGATTCAGTCCTGCAAATCAGAGAAGAAACTGGAGATCCAGCATCATCTGGCTAACCAGAGATACCAGTGATTCCAGCACTGGGAGTTGAGAACCATTAACTGGCTGGGCAGAATGAGAGGTATCTCCCTTAACCACCAGCAAAGAGGAGGAATGTTCAGAATTTTGTTATCAGACAAGGATTGTAAATTTTGCTAAGACTTGGGATAAGTGCCAGTTACATGCAGAACCTGCATAAACAAGGGCTCTGCTTGGCAAAGTGCAAAACAACTGGAAACCATTCCTGAAACTAGTAGGTATGTCATTTCAAGTAGTTTTGTATTTTTTTTAATTTAAGGTGCATATAATGACATTGTATGCCTAAATAAAAATGTATTTATTTCAGTAGTTCCACACTAAACAAAGCCTGTATTCAACACAAGGGATGAGTCACTGCTTTCAGGGCACACTGCTCTCATGTCTTTCCCACATAGATAAGTATACAAAGAAACTCCCCTTCCAAATATTTCCCAGCACCTGGGAGGGTTAAAACATCCTTGTAGAAAAGGGAGGAGAAAAGGCGTAGGAGATATTTCAACACAGTTCAGAAACACATAATACCTTTTCTCCCAACCTCTTAAAAATTTTCCACATTTTCCAAAGAAGCAGCTTGTGTTCATCATTTTTCTGTGCAGCAGATTCTCTGAGAAGTAGAAAGAGCTAATGCTGATAAGATCAAAGTCTCAACAAGCACTGTTCTTCTCTCCTTATATGATATGAAACCAAATCCTGCAATAGTTTGCCTAATGCATTAGACAAACATTTATAGTACTGATACCAATAACACTGTCAGACTTTTATATTAAATATTGACTCATGTTTTGCCGAAATGAACCAGTGCAGAAACAAAAATTGGTCTGATGTAGAACACAAAAAAGGCACATATCAAAATTTAATCTCCAGATTGCTTGTTTATGAGACAAAATATGCTCAGTTTTCTGCAATTGGTAGTTGTTTTTTCTCCCCTTTTGTGAGAAAAGTAGAAATAGTTTTGCTTCAACTTATCATTCTTACCTGAGTTCTTATACTTACATTAGAAAAAATGTATGAGTTATTTACGAAAGTCTTAATTTCTGATAATCCTCCAGCTATCATTGTCTATGTACAGTTTAGGTTATTTTTACAAGAAGAAGAAGAAAAAAAAAGTGTTTGCAGTGTTTTCTCGTTGGTTTAACCCAGAGAATTAAAATGACCCAGCAGTAAGTGCAGTAAGTGGAAGCCCATAAGAGTTATAGCACTAGCAATACAGCTAGTTATGAGAAGTTTAATCAGCTAATATCTGTGATCTTCTTAGAAATGATACTTTAAAAGGAAAAGGAGTTAAGTCATACTAAGTTATGGGTCACAAAGCAAAGACTGAGAAGGTATACCCTTGAGTGATTTTAATGAGACATTTAGGAAATTTGGGAATTAGTAAAATACTTTTTTGTTTGCATTTGGAAAGGACCATTCAAATTGTATTTTCTGAACACCAATCTCAAAGTGGAATTTAAGGGCAAAAGAAATAGCACAGCAATATCCCACGTGCCTAAGCAACAAGAACAACTCTGCAACGCAGGACTTTAATTAACTGGTGACCATGCAAATTTAAAAACCAAAGATGATCTCTTGAGAATTCAATGTTTGAGTTCATAAGAATAGGGAATGGAGTTCAGTGTCCTTTCATGCTCATGGTCCTCAGACATATTTAGCTCATACAGTGACAAAAGCAGTTTATCCATTCTGAAGAATCAGGAACATCTGATTCATGTGAGGGCTGGCTTAGCAAGAGAGGCAGAAAAAGCCAAGTTTAATCAAGTAAAGTCCAAGTGGAAATTATGAAGGAATTAAAGAGACATCTCAAAAAAGGGTATTAGGATAGCTGCTCCTAAGAGAAATTATTTTTGTATGGTTTTCTTTCAAGGCCATCATATCTAACTCTCAAAGAGTTTGCAAACACCAGAGTTACCACAAGGCTTGTCAATAGAATGGGGTGTATGGACCATTTACCCTTCTTGACAGCTCATATTTCCATAGCAGAAAATACTAAACCTTTGTGTAGACCCAAGATAGGGCTAATCCATTGCTTAGATGAGTCACCCTGTATATTTTATTGAAATGAAAAGAGTACACCCAGTCCCCGGCTGGTTAGACATTAACCAGAAGTTAAACGCCTAATTAACTTCAACCTCTATTAGTGTTTAGTTCTGAAGAAATCACATTCCAATAAGTATCTGTTAATATTTTATTTATGTAGACAGCTCTGCTTCCTGAAAGTCCAATAGACACCCAGTGTAGGAAAGGAAACACAGGAGCTGCTGCACAGGTCAACCCAGCAGACTGTTTGCTTGTTTACCATGGTGACAACTTCTGATTGCTGCACCAAAAAAGCACAGACAAAACTGCACCCAGAATGTAGCCTATTCTTCAGGTGTTTTTTCCCCTTGTACTTAAGGAGAAGAAGGTGGTGTAGAAGGCAAACAATTTTTCTATCCCTTCCAAAATAATTTTTAGTAAACTACCATTATATGTCTAAGTATTTTCAGCCTCCACGACCATTATTTTGAAACCCAAGGTTTCAGATCTGGGTTTCAAGGCATGCCATATCCCATACACAGAGATATTTGCTCCTCTGAAGATGGAGGTTAAGGGGTGAAAATTGCAACCCTCCTAAAGTGCATCAGTTTCAGCTGAAATAATTGTATAAGTGCTCTCTCTAATGGAAGAAGATTAGAACAAATTAATTTACAAATCATAGTTTTCTATTTTCCTTAAGGAGTTCCTTGGATTTTTTACTAATTGCTCCTCTCAGAGTTGTTTGAGAGGAACATTCTGAAGAGACATTCTCAATCCTTGAGCAAAAGCTCTGCCGACTATGGCATACCAGGCATGGGGCTCAAACAACTCCTTCTTCAGGAGCTACACCCAAATATGGTGGTGAACTCTGAGCAGCAGCTCAGTACTGTGGGCTACTCCTACAACAGAAGCCTTAATGAGATCAGTGTCTTCAGGGTCTGAGGCAATGCTTTGTTTTGTCATAGGGTGAATTGGGACTAAGTTATCTCAGATAAATTCTTTGGGAGTCTGATTTCACACAAACCAGGGAAGAAAGCCACACAGCAAATGGGAAAACTTTTCTTTATTGCTGTTATCTTAAGTCAAAATTTAGTTATACCACTCAGCATGACAAAAGATTTGAGTCCTTCAAAAGCAGTCAAACTCATTAGTATTGTTGAGATGTGTTTATACAGCAGAAACTATATATTGTGCATTTTACAATTCTCCAGAGAATATACCACTATTGTGATTTACTCTCAAAGAAAATTGTTGCTTTGACCAGAGGCCAACAGGGAAAAATTTGAAATCATATTTTTTCCCCCGCAAACAAACACTAATTATATAAGTTAATCACTCAAGTAGACTCAGGAGCTCATGTTTCACTGAATGAAACTACAGGAAATGTCCTTGGAATAACGACAGTCAATTAGATGAGTTTCAATTATAACATAAATGTCAGGAACAAGAAATGCAGATGGATGCCCTAGATAAATCAAGAATGCAAGATAAAAAATACTTTTGCAACCTGTTAAGGTTCAAACATTTTAGTTTTCCAAAACAAACATCAGGTTTCTAAAATTAAGGTGGAGTTAATGATGCTTACGAAACCAAAATACTTCTATCACGATCTTTAATTCCTGTTAAAGCAACATTGGAAAGTAGGTGTTTTTTCAAGGGTTGCTATAAAACTCTTATTTTTGGAAAAAAACTTAGACCCTAAGTGTTTTGTATAATTATTAAAATCAAATAAATGATTTAATATCATGAAAATTCCAGTATTTTTGAAACACCTTTCCATCCTGCCTTAGGACAGAAAAACACCAAAAGTTGTCAAAACCCAAATTGTTCCATGTGTGCTCAAATGAGGAAATGCTATTTTCAGGGATATGGGATTTATGAAGCTCATGAATCTTGCTTTACTAGATTTTTGTTACCTTAGACAAGTAGTATCTTTTAAGATATTCTAATAAAAAAGGAATTCTGTGGCAGGAATTTTCCTGATATTTGAAATGCCACTGCATTTTAGATCTAATCATGGTGAAGTATATTTCCTAACTAGTTCTATAATTCCCTAAACATAGTCACATGAAAGTTAAGTCACAGACCCACTCTTAGAAAAGGGACTCTAGCAAATAAAAAATACATAGTTTAGAAGAAATCTCCTGTATTCATAAATACTTGCAGTCAAATGTGGCAAGAGTATGTGATAGGCTTTAGGTGAAAACTTTTTACAAAGTCTCTTAGGAGCTGCTCAGCTGTTTCAGTTGTCATCATTTTTTCAGTGGATATGCAACAGCTTGATGTTAATTGTGCCTGGGCTCATGAAGAGGTCATCCATCCCAGGGTGCAATATCTGTACCATGCAAGGATATTTGGGACAGAAACGGGCAAGGGAAAGCCTGAAACTGCTGGGACTGCAGCTCTGTCACAGCAAGCAGTGTCAATATACACAGGGTTTGCTCACAGCTCCCAAAGTCACTCCGAGTAACACAAAGGCTGATGTGCCCTGGGTGGCTCACAGGCAGCAGGGCATTTATTCTCTGCTGAATCACCAAGAGCATGGATAATAAACGTCCTGTTAAGCTGTTTGCTTAAAGCTGTTGCCTCACTTTACAATTTCTTCAGTACCCAGGGTGTAGCTGTGGCCAAGTGGTTGAAGTCCTGCCTGTGCAGCAGTGAATCATTGCTGTGCTGTACAGGAGAACATCCATCCCAGTGGCTCTGAGGTTAGGAAATACAATATATCTGACTTTGCTCTGCAGTTCTCAGAGTGATTCATGAGATCTTATCTACAAGCCAGCCCTCCCCTTTACCCTCAGACAAAACAGAGGAGACAAAATTGGGTGCGTTAGGAATTCCTCTTGTACTAAATACTTTGGGAAACGACAGACAAATGCTCCCCTCTAGTGAAATGGTTAGTGGACTAATATGTCAGCTAAGTGAGCAAAGCAAAAATGTGCTTGCATGTATGCATATACATGCAGATAAACGCCAGAATTATGCATCTTGCATCTAAAATGACATCCCCCATGCTAAAATATGTTTCACTTTTCTTAGATTTGATTTATACTTTACTAAGAAGCAGTAGTGAATGGCTGAGTTCTGTTAATGCAAAAAAAAAACTTTTGACAACTTCAAAAGCATCTTACCAGTGCAATTCTCATTACTTTTTTTTTCTTCTGCTTTTGAATGTTCTCTAAGAAGAAAAAAACAGAGAAGCCTGAGAAAAGAAAATCAACATCTATTGTTATCATAGTGATAAATCATCTTTAATAAGGGCTTATGTGCTTTCCTGCTAAGCAAAACAAAAGATATTCTTAAATGCTACAAGATTCCACAAGCATTTCAAATACATCACAAAAAATTTAAAGAGAGAAAAAATACATAGGAGTTCTGACTACACTAAAAACATTTGTCTTGTCCTTTACATGGTGTATTTTGAAATGTTGAGCTTGCAGAAATAAATATGCTTATTTTTAGATTTTAATTAAAGGAGAATGTAAAACAAAAGATCTTTTCTTAAAGAGTAGGAAAACATTCTGTTTTGAGAAAGACTAATAGTCTATATGAAATGGAAGGGGAAAATTTTGAAGAAAATTCAAAATGGACTTTTGTGTACTATTAATAACAAGAATTGAAAATGTTCCTTTTTGCTCATAGAATATGTGCAATCAGCTTACAGAGTTCTGGAATTACCTTTGTGCTTGTAATTTACAGGACAAATTTTTATTCTGAGTATTATCCTCTTACTTTCTCATGAATTGTTATTGATGACTGAGCAGTGAGTACTAGAATTCTGTTTTGGGTTATAATTGATCGTATAAATCAAATGACATAATTTCTATTTCCTGACTAAATACACTAAACTCTTAACATTAGTTTATATGGTTTGGAAAAGCCTCTGAGGGCATGAAATTTCTTAGGGAGGAGAAGTAGCAGATAAAGAGGATTGAAAATTTTTGATATATTTTAAACCTCTTTTCTTTCTAGGCAATGTAAGCCTTGCCTTAGGGATAGTTCCTAGAAAAATTAAACTACTCTAAAATTGCATGGCTGAGAGCACACCAGTTTAAATTAATTTTTCATTGTCAATCCCCATAATGTAATTATATATGCTTGTGTGGCCTCAGTTGTAGAGAATGCAGAGGATTTTTAGCATTTTGTATGAAGTACTGAAAAGTTTGACCTCTGCTTGTTTGAGACATTATTGTCACCAAAATCATCACTTTCCTTTGATGTTCACCTGCACCATTTGAAGAGGTGGATCCAGGAAAAGAAAGAAAGGACAAAGGGAAAACTTGCAAGGACATTTTCCACGGGAATTAGCATAAGAAAAGATCATTGTAATCCATGGGGATATTTCAGGCTAATGTCCCTACATGGTGGATCCAATGAGTACATTAACTGGCCATGCTCACACTCCTAACTCGTTGCATATTTTTGATGTGTGAAAGTGGTTAAAGCTAACATTGCAATGGACTCATGTACAGACTTTGTAAATACAGACCACTGGCAAGGAGGTCGAGAGGTTTGATCTTGACCCCTTGTGGCTGTAGAGGTCTACATTTTGGTGGCTGAAGAGATTTTCTAAAGACAAGAACATAAATTACCCAGCTGTCAGAAGAAATGCTGGGGACAATTAGATGGTAAAACTTTTCACTTTCTTCAGTAATTTTTTTCAAATATCACTCTCAGAACAGATCTGTGCTAGAGGCATAAGACTTCTGTTCTTACAAATGCTTGAATGTGAGTTTAAATGTTCACTTCAGATACATAAATACAGAAGGAAAAGAGCATATCTCAGATGTTGATTGGAAATTCATGAGTAAGAATGTAGCTATAAATTTATTTCATAAATACATAATGATCAAAGGTGGAGGATTTGTGCACTTTTTAGAACTCTTTATTTAGATAAATTATTTCTATTTTATTTTCAAAATCTTAGTCTGCATTTTGAAGAGTGCATCTGTACAAATTGCAGTGAGTTTTGTATTTGTTGCTCAAGCCACAAGCCACTGTGGATTTGTGACTGAATGTGTAGTATAAGGTCCAGCTTGTTTGGGTAGACCCTAGTAGAGTGTGTTCTAATGTTCTCATCAGAATTTTTTTGCCTAATTAGTAATATTACAAACTGACTTTGCACTTTCAAAAATCAAAGTGTTTCTGCAAAATAGTAGTGGTTGTAAGTTACTTGTTAAAGGAAGTCAAATGGAAACCTTTTCACTGAGGATGGAAAGCTTCAAGGAGAAACAGCAATTTCACAGGAGAGAGACTTTGATGGATTCTGAATTTCAAAACAGATTTACAGACCTAATTTTCAAAGGAGCATTCAAAAAAAGCCATTTAAACTAGATGACACCAGAAAATACTTCTATCTTTCTAAGACATAAAAATTTGGTTTTGAGTGCAGTTGCAGTGAAAAAAAAAGATCAGGCTCTTGGTATAATACAATTTAATTCAAGGGGTTTTGAAATCATCTTACAGAAACAACAGCTGAAATGTGATTAAATTCCAGGAATCAATGAAAGCAAGCAGCAGTAGAGCATCAAGACTGATTCTCCTCTTACTTGTGATGGTGTAGTTTGGCAGTTGGTGGATTCGTACCAGGACACTTTGAGGAACACTATTTTGAACTGTTTTTTCTTTTCACGAAGACAATACAGGCAGAGAAAGATGTCAGTGCATTCTATGAATATAAATGTATATATATTGGGGTCAGTCTTGGTACTTTTAATTTTTTTAGTTGTTATTTTTATTTTAAACTTCTGACATTCTCAAATCATAGCCACTTCTGCAGAAAGATATGAAATTAAGAAGTCATATACTATGCATCTCCACTTAGAAACTGTTGAAAGAAATAGGAACCATTTCTAACTTACCTTAACAGCCATACATCCTGCTGACAAATAAATTCAGCATATTGTCCCCACAGGAAATTCCCATATTTCTGATGATTCTAGAGGTACATCATATACATGCACCAGACATTTGTCCTAAGCAGGCACAAAACCCTTCAGTTGTCAGACAGCAATATTATCTTCAGTTTTACTGAGTAAATCTGTCTTGGAAGGTTTTGTGTTAGGGTCTCACTTCTTGAGTTTGATGGGTTTATGCACATATATATTCAGTTATTACAAGCATTGCTTTTTTAACTGGAGCATCATAACCCTTCATCCTGTGAGAATTTTAAAGAACTTTTAGGAGAAACTGACCTTCAAGAAGTTATCTGCCCACTGTAATATCAAATGAGCCTCAGCTAACACACTTTATCAATTTTTTCCACATTCTCTTCTTATATGAACACTACAAAACAGGTGCTGATATTCATTTGCACCCAGCCTTCACAGCCTACACTCTGTAAACTTACTTGAAATATATTAAACAATAAATCATCATCATGAGTAAAACTGTTTGCAGAGATTTTTTTATTAGAAAAGGAATATTATACTTTTAAAATAGAAGAGATAATGTATTTGTTTAAAATAATGTGATGGAGTGTGAAAGCAGAGCAATTAGAGTTGCCAAAAAGTGTAGGATCTGGCAGGCATAGCAAAAAAAACCCCATCAGATTGAAAAAGCACTTTTGGCAGGACTCAGATGTCATTAGGTTTGTATAAAACTGCGTCCTGCTACTATAAACAAGCACAAGTAAAGTTTTGTTGAATATGTTTGCACACAAAGTGACACTTTTGCTTGTTGCTCTGAAGTATAGTAACATTTTTTGTACACAGTGCTCAAGCTAAACGTTTTTCATAACTCCTTGCCCACATCTATCTGAACCTATGAAGAAGGGCTGGAATTTCACTCTTTGACAGCACTGCTCTGAGTCCAGCAAAGCATGAATCCTAAAAGTCATGCTGCATTTCCAGGTACTTTAAAACTATAAATCCATATTTAATTAGAAGTTCATGAAATACTATAGATGATAAGATCTCTGTTCTAAAAATGAAATAAAAATCTGGGCCTTTGGCTTTCTTCTCTGACTCTGGGCCATAATTTAATTAAAACTGCATATCATATGCTAAAAATCTCATTGACAAGTCTTAGTTGAGGAATTCAGATTCCTTGTGGTACCTCAATCTGTGCTTTCTATTTTGCCATCATATTGTTCCATATTATCCTGAATCCCACCCCCCTGCATCATGCACTCCTTCCTGTCTTGTTTCTCATTAACAAAGTGAATTCCTTTGAGATTTAATGCTGTAATGTTGAACACTGGCATCTTACTATCTTAATGGATATCTTACTTGACAGCTCTGTGAATTTTAGCTCTCTTCTTTTACAGCATATATTTGTGGGAAAAAGCTGGCATTGAATATAAGTGCAGGGAGCTCAGGCAGGCTTGAAATGGAAACCTAGGTAAAATAAATGTGATTTCTTCAAACTGCATTAGAAACTGGAGTAAGCTTGAGACATTAAAAAGAAAATAGTACATCAGTGATGTAACAGGAAACCCATCCCTTATATCAAACGCCAGAGAGTGATATTAATGATTTATTTTACAAATTTGTTATTACATTTTATAGCAAAGCTATGGACAATGATGACACTGAGGTAGATTTTGCTTGTATGTTCAAGCTTGTATTCTGTGTTCACGTGGAGAAATCTGTTCTTGAATCCATGAAATAGTTTTCATGTTTTGGCAGTGAGAGTCTTAGGAGTGCAGTCACAGGAGTGGGGCTTATGTATTGTCATTAAAAGTCGTGCAGATCTCCAAGAATTGTAGGTACAATAGCATTCCCAGTCCCTAGAATAGGAATGGTGGCATCTCAGACCTTTTTCATCTCAGAGGGAACATCTTTAGATAGTACAAAAGAATAGATACTTGTGATTTCAAGCTATTTCAAGTAACTATTTTGTGTTTTCAGTGTGTACATGCATTTGTATCTCTGCCATTGAGTGGGAATATGGACATGACAGAGAACTGTTTATTGGCAGAAGACAACTGGGAAGATTGTATTGTATCTATGAAGTCATTAATCTATCTGGAACAGTAAAATGTTTCTTTCCATATTAAGAAAGACTACTCATATATAAAGGTTATGTCATAGCTTTAATTTACATGAAATTGGCTGTTCATTTGGAACTGGTCTGTAAAAAGTCAATTCACATGGATTTTCTACATAATCACATCTACAGTGTTTCTCAGACACTGGACCCACGTGTAACATTTGCATAAGATATCTTAATATAAGTATTTCACAGCATATTTCCTCCTCACAGCTGTACTTCTGAAGTAGCACCCACACCTTCTGTTCTTGAAATATTGCACTTTCTCCTCAACAGCTGAATTCTGCAAGTAGGAAAATTCTACCCACTCCCTCTCTCTCCTCAGTTTTCAGGCAGAATCCAAAGCCTGACTATACTGATAAAAATCCATGCATTGGCTCATGGGGCTTCTAACTGTACAATATCTTGTACAGTGCCTGGTCAATATGGTACTGTGCTCCTCACACAGGGCACCTGCCAGATTAAATATTCAGGATTCATGGCACTCAAAAATAACCTGATAGATAGATATTCATTCCAGTTAAAGGCTTGCTCAGTTTTGCATGCACATCTACTCACAGAAATTATGCAGTAGTGAACTCTATGACAAAAAAAATCTTAAATCTTTATTTCAAGAATTAATGTGCTGAAAGAACTGGTGTGAAGACAGGAGCAAGCAGAAGCAGAGTCTGTCCCTGTTATCTAAAATCAGGGAAGGAATTGAGCTGAAGAGAAAACCAGGAAAGGTAAGAATTTTCATAATGGAATAACCTCTGGGAATGTAGCAACAAAGATTTAGACTTTTTAGGAATTAAGAATTAATTGTTTAAAGGTTAAAACATATATTAAATACTATGAATTTTTGTAAATACCACTGGATTAAGGGGCAAGAAATAACCAAGGTAGTATAAGACACGGTCTGGAAGCCTTGCATGGAGATAACCCTATTTGCATCAGCAGGGGAAGGGGATTGCTTATATATGACACTTTCAATCTACTTAGCAATTCACTTTCTGCTGATAAGAATATCAGTATTTGGAGTTCTAGGTTTGGGTTATTTTGTAATAAAATCCATCATGTGACAAGTAAAAAGCCATTTTGTTTAGAATTAATTACAACGCAAGAAGGCCCTCACAGCATTTCTGCTACAATGGTTTCTATATTTCTTTTTTAAAAACAGTATGCAGAACATAATTCTCATGTTTCACCACTACTGTCAGTGCATACTAAAATAATATTTTCTGTGTTTTATTTTTGGTTCCATGGTATTTTCAATAATTAGCTTATCGTGACTTTTTTTTCTATTTTCTTCTTTTTTCCATGATACTATTTTTCTTTTGATGTACTCTCTCCACCTGTACAAGATGCATATTTATCTCCTCAACACGAGGGATTGAAATGGCTGGTATTGACTTGACATCTGTTTATTTCTGAGTAAGAAATCATCTCCAGCCTTAAGGATTTGATTAAAAAGGTTTGCTCAGGCACATGCCACACAACAGAAAGATTCTGGGTTTCAAGTGACTGTGAAATACAGGATACAGGGCTGTGTGAATACTACATTTTCACATAGTCACTGGAAACCTCCAGCATTTGGAATGAAGCTCAGCATATCTTAACTCCAAGGACATAAGCCTAGTGGAAAAAAAAATTTCAATGCACAGACCCCATCTCCAGCAAGGCCATGAAGTTTGAGTGTTAAAGGGCTGAGGTTTAATTCCCTGCCCAGCTTTCCTTTGTGACTCTGGACGTGCTGCTCAGGCATTCAAAAAGGTTAATAGCAGCTTGTTTCCAACCAGAGGTTAATTTGGCTACCATATAAAAGAGCATCTCCTGGTTCTACAAGGTGTGGAGAGTGTAAACACCTGCAAAATTCTGGGACAATGAGGCACAAAGATCACTGGGAGTGAAGAAAGGACAGTAAAGAGAAAAGGCAGGTGTGGTAGTTGATTCATTTCTTTATAAATTATATTTGCCAAACATATCTTAATGTCTGAGATTTCTGATTTTGTTGGGTTTTTTTTTACTACGATTAGATGAGTGAATATGACCTTTTTGCAAAATAAGCCATTTACAATTTTCTTTTGTTAAAACTAAAGATAACTTCTTAATGTTCCACTTGTGCTAAAAAAACCTCTTTTCTGGTATTCTCTACTGTCTTGACATGTAATCAAAGTGAAGGAATGAAAATATACCCAAATAAGACAATCATGCCAAAGTCAAGGAAATCAAAATTTGGCCTCCTACCTGCATTTTACAGAAAACTGTCACAACTGTCTCCCAAATAACTTTTATAGAAGAAAAAACAAAAACGGACTTCAGTTTAAATAATCTTCTTCTCAGGAGATGTCTTTACTGATAGCATCTGTGCTCTTCTGCACTCACAGGGAGCAATGTGGCTTTGTTTTCCATAGTGATTTGCTCATGATTTGCTCACTTGCAGTCCAGCATTCAGCCACTTGGTATTTCTGTATAATCTGAAGTCGTACTTAAGCTCCAGTTTGCAAGTGAGAAGCAGAACTGGCACAGAAACTCTCTGTAGTCTGTAGGTGCATTATTCAGTAAAATTCTCCCACTCCGAAGCAGTTGTGTTATTTATCATAGCAAATAAAATAAGGAAGAATTAGTAAAAATGGGGAAATGCCTGCAATTCTCCTGCATATATCTAAAATATTTATTTTTTAAAATTTCATTACTTACTATTTATGTCTCAGTTATTTGCCTTTTCTGTGACTGTTTCAGAATGAGAACTTTTCTGTTCTCGTCTTCACAGCTCATAACTTTTATTACTAGGATCAACTCTCTTTCCTTCTCACCACATTTTAAAGAAACCAGATTTTTATGATGTGGTAAGTATTACTGAGCACAGTATAAGTGAAGTCTTGCCAGAGATTTCATTATTACTTCCTTACATTTACATCCTACATTTATAGTACTGTGTTGGCTTTTAAATTTATTCCCAAAGTTATCTAGACATTATGGACAGAAGAGCACTATTATATCAAAATTCTTGTGGACTTGCTTTCCTCTGCTTCATTTCTACACTCTCCTTGGTTTAGAGATTTTTTATTTTAATGAAGATTTTTTTTCTCCATTTACAGACATATATACAAGGAACTGAGCAAGGTCACAGGGTGTTTTTCTTTCCTTATTTTTTTCTGTAGGTTATTACTACATCGAGAAACTCTGGTAAGAAATTACCATCTGATCTGATATTTGTGTCCTACACTGAGTGCTCAATAAAATGAACCATGTCCATCATCAGAAAATAGATGATTTTGTGGATAAGGCTCAAATCCTCCCCCCAAAATGAACTTTATAGCATATTTACAGGCTTATTGTGGACTTGTATTGCAGAAAATGTTGTGTCATGAAGAAATCCTTGCATTAGTGCCAAACTAAGGCTGCATGTCCACAAAAAAATAATGCAGTGCTGGGGAGACAAATTACCTTGAGACCCAAGAGCAGTGCAGTTGTATTGGTCTGAGCATAATGAGCTTCTCAGCAAGGTGCATTAGCACTGATGGAAATATCATCTCCCAGTTTGGAAGCTTGCCTGGCTTGAGTCCACCCAACCCAGACAGTTTTGAATCCTCCTGGTTCTGTCCCTCTTTCAGGAACTTTTAGCAAGTGGTTTCAATCTGTTTCTATTATGGTGTTTCCTATCACTCTCCTGCAATATTATTATTTTGGAAAATTGAGGGAAATTTATTTCTCCCTGCCTGTTCAAGTTGCAGTTGATCTATCTAGAAATCCCTTTCTTTTTATATATTCAAATAGAGCCCTGCATTATAGAATCCAAATACCACTTTGAAAGAAATAAATAGAAATCAAGATAGTCAGAAGCTGAGAGTAAATAAAGTCTGTATGACACACTGAATTCGTGGTCAAAATAGTCTTGGTAGTCAGTAAAACACCAGAAAAAAACCCAGAAAAAATGTGTGTATTTTCAAATAGATGCTTTTCCAGTTATGCAAGACGGGAAACAAAACAATATGATGAAAAATACAAGCAATAAACTATGTTGTATTTTAACTCAGTTTTTATTTTGTTACCAAGAAAAAACTTCACATTACTGCAATACTTAAGCTATTACATATTTGTTTGTTTATTTGTTTCCAGAGATTAGATGATTCTTTAAGTGTAACAGGCTGAGAAACTCTGCTCAGGCTATGCTCTAGCTAAATAAGGCATCACAGAATATCTTTCCATGAAAAAACTGCAGATAACGAAGGCATTTCCTTTGCAATCTGTAGTAACTTCCAGACAAACCCCCTTATAACTTTTTAGCCCTTTTTGAGGTTCAGGGAACTTACAAAAAGCTCATATAAAAAAAAATCGAATAATAATAATAATCATCATTGTCATCATCATCATCCTTTAAAAAAAGTCACGTGTTTCCAATATGATATCACGATACTACTTAAAATAATTTAAAGAAAATATCAATCCCTCTCTTCTCAGTAAGAGGCCTCAGTAAGAGTGCAGTTTATCTTGTTCACCTTAGAGAAGGAATCCCTGTCCTTATTGTCCTTAGCTGCCTTTTTTTTTTTCAAACCCAGTAATTTGTGTGTTATGGTGCAGGTCGAGATGCACCTCAAAGACCTTCTCAAGCCTGCTGAGCACCCAGAAATGGTCAAAGTCTCTGTGGAGTACTCACATAGAGCTCTGCTAAATATTTTTTCTCTTTCCCACAGGACAGCCTGCTTGTAAATGTAACAGGATGAAGGCCAAGAGACCACTTTGCCACTTTAGAATATAATTAGTTTATCATCACTCACCAAAGATAGCTTCAATACAAACCACTGCCACCCCCACCAAACCCCCACACACCCCAATTTGCCCAAGAGGGCCAAACGGTGCCAACTTCACTGAAATCATTGTCAGGCACTAGAGGCTCACACCCTGTGTGTCATTCAAGGCTTGTCTCTCCATCAGTATAATAAATACCTCATGGGAAGTCTTCTGGTACTGGGAAGGCATGACAAATCCTGAGTCACTCACACCATTTCTTTTAGTACATGAGTATTTGGGCATTGCCTTTTCCCCTGAAGGTCTCCCTTCTACACATAGCTTGAGTCAAACTATTTTAACTTGCAAGATGTGAGACCAGCTTTGATTTTAATTTGCTTCCTCAAAATGTGGCCACCATTCTTGGGGTCTTAGTTGCACTAGTTTTTGTCCATGCAATGAAATCATATTTTATCTTCTTTTCTAAAATATTCTGAAATGCATTGAACAACCCCATGGGGTTAAGGGAAACCATTATCTTACCTACTATGTTTAGAATTATAAAAAGGGGAAATGTATTCAGTGCAATAGAACTGCTGCTCAGAGATTTATAACGTGGTCTGATGGAAAACTAGACACAAACCATGCTGTTGTCATCCCAGCTAAGCAAGGCATTTGGGCTTTTCACAGCAGAGCTGCAATGGTAATTGATTGCAGGTACACCAGGCAGTGAGCACTGGGGTCCTCCACTCCTTCATCCTGCCTCAAACAGCACCATCAGCAGGACTGGGCTGGTCTGCTTGGCAGGTACTGAACCCATGACAGGTTTAGAAAACAACAGACTCAGAACTTGCTGGGAGATCTTGGTTTTGCTAATGTTTCTTCTATGACTTATAAAGTTTACAACTTTTCCTTTCTCAATAAGAGTCTACTTTATTTAGAAAGATGCAAATAAAAGTTTAGAATTGTAAGGTGTAGAAGGTGTAGGGAAGTCTAAGGCATCTGAAGGAAACATAAAGGAAAGGGAGAAGAATAGGCAGTATTTGATAAGGACTGATACAGTGGGGTGAGAGGAATTTGTAATGGAAAATCAACTTTCACCATATGTAAATTGTGTAAGGTCCACGTGATTCTTTGCCTTTATAGGTGCTTCTCCATGGTACCAAAGAACCAATGCTTTGGTTTAAGAAACATAACTGACTTAATTTAGGGACTAACACCTCACTTGAAATAAAAATCTAAAATGTAATGAAATATGCCATTCAGTGTAATGAAATACGCCATTCAGTGTAATGAAATACTTCATTTAATCTTAAGAAGCCTTTTTTACCTTAAAAATATCGAAAGAATATTGTATTTTGACATTAAAAATGAAAATCTTGCCCTAGAAAATTAAAGAAATTAGTTTAGTTAAGCAATTTACTTTTGAAGAACACTAGATGAAGAATAAGGGCTTTTTTCTGACTCTCATTTGGGCTGGCTGACAGCTGTATCCTGTTGAAGCAAACAGTTTGTGATCAGTTCGTTCCAGGACTGGAAGAACAGCTTTTCTCACATAAACATATTTCCTGAATTGCAATTGTATTTTTGGTGAGTGAATTAACATAGAAAAAGACCTCACAAATCTACTTAGCTTTCCAGCTAGGTGTGAACTGCCTGTGTGAACTCTGCTCCTCTGGGGATTCTTTTGAATCTTCACCAGTTCAGAGCCCTGAGTGAGATTCTTCTGTAGTCCCTGGCAGTGCACACAGGTCAGCACCATTTCACTTTTTCGTCAGAGAGGGATACCAAAGGTGACTTGTCAGTTTAATAACAGCTCTGTGTCCAGCATTATTGGGACCAGCAAAGTCTTATGGTCCTGTGACAGTGAAATACAAATTGACTTGGACTAGAGAATCGTTTCTGGATTAAGTAAAATGGCTGGGAGGAAGCATGCAAACAACGAGATAGAAATCAAAAGGTTTGTTGAGTACTTTGCTGGGCCCTGATGAATTCCTGCTAAAATCAACAGGAATTTTGCTTACTAATTTGATGGAATTTGAAGAGGACTTCAAGTACTGAAGGGTCACAAAAGTAAAAGCAAAGAAAGGGAATGGAGGCACGTTAATATTTGATGCTGCCAGGGAAATTTGGTGAAGATGAAGCAACATGGGCAGAAGCATTTGGAAAGGAGACTTAGATGCTCTGGCTTAGTGAGAGAACTATGCTTATGGGGTATTTTATCTAGGGCAAAACGAGAATACAAGTCAGTGCATCCCTTAGGGAAGATGTAGTTAGTAAATTGTTACCACCTACCAGAGGATGAAGGGAGAGAAAGGAGGATTCTGCACACTGGAAAACTTAATTCTCATACATTTGTATGTTATAGCTTATTCCACTTGTATGTTAGCAAGATGGTACTGGGCATAGAATGGTCACTCATTTGCAATTCCTTCAGCTGCATATGGGACAAAGTTGTATTACAAACTCTAGTTTTACATGGCTGGGCTATTTTAGGGTTTCCAAGGACACAGAAGGTGCATGCACTCCTGTAGTCACCACCATTCCTTGCAGCTTGGCTGGGAGAACTCTCCATTCCTTGGTTTCCTAACTGTGTCTCTGGGTGCAGGTTCCTGGAGGAGATCTGAATGTGCAAGCTGGTTTGCTTTCTCTGTTTCTGGCAGGATGAAACATACCATTTCACTCTGGTCCTCCCTGACTTCCAGCTCTAGGCTTAACACCAAAACAAGGCTATATTGACTAACACACAGGGTTGAGCCCTTAACCACATGACTCAAAGCAAAAAGTTGTATGTGAGATAGAATTTTGCTATTTGTTTATCTCCTGCTTGAGCAGCAGCTCCCTTGCTCAGCTGTTCAGTGCCCCTCTCCAGCACAGCTGTGTCCAGTCATGACTACAAGGGCCAGGGATCCAGTTTGAGCTACATCTGCCAGGTGGATCCTACCATCTCCAGGCCAACTCCCATTCCAAAAACTATTTTCCTTGGAGCTATACTTTAGGTACAAATGTTCATGACTTTTTCTCTAAGTTTCATAACTATTAAGCCACAGGAGGAGTAGACTGTGAAAGAGTCATTCAGAACTCTTTTAGGGATTAGTGTCACAGGAGCTCTTGTTCTAGCTGTCAGCCTTTGCAAACCCAATTAAGGCCACTAATAAATGTTGATTACATGTTATACAAGACAGTAGTTTTGTGTGTTTTATGGTGCTCTGGATTTCAGTTGTGCTTGCAGCCTCCATACAGATTACAAAATATCTTACCCGGTAAGAGATGATGAGAGATGAATTGACATACACGGCTGTATTAGCTCAGGTTTTAACATCATGATAGAAAGGTTGTTTCTGGGATCCCCCCAGATAAGTGTTTAATGTTTAAATGCCAATGAAGAAAATTCAGAATTCAAAGACTTCCAGTCCTCAATGTCCTGTGAGTTTATATACTGCCCCTGCTGAAGTCCACTGACATGAATGTGAGTTTCTCATCTGTCAAAGTTGCTATCAACAAACATCAAATCTGTTGGTCTTAAATTAAAAGGTTGTAATGTCACTTTAATGAAAGATGTCAGTGCTTGTTACATTTATCTCAGCTGTTGTTGTGCAAGACATTACAGAAAAAACTGTTTGTCAAAATACTTCAAAATCAGAGAGAAAATTAGCATCCAAGTTATTTCATTGATAAATTGCCAAATTCTATTTTATAATGGATTTAGGGAATTGTTCTGATTTACTGAAATTAAATAAAGATGGATCACTTTTGGAATCTTTGATAATACTGGCAGCAAGTGATCTTCATTGCAGTAGCTGCAAAAAACAAATACCCACTCTAGAAATATGGATGTCAAGAGTAAAGGAAGTGAAAAAAAAATGTGACTTACGGCCTGCATTAGATTAACAGCTCAACCGTTTTAAGAAAAAAAGGACAAGTTAAAAATATACAATTGATGTAACTTTTATGACTGTAAGTATACTTCTGTAACCAACAACTTAGACTGCTTTGAATTTGCTGTGTTCCCATATCCTATATCTGTCACTCTCTCTTTTTCTGGTTATATAAAGAAGTAAACTGTGTTATTGTCAATTTTCTTCATGTTCAATAAAAGCTTGAAATTAGAAACTCAATTTGAAACAAGATGTTTTAATTAATGATAACAAAGATGAAGATCATTCTGGTGGGAAAATACTAGATACATTTATTGTTCTCCTCAAGTAAGAAATGTATTGCAAAGAAATACCGGAAATTCTTGGTTAATTACCTTTCTCAAATATTCAAAAACTGAAAAAACATCTTTTCTTGAGTAAGGACTCATGGAACATTCCTAAGGAAACAAAGATGTACTCTTAATGTTGCTAAATCTGTTGTAGTTAATATGTAAGGCCTTAGATTAATTAAGTTGATCTCTGTTTTCCCTCATTTTTTATTGATTCCACCTGGACTGGTCAGAATGAGAAGTCTCATCAATGCCTGTGTGCAGTTTAGCTGCAGCCTCTACAGAATAACACATGCCTGTGTCACCATAGATGTTACAAGACAGAGAAAAAAATAAATACTATAAACAAAAGAATAAAGGACTATTTTTCCTTTTGTAATTCTTATTCAGAACAACAAATTAACATGACTTTAATGCCAAGTCAGATATAAGGAGTAGATAAACCATGGCTTCAACAGGGGAAGTACTTCCAGAGATTTGACTACATCAGCATCTCCCCCATTTGTACTGACTGCTGGTGACAATGGGGGCAGTAAATCACTAGCAGATTTGGAAACAGAATCCAGTATCCATCCATTATATTACACATAAGACTATAAACGCTTTGGAGATGCTTGAATTTTCAGACCACACCAAAGTTCCACTACTTTCTTATGCAGGGCAAACTCTTCCTTGGGTGTCTGTGAATGGTCACTTTTAATGTATCTGTATTGACATGGTCCAGGTTAGAGGAATACATTTGAGGTGAATTTCCTGATCATCCCTTCATGAGACTCATTGATCTGCAATGAGTGCATGAACAGGCTTTCCTTCAGATCATGTGCTCCAGGGGGCACCCAGTGTACTGCAAATACCAATGGATGTTGAATTCTGAGGCTCAGACTCATGGTAAAATTCAGAAGATCACCAATTGGACACCCAATTCTCAGGACCAGCTGCTCCATTCTGTAGAGCCTCCTATTTCCCTGCACTGGTTGCAGATGAAACAAACTTTAATCGTTCCCTAAACTTGTCCCTTTGTGCCAGCAGCTGACAGAGAAGGGGTGCATGGAAGAATTAGATGATAGGGCTAGATTGTTTATCCAAGGATTATCTTCCAAACCCTCTGATCTCAGCTGCATGGCTGAATGTCACTATCCTGAAAAAGGGGTGACCAATGAGGCCAAGAAATTGTTCTTTTCCCTGGCATTCTTACAGTGTCCACAATGTTGGACGAGACAGAAGACAAGGATAACAAGAATTGATAAAGGGTGCCTGTAGACTTGATTTAACAAAGCATCAGAACTTCTGCTGCTCCATCTTCATGTAAAAATTCACTGCTTTTAATAGACAAACACGCTGTTAGATGAATGGTCTCTACAGCCAATACTATAAAATACATGTTTTGGTGTTGGGTTTTTTTGTTGTTTGTTTGTTTGGGGTTTTTTTGGGGTTTTTTTTTGTTGTTTTGTTTTGTTTCGTTTCGTTTTGTTTGTTTGGTTTTTTTTAATGATAAAACAGTTATTTTGCGTACTTTAACCGAAAGGCTCATGGTAAAACCATCCTCATTAAACCTGTACCAAAATCAGAGACGGAAATGATGGTTTGTAAATAATTTCAGAATAAGGCTATATAGTATTTTGCTTTACATTCAATAAACAAGACTGTTGCTCTTTGTGCATTTTTTAATTAAATGTTCAGCTTTATTAATTAAGAATAGCAATATCTGTAATTATTAACTCTGACAGATAAATATGTATTTCTTTTTCTTATAGCTTTTCTTTGTGGGATAGCATGAAGACTTAACATGCTGAGAAAAGTTACCTCATATCTTCTTCAGAATCAAAAATTAGAACTACTTAAAAAACTGAATTCTGCTCAAGGTTAGACATACTACAGGTGACATGTGAGAAGTTCGTGCAAAAGAGAAGTCAATACAAAAGTATCTAGTTTAGAAAAATTTTGTAAGAAAAGTCAGATCAATAAATACCGATAAAGAATTTTCTTAGGGGCACGGATTTAGTAGGAGGGAAAGGGCACAACGTGAATTAACATCATTGTCAAACCAGGCTGCTGTGCTGGGGGTAGGGAGATGTTCCTCTACTGACATAATTCTCTTTTAAATTAGTTGGTGCTATCCAAATCTTTTAGGTTTAATGCAAGCAGCTTCCTTTGGACTGTGCTTCCTCTGCAGGTGTGGAAGCCAGAAATCCTGAGGCTGCAGATTTTGCTGTGGATCCAGCAGTGCAGCCTTAGACCAGCAACTTGCAGCAAAACCCTCACTGATTTGAGTTTACTGCTGTTAAAGCTTGTTGATTTGCTTGAGACTTTGCATAAACATTAGATCTTTTGTGAAAGCCAGATTTGGTCTATTTTTTCCCATTTTTTTTTCAGAGTTTTGAATTAATATACTCAAAGTATTCCTTTTTTTTTTTTTTTTTTTTTTTTTTTTACAGGGAAATGAAGGCAATCACAAGGACTGTCGAGTATTATTCATTCTGAATCTTACGCTCAGCCTCATTCCAATGCCACTGAAAGCAAAAGGAGGTTTCTCAGATGATTTCAATATTATGGGCCCATACTAGACTGGGAGATTGGGAGATATTGAGTGCCATTCATTGCACCGAAATTAAAGCACATCCAGATTTTCACAAGCTGTTAGTATGAACTGATTTAAAGTTTGAGGTGAAGATTTTGGAATTAATTTAAAATTGAATCTAACCTCTCATATTATTAGACTTTATATTTATGGAATTGATTTAGAATCTCTATTTAGAGTTAAATGACTTTTTACTCTATCAAACTGCCATTTCTACATGCCATAATAACATTTGCCCTATCCCAGGAAACTTTTGAACTAAGGGCGAGGAATCTGTGAGAAAAGATAGCATCATATGAGATACATGCTGTGGGAAACTAAGAAAGAGGCAGTAGAAAAGTAATATAAAATTTAGTCGGAAAACTGTCAAAGAAAGTAAAATAATAACACCACCGAGCTTATTTTAGAACTTCCTGTTAAAATGTATCATAAAAGTCTTGGAGCCATGGACACACCACACCACACACACACACACATATGTGTACATATATAAAGATTTTTGTAGACATGACCTTTTTTATTTAAACATAGATAACTTTATTTATTGAACATGCAGATATTTCTTCCTAATGCTATCTTATATCTATAGGATTCATTCCTTTTATCTTATCACTTGTGTTTATCAAGTAATAAACAGTTTTTGACTTTTTTTTCTAGAACCTTACTAAAGGTGCCTGATTTGGGGCAAGTGACTTGCATATGCTCTCTAAAAATGCAGTAACTTCCCAGTTCTGATCGGCTCAAATACACACAATATTCCTACTTGATGCATCAGCTGAGCTTCTGCTTCATTCTTCTAAGGTTGTAAGTAGAAATGAGGAATTGGTAAACTTTCCCTCTGTGCCACCTGGAAAGAACTGTGGAGATAAAAACTGTCAACAGCAGAGAACTGAGAGAGATGGGTACAAAGGCATCATTGTCTTCAAAGTGAGCAGAAACAAATTCAGCAGAAGATTAAAGAAAAAAAGAGACTATTTTACTTTTGAAAGCATTTAGGATTTGTATATTTAAAACTCAAGCACTGGAAAATACAAGTGGAGTCATTGCTAGACAGTAAATTTGGCGATTAACCTATTGAACATATCCAGAAGTAGAAGTTTGAAAATGCTGCCCCTGTTACCTGTCAAACTTCTGTTCTTTCTTTGAGATTCTTTTGATCCCAGACTTATGTGGACAGGGGTCATCTTTAGCTATGCTTATGATAAGTTATTAATCTGGCAACATAATTGGTAAAAAAATGTACATACAGAAATCAGTGGGAATTTAGACCAGTAGTATTGTGTAATCAGAATTTTTTATAACAAAACTCTTCTCTGGATTAGAAAATGATACTGAAAGTGAACTATTAGGAAAATTAATTTTGATGAAGTACTGGCTTAAAAAGACAATAGAAAAAGCTTTCAAATTCTTAATTAGTCTTCCTAAATTAAGTCTCTTTTAGTATATCTTTAATATACAAGATACTTCCCCAAAAAGTCTATTAAAAAAGAAACAACCGTCCCCCCCAAACAACAGCCAAATAAAATCAGCAGTACTTTGGGACACAAAGTAGGATTCCAATGTGAAACATCTGTCTGACAGCTGCTGCCACACCGCCATGCCCTGCTCCAGCAGACTGAGGTGCTGCCAGTGGAAACATCCTTCACTTTCTGCCCAAGCCAAGACCAATGCACCTGCAATCCTGCATTCGGCTTTGGGCCCCTCACTGAGACAGACCTGTCCAGAGCACAGCAGAGGTGCTGAAGGGGCTGGAGCACAGATCCTGTGAGGAGCAGCTGAGGGAGCTGAGGTTGTTCAGCCTGCAGAAGGGTGAATATGAATAATGTCTCAGGTGGGACTTTATTGCTCCCTACAGCTCCCTGCAAGGACGGGGTGTGAGGTGGGGTCAGCCTCTTCTCCCAGGCAGCCAGGGGTGGAACAAAGGGAAATGGCCTCAGGTTGTGCCAGGAGAGGTTCAGGTTGAATATTAGGAAAAGATTAGTCACTGGAAGAGTGGATAAGCATTGAATGTGATTCCAGGGAAAGTGGTGGAGTCACCATCCCTGGAAGTGTTCAAAAAACAAGAGGATGTGGGGCTTTGCAATATCGTTTATTGGGCTTGGTGGTACCCAATCAAAGGTTGAACTTGATGATCTTGGCCATCTTCTGCAACCATAAGGATGCTGTGATAACCAGTCCTTTGGCTACTGCATGCAGGAAATCTTTCAAACCCCCCAAGCAATTTCCTGAGCATCCCTGTCTACTTGTTGTCTATAAAAAGGAGTAAAAAAAGTGAGGGGGAAGACATTAGCACAAGAATGACATAATAATATGATTTTCTGAAGGAGGTCAAGAGGTTCATTCAAGCATAGTGCAGTTTTACAGTGAACACTCCCTTTCATTAAATATGCTGTTCCTTAAGTCTGCTCCACTTGTGCTCCAAGTCGTGTTAATGTCAACGGGCCCTTCTGTGACATACAGGCAAAAAACTGTAGCAACTCCTTTGTGAGACTTCTCCTGGGTTTCCTTTCACAGCTCAGTCTGGCTTTCAAGATAGCTCTGATAAATTATTAAATAAAATGGGGAAATCAGAATTTATTGGGTTTTTTGGGGTTTTTTTTAATGGAAACAAAAAGTCAAACAAAATAATCTCATTGTAAAGTAGGTAAAGAAAACTCCTTTGCCATTTATTTTCTTCTGAGTGCTCTTCTTTTTCTTGAGAAAAAGGAGAATGTAATATAAGGGTTACTATTCTCATAAAAAGTGTTGTATTTTGCATTAACAGTACATTTCTTTGAAACATCCATTCCCTTTCAAACTGATGTCTTGTGTTTGGAGCTGATCTTGGCTCAGGGACCAAAATACAGAGAGCAAAGCCACCAGCCTTCTTCCCCAACTCCATTGTCCAGTACAAGGATGTCTCCAGGCTATGAAGCAAAATCCGGAGTTTCTCCAGCCTCTGAGGGTCATATGTGATGTTTATCATCCTCGGACTTGATGATAATCCTGTTATCTAACCCAGCCCAGTGAAGTCCAATCCAAAGTATGTTCTTGAAAGAGTGTGAACATTCAGGATAACCTTCGTGGTAACGAGTTCCAGGCTTTTATGTGCAAGGGTTTCCTCCACAAATTAGATTCATAGATTACTATGCTTATGATTCCATAAATATTTATACCCTCAAGCAAGCTGAATAGTATAGTGACAAAATAACAGCTCTTCATTTTTTTTTGCCTGGAATCTAGTGAAGATTTTTCCCTTTTTGGAAATTTTGCCTTTCTTAAGGGGCTATTAAAAACTCCTAAATATTCAAGTCATTCCCACAAAATATTGAGCTGCTAAAAGATAAGTTGACTTTTTAAAAGCTGTCAATTATGCCCAGCACCTGATCCATTTTAGCTGGTTTATTTATGCACTTGTAGCATTGTTCTCCCTGGATTGTGATTCTGAGGGAGACCATGATTCAAAGCATTTAACAGAAGTTGAATGGAATCATTCACATGACCAAAGTGACTCATCTGCATATGTTTTTGCAAACTTAATCCTCAAAACCAGATGCTAATAGTTTACCAGTTACACACAATAGTTAACTAGCTCCTAGCAGAATGCAAAACAATGCTAGGAAAGAATCTATTTTCTTTTATTAACAGGCAAACAGAATTAAACTAACTCTTAAAAGATTTTTTTTAAAAAGGAAAAAAAACAATACATTATCCTTTAAATATTCTGGTATCTCAAAGGTTGCTTACTAGACCAAATCCAATGAAATTAACTAGGTAGATTAGCTCAGTTCATTGCTTTAATTAAGTACATCCTGAGCTTTGCTCTCAATGAATTAGCAAGAACATTTGCAGCTTCTCATTGACACACTTGCTAAAGTAGCAATTGAAGCAACTGTATTCTGACTAAATACTGAGGGGGAAATGGTACATAAGGAGGCAGGTGTAGGTTTTCCAAACCAATAGAATTAATCCCAAGGGACAGGGAGAGATGATCCAGGTGTATTTTAACTTAGAAGTACAGTATTTCAAAAGCATGTAATCCACAGTGTAATCCCAAATCCTTCTTAAGGAAAAGCTTTGCCACAGAAATATTATCCTGACCTTTCTCTTACTGTTGCTATGGAAAGACATGTTTCCTGGCTTCTGGCAAAGGACCAGTAATTGTATTTAAATGGGGTGTTGAACAACCATAGTGTGTGCAGTGTGCTATTATTTCTTTGTGGGAGGTTTATTATTGGCTTCTGGTATATAATCTTAATTAGATGTCTGAGGAAAAATAATGCTTTTAAGTTTGGAAATTGTATTCTGTCTTTTAAATTCCCCGATTTCTCTGATAGTCTTTTGAAGTTCTTCTGAAGCTGTAAATGTTATCTCTAGTCCTTAATCAAACCATCCTTTCAACCAGCTGCAGCAGAATATCTCTCTTTTATGTTTATGGGAACTTGGATGCAATTATTTTACAGAGATGAACTTGCTATAAACAACCCTATCATTTTTAGACTTTCAAATTTCATTATCTTAAGCACAAATCAACATTGACGCTGCTCTAGTCTGGCTCTGATATGCTGTTTAACATTAGCATGGGTGGGTGATCTTTTATTCAATTTCATTATATTAGTGAGTAAATTTAGGGAAGTAAGTTAGCCCAGGTTGGGGAATCAAATTTTTCAAGCTATTCACAGTACTTAAATCTTAACAGATTGGTTGACACAGAAAAAGGGAAACAACCATATTACCCTTGTCTGCAACAGGTGACTGGAAATGAATAAATTTTAGACTAAAATCCTGGTAACCAATTGATTATCAATATCTTGTATGTTATCTTTCTGTTATATGTGTTTTATAAAAATTAATATTACTTATTTGATTATATTTAGCCTTTTATTTTCCTCTTTAAAAAAAAATAGTTTTATTTATGTAAGTCCATAATTATTCAAGGGCTAAACCTTCAAGTCAAGGTGTACTTGACTTAAAAACAAAAGTTAGTTGGGCAAATATAAATGATTCTAACACACGCTTCTCACTGAGATCAGATGATCTTGATTTTGGTTCCAGATGCTGCTGTTTCTCTAGAATCTCCTACTGTCTGTGCTCACAAAGATACACTCATCTATCATGGAATGAGTGACTCATGCCCATGAAATGCCACAGAAAAGCAATTTAACTTCTTATAAGTTGCATATGATCTGAACTTGTCACGTCTTGTTCCTCTCGCTGTGCCTTTTCACTTACAGTGACTTTTCAGCAAAGGTTATCTTTCTTGACTTTCTCTTAAAAAACACTTTCCTGCTGTTTCCATCCTCAGTGCCTCTGAAAGAGCCACTTCTGCTACAATCTGCTGTGAATCAGCTGCGTGATTAAGTTTGGGGAAAAAAATTATATATACACCTGCTATTTTCCATTTTCCCTAACTGTGTTGTACTCAGTGATGCTTAACCATCCTCCCCTGCAGGCCTACCAAGAAGTGTTTATCTTTGATATGAACCAGGGCTGCTTAACACAGATCTAACTCAAATTGTAATTTTACTGATTTTCATAATTACGAAACAAAAAAATTTGAACTCCTGCTCAGCTTCTGAAAGAATTTTGGCCATAATTACAGTCAGGATACAGTAGGCCAGCAATCTAACACAAGTCTAATTTAATGTCATTGCAATTTCTGTCTGTTCAATGCCCCGTGGGTGCAGTAGTGCAGTGTGTTGGTCTGTAAGCAAACACAAAACTGTTCTGCTGAGTATGACCAGAGCTTTCTCTAGCTCAGGTTCTATCCCATGGCAGTTACCAGGTACAGGTGTCCTTGGCAAGACATAAGAACCTTCGAACAGGCTGTGACACACTTCCCAGGAGTGCTGAATTCTAGCAGCTTCAGGTCTTAACAATTACTGGTTTACCCCTTCTTTTTCTTTTTAATACTAACCTGCAAATTTCCCAGAAATATAGGATTTTGTATCAGCCTCATGTGGTCTGGAAAAGCAGTTTATTTTTTTAATTTGATACTTTGCAGAAACTTCATTCAAATACTTCTAGTGCTTGTCTGGGTAGAGAAATAAAATAGTAATATTAATATTCTTCATACTTATAATTCTGAAGATATTTAGCAATTTATCCATCCTCTCTTTTCCATTATAAAGCATACTGCTCTACTGAAACTCTCCATATATTTAACCACACTTACCATTATCTTAGTGCCATCTTCCAGTTAGTCACACTGTGTTGCCTGACCATTACTAGTGATGAGTGTTATGCAAATTATGAGAAAGTAAAAAAAAAAAAAAAAAAAACAAAAAAAACAAGGCAATAAAGGAATTTTATAAATGTAGAAATTATGGGAAATACACTGATCTTCTAATGCCAATTACTGGCTAACCTATTTAAAAGTCAATATCAACCTAATTTATCACTACTGAATAAACTTCACCCCGTGCTAGTAACAAGCACGGATTGCTGCTTAGTGTATTTCTTTTGATCAGAGAGCCTGTTCATGTCCTGCCCAATCATTTTAAATATTGCTTAAGCTAATGGCCATTATTTTGTAATTGATCTAAGCTGATAAAGAACATGGGGTCACTTTCCAAAGGTATCTGTCTACCAGTAATTTTTGTATTGTACAGTAACTTGACGATTCATGATTACCTGACACATAGTGTTTAGTGTTTTGTTACTTAACATACCATGGGAATGAATGTGTTGAATAAGAAGGTTCAGTTCTACAAATTCCTTTTAACAGTATTCTTCATAAGGGATTTAAACTATTCCAAAGGTTCACAGAGTTTTTTAAGTCTTCAGATAAGCATGCATTTTACTGCTGGCATTTCCAGCCTCAAGGTGTGGCTAAAATAACTATTTTGTCTTTCACCAGATGGGGCATAGAGAAAAACCTGAGGAATGTTGTCAGGTTGTGTTTCACTGGCTGCTACAAGGTTTCTATGCATGAGGCATGCCACTGACATCACTCACTCACAATGTATGGTCTGAAGCAATCAGACTAAGAAAATCTGGAGATAAAAGTAGGAAAGCAGCAGGGGGACTAGAGTAAGTGAAGCAAAACATATCAATCTGTGGAAGCAGCCTGACTGCTTCCAATTGTACTGTCATGATCTTCTGATTTATCCTCCAGGGTGGAAAGATTGCAATTATGCTGTACCAACAGGTACAGAAATGGAAGGAAAAATACATCTTGAGCATAGTTAAAGAGTTGTCAGTTTTACACAAAATCTCCTTTGGTGCCTTCTGATACCTGTGTGAAACTCAAACCAAAATTCAATCAAGATTGTTTTATATGGCTCACAAATGTTAAAATCCACCAAGTTTGTATAGACTTTAAAGTCTAAATTAATTTGGATGAACATGCACTGCTCTGGATTCAAATATTGGGAACACAACCACTAGCTGTAACTCTAAGGTTTGGTAGTGAATCAAATAATAAACACTGTAGTGTTTAACACTGTAAACGTCCAATTCTCATGTGTGTTAGTAAGCTGTGTATCAAGAACAATTCCAAGAAACAAATATAATTGCAAAAATTTTGTGCCACTGTCAGAGAAGCCATGATCTCTGTGTTCTGAGTATCTAATAAATATTCTTCATAAGCCTTCTCTGACCTAGGAAATTATTGCTATTTTACTAAGAAGATATTAAAGTAGAAGCATGCTAAGTGATTTGCATAAGTAATAATAGCATGTCAATGGTGAGGGTTAGTAAAAAGGCACAAGGAATTCCAGTGCTGTAAGTGGCAGTCAGAATCTTCTCCCAGGAAAATTGAAAAGAAAGAAATCCTGCCAAAATTAGTCTGTGATAATTTCTAGAGAGTACTGTAATTTCAGTCAAACCTATCAGTCTCTAGTCAAAACGTGGAAGAGCAATTTGAATGGACTTTTAGAAGAAATGAAAATTTATATTTTTGCTTAATCTTAAAAATCCATTCCATTATTTGATTGAACAAGAAAACACAGGAAAATTATCCATTCAAAACTAGAGTGAAGGAAGCCTCTTATAAACACCAACTGAAAACATTTTTAAATTTAAAATTATTGAAACTTCTAGCCAAAAGAATTATTTGGTTTTAATCCAGAATTTTTGAATACATCTATTTGTTAAAAAAATCATGGGAGATTCCCATGGCAATTTTCTGAGCATTTCTATCTTTGAACAATTCACTACTTTAATTCAGTGCTTTTCCTATACAATTATCCAAATGATGTCTTTGTGCCTTCCAATGAAGATATTTGAATTACCCCATTTTCAGGTTTTTTATGTGCCTGCTTCTATGCACGTTTTGAGCCAAACCTCCATTAGCCCTCAGATCTTTGGTCTATTTTGAAACAAAGACATCTTGCAAGACCGGGTGTCTCTCACAAAATCTCACTGTATATCTTTTCCAAACGTGCTAAATGTCCAGTGGCTGGTGAGTCTGGCTTTACCCCATCCTGCCAAGGAGGGATTGCAGTCATGATTCCTACTGGTCCTTTCAGCCACACCTTGCTTGTCTTCATCTGCAGCTGGATTTTTGGGACCCCAGCAATAAGGACATGGTCCTGTGGTTGCTCCTCAGTTGTGTGAAGGCTCTCCAGCTGAGGAAATCAGTCCTCAGGCCGTGCAGATGGATCCAGGTTTTCCAGTGAACCAGGTAGTGGAGGTCAGCTTGAACTCACACACTTATCTGATTTATCTCTGGTGTCACCCTATCATAATGAGTCACAGAGCTGGATGGTTTCCAGATTTTAAAGACAAAACCACTTTGGTTTTCCTGAGGCATTTTGCTTATTTTGATCATGTGAGCAGAATCAGGTATGAAATACAGCTGGGGCTGAAGATTTAAAGGGGGAAAGATGAGTCAGATTCTGATGCTTTTAAAAGAAATGCCAATAGATCTAAAACTGCTTCAAATAATAGCCAGAATAATGGATGCAGAAATTAACTATGGTCCTTTTGAAAAAGAGGATCTGTAAGAAACCAGTTGTGCAAAGAATGCACCTGAGAATAAAATAGTTCTTGTTGTCTACTTGTCTACTAAAAATCTCTCATATTTTCTTTGGAACCTTGTGCTGCCATGAGTTGGACACACTGAGATATTTCTCAGAATGAGTTGTTTATAGCACAACTCCTATCTCTCATTGTAGTGTAGTCAAAATTAAACCTTCCAAACAACCCTTTCAACTTCCACTGTCATCACCTGACAACGTGACTTTTTGAAAGGGTTTTGTTTTAGCAGCTGTTTTAGATGAAAGAAGCGTAGTCATATTAACAGATAAAACTCCTGTGATAAATCTCTCTTGCCATTTGGGCAAGAAGGAGTGCTTTTCTTCCCAGGATTTTATTGATTGTTTGTGAACTCATTGATAAAACAGGCTGTGTGCCTGGCTGCAAAATGCTGCCAGCTCTACATGCCGTCTGGTTTAACAATGAATCCAATATTAAATGTCCTATTTGTGACAGGAGCCTTATGAAAAACCATGCTTTTAAAATAATAAATGGTACTTTGTACATAATTTTAGTGGGGAGATGTTTTTCGTAGGAAACAAGAATTAGAGTTGCAACGTTGTTTACTTTTTAAATCTAGTAAGCTTATTTTGTAAATTCATTAGTGGGAAGTCAAAAAAGAAAATGAAATTAAGCCTAAAATCATGGTGAAAAGGCAATCCAGGTTACACAGCCCTGCCTGGAAACAGAATTATTTATTCTTTTATCTGATAACAAAGACAGAAAAATTAGAAATCTGAAACGTTGTTAAGATTCTAGCTGGAATTAATCAGTAGGATTCCAAACATTCCAAGTATCACCTCGTACTAGCGAGGCTTAGCTATGTGCACTGGAGTACAGCTAATCTGGAAATATCAGCTCAATTCAGAGTTCCCCACAGTTGGGAGCAGGCAAGCGCAGTGAATTGTGATCAGCATTTGTCCTCATGTTTGCTGTGAGTGATGGAGGCGAGTCAGCGTAAGCACACACTCGCAGATAATCACTTACCTGACAGGGCTCTGGATGATGAAAAGTCTTTCCTCTGTCTCCAGAGAGCACGATGCTTATTTCAGACGTTTCCTGGAAGACAAAGGGATAGAATAAGAGCCTTTAGATTACACTGGGATGACAGAGATCTGCTAATAAAAATGTAAAGGTCAAAAGGCTCCATCCTCCTCTGGTGTAAAAACAGCAAAACTTCAGCTCTGACATCCACTTACAGCTGCTGGGGATCTTGATTATCAAGGTAGTGTCTGTGTCTTTTTTGCTTTGTTTGTCATGCAGCACAAAGGCCATGCAGAAGCACAGTTAGGTTCCAGATAAAAGTGTTTGCTGTTAACCAACCAAGAATAGTACCCAAGGTATAATTAGAAGGTTGTTTTCGAGCAGTTTACAGGAAAAAAAACCAAGAATAAACACCAACAACCCTCAAGCTGTACAACAGCAGCAAAGATCCCTGCTTGGTTTACAGAACATTTGAAGGGCGTTAATAGATAAATCATAGCTCACATGTTTTAGTATTTTAGGTCATCACCAATCTAAGGATGGGGGTACCTGAAGGTGGAGTTGGAATGTGATGACATATCTAGAAGAAATAAGATATCATTCTTGTTGCCATCTTATTTGATAATTTTTGATAATATGTTACGTTTATAATCAAGTGAATCACACTTCTCTCATTATGTACTTTCATAATTTAAGTGGATACAAAACCTCCCTGTTTGTGCTTTATTTCTTTATTTATTTGTCAAACAGTTGTAACGGAGAGCACTGTTAAAGAGAAAATAAAACAAAAAGTAAATATAGCCCAACAAACCATCACCAAAACTGTGGACTTTCAATATTTTTATGTGACCTTTAAATGTATTTTATTAAATCTCAGCATGATCCTTTCTTGCTAAATGATCAGAATTCATCCTGGAATGGACAGAAAGTCAATTGTTTTTGCTTAAACCTGTCTCCAGCTGAATTTGTGTTGACTGGTACGTGACACAAGGACAAAAGGGTGATTTCCTCTTTGCTTTAATTTTGATGGGCTGGACCCAAAACTTGTCTTATTATGGTTTGTTACTGTTTTTTCAAAGTGGGGTTTCTTTTAATGCATTATTATTTGAAGGATGTAACAAATTAAGAGTTCATTAACTGCAGATGATTGAAGATCATTATTCCTACTTTCATTACAAGCATGTCTGATTAGCGCAGGGCTTTTTGTTTTGGCCTTCCTGCCACCATGTGCCCTCTCTAGCAGCTTGGAATTCATGGACAGACTAAAATTGCTGATCATATCAGTCCTGTGCTGCCATCCTCACAGTGCCTCTGTTTGACAGTAGCCAGTTGCCATGGAAATAATTGTGGTGTCACAAATTCAGTGTTATGATTTCAATAGACTATCATGTAAAGTGGAAGAAAAGGTTTGCAAGTGTAGCTAACACAAACAGCAATGGAAAAAATAAAAACATATCCAAGAGGACAACACCATCTGCTAACTGTCTGTAAGGCTTTTCTGAGTAGTCCTTCAGGTAGATTTTTCAGGTCAGATACCTTTTCTTCAATATTTCCGTTGATGGGAACTCCTTGGTCTCTGCCACATTTTCTATTAATCTGTGGGCAGTCAGATATTCAGTGAAGTGACAGCAGCATTCCACAACAGCAGGTATCTAGGGCTAGACAAAGTGCACCAGACAGCACCTCATTTGTATTCTGCCCCACTTATGGCTGAGGCTGTGCCTTCATCAGGCTCTGGTGCCCAGCCACGGCCCCTCTGTCCATCAGCACACAATGAACACTCCTGTGCAGCAGACATGGAGCAAGGTGACAAGGTGCTTCTCTGCCAGCCACTGCACCTGGCACTGCTTGTTGGATCAGAGATATCTCATCTCTTTGTCCCTTTTTTGTTAGATTTATTAGAACACTTCGTTTGAGCTATATTCGTGGATAAGCTCTGCATGGACATGGGTTGTTGAGTATGAAAAAGCTTCTCAGCTACAAAGAGACACAAAACACCCGTTAATGCTGTATATATCTGTTTATGACAGTCTCCATGTTCTGCATTTAGACTTTACCCGTGTTTAAGGTTTCTTACCCAGCTTGTACATAGTAAGTTTCTGAGGCCATTTTCTGAGGTTTAGCTCTTTAACTGTGGTAGGGTAACCAGAAGCCCCAGTTTATCTGGGGAAGATTGAGAGTACTAGAATTTATACATCTGTTTCAAAAACTGAAAGTTTATTTTTGGCCCAGATTTTTGTTTGGAGAAACAAGCTTTCCCTTGTTTTCACCCTTTGAGATGGTGAATGAATAATTCCTGGAAATTTTCATGATATATAAACTTCAGCTCACTTCTGGGCTCTGATATAGCTCAACATATTGCTGTTGTATTTGCCTGGTTGCAGTCGGGGGTATCCCAATTTCCTGATGATGAATATTTCCTTCCTGAGCCTGTCTTGATAGAATATTTGAATAAAAGCCATAAATTTGTATGAAGGCATAAAGGCATAAAATATATAGTATTTACAGTAGACGTATTACAGATTAGTACTCAGGAAGTCTGTTAAGGGATATGAAATAGGTCTCCCCACTCTTTATTTAATCATCTGGAGAATGAGGATATTGATATTTCCCTACCTCACAGGCATATTGTGAGGGTAAATACATTCATGGCTACAAGATACTCACTCTGGAGTCCTGGGACAGCAGAGTAACCAGAGAGTATTCAGAGGTTGTGGAATTTCTTTCAGTTTTACTGAACTAATTAATTCCTGGTATAGTGCCACTAATTCTAAAGCAGCAAATGTTGTCATTGAATTTTAACAGTTTCAAAACAAGGCTTTGAAGGTTTCTCTTGTGCTGCCCACAATATCTCAAACCTATGGGTTAAATTGCATTTGAAATGTGTCCAGGGTGTCCTCAGCACATAGCAGCACACTCTGTTTTCTGCACGTTTGTGCCAGAGCCATTCTCTCCTGCTTTGTGGATCTGTTTGAAATAATCAACTTTCTCCTTGGGAGAATTTGCATTCAAGAATTAGTTTTCTCATGCATGGAGAATGTTTTTCATTTCTGAGGGAAATTCAGGGAAAGAATGAGAAATGTTTTGATTTATGCAAAGCTGTGAATGTTTTTGGAATTAATTTTTAAATCTAGCTACAACCAGCTTACACTGATATAATTTGTTCTAGACCTTGTCTACACAGAAGTGTTCAACTAGTTTTAAAAAAGGTGAGTAAGTAACGTTAGGATTCTAATCCCAGAACTAATCTTGGGCATAATCACAAGAAAATTGATAAGGAGTACACAGAGATTTACAGAGTAGTAGCACAAGCAATGTAAATAAAACTGGGGCAGGGTTCTGTGTAGAAAATTGTCCTTGTCAGAAAAACTAGATATTGGGGGGGTTTATGGCACTAAAAGTATGGTTGTCAAAGGTAAGTGTTGGTACAATATCTGGGCTGTAATTCAAAACAAGATTTAAGAGGGCTGCTCAGGACAGAAATAGCTGAAAGTTAGAGCCCTGGCTCTGTAAATCACATTTCCAAGGCACAGGTAGGTCTCTACCTTGCATGGGAAAAAGCTAAATTTTTGCCAGCAGGAATCCCAAACACCACACACTGATTTAAAAAAATGATAAAATTCTGTTGAAAAGTAAACAGCTGAAACTCAAAGGAAGAGATGAAAAAAGAGTGAACTCCTGATTGGCATTAATTGGGCAAGGTAAATATTTCAGGGCATTTTGTAGGATTTGGAGAAATAATCAGAATCCTGGTGAATTGCTGTCCTGAGCTTCAGGTTTAAATGGCACATTAGGTATCTGATCAGTTCAATAAGCATCTGTTTCCCTGATGCTCCTCAGATATTTGATGTAGTCCTGCATGACATTCTCAAATCAAATTATCATGATACAAAAATAAGTGATGTTCTGTTAAATGGATTAAAACTTACTCAGTTTGGCAAGTGACAATTTGCCAAAACTACGGTCTTTGTAGTGAGGAGAGAAGCTTTTGATTAGTTATTTTTAAATTTTGATGTTCTCTCTGCTTCATATATCTCACCATTTTTTTCAGTGGAAGACTACTTTTTTGGGGGCAGGAATTTTGATTGCTGTTGTTCAGAAAAGTAGGGGAAATATTATTACAATAAAAATCCATGTAAGTACAAAAATTATCCAAGCTTTGAAGCCAGAAGTCTTTTATGCATAGAGTTTTCTCTTTCCTTCTTTCTTTTTTTTCTTTTTCTTCACCCTCATGAATTTGAAATTTTAGGCTCTTGGTCTATTTCAGGAAAGGAAGGAAAAGCATTAAATCCTGAAGATTTTGCAATATGGAAAAATCATTTGCCATCCAGCTCTAATTAAAAACTTTCTCTAATTAAGTCTTACTTAATTGACAAATCTCAAAAGAAAATAATAATGAATCATGATACTATGGAGCTAGTCCCAATGCAATCTGTTCCTGACCAAATGCTATACAGCATCCTTATCTGTAGTGTTGAGAACAGTCACTGCTAGTAAAATTTGCAGATGACATGTATGGGTGATATAGTAAATACTGAGGGTGATTAATTTCTGTGACCTAATCTGGCAATTCCTTGAGCAGTTCTTTTAATTTGAAACACATGAAGAGACACACCTTTAGGAAAGAAGTAGGTAGGCCATGAATGCAAGCTGAGGGGCAGGACTTGAAATGCTGAAATACTCAAAGCAGATGTGATAGCAAAGCAGCTTAACATGATCTCTGTGTGATGCTGCAGCCAACAGGGCAAAACAGCTTTGGTGTGTGCATAAAAACAGAATATCAAACAGGCACGTGGTGTTCCTGTTCCCCTGCAGAGATATTGCAAGGCAGTGGCTGTGCCTGTGTCCACACTGCAGGAAAAAATCATGTCAAACCATGTGATTGAGAGAGAAGCCACAAAGATGCCATTAGTTCAGAAAATCTTATTGCATAATGAAAGACTGAGGTGTTTGAGGAGTTTGCTAATCTTCCTTCCAAGACCTGCTAAATTGATTATTGATATAATTACAAATAAAAGGATACCAGACTGTAGCTGGTTCTTAGTCCAGCAGAAATAGGTGTGATCAGATTTGATTTTTGGAAGCTGAAGTAAAAAAATATGGGGGAGGGAAAAGAAAATTAGCACAGAATGCAAATAAGAACTGCATTGATATTTCTTGGAGTGTAGTGGCTTCTCTAGTTTTTAAAGTCTTTTACCCAAGTCCACGTGTTTGCTAAAATGCATGCCTAACTGCAGAGAGATTCACACAAGTGTTTAATGTGGTGTCTAAGCAATTTTTAGATGTGGTTTCAGAACACAATAAAACTACTATAGGATATCTGTGCCCCAGGCAGGATGGAATCCATCAGGGGCCTTCCCCTGCCCCTTTTTTCCTCTCTAATTTTTTCTCCCTCTTTTGTATCATCAGTACTGGTTGTTTGTTGCAGATGAGGCAGATGAGCTTACTGATCTAGCTGGAAACTGACCTAAAACCAACAAAAACCAACCCTAGTGACTGAAATGGCATGTTCAGAGCAGCAAGCAATCTGAGACCATATGTACCTACACAGACCCTCCTAAACTTGCTCCTCTCCTTGATCAAACAGCCCAAAGAAAGTTGCTGGCTGATTTTGCCCCTGCCACCTCAGACAAAATGGAAAAGTTCACAGTCTGTGTCTCACTTAGGCACTAAAAGAACAGGACAACACAGTCCAGACAGCAGCTATAACAGGATTTACTACTTTCCATTAGGCAATGTGGTGCCCAGAGAGCAGCTGGACCATGAACAGACCTGCATCCCAGAATAGTTCCTTGCTAGAGCTTTCCACCATCTCTAGACATGGCCTTTTTTTTTTTCCTTTTTCTAAAATGCAGCAATTTGTCTTTATATATTGTACTGCTAAGGGCAGGGAGAAGAGAGAGGTCTTGCTACTTTCCTGACCTAAGAAAAGATGATATAGGCTCTGCTAAACAAGCACTTACAGAGTCAGCCAAGCCAAAGTGCCTGCACTTCAGGCACAAAAGTAAACCTTTAGCTCAGTAGGGAAAGTTTGTGCCAGAAAATTTAAATGAATATGGTATTTATGTACCATATATAGCTATGTTGTTTGGGTTTTGATGTTTGGTTTGTTTGTTTGCTTGGTTAATTGGTTTTGGTGGTTTATTTTGTAGCTCTCTCTCATAAGGTTAGGAAGAAAAAATTGATATTTATTATATTATTTTGAATTTTACACTAAATTAGACAGATCTAAACCGATGTGCTGATTTTGAATGCCTATGTACTGTAGCCATGAGGGATTAGGATGGAGACCTGTCATTTCTAGCACAAGAACTGGGGGTATCAGGTGAACAGGCAGGTGGCAGGTTAAAAGCAGAGATGGTGGACAAAGGTTGACATGGGCTCAGATAGACACATCTGTGTAATAAAAATCCTGAAGAGGTAATTTAATACTACAAAATAATTTCTAGTTCAGGAAGCCCCTAAGCAGCAAACTGCTGGATGTTAGAGGAATACTAACATATTCCCAAGACATAGTATGGGGAAACCATATGTTTGCCTCATTCCTATGCTCTTTTTTAAGCATCTCCTACTACCCACTGCCAGAAACAGAACACTGATCTTGGTGAAACTTCACTCTGACTCACTCTTAAGCTCTGGTAAAAACTATTTCCTGATGGCAGAAATTTATCATTTGAGAAGGAGGTTCTTGATATCAGACTATCATTTCTGACTATCATCTTTAATTTGACATTCCTTCACAGTTGGTTTGCAACCAGCCACAGCTGTTCAAAATCCTCACATTCTACTACAGATTCCTTGCAACTATTGAATCTAAAAAAGCTTCCAAAATTATTCATGGAATTTACTACAAGAATTTTCTTTCCAAAGGAGTGGCTCTAAGTTCTTGGCTAGATTTTCCTAGACCTGGCTGTGCCCTGCAGTTTGCCTTAGGAGTTCAGCACTCTTAGCACGTGACAGTATTGCACAACTGAACTGGAAAGAAAAAAATACTGGCTCATTCATGTGGTCTGGAATTAAATCCATCAGTGTTATTCAAAGTGATAAGTAGAGCTTACATGTACAGTAAATCAGCCAGCACAGCATGATAAATTGTGCTTTCCTCTCTGTCAAAGGATTTTTGAATAACCATTGAAATATTTTTCTGTGGCCAAACTCTGGATATTCAAAATAGATATGCAGGCTAAAAACACTCCTTGCCTTATACCGTGAGTTAAGTGACAGTGTGGTTTTAGATGCATTAAAGGCTTTGTCTGCTTGAAATCTTTTCTTCTAAAGTAAGATATTTCAAAACAACTTGAAGCCCAGATCTCCTAATTCAAGGGTGCATACAACTAAACAACATAAAGCAAAACACCCCACAACAAAACCAAACAGGCATTTCTGGAATGGGAGTATATACAAAGAGACACATTCTTATGAGAGAGCTATTCTGGTCAAATTTCCCATGCAGACAGACCTTTAATTAATTCACTGTAAAACCATGTGTGGAAACTCTCATTCTGACTGAAGCTCAAATTATAGCAGTTTAATTGGTTTCCTTAAATTGACAGGTGTAAACGATATAACTAATTTTAATCTGGATACTAGAACATTTCAACATTTCAGCTTTCTTGGCTTTAGCATCAATTTTGGGGCTTGTCTATGTTTGCAGTTATACAGGTTTAATTTGAGATTTCAACATATTTAGACAAATCAGTGCTGGATGTTATGCAGCAAGCTAGCATTCTTCTCTGCCCAAGTATCCCTTGATTACAGCTACATTTAAACTGAAGAAGAAAAAGGCACTTTTCACAGAAAGAAAGAATGTCCATGAAGACAGCTGAATTATTTTAGATAGAGCAGTGCAAATCTGTATGTAAGCTCTCACACTTGTTCGTCTCTTATCTGTAGATAAGACGAACGTCTTTAGATACATGAAGGTCTAAGCTCAGCTGTCTGTCTTTGCTTGGATTTAAGTGATACATATTCAAAAATTATGTTCCATCACGTGTACTGTGGGACAGGAATGGTTAGCTGGGCACAGGCAGCTGAGGGCAGAAACTTCAAACAGTTCTGAGTGAGCAGAATAAACAATGAGTAATTATGCATCTTGTACATCTTCTCTGAGCAGAGCAAAATTGAGATCTATGGTTATGACAACAACATGCCAGCAGCACATAAACCTTTGCACCTGATTCTCACTGTGCTTTAGATCACTGCACAGGGTAGTCCAGACCACTCAGTGTGCCAGGTGCTCTCTGTGTTACACATAGCAGCTTTTTTTAACACAGAAATCCTAAGCTTGATGTTATTTATGGGTCATCACAATGATTAGCATTTTCCTGCTGAACTGTTTCAAATGTACTCTATAAAAACCATGTAGTCAAACTTTGCTGTGCACCTCTGATTCCAATGCAGACATGCAGGCTCACGCTCTGATATTCTGCTCACTCCTCCCGTGTGTGAGGATTTTACAAATGAACCTTCTACCCTGATAAGAAAAAAGATACTAGCAATTACAAAAGGTTTTGAGTAGGGGAGTGAGGAATATAAATGAGCAGAAAGGTGCCAAGATATCAAGACTAAACCATCTGACTTGATGATAGTTATAAAGTGGATTTCTAATGTAGTGGGTTGTAGTTTTTTTGTCCTTAATTTGAATAAGATCTGTTTTTATGTCCTGTGTAGCAAAAACCCCTTTCAAAAAGGTTAAGTCTGACTAAATGAAACTTTATTAAAAGGCTATATATTGTTCTTCCTTTAACCTGTTTTATCATAAATAATTATACGATACTGTTGATAGTTAAAAAAATGAGAGAAAGGAAAAGAGCCAGAAGGCAGGAAGAAAGAGCACTTTCTTTTCACACTCAGGTATTTGGTTTTGTTTTTTAATGAATTGCTGCATTTCTGCAGTTGAACTCATGAGAATGCTGTAATGTTACTCCCCAGAATGAACACAGTCTGATATGTGAAGGGCACATCTGCAAACACTGCTGTGAATCTGAAAGGTGAAAGCCAAGTGAGAAGCATGAGGGATAAGGAATGAAGAGAAGGAGAGGCAAGGCTTGCTAAGTGACAAAAAGCACAGGCTGCTAAAAAGGTAGTGGGATGATGGGTTTCTCTATGAAAAGTCAGTTGCATTGTTATACAGAAGGTTTTTATTGTGGCTGTACAAGTCTTGATGTAAGAGCTTCTGTCCTCTTCTGCTTGCTTTCACTTAGAGCCATGCATACTGCTTCCCTTGAGAATATCTTCCAGCTCTGCATTGCAGCCAGTTCAATTACAATCCTGCTGAATGGCATTGTTTATTTTTGAGAGTGCCACAATTATCAGCAGGAAATCACAGGAATAAGCAAGTGTCATTAATTGCTGTGATCTTGAGTCTGGATGGTCTTGGACACAGACTGCATAACAAAGACAATGTAAGAGTGTAGCTTTAGCTGCTTTCTCCTTCTGTGATATTATCTATGAGACAAGAAACTATTTTTTAAGGTTTAATTGCTATAATGTCTTTGAAAAGCTCAAAAAAGGTGTAGTTGGTGCTTTTCTTTTAATATTCAGATTTTTAGAAATTTTTGGTATGTTGTTATGTCTTACTCTCTATTCATGTTCTTACATTGCCAAGAGGCACTAAAATAATTGGTCTATTTCTTCTGTCTTTGAATTTCTCCATTATGGTTTCCAATCTACAAATACTTTCGTGTGTGGTTTTTCAGGGATGGATAGGTAAATCAATAACTTTTAAGCAAAAGTATCAGTTTATTTACTTAAGAAGATATCAGATAATATTTTCTAGTTTTCAACCCACCTGTGTTACCATCTACAACATACTTCCAGCATTTAACACTTATCCAAAGACTAATAACAATATCTTTTAAACCATTCTGACTGAAGTTAAATCAGGTTTTTATTCAATACATTAATTTTTACACTGGGCAGTCTGAAAAATTCTCAGGTATTAATGTATACACCGCTGTGTATTAAAACATGAAAATAAATTGTATTATTTGTGCAGATTTTTACTTTTTTTTTTACAAGGGTGTATTATATTCAAAGACTGCCTTCTCCCCCAGCCTTGAGAGGCTTTGAGAGCCATAACTTGAGTTTAGCCATGCAAAAGTCAGGTGTTTGTCTAAGCACGATGTCTAACCTCTATTTAGGTAGCTCAACACCTTACCATCTCTAATGAAAAGCAAATAACTCTACCAGTACTGATACATTCCCTGCTATCCCAAGAAATCAGTGGATGTACAAAACCCTATCAGCACCCAAGCTATAGCTAATAATTAATTCTAATGCTGACACAAAGTGGTTAGCAATGAAAAGAATAAAATAATTGTTTGAATCCTTGTCTCAGTATAGAATATTGATGAGTTTTGTGGTCTGAGGATGAAAGGATGGAAGATGAAACTTCTGCTTACATAAAATTTCATTAGCTTAGTTATAGTAAATCATCTTAAAGCTTAAATTGAGCAACATTTTTCTTTCCTCACATATTAGTGATATGTGGCTGACTCACAACAATATTGGCTCCAATTTGCCCTCAGCTTTTAAAAAAAAATGTATTAAGAATTACTTTCTTTCTGATTGTTTTAATATTGGAGAGACTGTTTCTACAGATGTGTTTGGTTGTTTATTTGAAATTTGCTTTTCCCAGAAATGAATATCTAATTTCAAAAATACAATCCTTCCTCCTCCACTCTTACCCTGGTTTTTGATGCTGCCTTTATCTAAAAACCTGCTTTGTCAGGTCCTGTGGCAAATCACAGGCCAACACTTCACCATGACTGCCATTAACTTAATGTCTACCAACAAGGCTAAAATGTTCAAACAGACTATAGCAGTAGCTGTTGCCTACTGTTAGCATGGCTATCAACAGTCTTTTTTTTCCATAACACATGCAGCAGTGGGCTTTAGTACATTTCTGGGTTTTCTGGGTACAGAAAAGATGTATGATCAAAATGTAACCCAGAGTTTAAATGTGATGAATGGTGAATTCAGAAAATATTTTGTATGCATTATTTATACCAGAGATATCAGTTAAAGGGGATTAATAAAGAACTGATTAAGAGAAACTGAGGGAAAAACAGTCAAGTGCTCAGTTATGCTAGATTTTTCTGATGGAGACACCTGGAACTGTAATTCCTATTGTCTCACAGCACAATCAGAATGGCACCGCCAGTACACTATATTGAACTTTATTATGAAAAATGCCTGACCTTGAAACCCTTTGTCTGAGGGCTGAGCACAAAAAAATACTCTCCATAGGAGAAAGTAGCTCAGATGCCTTAATAAAAGAAAAAAAACTCTTCAGGTGATAAAATAACTCTGGAACTACCTAGTCTCTGGGATTTCTTTGGGATGCAGCCCTATCTCGCTGGATTCATTTGGAATCCTCCCATTTAGAAGAGATTTGTGAAAATCTTCAGCATGAAGAGAGACCTACTAAAACACAGAAAGGACCAACTAAGAGATCCGGCAGCAGAGTTCAGGAAGTGTTTGGACAACACTCTGAGGGACATGATGGGGTCCTGGGGTGTCCTGTGCTGGGTCAGGAGTTGACTGAAAGATCCTGACAGGTCCTATTGACCTCAAGATATTCCATGAACTCTGCTGTCAGCAGTGCATTTCATTTTTTAGAAGCAGCATTTCTTTTCCAAAGTGAGAAAGTCCCCTGTTTACTCAAGTTTAGCAGTGATCCATGAATCTGTTACTGATTTTATACTAAATACCCTGTGTTCAATAATGCTTTAAATATTCTTTGTTAACATGAATTTAATTTAAACCCCTTCACAATCAAATAAGTGACAAATAAAACTAATGTATAGATTTTCATTATTTCATCCAAAGGAGTATGTCACCTGATCCTGCAATCATTTTTATATTAAGGTGAACAAGGGGAGAAGACAGATAAAAAAGGCCAAATAAATATTCTTGCATTAAGCCAGAAATGTTTCCACCTACATTTGTTAACTGTGAAAATGGCAGCTACAAGCTACAAAATAGCTTTTACTCATCTGTATATTGTCTTTGCTGGCTTCAGATATACCTCACCTCCCCTTCATCTCAGCTTAACTTTACTCACTTATGCATGCACAGCATGTGCAAGTGTGAAAAAAATAACTTCTCTTGTAGGAGCTTAAGGTGGATAAATCTTTGATGTACACTGGTAAGCTATTCTAATCTTTGCAGGCACTGTATGAGATATCAATTCTTTAAAACTCGCTCCTCTTAGAAAGCTGCACAATTGATCTTGTGAAGATCTTAGTAAATCTAGGATTTACTGTTAGAATAAATTGATACACATCTTTTTAAAGATACTTATAATAATCAGAAAGCCTCCATAATAGACATAACTGCATTATGACGTGTTAAAAAGCGGCAGGTTTGTCATTAAATATTTTAAAATTAGTGAGCAGAATATTTCTGCTTCCTGTTTTGAATGTACCATCAAGCCAATGAACATGAAGCAGGTCCTCAGTTGATGAAAACTGACAGGCTTCTAGGATTTTGTTACTAATATTTTTTTTCAGTTTGGAACTCTATTAGAATTTCAAATAGCCATTAATGATATATTCCACTTATTATTTAAGATCTATACAGATGGAGAGTTTGAAATTCTAACGCATCTCATTATCTTTTAAGTTTCGCGTGCATTTTTCTCAATTAGGCAAAAGAAATACCTTTCCTTCTAAAGTACAAGAATGATACTGAAACAGTGTACAAGCTTTATTTTGATCAGTGCCACCAAAACATTATGAAAATATAATGACCAAGATTGTTATTCTGATACAATTTTTCCTTCCCCAAGCTAGACTAGTACATGACTTTGAGTGTAATACATCATCAGAAATCGTTACCAACTGGGTGGTGAAATATGGCTTAATATGCTGTCTTTTTCAATTACTATATACCCATGTAATGGTGTGTAACAACACTTTTATTACAAGTGAAAGAAGCCTTTAGCCCTTGTGTGTCAAAACCAGTGGTGTCTGTTTAGCTCAGTTGCTGTGTTTAGTGCATGCTACAGGAAATCACAATGTCTGGGTGGGATCTGCTGCTTTGATCTGTATGGGGATGCTGCCCAGCACAATGAGGCTTTTGATTCAGAAATGGGTACAACTATAATAGATAAGCAGTGAAAGATAATAAACAGTAGGAATTGTAATTGTTGGTGTTTGGGTTATTAATGCAGAAACTGCCTCACAGATATTAATCCATTTCACTGGTATCCTCTTGTACCAATTGATCCTCTGCCATTCTTTTTTCATTAATTAGGCTAGGGTATGTAGCAAATTAGGATGAATTCCAGCTCTGCCCACATTATTTGATTGGTTCCTCCCATTCTCATTCAGTGTTTTATACACTCTTGATGAGGGAGTTGGAATTCATGCATCTGGCCCAGTAGCCTGGATAAATACAGCAGCAGCCCTCAAAGAACTATTCTGAATGAGAGAGACAGACATTTTGGAAAAAAAACCCTGAAAAAACCCCAAACAAAAAAAACCCTATCATGGCATAATGAGTTCAGTTTATACAGTAGCTGTATAAGCGTAAATGTCAGGGATTGTTTTTCCCTTCTGACTTTGCTTTGCTTGCGCTCACAAACCTTTCTGGCAGGATGCTTCATTTCCTAAATAATCTCAGTGGCCCAGAACCAATGGTATCCTCAACCAAATCGCACCCTGCTGGTCCCTTTCACGTCAAAACTTTGAGGCATTCTGGTTCTTTGTCATTTACAGTTTCTCCACGACACATACAGTATTATTGCCAGTCAAGCCAGACTGTACGTCTTTTGATTTCGTTTGCATTCCTGGCTTGCTCAAGCTGGTCTTATTGAGATCACTGAAGAACATCATTTCCTTATTTAAATAGGATTTGCATTTCTCAGGCTTCTTTAGCAGCCTCTCTTTTGAACATTGCTTTTGAAGATTTGCCCTGACGTTCCTACCAGGCAAGACTACAAAAGAGCATTGTGGGCTCCGAATGTCCTTCACTCTGTTAGCCTGGCGGAGGGCATTATGACATGTGGGGTAAATAAAAGTTAACAAAGATAACAAGGATCTTAATACAGGGAAGCATTAAGATCTCTAGAGCAGCTCTACTGTAAAATCTCAGTGACAGACCTGGGTTTCTGTCAAGCTAGAGCAGCTGTAGAAAATTGTTGCTGATGTTGATTCAAATTACAGTAGTGATAAGTCCAGTCAAACATACACCCAATCAGAGATCAATTTATTGTGCTTTTGGATAAGCTCTCAAAGTGCTTAGGCACCATGCTCTAAAATGTCCCCTGAATTGAGTTTCCATTCTTTGTTAGGCTGACTCATATGGCTGGGCTCCAAAACACCTTGAATCCATGCAAAGTGAGTGAAACTTGACACAAAGGCTTATTATTAAGTTAAACACACTTTCAAAATACCGGGTGCTGAGATGAAGATACATGGTAAGATTCAAACTGCTGCTTCCTCTAGCAGATCTTCCCAGATAGACGTACATCAGCTGGAGTCCTGGGACAAAACATTTTGAATTCTGCATGAATTCTGTTCATACAGAATATTGAATTTCAGGAGTTGAATCAATACACAGAAAGTAGGTCACCCCTGTAGCTGAAAGTGATGAGTTCTGTGCTTAGCTCAGGTCTTGCCTAATTGCCCAAACTAGGAACTTGAACTGTGTCTGATCTATCACATATGTCGTTATCTCTTCAAGCCTTATTCTCCTGTAGAGATAATTCAGGGAATGAAGTCCATAGCTATTAGGCAATTCCTTATTTCCAGGACTACACGACCCACTTTGATCTTGTGGGTTAGTAGGTGGTGGAAGAAGAAATGAGATATTAACTTTATAGCTTCTCAGACAACCTCAGAAATTAAACTATTGCCTGTATTATCATATATCTCTGTAATTCCTTTGTACTTCTGAACCCCAGGTCAGAAACTAGCACACTATGAAGTGTTCAGCAATTTCCATACCATAAATCCTGCTAAGGATGAAAGATTCACTTCTGAGTATTACTGTCCAATTTCAGTAATATCAGGATTAGTTTATTTAGGTAAACTAAGTCTGAGGCTCTTTAACCAAAAAATTAACCTCAGAGTTTTGGGCAAATCTCTGAGTAACAGCTATTTCCAGCAAAACAGGATTACTGCCTTTTGTGGTTCTGTGTTGAAAATTCTTCCCGTTACCACTTCCTTGAATAGCAGTGAACAATAATTGGACCAGATCCAAATCATAGGCAGCATTAAGTATCAGTTTTATGATTTTTATGAGACATGTTTTTAAATATGGCATTTGATTCCTAATTAAAAAGCAATTTTTGGATGTTTATCAGAAAAAGATTATTTTCTCTATAAAAGACAAAAGAAAAAAAGCTGATTTAGAAAATAAAACCATGAACCAACGAAATTTTAAAATCATGGAAGTTCCTATGCCTAAGCATAGGAATATTTCAAGCTGCAGACTCTGAGTATTTTGACAATCTAAGATAAAAATATTGATTCAGACAATAACACTTTCAGGAATTATTTCATTTTATTGAAACAGGTATTTCTCGGGGATGTTTTTATATGATGAAATGAAAAATGGGGACAAACCCAAAACAAAACAAGGCTTATAAAATATTTTAAATGCCATTCCACCAGCACTAATCACATAAATACCACAAAAATAATTGCTTTGTGTAACTTATTCATATGCTGTTGGAAACTCACCTAGCCCTGTAGAGAAACTGGTTGCCAAAAGACATTAAATAAAAATCTACCAATTTACCAATCTCGAGCTGATATTATGCTCATTGTATCTGCATTTCCAAAAATAATGGAGTCATGCACTTTCTTCTTTAAAAGGGCACATGGAGATTCTTAATGAAAAGCTGCTGAGAATCTAAAGCAGTTAAAGGCAACTGTGACTAGAGGAAACCAATTTGTATCCATTGGTTTCACAGCAGGCTGTCATCTCTCTGCCTCTATTCATTTGCTTGTTTTCTGGTTCGGTAAAAACTCTGCTCTACTATTATGATTTAATGGCATGGTAATCTTTATAAACCTACTAGATTTTTCTGGAATATGTTTAGGAAAATTAAATGTATAGGGGCTGGCAGCATACTCCTTAATTAAGATTCCCCACGCGTTTGGGAGGGAGCATGCTTGGAATCCAAACCCATTCACACTTCTTACTCACAAACAAGGCTCTGGTTGGAGGGAAGAAGCTGATAATGTCTCCTAACACCTCAACTCTAATAATAATAATAAAAAATGCAGCTGGAAGTATTTTAACAACCGAGTTAATTCTCAGATGTGTCAGTGACTCTTAGAGTGAAAGTGAAGAGTTATGATCCTACAATTGTGTGGTCTGGAGTGAATTGAGGGTTACTCAAAGTCAAGAATTCATGCTGCAGAAGGAAGGGTTGAGAGTTGTGGCTGGACTGCTTCTCAGAGCAGTTGTCATATCATGTACAAGGAAATTCACTTCTGGAAGAGGGTTCCCAAGGACACACAGTCCCACACCTGGAAATGCCAGCACCAGTGGATTTCCCAGGGAAAACGCACTATTTTATAGAGGTTAAACAAAGGTGACTGAAAGGTACTCTAAGAAACACAGGTGGTACCATTTCTACTCCTTTCTCTTTCTTCCACTCAGGGTAAACACTACGTGAGGACAAAAAGGAGAAAAAATTAAAAGGAACAGAATTAAAAACACTACAACTGCCTAGCAAAAGTAAGTGTAGTGGGAATATCTAGGACAAACTATCATGAGGACAATTTACATGAGATGGAAAACAGTAAAAAAAAAAAAAAAATCTCTATTTCCTTAACCCTTCTTCTCTGACACAACAAAGCCAAAAATTTGCTATAAGAAAGTTCCATTTGTGTTTGAGGGCATTAATCTAGATTAGTCATTACTGGATATTTTTAGTGTTTTTTTCTGCGTCTAGTATTCTTACAGAAGAAAAGAAGATGTATTCAGTTGTGAACAAGGCTCTGATTCTCACACTTTTGGCTGTTTCAGGGATTTCAGCTCCCATTTCCCTTCCTTCCCAGGGAAGGGCATTAGATGCTCATAAAGAAGCTTTTCTCACACTTGTTCATAGTCTTCCTAAACTGGCAGTCTAGGACCAAGGAAGAAAGAGAGTTAACAACCCTACAAAAACTTCCCTAATATATATTTTTAATCCATACATGAAAGCCTATTAGCTTGTGAGAACATTTTATCATGCCTTGCCCATGTCTCCAGAAATAGTTGTTTGTAAAATCAAACAGATGAGTTTGGCTGATTGCACAGTAAATCAGCGGCACAGCATTACTTACATACCATTCATTGCATGCTTTAAAATGTCAACCTTATTTTCTCTATGAGACAAACAGCACAATAGTCTCCAAAAATGTCAAGTTTGTCTTGTTTTTCATCCTTCTGAATTCACACTGAATGGACAAACAACCTGGTCATGCACAAACTCCTCCCTTGGAATGTCCTGAAAGCGTCAGCAGCTTTCCCAGAAATAATGTTAAAAGCTGCATGATGTTATTGATCTACTTAGAAAATGCCAAAAGCCATAAAGATTAATTAAAAAAACCCAACCCTAGTCACAGTCTATGATGCCTGAAAGAAGGGAAAATAAAATCTACTTATTATTCCATATCAGCCATACAAACACCCAATAAATGTTTGAAGCTTTTTATCAATCTCTGATTCTTTTAATGTTTTGAGTGACATGGATCTGTTGTTGGAAAGCCAACATAAAACCTCTGCAGCTCATTGGTTAGTTTTTACAGCAGTGAATATCAACAAAGGAATTTTAAACCATGAAAACAACCAGAAAAAAACGCACCAAAATTGAAAACCTAAGCAGGTTCCTACTGTATTGACAACATTACAAATGTCTTTTTTTCTTGCTATAATTCAATTTACAACTGGCCTTAGGGAGAAAATCAACATGACCAAATTACATCTGGCAAGTCTGAAAAAACCCACTTAAAAACATTCTCTGGATAGATACCAACCCATTCATAGTAGAAAAAGAGAACATAGTCAAAGAAACAGGTGGTGAAATAGTAAAAAACTTCAGGGAGACACCTTAGCTTGTGCTCTGGACTTTGGTCACTCAGGCCAGACCCTGAAGCAAAGTTATGAAGTCTTCCTCTTCTGGATAAGATTCCATCTAAAAGACCCTGAACCACACTCCAGAGAAGCATCCACCCAGAGCTTTTCAGGAAAGCAATGCCTTTCCCTTCCTGGCATGATACCTCAGCTTCAATACCAGCAATGATAATTTATCCCTGAACAACTTGACTTTTTGTGTTGGTAAAACCACGTGGGCTGAGGGTCACTTTACACAGAGCCACAAAAGGAAACTAACAGGGGCACTGTTCCATGCCATGGGCACAGGAGAATCTGCACCAGAAAAACTGTTCCTCCATCCTCTCCAAACTGAGAACTGATATCTTCCCCTTTATACTTTACCAGGATGCCTGTGCTGATGCCACTGCTTTGTTGATACAGTTTCATCTGAAAATGTATTAACACTGTATTAATGTACATATATAATACATACATATGTACTGTGTTTAGTTTAGTTTATAAAATATAAAATAATGTTTATAAAATATAAAGTAATGTTTAGTTATTTTCTAATAGAGTGTTAGTACATATATATGTACTAACACTCTATTAGAAAATAACTAAACATTTCTTCCAAATAAAATTCATTGTCTGCAAAAAAGGTCAAAATACAGGAAACTTCAACCCATGTTTTTCTCTTCCATTTCTTCTAAGTGTTGGGAGAACTGCTCTGACTCCACTCTCTAACAGCTCTTCAATTTTTTGTCTCCTTCATTTACCTTCTAGTCAGTAAATCTATTATTGGTAAAATGCATTGGCCTGGGATAAGCTTGTTCCTGTTATCAACGTTTCTCCTATTCTAAAAAGGATTTAAATGGTGACTAATAGCATTTGTCTTAATCATTTTTGCAATTAACTGTGAAAACCTATCTAGTCGAAAGATATTGAAATAATTAAAGTGGACATTTGCATTCTTTTTCATTTTTCTTCTTTTCTTCTTTCCTGTTATCTTTAGCAAGACATTTCATGGCTGCAAATACTCTTTTTCCTGAAAAAAAAGTCACAGGAAAAAAGCATTTTCAGCAAATACCTTGGGAGAATTGTACAGGAGGCTAGAAGCCTCCTTTTGATTAAGCTGCAACATCTTGGTGCAATCCAGAGCACCTTTATTAGGCCTAGTCTTTACTGTAAATTAGAATGCCATCCAAAGTCTCTCATACAGTCAATTATTAATCCCTATTAAAGTTTTTTTTATTTGTTTGCATTGCCTAAGTGTCTGAGTCACAGGCCAAGATCCTACTCTGCTGTGGTCTGTGTGAATATGGAGATTTAGGGCTGTGCTTTAGGATCCCTGCCAAATGGTTGCCACTGCCTATAACTCAGGAACAGTTAATGATTTTGCCAGAAGAATGGAAATATTCATTGCAGTTCACTCAGCCAGCCTCTGGTGCCACTTGAACTCCACAGCCTACACAAGAGTGAATGGCTAACTGGAATGGCCCTGGGCCACCAGCTTGGTCCTGCACCTGAGAAGGCTCAGGAGCTGCAAGGGCAAGGAGAGGGCCACCATGAGCCTGCCCACCCAAGGGGAATGAGAGCCCCCTGAGTCTGGGAGGTCTTTGTTTCATCTTTTGCCACTGTGCAGCTGCAATGTCACCAAAGATGATTGTTTCTCTTCACATTAAGACATTGGATGGCAACCTGGCTGATGCCCAAAGCTGGATCAGCTGCAGGATAACTTGGCCCTGCCAGGGGAAGCCACGGGTGTGCTCTCAGTGTAGTTATAGGGCCTCTGACACCTCTGTCCCAGAGGTTCACCCACACTGCCAAGGTAAGAAATTGCTGTGCAGCAGGGGTTCAGGCAGTGGGACAGGTTTGAACTCATTCAAGCAACAGCCCAGTCCACCCCTACCTCTACTTATTATGGAAAGAAGCCTGAGGAGATTAACTTCACTGGCTAACCTTAGCTTTTGTCTATCTCTTCCTAAAGCCTTACAATGCAGGTTAGCTTAAGCTAGTGGATATTTTCCCTCTCTGTTAACTGTGACACAGAACCAATGGCTCCTCCTCTTTTGCTATGGTCACTTGCAGGAGGAAAAGCTGTGTCTGTGAGCACACTGCAGTCAAAAAGGGGTTTGACTTCTCAGCACATTTCTTGAAGGACCTGTCTCCACACATTTTGCTTTTTGGAATGTATATGTTAAATAAGAATAAAGAAATTTTTAAAAAATCTTCTCCCACCTTTCTTCTAGAGATGTGAAAGTCTTCACGTGCTTAGTTAGGACAGACCTACTGTTTATCTCCTTGACTTTAATTTGTACAAATACATTTAAAATCAAACAAACAAAAAAACCCCCTTAGCATATCTCCTTTTTGTCCTATTAGAAAAGCTCATCCTCTCAATCCAATCAATGTCAGCAGCAAATCCATAGAAAGTAACAATTTATAAAACATGTCATAGATTTGGCTCCAACATTTTAATTAATTTAGTCCATTTGGGAGTAGATGACAAGGCTTTTTCTTCAGAAACCTTCATTGATTCCTTTTAAATAGTGCTGACACAAGTGGCAGTAACTCAAATTAATGATAGACAAAGTTCTACTTTGGGTCGAGATTCCTTAAACAGTTCAGACTATAATCAGTATTAATACACCCAGATGTAACACTTGTGTTATATATAAACAGAATTGAGAAGGGATTTTTAGTGAGAAATTACAATAATGAGGAAGAGCTTCCATTCTTTCCTTCCACTTCTCTTAATGTTCATATGATCAATTGTCTGACTCGTTCTCTGTGTAATATGAGAAAACCTGACAACTTTCCCAGGAATCTGTGAAGAGGAGATCAAAACTTGGAGGATACACAAATAGACTAAATTATTTATTGGAAACTGTTCCGTGCCTGGAATTCAGAAGTATAAATTATTTCAGTGAAAATAAGAATCTTACTTCCTTTAATTATGATGATAATTAATAGTTATCTGCATTATGGTGACAAAGTGAGTTTATTTGTGTACTCACAAAAATAAGGCTTTTCCCCAAATCTAAAGTATATCTAAAGTGCATAAGTATACCAAATTATTTTTTTTGTCGACACGAAATTATTTCATTCACCTTCCAAGAATGCAAACGTGAATAGCTCCTCAGGTGAAGTCGGGCACAAAACATTAACAGGTGAGAGAAAGCCCAGCTTCACTGTACCTGCTTTGATACTCCCATTCATCACCAGCAACTTACAAGTGCCTTAGCCTGCTGCTTCTGCCCAAACTGGCAGAAGTAAACACGTTAGCAACTTTGGCTCATAACTGACTAGCCAGTTCAGCTTCAGAGGGGATGTCCAAGGGATGAACAGGACAGGTGGTCTCTCTCTTGCAGGTCCCATATGCAGACCCTGGAGGAGTGTGGCTGAGGAGGCACCCCCTCACTGAAGTCAACTGCAACAGCAGTGATTCGGAAGACACATAAAAAACCTACTTTATAGTTTTAAAGATAGTTTTATAAATATATTTCTTAAGAAAACTATAGTATTTTCATTATTTGATGTTTTTTTTAAAGCCTGAAGACACTGTCAGGAGCTGAGCTTGAGAAGGTAGAGAAAATGGAATAACTGACCTCTCAAGGTCTCCGAAATACTATTTCTGATTCACAAACAGAGAAAAATGAATTCTGCCTGTGGAAGGAAAGCTTAAATTGTGAAGAAATTTACATGGGAGGGAAAGGATTTAAAGCTTTGCAGAAGGATTAAAGTTTGCTATGAGCTCCAGCATAAAAGTAGTACTGTTAAGTGAAAACCTTTATACAGCTGAACAGCACCCTCATCCTTCAGAGAAATACCATTTGTAGATAAGAGACTCGGACTTCCAGATCGGAGCAAAGGTCACTTTCACGGTGAGTTTGAAGGAAGATTTAGACTTGCCTTTGGATTTTTCACTTGTTATTGTACCTTCCTGCTTCTCCATTTCACGGGGAATAATTTTTTTACAAGACTATTGCATTAAGAAAACATGCTTGAAAAGGTGAAGGCAGCCCAGTGATAGTGCACAGAGCAATAGGAAGCACTCAGAATTTGAAGTGAGTCAAAGAAATCTGAGCTGTACACCAAGGAGAATAACATATCACTGAGATAAATTCCCTTGCTCACTCCAGGTAGCACAATCATCCTTCATTACACACTCCAGCCCAAGTTTGCAAAATGAGTAGCAATTCCAGTTGCCTGCATTTCTGTCACTTTGGGCTGACCTAGATTCCAAGGAGTAAGGAGCGGGGAGTGAAGAGTGAATATCCCGACCTTAGAGTAAACCTCCTGGGATCAAACTTTTCAAAGTCTGGTACAACACTATTTTGGGTTCAACAAACATAAAGCTGACACGGTAAAGAATGCTGCCACCAGGTAATTAAAGTTACATCTTTTTAGCTGGCCTAGAAGTTGGTCACAGACTGACTTCATCTATTGTGAAAGAAAAATAAAACCAAGAATAGATGGCCCTGCAGGTTACCTCAAGTGAGCCACATCAGGACCTGAGGCAGCAGCACAAGTGAAAATAAGTTATGTACCAAATACTTGTGTCACCTTTGTCTTCCCAGTTGAAATTACTTTTTTTTTTTTTTTCTCATTTATTAACTCATATAAAGCCGTGTTTATTAGGAAAGCCTTCAACACGACACGGGAGCAAGGCTAAGTTGCATCCATAATAAGATACTTTTCTCTGTGAGGCTCTTGTCAGATAAATCATGTTGTCTCTAGTTCAAAACTGTAAAAGATGAATGTCTGATTGTTGCCACAATTCAAAATGCAGACTTGTCCTCAAATTATGCTAAAGCTTTAAGGCTTTCCACAAAAGATCCATAGCATAATCTGAATACTCAAGTACTGGTAAACCTCTCTCGAATCATTGCTGCATAGGAAATGTTAAGATCAGGGAACATAGCCAACAATTCCAGCCATCTCACACTCTCTTAAAGGGCTGCAGCAAGTCATGAGAATTCATGAGAACTGTTTAAAAAAAGTACTCTCTCTCTCATGTGAAAACTTTTTTCATCACCTGCCTTCCCCCCCACCCCCCAAAATTAAATATTTGTTTCCCCTTGCCCCAAATATAGATGTGGCTCATAGATCTGTGATATTTCCTTCAACAAAACCACTGATTTTTGCTAGGATAATCCACGATTTTCTTCCTTAAAAAAACAACCAAAATAAAACCAAAACAAACCATTGTATTGGGATATGTATTTTCTCAATAAAATATGTTTGGTCATGCTAATAGAGAAGAGCAGAACTTAAGCTGACTCTTTCCTTCCCCTTCTTCATCTATTGCCTGGATTTGGGAACTTCCCATTCTCCTGTACTTCTTTAAAAGAAAGGATAAAAATAGCCCTAATGAGCAGCACTGTAACTACAAACAGCAAGTATTTCAGTCAGAAAGAAATGTCACTGTTAAGCTTTCAGTGGCTGTTATATATAACAGCAATTTAAAACATATAGTGTAGAAATTATAAAAGCTACCTTGACAGGAGTGCTTTTAAATGTGTAAGATTCATGGAAATATAAAATAAATATTTAGCATGTTGATTTTGCATGTAGGAAGGAGTCAAATGCATGCCACTACCAACATCCACCCTCCCTCCCCCACTACTGTCTTCAAGGCAGTGAAAGATAGCTCACTGTTGTATGTATTCTGTTATTCCTTTGTGCCTAGAGACACTCATATGCATCATTATTTAAGAATAAATAAAAAAAACCCTGGCACTATTGAGTGGCAGAGAAGAGTTCAAATGGAATTGAAAAGCTGTTGTCATCACCAGGCTCATTGTGTAGATGGAGACAGTTTCAAATATTAAATAATGTTGGAGACAAGGGAACAAATATTCCCTGTGAATAGGTATGGAGTTAATTGAAGGTTCTAGCTATTGTTCTACGACTGTAATCCAAAACACACCTGCAAGGGCTTCCTTCCTCTTTCAATTCACATACACAACCATTGCTGGGGGAGGGGAGTAAGAGGAATGAGAGACAGAAAAGGAAGTAAAATGAAGGGAAGGGAGAGGAGAAGAGAATAAGAAGAATCCTGGGATCTTTTCCCCCTAATCTAAAAAGAGTTAATCAAAGTAAAATGTGTGTTGCAATATAGGGGGTGGGGGGAGGAGGGGAAACAAGCTTAAGAGATTAAGTGCATAAATGGAATGGAATTTAGCCACATGCCATTACAGTCAGTAATAGAGATTTTTTTTTTCCTCCCCCAAACAAATATCACAAATAGAACCAAACAGTAAGGGATAATTTGGGGTGGTAGTTCTGAAGTCCTCTATTCAATGTCAAGAGAATGCATGAACAGTGATGCATGCTATCTGGCTGAGAAAAGGGAATTCTAAAGTAGGCTCCGTTCTTCATGGCCAGACAATTTCTTTTTTGTGTTCTGCCAGAACTCTAATTGTAAAGCCCCTTTCAATTGCACCAATCAGCCATGTCTTTCAAGTTGGCTCCCCCCATTCTATTATTCAGCTGACAAGCTGTTATAAAAAGAGAGATTTTTCCACATAGGCAGAAGCTATATGAAGATAAGTGACGCCAGCTACATTTAAATTTAAAAAACAGATTCTTTCATAAAATTTTAGGTTGCTGTCATTCACTTCTTATTTTATCAGCTGGCAACTGGAAATATTCTCTCCTTAAACAATAATAAAAGGAGATAAGCTAGTGAAATACCTCTGAGTAGGAGTACAGACAAAACAGAGTGCTGTAAGAAAAGGACAGATTTTAACCAGCCCAGGATAAAAGGACTGTAGAATATTTCACACCATGGAAAAAAGTGACTGCCCAATCCTAGAGAAAAAGATATCACATGTTTTCCTGATTCATAAAACGCTGAGGCTTCTGAGCCTGATATTGCAGCCAAATAATAGGCACATAATCCACGTCGGAAAAAGAAAAAAAAGAAAAAGGATGGAGGGGAAAAACAACCTAAGTGTGACATGTTTATTTTGCTTTGGTGAAGTCATATCATACACTTGTTACAAAGCTGTCTGAATTTTCTGAAGCCAGATTCTTCTCTTATTCCAAGTTAGTAAATTATTTATTTGATTTCAATGGTCTTATTTTAAATAGGCTCCAGCAAAGAGCAAAAAAAGTAAGCAGAAGCTTCCAGTGTGATTTACAACTTTGTGTGTGTAATATTCTTGGATAGGGTATTCCTGGATTATGGACTGTCTAGAGATGTTTGCTAGGCAGAACTCCATGACAATAAAAAAAGGAAGATTAGGGTAGATATCATCTCCTGTTTTCAAGATTTCTAGGTAAGATCTGATGCTTCAGACAGCCTCTGGATATTCAAAAATGTGAGATTGGCCATTCTGCTGACTAGAGAGAAAACACGCTGGGTTTTCTACATTAGTTCAATGGTGAAGAAAGGAAGTTGAATGGGGGTGACTGAATATATTCCATAAATAAGAAGTACCAGCAGGGTCCATTGAAAAGTTTTTTCCGGAACAGAATTAATAAAATATAAGGAAATGCAAATTCTCTTTGCATAAGAAACAAGAAATGCATTGAAAGAAGACAAAAGGTCTTCTCTGGCCTGGGAGGAAACTAAAATTCAGGCAGAGCATTAGGAGAGACACATTCTGCACAGTTAAATTTCCATTAAGCTATAGTTGTCATATTCCCAGCCATAGTATGCAGGTCAAAGTTGGGGAGTGATGATGTGTCATGGAAACCAAGAGAATAAATGAAAAAAAAATTCATAACAGATAGCAAGTTATGAAGGAGTTAATGAAGGCCATACCTCTTTAAAGTATTTAGACAGGGCAAATGTCCACAGTATTTCCCAAAAATCCAGACAGGGGAGTCAGAGAAATTAAAAAGGTTTGAGGAACTTAGGCTCTCAGTAAACTGGAAAATTGTTCAGTCATAATATTCCCCAAACAAAATGCATTTTTTCTAACAAGACTATGCAATCCTGATATGCATTCCATCAAAGAAAAAACTAAGCCAGACAAAACCTCAAAAAATCCACATGGAGCAAAAGAAAAGGTTTACCTTCCTACATTTACAGAGTAAGTTTGCTGAATAATGGTGAAGCCAAAGAGAAATTAATAATTAATCAAAGACTACATAGTGGGTCAGTGCAGACTCAAGAGTTTAAGGTTCCTAGTGTGTCCTTTAACGATTAGACTTTAATTCTTTGACAAAGCTGTCACTATGAGATTAGACAGAATAGTCCTGGTTCCTACCTTTTACTAAAAATTGGTTTCAAATATCTTTCTGCAATTCTCACCCCTTCATTTTAGCCAAGCAGAATATGCATCTATCACACCAGCTGTTATTGGATGGGACAGAGAAATGGAAAACTGTATTCTGTGGGTAAAGAACTCAAGTCAGATACATTAGAAATTGAGAAACAACCAGTTATGATTGATTGACTGGTTATTCATGTGAACCCACTAGGAAATGCAACATCACTTTATCAGCATGCTCTCACTTCAGGAGTGCTAGGCCTCTTGGTTTAAGTAAGCTATTTTTCCTCAAGAGTATTTATTCATTTTTTACACAGAATTTTCTTGTACTGAGTACTAAACCCCAGCAGAAATTAGACTGAAGGACTCCATAGCTCTATTTTGCTTGTCAGCATTTCCCAGAGGACTGTTTTCTAGGTTTCACACCATTTTAAGGTAGTTAGGACATCAGTAAAGAGTTCAGGTATCTGAGTGGACTTGGGGATTTCATTAAGTGCAGAAACTCCTGAAATGTAGTTGGTCCAGCGTGCCAGTGTCACCTTGATAAGAGAACCTATTGGCAGAAAATGTAGTGGTATAAAACCTGAGCTCGGAAAGAGCAAAAAGTCTACAGGTAAAAGGGTGTCTTTTTTCGAGGCTTATCTTTACTTGTCCATCCCACTCAACACAGCAGCATCAGTTTAATGTCTGTCATTTTTAAAATGTTTTCCAGCATCGTGAAGCATCTTTATTTGCACTCATAGCTCTATGCACTTGTGACAGTTCAACCTTCAGCATGTGCTGCAGCACATCAAGAAAGTTCCTTAGCAGGACTGCTGAAATTATATGGTACAGAAATAGATTGAATCTTTTCAGTACACCAGTTTGGATACACAGGACATCTTATGCCAATTAAAAGATCACAGAATCATGGCACATTTGGGTTGGAAGGGCCCTTAAAGATCATCTTGTTCCACCCATCCTGCCATGGGCAGGGAACTTTCCACTAAACCCTGTTTAAAGCCTCATCTATCCTGGCCTTGAACACCTCCAGGCATGGGAAGTTCATAGACTCTCTGGGCAACTTGTTCCAGTGTTTCATTACCCTCCTAATAAAGAATACCTCCCTTACATCTGATTTGAACAATCCCTCTTGCAGCTTAAAGTCATTATCTCTCGTCCTATCATTACATGTCCTTGTGAAAAGTTCATCTCCAGCTCTCCTCTAAGCCCCCTTTATGTACCAGAAGTTGTTCTAAGGTTTCTCTGGAGCCTTGTCTTCCCCAGGCTGAACAGCCCCAACTTTCTCAGTCTGTCTTCACAGGAGAGGTGCTCCAGCCCTTGGATCAGCTTCATCACCTGCTCTCTGGACTTTTTCTGATGGGTTCATGTGTTTCTTGTGTTGGGTGCTCCTGAGCTGGATGCAGCACTCCAGGTGGGGTCCCACAGGAGCAGAATAGAGGGGAAGAATCCCCTCCCTCACCCTGCTGCCCACAGTGAGGTTGATGCAGCCCAGGACACGTTTGGCTTTCTGAGCTGCAAGTGCACACTGCGGAGTCATATTGATCTTTTCATCCACAAACATCCTCAAGACTTTCTCTCTAGGTCTAGTCTCAATCCATTCTCTGCCCAGCATGTGTCTGTGCTTGGGATTGTCTTGACCCAGGTAGAGGACCTTTCACTTGGCCTTGTTGAACTTCATGAGGTTTGCAAAAGCCCAGTTCTCAAATCTTTCTAGGTTAGATGAAGAGCACAAAGAACTTTTTCTGTTTATGAATGAAAAACCACTAGAGAGAGGGAGAAAAATCTGTCTCTTAAAGCAAAGTAGATCAGAAATCAGAATAAAAATCTCCAAAGATGAAACACTTAATGAACTTGTTTTACACATCATTAAAATCAAACTTTTGTTTCTCTAGCTGCAGGCTTCCAGACCTGTCTTGAGAGCTAACAGCAAGGAGAGAAACAGCACTGTCAAAATTATTGAGCCTCATATCCATATAGATCATCCTATACCTACTTCTGTGAATGATGGGTAAGAGAGGAGGGTGGGTCCTGCCATTTTTGCAGATGAGCCCCCTCAGTTCAGCTTCACCCCAGCCTGCAGCAGAAGTGACCTCATCACATAACCAGGAAAACACACTGCCCTTCCCATTAACAAACTTATACTTCACTTGAGAGACTCCATTCACAGCTTGGGAACAACAGCTACAACAGCTCCCAAAAGTATTTTCACTTGTTAGTGGAAAAAGGAATTTGTAGGAGAGGGTAGAACATGACAAGTTTTAACTGTGTTTCACTACTGCTATCAGACGAAAAGGAGGTAGGTTATATTTCGAAAAGGAGCAGAAAACTTAAGAGAATAAGACACAGATAGTATCAGATAGTAGCAGATATGGAATAACCCATCCACAACAGAAGGGATCAGTATAATTTGATTTGTTGTCTGAATTATATGAAAATATTTCCCCAGATACATTTAATCATGTAGATTTTTTTTTTTGTTGCTCATGAGCACATGCAGTGCTTTCTACATCCCACTTAGTATGTGCCATTGACTGCAGCCATGGCTTCCACAAGGAAATCATGAGCTGTGTGAGAAAGTATTTCTGCTAACTGCTTGTAAAAACCATTGGCTACCCTTTGCTTACACTCTGAAAAAACCCAGATGAGTAAAAGGTCAAGATCTGCCTTTTTACACGTACTTTGTGTACATTATAGTGTTTCCACATCCATTTCCTTTGACAGGTTTTTAAAGTTCTCTCTTGACAGGCAAATCGGTATTTTCCTACAATCTGAACAAAACTGGATTCACATGACAGCCTTCTTAATGCTGACTAACAAGTGCCCTAACCATGCTAATGCATTTCAAGGGAGCACATGTGACTATTCTGGAGCCCAGAAGCATTAATACAGGACACAGATAGCATTATTTGCTGTGTCCGGGACCCATTTTCTTTTTCACAGCCTTTAAATACTGTGACTGTCAAATCCTGACAGTGTGGCAGCATGGTATCAGGATTTCTCTGCAATGAGCAATTGAATGTCATTTGAAAGTGGTGTATTTTAATTAGCATGATTCTAGACATCACCAGCCATGCTAAAAATGCACAAAGTTGAGGACAATTTGTATTTGGTCAGTATTCAAGAAGAAAAAGGTATTGCAAGAACAATGTGCTGTACATAAAAGTTAACATTTTGCTAGATTTTTAAACTATTAATTTATCACAAGTGGAGATATTTCTCTATCATGTCTAATTTTTATTTTTTTTTAACTGTACTAGGTATTTATGCTTATCCATAGTGCTAAAGTAAGCATCTTTGTCTATAACAGTGCTATAAACTGTTTACAAACATGGCAAGGGAACCAATGGGAGCCTTTTCCATTTAGGTCACTGCTTTGGAGTTAAACCAATGCCATGAACTTTTGAAACTCCCAGCCTCAGAGTGGCACTGGGCATGATTTAATGAGCATTCACAGTCATAACAGAATCTGATCTAGGCAAACAAATAATGCTTAATCAAACAATTACATCATGCATGAGAAACAGCTGCAGCAGCAAATACTCTGTGGTTACTTGTGCAATAAGAAAGGTTTAAAAAAGAAGAATTAGGCACAAAATGTTCAGTAGGTCTCAATTATTTCTTCCTTTTTCCATAGCATTACATGAATGCTGGAAGCCTAAAATCGTTTCACAATAGAACTTGGTACATTTCTGTTTGTGGATGACTTTTAAAAAAAAAAAAAAAAAAAGTGAATCTGTACTGTACCAAAGTAATACAGGACTATTATTTTTGTGTGTGTGTGCACATACATATATGTATGAACAGCAGATGCTATGGTTATGAATGCTTTCAGCCCATCTATTTTCTTTCAGTAAAATCCTAAGATAAACACATGGGCACAAATAAACACTATGAAAAGAAAAATTGCATTGCAGTACATACCTAAGCTAACACTCATTGAAGAGGCTGTTTGGAAGCACTTTATCCCAAGGCAGAGGAGCAGCAAACCCAGCCCTTGGATCCACAGGACAGCCAGGAACAAAGTGAAAAGCTCCCCAGGAAAAACAAGGCTTGACTTTGAACTCTACAGCACTACACATGAACACTTTCAGGACTGAAAACTGGTCACTCATGCCCTGGGATGCAGAAAACACTTCAGTCTGAAGGACACAGGACAGATTTTAAACCCGTGCTGTATCATCAAACCACACCACTGACACTCAGGAGGACACAGGGTAGTTTCAGAGACCAAGGAGTGTTTTTGTTTTGGTATTCTATTAATATGGTGTGAGAACTGCTCTGGAATCTCTAATTAAAAGGAAAAAAGACATTTCATCAGATTAAGTATTGTATTCCTCCACCACTAAGTGGAGTGTATCAACTGCAAACCTTTTCATATGAAGGAGAAAAATAGGATAGGAGTATCCAATCCATTTTAGCCATCTACTCAACAGTATTGATGACACTGATTATATTGACTAGACTTCCAAGGTGACTACCTCAGATAAAAGTTACACTGTGCCTTGACGTCTGGACAAGCAGAATTGTCATTTGTTGACTAGTTTGTGATCTAAGTCATACAATAAAGTTACATGGTACCATATACATATTATGATGAAGGACTATTAAAAAACAAAAGTTTAAATAAAAATGTTTTAAAGAAAGGAATTTCCTACTCAAATAAATGTAGCATTTGAATTACATGGAATTTCCTTTCAAAATTATTTTAAAAGAAAAAATAATTTTCTATGAAAATATATTAGTACTCCAAGGGTTGGGAAATAATCTAGTGCAGATTAAAACATTTTGGCATGTTGAACTGGACCAATATGCATTATGTGCTCAGCTTTGGACCCTGCCAGCTTCTGGTGACAAAATGTTCTATGGAAGCTGCTGTTTTGATGCTCTGTGCCCATGGTCTCTCCTGCAGCCTGACTTTGCCCTGACCTGTGTTTCCTATGGCATCCCACATGGGTGATTTTCTGGGGCCCATCAAGAAACAGTATGATTTCCTTTAATTCTTTTAATTCTGTTTTCACTTGGACTTACCCACTCTCTCACTCCTTTTCCTGTGCTCCAGATTAGGAAAGTTCGTCTTGACTCCATCTGGGCCACGATGAGGAAAACCACATTTTCCCTTTCTCACTTTCTGTAAGGAAGAACTATTGCTCCTTCCTCTCAGTGTGCATTAGTTTAGCTTTTCTTTTGCTGTCCTAATGTTTCTGTCTGTAACCCTGATGTGAGATCTTTGCCTCTCCAAGCAACCAACAACAGCAGCAAGGAAAGAGCAGAGGCCCTGCTGGTGTCAGACATTGATGAGCCTGTGCTGAAAATGCAAGTTCTGCAATCACACAGCAAGGGACTCAACTCATACTGGTTCCTAAAGATCAGTATTACCCATAGATGAGCCTAGAAAAAGATTTTGGTTTCAAAAATATTTGGTATGGTGTCTTTTGAAGACCCTGCATGATCTGCCATTTGTTCCTTTTTTTTTTTTTTTTTTTTTTTAAAGTGAAGAAGGATTACATTCCTTTTGACATCATTGTTCCTACAGTGGAGAAACAAGCCATTCATTGTCTTCTCCCTCTGTGGCACCAATATGGGGCAATATGCAGGACTTATTCCTTCCTCTTCTGAACAACCTGTACTTTTACTTGGCAACACAATGGCAAAGGGAAATCTGTTCTTGAATTAAGAAATTAGAAATGTAGCAATTTAATCAAGTATTTCATTCAGGAAGAATGTTTCAACAACGAAAGCAATCATGGAAATTAGAGTTTTGAAGCTATTTCACAGAGCAACTACCAGTGACTGCTGGTACTACCAAAAACTGCTGTTGCGTTCAGTTAATGGCTGTAATTTGTTTTTTCCTCCCCTTACAGAGTCAGTAGAAGTACCCTGTAGCTGCACCAGTATAGTGGAGGTATATGTAAAGCTAGGAAAAATTAGGTTATGGAGAAGAGGAACCTTGCGTTGATATCATTTAGTAAATGAGATAAAAAGAAAGAACAACAAAAAATTCATTTTTCTTTGGCCTGTGCTTTGAATAGTATATATACACTTAATGAAACAACTCATACTCAGTTGTAATCCAGATTTCCATAGTAAAACAGGTAATTTCTATGTCTAAATTCCTCAACACATAGTGAGAGGAAACAACAAAAAATATAATTACATCATAAGTTATAGTTTATCAGTGCTTAGGTGAAAGTATAGAAGCTTTATTAAGTATGCATTGGGTCATGCAGTCCTGTAAAGAATAAAGTCTGTCCATCAACCTGTAAAGGCAAACTAGGATTAACTCACATTTTGATTCAATACTGGGCAAAGCTTAAGGTTTCTGGTCTAAATGACTTCATTGAATACAATGCCTAGAACAAAGACCAGCAGGCAGAGAAATATGGGCAAAAAGGGAATAAATTTTTATGTTTTCCATGGCTGAGGAAAATTTTCATGCCACACAAAGCAAGAGAGGATATATTATAGTTCCTTGAGGTATAACCTTTCTAAGACTTGTTGTGGAGAAAACAGAGGGAAAATGTCACTCTTCCTGGGAACAGAAGAATTAACTGTTGTTTTCCAAATTTACTTATAAGAGGCTCTTGAGTCCCATACATTTCTTTAGTCTAGTATTGGGGATCACAAGTCTAACCAAAGCAAGGCCTGACTGGAAGGAGTTTAGTACCCACTGCTTTAAAGCATTATAATAATAAAGTCAATTTGAAAGTAATTTTGTTTCAGATTAAAGTAAGTGGTTTTGGCTTTTTAAAATTTTGTTATAAACCTGTATTTTAAAAATATATAAACACTCTTCCCTTTTAAATGTTTTTTTGAGAGAGTTTATTTTTTCCTGATTTGCTTTCTGGAAGATAAAAAAAAAGTAGTTTGATATTGAACAAAGATTAGATTAAAAAGCATACTTTTCACAGGTATCTGTGAAGCTGCAAAGAATACCTTTCCCTTAAAGAAACTTCAAGAGATTTAATTCTATGATTCAGACTATAGATGAATAAAAAACAAACAACCTGCCAAAACATTCAATATCTTCCATATTATCTTCCATATGAAGCCTTTCATTGGAATATAAATAAATTTAATATATATTTGTTACACACAATAAGAACAGTTTAAAATTCATTAATGCTTAGTGTCTGGAAAGCTGAAATAAAGGTACTTTCCAAAGATTCCCATTACCAGAGATCTTCCAACTTGACACATCCTGATTAAAACAAGGAAGTGTTAAGATCAAATCACTGCTTAGTTTTGGAAAAAAACCCGTCAACATACAGGACAGGCCCAGAATGGGGAAAAAAAAAAAAGAATAGAGGTATGATCTTACCTTTTGTCATACTGATGATAGAATCTTCAGTGTAATCACTTCACGTGGAAAAAGGAAGACAGCTTAACCCAAACCTTTAAACTTACACCCCCCCTTTTTTTTTCTTTCTGCAAGGAAAGAAGAAAACACCTTTTGCTCCCCAAAATGTAAAGTTATTATAAATTCACTGAGATTTCAATATATGATTCTCTCAAGCTTTTTCTAGAGAAAGATTCTCTCAAACTTTGCCAAGAAAAATAAAAGAAACTCCACTTTCCTACAAAATCAAGGGCTTTGGACTTTCTTAACTTTCTTCTTGCTAAAAGAAGTTTCCAGTTTTCACTCGTGAAATGAAGGCAAATTCCAGTTAAAGGGTACAAAAAACTTGCATCTATTTGATTTCTTGCCAAGAATTTTTTTTTTCATTTTTGCTTTTCTCAAAAAAACATCAAACTAAGTGAGATCCACACAAGCAGATCCTAGCAGAAGTGGACAATGTATCTCCAAATACTCCAAACTCTGTTAGATTTTATGTATTCTGCATTTTGAGATAAAGTTTAAATGTTGACTTACAGCTTCAGGGCATTCTTGTTAATCCAAATTTCCATTTTGTCTTAGCTGCGAGGCACATGCAAAAAATTCAAGCTTTTGAAAATAAATTATTTTCTAAATATCTCTGGCATTTACTTCAATTTCATCCTAGTTGGTGGAGCATTTCCAGCAGTTCTGCACGACCTTTTGGAAATTAGATGGAGGTTCAGAGCACTTCTCAGGTGAAGGGCTAAAGCCACTGCACTGATGACTTTTCCCATTACCAGAGAATTCCTTCGGGCATGTGGCTGTGGAGAACCTGTGCCATGGCTATGCAAACATGCTCAACCTGTCAAGTCTGTTCGAAAGGCAAGCATTTAAGTGAAGCTACATTTACTCCCTTGGTTATTATTACCACATTTTTCACTCATTTTTTCTAGAAAACATTGCTCTTGTTCAGATTAAAAAGTGTCATTCTGAAAGCAATGCTACCTTGTACATTATGCTGCAATACAGTTTCATTTTTCAATGTTTCCTGACAATTCTCATGGTTTTCATGTTTGTGACTAGAACAATGCTGTGAAGAGTATAAGCAAGAGTATGTTATCCAACTAAAGTCAGAACTATGACTTTTAAGGTGAAAGTAAAATTTAGAGGATAATGCACTCCAGTTGAAAGAAGGATACTTTCTATCCTAGATTCTAAAAGAGAAATATTACATGCAACTGGTAAAGTACTATGTTAGTTGAAACACACCTAGTGCATCAAAGAGGAAACATCTACCTGGAGAACAGTAAATGTGGTACAGATATCTAAAAACTCAGGGAGAAATTAGACAGGTCTAAAACAAGAAAAAAAAAAAAAAGACTGCAGAGCAGAAAAACATTTTCAAAAGCAGATTGGGCACTGGGACAAACTGGAGGCAGAGTAAACCAAAACAGTCCTTCAGTTTACCAAAAACTAACCTGGTTGCTTTCTGTAGACACCAATATAAGGAATAATTTTCACTCCTGTGAGCAGTACCTCACTCTGCCTAGCACTGGCACTCCTCTGATCAATTAACAAAGCATTTCAACTCGCTTACCTGGCACTTAACTTTTTTTGTAGAATATTGGGGAAAAAAATATTAAACTGAATTTATCAAACTGAGTCAGCTGGTTTTTCAGCCAGATGCATCAGAGATGAAGCAAGCAGCAAGAGTCTGCAACTGCAAAAGGAAAGCAGAGCAGGATGCCAAGTATTCTGTAGCCACAAACCTGAGATAAAACACTTGATTTCATAGAGGGCGGAAAAAGCAGAATATATCTAATCTCACTGGGTTTCAATAAAACATTTGATATGCAAAATTAGTTCAAAGGAAAAATAGCACGAGTTAACAGGCAGATAATGAATATGAAAACAAGGAGACAGCAAAAGTTGCAATTTACCTGTCTGGGCTGGTTTCAAAAGCACACACAGGTAAGGGAAGGAGTACCTTTTCATCACTGCATGCATAGATCTTCAGGGTGTTCTTCCAGTGGTGGTTACTTTGACCAGGGCCAACCTCCAGGTGACAATGGAACTGCTCATAAAGGAAAATGTGAAGCATTTTTCTTAGCCAGGGCAATGTTTCTGTAGCTGCTACAGGAGTTGGGGAAAAGAGGATGCATTCAGGGAGTCTCTGAGAGTGCCTATTTGTCTTTAAATGAATAGGCTAAAGGGGGTTGGACTAGCTCAAAGTTCCTTTTTCATAATGCTGTATCTATGCATTACAAAAGATCTTGATAATCTGATTTGAGCCATTTTCCTCAAGGGAACTCAACCTTAATAAACTTGGAGTACATTACTTTATCTGTTCCATTGATTTTTTTTCTTTGCTTCCTGTACCTTTCTTTGCATGTCCATTGAGCACCGTGTGATCTTTAACTGATATATTGCTGAAAATTTGTGGGCAGAAGGTAATAACAAAGTCACAGGACAAAAATAAAAGAATGATCAGTGAGCTGAGAAGTCTCTCTCCAATATAGATGTACAGTATTTTGTTACTTAAGATCAAGTCCAGTATGGCTGTGAGCACAGTTCTTTCACAACACTGAAGTTAGCTCATATCAAAGAAAAATCTCCTTCTCAGATGATCATCCAGATTTAGGAAGACATATTGGTAAGGGTTTTTTGCATTATCTGTGCTTGATGTTGTAATTTGACACCAGTAGCCTCATTTCAAAGTATGCACTTATTCCTGAGAGCACAAACACAGCCCCCACTGGAAACTCATCTCTATTTCTGTCAGTGCTCCTGTGGACATGGAGGCCAAGGCTCTGGGGAGACATTTTGTTTTTGCTTGCACGAACTATTATTATTATTATTATTATTATTATTATTATTATTATTATTATCCAAAGACCTTTCTCTTGAAGAAATTATCTGTATTAATCCTCTTGTAGACCTCAGGTGATGAGCAACAACACTGGAGGTGTTAAGTGATATTAACTTTCTGGTGCCCAAAATAAGGGTTTGCTATATGAAGCCACAGTGCTGCCAAGGGCCTTTAAAAATTCTTTTGTGGAACTAAATTTGCCCAACTGTGATGAGCCACACTTGATAAACCAAACTATGCCACTGGCAAAATGTGCAATGGCATGGAAAGCAGGGTCAACAGCAGAAATATTTGAAAATCTTGTCTATACATCAGACCAAGAATTGATTTTCTTACCAAAACCTGAACTTCTCAAGCAATAGAATCCTTGTGGAAACAAGCTGCATATGTAGCCTGATTCAAAAATCTCAAACTAGACAGACACTGACAGTTGGCCTGAAGGATTCCATGGCTCTATTTTGCTTCTCAGCACTTCCCAGAGGGAAGTGATGTGATTCTATGATCAGTCCTGACATTCAGTCAGGAGAAAGTTGTCATGCAAGATACACTGTAATTCAGACCTTAAGTTCCTTGCTCAATCTTTTTTTAAGAAGATCTCAGCTTTTCATATCCAAAGGACTATCTTTAAATGCAATAAAGTCCTTTTTAGCAAGCCAAGCATCATAAATATTCAAAAGCCTCAGTTGGAACATTACACATAATTGACGTTACAGAAATCTGTTTCCTCTGGCATGACATCAGAGATTGTCAGATTGGGAAATCAAGAGGATGAGCTTCACACTTGCCAACTTTTCCTGCTAATCTGTGTTGAAATTTTTTCTTAACAAATCCCAGCAATACAAACCCTTCCCCCAGTCCTACCACAAGGTAGGATTTTCCAAGAAGTGAAAGAAAGGCTGTTGGCCCACATCTGTCTACTATCTAAGGAACAGGCAGCTATTGTTAAAGATTTTTTTCATTCCTTATAATCCTGTTTCTTACTTTCGTGCTTTAGGGTCACCAGTTAGGCCACAAGACTGTGGAAACAGGCATAGTGCCAGTTCCACATAGCAATATACAATTCAATTATTTCTACCCTCTCCCACCAAGAGGAAGAAAATTAAGGGAAGTTAGATGTTCTCTTTTGAGTCAGCTTAGTGACATTCCTCATCACTCTTTTGTCTGTGTTTATGATTAACGAGGCAACAGAGGATTTCCACTAAAAGCCCACAGAAGCTGAACCATCAGACTCTGTAATTTCCATGAGCAGCACCTGCAACATCAAGGCTGCAGCTGAGGAGGTGCACCCCAATGAGTACGTGTGCTGTGCCTCATAGTCAGCAGTCTGCCTGCACAGCACACAGCTACAACCACTTCTCCAAAAAGAGGCTTCCTTCCTGCTCTTGAACAATACTTGCAGAAATGACAGAGCTGTGCAAGGTCTGATACCCTGGTGCCCAGCACTGCAGCTCACTCCCCCAGGAAATCCAAGCGTTTTCTTCATCCCTTCCTCAGTGTTTCACACTAACCTCTGGGCACTGCAGTATCTCTACCACCAGCCATGCCAAGGTGTAAACCCTGCTCCCCTTTTCCCAGCATGACTCCATTCTGTCTCTTTACAGGACTATAAGGAACAGTTTTTTCTGACCTGCCTGCAGCCCAGAGAGGCAGCAGTGAGCCCATTGCAGCAAGAGCCAGAGCATCCTATGGGAAATGCATAACTTTCCTCTGGACTTTTCCTCTCCTGAGAGCTGGGAGAGGAAGTCAGACAAAATATTTTCACTGAGGGAAGAAGTTATGAATATATATATATATCTATCTAAAAAACCAAAAAGTAAACAAGAACTTGTCCAGCAAACACCTATTGACTCCCTAACAGAAGCTAAACACTATAACCTTCTGCATCCATATCCATGTAACCACTATTTGATCCCCCAAAACCTTGGCACTTCTACATATTATAAGCACAGCTTGGGTACAAGAAGTTTTGCAAACCACTGACAGGGCAAGTTTCTCTATAAAAGTGAGCAAATACAGCCTGACCAGACATGGCTGGAGCACACAAAGCTGCAAATCTGAAGACTTTTGGCAATCCTGTGTGCTTGAGTTTACTGCAACAGCATTATAATGCCATGTACTTACAGTGGCTTGAACCCTCCCAACTCCAAAACAAGCAAATAATGACTTAGCTGCTTTTCCTTGAGCCTGATCAGGTAGCCACACTGGGACCACCATACTGCAAAGTGGGATGAACAAGGGTAAATAACATAATACAGAACATTTCAATTGCTGAGCTGAGAGACAATAAACAATTTGCTCTGAAAACAGCACTGATTTTTCTATATGCTAAGTACAACTGATGAAAAAAAAGTCTAGCTATATATAAGTTTATTTTAAAGAATGTACTCCATACATGATTATAAAACATTTCCTCGCAGCTGCAATATTTATTTGATGTATTTCTTTTAAGCATCTCCAAAATGCTCAGAACAAATACAAAGTCCTCCTGAAACCTGAAAAAAGTCAGACATTCTTTCTCCATCATAATATGTTACAGCCCCACAACTTGCATTAAAGCAATAAAAGCCCACAGGATCCAAAGCTACAAACAGGAATTCCTGCACCTACTGCACCCTGCTCCCAGCCCTATATAGAATACAGCAGCTGCATAAGGAAACTCAGCAGTGCTACCCAGCAGGAGCACCAGACATGAAAAACACCTTGCCAAATGTTGCAGAAAGAGGGGGGAAAACCCACAAAACACCAATAAAAACCAAGCAAAAATCCCCACAAACACAAATATTTGTTACCTCCTGTAATGGGATTTTGGCCTGATCTCCAGCTGCAGATTGCCAATATTGCTTTAACTAACAAGTCTTAAAATTAGCTAAATTTTCACAAAGCAAACAAAAAGTTTCAAGTAATTAAAATAAAAAATTTTAAATTATTCCCCCATTCACATCATCACTGAGCATGAACAAATTCAAAAGACAAACGACACCACTCCATCCACCTTTGCTTCGTCAAGACCACCTGCAGTGTCTACATTCCCTTCACGGCCTCCAAACCCCTCAGTTTGCCATCAGTGGTTCTTTAAATCTTTCCTCTGGGGGCTACACCTTCAAACAGGTTCTTCCCACCTAGACGCTGCTTCCCACGTTATTAAGAGGTCACAGGAATTTTCATTGACTATTTACTCAACAAGGGTAAAAATATCTGAATATGATCTAAAGCAAACATACATTAACCGAATACTTAATCCTCATCTTGTTTACTAATGCTCATTGTGATTACTTCTGTTACATATTCATGAAATATGAGGCAGTTATAGCACACACATTGTAGTAACCAGTAAAGATGCAAAATGAAAACATATTTACTGGAGGGGAAAAAAACCCCAAAAACACAAAACTTAACAATAAAGACAGCTGAAAAATCTTTGTCCTTGTTGGCACATTATCAGTAACAAATTTCAAAGCATCAAGAATTACTTGAATTCCCAGCTGTTACAGCAGAAAAGCACATGAGACTAGCAGAAGATTAATAAAAGTTAGAATAGGACTACACAAAAGAAAAAACGCAAAGTCAGAATGGGATATGTGCCAATAAGAACAAAATTAGAGTAATTATTTGGATAGGTTACAGGTCAGAGATAAAAACATGATAAATTCTCAGAAAACCGGATTACTGAGAAAGCTATTTGAAATTAAAAAGCAACATAAATCAAAACAGGATGAACGACATTTGGCTAATATTATTTGACTGATTAACTTTTATTTAGAATAGTGTGGTATGAAAAAAACGGTATAATAACTATAAAGAATTGGTACAGCCAGAACAGAACAACTGATAAGCCTGATGCGAATTTCTTCCTTTATTTGAGTTGATTATCATTGCTATAATGCTTTTCTTTATGTTATTATTTAAGAAAATGTTCTGAAATTATACCAGTTTTGATGGTAAATGTGCTTATACCTAGACCATTGCTGAAATTATTTGCCTAAGATAATTCAGCAGAATATTGAATTAATGTACACTAAAATTGCTTTGTATGAGATACCAGTATATTCCCATTCATATTTCATAGAAGTCAGATTTGCAAGAATTTTTGCTTTTAAATTAATTATAGAGAATATGAGCAATCAGCAATTTTTTCTCTAATAAATATAAATATTTGCATCCCAAACAATTTTCATTTATTCATGTTTAAACAGTATCACATAAATTATCAATTCAACCAATGCCAACCACATACTTCAGAGTCTGAATAAGAAATAACTATAACTGGTTTTGAGCCTTCAGTAGCCAGTGAATTACTGGCAAATTATTTTTAAAGAATAAATAGTTTAAAACTAATTGTAGCATGTTCAGAGATAATTCACAACCATAAAAAAGAAACCTAATTATTCATTATCAATTTTTTCCTCCAACTTTTTCTGTCAGCTTTATTTAATGTGAAGCAGTAATGAGCGAGAATGAGATTTGTAATATTGTCTTTCTCCTCTGGAAATTAGACAGATGCCAAAATGTTATAGCTGTCTGTTCACCTCTGATCCAGCTCTTTGATATGGTGGCAAAAGGTCAGGATAATCCTGACTGCTAATGACCTCTGGGATATAAAACAGACATAACTTGAGCAATCTCTTGGTCTAACCTAGAGAGGACAGGTATCTAAGTGACAGCAAGAGAGCAGCAGCTGACCCCACTGGTAGGCAGCCTAACGAGAGGGCTCATGCTTCTGTCAAGAAAAAGGATCAGACCAGGAGATTTTCCTAAAATCATCACCAGAGGCACAAAATTCTATATGAGATTGTTCATCTGTTCTGATGCTTCTGTGCTTATCATGGGTGCATGATGGGCTCTTTGTTGTCACTGGGGTTTTAATACGTGCTTGGAGTACCAGTACTGTGGCTATGTTTATTTTTATTATTAATTTTAAAGTAGGGATTTAAATAATTTTTCGTCTGTTGCAGATAATGAAAGAACATGTTTCTGCTCCGAGACAATTCAAGTCCTTGGATTAAACTGGAGAGGTCCAGTACAGACTGGAGACCACAGGAGAAACCCTTGTGGGCAAAGAGGAAGGTCAGAGCCTGCTCCTTGCACTCGGGCGAGCAGAGGGACTGTGGTGCTGTCACACATCTCCAGGCTGGGCAGGGCAGGAGGGGAGGCCACATCTGCCTTCCCCTGTGCACCCATTCTAGGCTGCTGCCCTGGTCTGATCTACGTGTTCATCTGCCTGTCTGCAAATATATCAATAATAAATAGGAGATAAGTAGATGATGGTTATGATCATTAAAACAGGATGGGGTTTTTTTTGCATTACACGACTGTGTGAGTCTTCCTCAGCAGCAGTTCTCAAAACAACAGTGTTTGTGGTGCTAAGGAAAAAAAAACCCTGTAGATATTCATCCTTTTAGAGGAAGGGTGATGGGTCCAAAGTCAAAGACAACTGCTCGTTGAGCTGATGCACAGTCTGCAGCTATCTCAAACTGAGTCACTAGTGCTGCCAAGTGTGAAGTCTCCAAGGATTATACAGTAGAGGGAGTGCAGCTCTGAATACAAGAGTATTTTTGCTTTTACAGGAAAAGATTTATCAACCAGATATTAATGTTTAAATACAGTAATTGTGAAAAAAAATCCCTCTCCATTCATGTTGTTTTATCTTCATGAAATAGTTCTTTTGTAATCTTGTTAAATCATGTGAACTGCTGCACCAAGTTGTTATGGCAACTGGAATTTTGAAAGTAAATTAATTTTGCCATAAGATGTTATTAAGACCAGGTAAGGATGGCCTTGAATAATAATATCTCCTTTTTGTTTAGAGAGGATATTCTATCTCAAACTTTAACACTGGTTTTTACTTAAGCTAATACATGTTATTACTATATCAACGATCTTTAGAACAAATGCAAAATAAATTATTTAATTTTTCCTATGAATTCTTGAATTAGACCTTCTCACCAGCAGCATCATCTTATAATAGCAGGGATTCTATGATGCTTAAGTATGATATGCATGTGAAATGTCTAGTAAAAGCAAACAAGAGCAGTTTTCCAAACTGGAATCAATCTCGAGCAAAGCTACTGATTTCACTCTTCGTGCAAGTGAGAAAAAAAAGCCCCCAAACAACAAAACAAAACAATAGGTTTTAGTTTTAAAAGTTGGATTTTATCCTGTAGTGTAAAAATTCTGTCCAGTTCTTGCTCTATTCCAGAGTGATGCCTGCTGTATCCACCTACTGACATTGGATTTGCACCTCCCTGACTTGGGTAGTACAATACTTTCTCAAAGCAATACTCTCCTTGGAACTGCTGGAATAAAATGAGGACAGAAATGTAATCCCAGTTAATAATGCAGGTAATATAATAGGCCTGCTGTAATTTAAATTTGTAGGATTTTGGAGCTTGCCTAGAGACAGTAACTCTCTCCAGAAGCAATGGTTCTGACTACAGCATGTGGGATGTGGATGTGCCAGCATAAAGGACTCACCTTGACTCTCAGATCCAGGCTGGAGTCTCAGTTCTGCAGCATGGTCTCACAAACCTCCTCCCTGTCTAAAGGAATCCTGGTTTGATGCATTCACACTCCCTGCTTCTTACTCCTGCCATTTGGTAGTGATAGAACACATCTGCAATGGGATCATGAAACAGATTCTGTGAAATTTAGAGTACATTTTTTTTTTTTTTTCCCATGGGACTGATATTTTGATTATCCTGCTGTAGGGGGGAAATACAGAAAGAACTGACCTGGCCCCAAAGGCCAGACAAGTGTCTTGAGAGCCTTGTCTCCGTGACTAAACGAGAGAAGCAAGCACCTCCAAACAGCAATCATAAAAGCCACATTATACAACTGCTGCTTAGTCAAGTGCTCTGAATCATCAAAAGCACCAATTTCCTTTCAATAAACAATCAAAGACATGCCCAAAACTTCTGGAGAGCAGATCTCTCTTCACCCTCTCTGCTTATCAGTTCGTTTTTGAGGTATATAGCCCTCCTAGGAGCATTTCGGGCACAAATACTTTAGACATTTTAACTTGCTGAGATACTTCGATAGTGAGCAGAAAGTATTATAGAGTTGGTGTTTTGTTTTGTAAATGGCTGAGGGAGACAATGGAGAGAATGCTCCAAAACACTGAACATAGAGATTGTTCCATAATAAGGAAGAAGGATGGCATTGTGCCTTATCTACCCTGGGATATTCTGATATGGGTTCCTGTTAGCTTCCTCAAATGTACCATGTCTAATTTTGTCCTCTAAGGTTTTAATTATTTCAAATTCAGTCCCACAGACTGAATAATTTGGCCTCTGGGGTTTTTTTACTTCTTTTTGTCCTCTGAAATATTGGAGTTTATCCACAGCTGGAAATAGGCTGTAGGTTGATGTCTGTTGCTATTATTGACATTAGATTCCCCCCTGATTTTGGGATGAAAATAATCACCACTTTGAGTGGAAGGAAAGAATATCTCCCTTTGGTCAGATAGGTGGAGACTGTTCTCTTTTGGCCTCCTCAGTAGCAGGGATAGGACTTCCTTCTTAGGAAGATTTCTTTAGTAAAATAGATACTTGTAAAGTTCTTATTCCTGCCTCACTGCCTTCTGCAGTTGGAAATTTAATCTTTTAACTCTAAGATAATGTCTCCTATAGGCTGATGGTGAATATTGGGTCTATGATGTTAGTGCTGTGTTGTGCAGAGGAGGCTTCTAAAGTTGAGATTGACTGAAGTTACATCTTCCCGTTTCAGGGAAGTGGACTCAGAGACCTGCAAGACATTATCCAGACCAATGCTCACATGTCCTGTTTGGTGATAGGAAAATGTTTGATATCACTTTGAGTTAGTATTTTATTATTGAAAATGCTTATGAATTATGATTTTTCAGCTAAAATGTTATCATAGAGGTCCTGAATACTTTTAATGGGAACTTTGACATTGAGGTGCTCAGCTTGGTCTCAAGGTTTAGGTGCTTATTATAAATTGCTAGAAATTGAACCTGGAAATAACCCAGAATTAATACTTCAGCATAACAAAACTCTTAACTTCAGGCTGTGACATGATTCACTTCATGTTTAATTTCATTTCAATGAATGTTCAGTAATGAAGTTTATGCACTTGAAAAGGAAGTGTGACATAAGGTAAACAGATTGTTGCAAAAGAAATTATTCCAGGTCTGGCCCAACTCTCATTAAATCAGTGGAAACTTTCCAACTAGGAGTAGGATGAGCCCACAATAGTATAAATCCAGACTGAAGTCAGTGGGCCTACTTTGGATTCACACAAGTAAAAGTGAGACTGCAGTTTTATTCCCAGTGTTTAGCAGCTGCAGTCCAAAGCAGGCACTGATGTTGCACCTTAGGTGGGGCTTTGCCCCGCCAGAGTGATTCACAGATATCCCACTTAGTCACTGAGGGACCTCATCATCAGTGCAAAGGCACTTTCCCCAGTGTTTGCTTAGGCAGCCAGCATGGCAGTGACTAATTTCCTTTGTGAGTCTGGGTCTCATTGCTGTCAGGAGGCAAGGGTGGAAAAGCAGCAAAATTATAGAAGTTAACTTTTGCACACATAATGAGTAATAAATGCAATGTGGATTGGACTCCACAGAAAGTGGTTACTTGGAGAAACTCTGGTGAATCCCACTTTACTATTGGAAAAACAATCTACAAAAATATAACCTAGCAAAACTATATGAGAGAAAATTTATTATATGTTTTAAACAGGAAGTAATAAAGCAAACAATATAAATAGAGTAGATAAGCAAAGAACAGTCTCAGTCTAACCACAGCACTTTAGTAAATCCCATTAGGCAACTATTTTCACCTTGAAACAACGGAGTGTTTTAAAAGCACTCAAGTTTTATTGAAGGTGAACAGGACTTGGGCTTTTAGATTAGTCAGGATTTCTCAGAAATTCCACCCACCAGGCTTACCTTGGAAGAGATTTAAAGTTTTGAATGGAGTCCTATAAATCAAGGGAAACTCAGAGTAATGCAGAACTTCAGGAAACACCATGAGAAATTGTATCAAGTGTCCCCAGACAGAAAGACTTGGAGGAAAGGCTTAGCATATAAATGCTCTCAAAAACATTTTTAGACCTATATTTAACTGTGATGTTACACTTAAACTCATGAAACTTAGTTTTATGCCTGTAAATAGCATGTTCAGCACTCAAACATGACAGCAGAAAGTCAAGTCAGTGCACTGTTTTGATTTTTTCTCATATTCTTGGAAGTAAGCTGTTTCAGACCCAGCATCATTTTTCCTAACTCCAGAAATGTAATGGACTGCCTGCATATGCTGCTTTGTTTCTATGGTTTCTCCTCAGCAGTAGCAGAGAGAGGGTTAATTGCATGTCTCCATAATTTCCATTTGCTGCACAAGCAAATGGGAAGATGCCAGCATGGTGCCCTATGCTCCTGGGAGGGGTTCCACAAATAAGCACCCACATGTATGTTGGACAAGCTCATGCTGAAGTTAAATATGTAAGGAAATATATTATTATATCATAAGAGGTACCACCTGGAACTTATCATTCTAGGAATTTCACTCTACTCCATGTATTTCACATAGCAGGTATGATACTGGGCTTTGCTCATATATTTAATCATTTAATGGGATATCTAAAAAGTCTCTCAGTGGAGTGGAAAACCTCAGAAATTTAAAAAGTCTCACTGTAAGAATCAGCATAAAGGGCTTTTGTAAAAAACAGATATGTTCATATACACTTTTAAAATAAAAAAGCATGGCCACAATTAAATTCAAATGTTGAATTTAACAGGCATTAATATAACCTAATCTACTAATAGTGAATATTTACTATTAACTTACTCTTATCTTGTTTAGCTACTGAAATATTTTTCCTCTGGGTTGGGTGTAATTGCTTTTTTGAGATCTAGTATTGTCCAACACCTTTACACACTATCCAACACTGATGTTGAAATTTCTGTAAGTTTTCATTAAACCACATGGATATGGCCTCACAGTTGGTTTTATATGGGATAATACTTTCATTCATATTTGCCTTTCCATGGGTGGATGGTTTATATTCCTTCAGTGTCTACTGAACATGACCATGAGATTCATGCTTTGGCAATTTTTGTAAGTTCCTGTCTTATGTTCATAAATGTGGAATGCATGAATCACCAAAGATTACAAGCTACAATGAGAGTTTCTTTATTCAGGACATGCATTTGCTCCCAAGAACATGAATTCTTCAAGGAAAACACTCTGAACCTGAGACATCCACTGAGTTATATTGTACTGGTTGTAGGAGGTCTTAGCCTCTGCATGCCACTCATCTTGGTTGTCCATTCCACATATATAATCCTTCTAAATAAAGAATTAATTAGAATTAGATTATAGGTAATTTAGATGCAAGAAAAGTGATTGTGTGCTGTAAGACTCAGGTTGTATGAACAAAAGTATGACTGGCTTAGATGCCAGGCATCTATTTTACACCACATACAGGGATGTCAAGCTCTGCCACAGGGGTTCACAGCTGCTAACACAGTGAGCCAGCCTGCCTGAAGTCCTGAAGAAAGAATGTGTTTCAGAATACATTTCCTGCTTGGACCTAGAGCTTATCTGATAGTTGCAGCTGGCTGTCTTTAAGATATAGGGAATCAGTGTCACACTAGGGCTTAGATAGCATTTCTTTTAATAGTGCACTGGCAGAAGTGTTGCCTAAGTTGCAAAAGTAGCAAGAATACTTTCCCAAAAAATGCAACACCCTTAGCTGAGTCCCTAATTTAAGGGATTGAATGAACACCATCCCTTTTGAGGGGCTGGGTCATTTGAGAGACTCAAGAGGTCAGGAAGAAGGAAGTCTGACTTCACCCTGGCAGCTGATAGCTTCAGGATACTTCTGGAAGCTCAAACTCCCTGGATGCACATCACTGTTTTCCAACAACCATTGACACCTGGAGATTTCTTACTCTTCTGTGTACAGAGCTCTGTATTTCCCCCTGGAGGGCATTTCAGGGTTTATCTGAGCTATAGCCACCATAATGGCTGAGCTCATTTAGAGCTCTCCAAATGGCTTCAGATTTGCTGGCTCATAGATAATGGTGAGAGTGGAGCCACAGCAGCAGCAGGTAACTCTGTGGGGGTTGCAAAAAAATCCAGGAAGAAAAGCAGGTACTAAGGAAGGCAGTCTATTCTAAACAAGATTAATTAGAATCTGACCCATTTTTGTAAAGGATAGGTTTCATTAGTGCTGTCCATCCTGAGGTCAATCCTAGGCAGCTTCATGTGATCCTGATCTTCCAGGTATTACCCCTACAGTTGTGCCTAACCTGACACTCTTGTCAGGATAGTAAAATCCCCTTACAAGACTTGCAAAATATGGCTATGTAGTTAGATAGATAAAAAGCAAAACTGGAAGACAATAATTAAAAACAGAAAGCAGAACACCAGGGGACCAAAAGGATCACAATTTTAAATATGTGCTGATGTAGGCAGGGACACAGCACTTCAGAGAGAGACAGAGACCACAATCACTTGGTAAAACTGAAGAACAAAGGACCTGCCACAGTAACTGAAATAAGAGATGCCTCATTTTGCTCATCTGGAAGAAGATGAAAAGTTCTTGATAATGGGATAAAAATAGAAGATACAACTAGAAATACCTTTTTTACTTTCTCTTCAATTTTTTGTGTACTTGACATAAATTATAAGGGAATTATAGCCATGTTTTATATTAAAAAATTATGTCAGAAATCCTATCTTTTTACCAAGAGGTACAAACATAATGCAAATGGAGATGGTAGACTACCAAAGACACTTCAATTCACTTCCTCAACTTGGAAAAGATATACTAAATCACAACTGATTTATGTCAGCTGAAGAGTCAGCCCTTTGGAAGGAAAGAGACTAACAGGGTAATTAATGGCCCCAGCTGTGGGTTCTATATATTAATTGATTAAACCTTTCACACTACAAGAATTTTTCATTTTGGATATACTCATACTTATGCTTTTTAATTAATTAGAAAATGGAGAGATGGAATCTTCTGGTTTGTTATCAGCTGAATTAATTCAGAAAGCCATTTGGTTTGGGGTTTTTTTTTATATTTTCTGAATCCCCCACTCTGAAAAAAGTGTGTTTCTATTCCTGGTGGAGCTATAGGTAGATTTTTTTATGTTACAGAATGCTTCTGTTATACACCAGAAAATAAACTTGTAGAAAATGCAAGGTCATATGTGTTAGCAATTCAAAATACAAGGTCATATGTGTCAGTAATTCAAAGTGTTTCAGCATTTTCAGTTGCTAATTTATTACCTAGCTTGGAAGAATTTTTGAATTGTTGGAAGCCGTTACTTGATTGGATAATTGACTATTACTGTTTAATTTTAATGTAGTCACACTGGAAGTAATCAAATACACTTCAGGAAGGGGAGTGGAAAGAAGGCAGGAAAAGAAGTGTACGAAAAGAACCCCCCCCCTACAAACTTTTTACTTTTAATAAATATCACATACTGCCTATGGGATCTAAAAATAGTACATGGTCATATTATTAAGAATTGTATCACATTGTGTTGGTACTGAGGACTGCACTTAAACCTTGCCTGTACAGCTTTAGCTTGTCATTTTGTGACTTTGGATCATCTTATTTTACATATGCATAGGACTGATGTGAGTGTGGAAGGTTAAAGTTATTATCATCTCCATGCCTGTTCTGTCCAAAGAAATAAATAAAAACCAATACAATGCAATTACATCTTTCCCCCATGTGCCAGGCTTTTGAGAAGCCTGTCAGGCAGACTGTGAAATAACATATCCATGGAAAATCCCAGCCCCTGGGGACATCCCCTCCAATGATCAGCAGGGATACTGAGGAAGGGTAAACAAAGATCTTCCACTCCCTGCTTTATAACTTAACCATTCCTAAGCTTATAGGCACCTGTGTTCAAAAAACACAAGGAAATTTTTTAGGTAAGGGAAATTCTTCTTCTCTATTTCCCAGAACAGGAGTACCAGGAACCAGGGACAATGAAGAAAGATGAGGTAAACCAGTAGTGCAAGAAGAAATGGAAACCAAATCCTAGTGTAGCCCTCAACTCACAAATTCTTCTTTGTTTATCTAAATATTTATTTACACTATTAATAAACCAGGATATCTTTTCTTCTTTTTTTTTTTTTTTTTTTTTGTTGTAGTGTGAATTGTATTCTTTTTATGTTACTTTGTTTAAATAAAATGATGGAGTCCTCGATATCTCAAGAAAAATATAAAATAATCAGTTGGGGTCTGTTTGATATTGAAATGTACCTAATATTGTGCTGATTGTTCTTCACACCTATAATACCTGTCATGCTAAAAATTGTGGTTTATTTTTTCATATTACAAGCCTTATAAAGAATTTATGTTTTCTGCTAAGCATAACATGCCATAGTAATTTAACTTAGTACTAATAAAGATAAGAGTGAATATATTTGTAACAAATAACTGATGTTTTACCATTACCATTCAAAGCCTTGGACTTTGATGGGATAGTTTCCCTCCTGCAAAAAAGGTAGCCTTAAAAGCATCTTTTAACAAGATGGTATAAGAGATTCGTTGAAATAACGAGGGTAAAATATTCAGAATACACCTCTATTATATACAAGTGATAAAAGGCCTTGAAAAATCTATGATTTTATCAAAGTTGAGGGAGAATTCAGTTGTATTTTATGACCATTTGTTAATCAACCATAAGCAGAAGTGTTTTATTTTTAATTTGCTTTTTGTAAGTTGTCCTAGCCTAAGAAATGGGAACATCAGCTAAAAATAAATGAAGTCATGAAAATAAAATTAAAGTTAATTTGATAGTTTAAAATAAATGTGGTACCACGATAAAAATGCAGAAAGACCTGAAGGAATATTTTGAACTTTTGTGAAAGAATAAATTGGGTCTTACAAACCAGCTGAGTTGAGAGGTTTTTTGGCCAATTCATTGCAGTGTGTGAATAAGAATTGAACAACAGCTATAAAAATGATCCAAAACCTCAATGATCAACAGTGTTTATTTGATCATTAGTACACTAGGTATTGTCCACAGGAGCAAGAAACATGGGTCAATAGGAGGAGAATTTATAGTTATTTAACGTACAAAAGGATTACAGACTGCTCAAAACACTGAAATGGAGAAAGACATATCAAGAAACATAAAAGTGATGAAAGAATCCTGTGTTGCAAACAGCAGTTTTGTGCTGAGATCAGTAGACTGAGTTTGCAGTTCCATTGTATTTTCTAATCTATTATTTATTTGGGATTTATTTTGCACTGTTCAGTTCTTCTACCCCTTGGGCTTCCCCCATCTAAATTAGATCTGTGTGACATGTCATCTGTTTAAAACCTCCACAGCAACATGGAAAGAACTTCTTTGTTTCCCATGACAGAAATTAAAATAATACCATTTAAGGGAAGTGAAATTATCGTCCCTTCTAGGCCTCTTCCTAACTATATAAGAAAATCGACCTTTTCAAATCTTGGAGTTGAATTTATATTTCAGAGCTGTACAAGATTTCACTTGAATTCACTATTCAGAAGGCCCCATATTCAGATAGCTCAGATATATACTCACTGTTCTGTTAAAATTTAGTTCTGGGAGACAGCTGAAATAAATTCTTAGTTCAGCTTCCTGACTGGCTGCTAACTGGAATGTCACCCAAGAATTCCATTGATGAGTAAGGTTTTGCAGACCATAAAAGTAAGACAAGGACCCATTTTGTTTGCTCTAGGACATGTGCAGCCTTTCAGAGGTCTGAAGTGTCCATTTATTACATTTTTACTTAGAGCATAAAGAAATTTGATTACTGTTTTTATGGATCCCATGTTGGTATTTTATAGTGGGAAGAAAGGCACACCCAAGATTGTCCTATGGAAAACACTAAAGAACAATGGACCAGGAAAAAAAATTAATTCCTAATGCCACTACAGGAAGTTGTTCTTCTTTACAGGCTACAGACCTGGCAGGGGTGATGTTCCCTTTTAACAGGGTCACCATCATGATTTGAATATTTCCAGTGGCTCTTTCTGGAAAGTGGGAAACAACTGCAGCTATTGAGGATGAGCTAATACTCATACTAATGAGCATGTTATTAAATTTTCAAAAGATATGCCTAAGACTCCATTTTATAAGGCCGGAACAGTTACAAGAGAGGATCCATGCTGATATTTGTAAGAAATCTCCTTTGTCTGATTATGCTGAAAGCTTGACACACCTTATAGAAAGACCAGATGGTGAGTCCCTCCAGTCTGAGCACTTAGAGCTCCCTATGCATGCTCTTGTTTGCTCTCTGCCTCTCACATTTGTTCTTTCTCTCTGAGCAGGACAGGGGATACCACGTGGTTGACTGAAAATTGGAATAACCTCCTCTAATATAGCAGGTGATGCTGCTCTAACTTGTAATGCCCTGTTAGGCTTCCCTTGTGCTTTTTCACTTATCTCAGTCTGTAGGACTATGTTTGCTTGCACCCCTGACAGCTGTGCCAAGCAGTGACCCCATAGCTGCTGCATGGCTCAGGCTGACATCTCCTTCCCAGGAATGTGTCACCTGATCCTGCTGCCACACCACCATGGGGCTTTGAACTCTTCAAATCCTCTAAACGAAGCAGCCCTGCCTGCAGGACAGTGAGAGATTGTTTTCAGGCTGCTTCTTCTTCCTATTTATTTTTATATATGTTTTCACACTTGATAAACTAAGGTCTTGGTCCTGAAAGGGGATGAAGGCCTGGTTACCTGCCAGCAGAGCTGGTCCAGAGGAGAGTTACTAAGTCAGTCAAGATCTGGAGAATGTCTCTTATGAGGAAAGGTTTGAGTTGGGCTGGTTCAGCCTCGAGAAGAGGCAACTGCCATGGGACTTCATTAATGTGTACAAATCTAAAAGGTTGATGCCACAAGGATGGATCCAGGCTCTTCTCAGTGGTGCCAAGCAATAAGAAATGAGGCAATGGGCAGAAAGTGATGCAAAGGAAGTCCCACTTGAACATAAGGGAGGACTTCACTGTGCAAATAGCCATGCACTGGATCAGGTTGCCCAGAGAGGGTGTGGAATCTCCCTCACTGCAGACGTTCAAAAAGTCTCTGAATTTAATCCTGCACCATGTGCTCTGGATAACCTTACTTGGAGGTTGGACCAGATGTCCACTGTGGTCCCTTCCGACCTGACCCATTCTTGTCCTTGAAAGGAGACAAATCTCTCACCTCTTCTTGTAAAGTGACTGACCTCAACCAAAATGAAACTTGCACTGGGCCTAACATGATCAGGCTTGAAACATGGAAAGGTTGTCTGAAAAGTTAAAGAAACAGTGATTTGCTTGCAGTGGATGTGTAAGTGGGGTACAGGCATGTTCAATGTATGTCACTCACATATTGCTGCACATATATTTCTCTGTCTTTCAAAAATTAAAACAGATCACTACCAATAACAACCAAAAGGAGATCATTTCTCAGAGGAAAATATTCCCCTAACAATGATCAAATATTATCAAATTTATATAACATGTATGAACAAAAAATTAAAACATACTCTTATATGATAGCTGTCAATACTGTTGTGTTTTAACCCCAGGTGACAATTATTTTGTTAATTTATTTTCTATACCATTTTGGCACCTGCAAACAGGACATTATTGCCCCAACATATGCCTACAGAGATATTTTTATTTTCCCATTTTTCTGACTGAGTTGGAGAAAAAATATTTGCTGTTCTAAAGAGAAATTCCATGCATTTGAACAGAAATGCATTGCAGAAAATTACAGTAATGCTAACAGCACATATCTCAGCCTGGGTAATACTGCTCCTCACCATCCCACCTGCTTTCCATAGCTGTCACTGTCTCAGGATCTCTCTCAGGAGTACACCATGCCATGGGGCCCATGAACAAAGAAAGATTTCAGCTGCATGTTCACAGACACAGTTTAACTCACCCAGGACCAGCCACGTCCCTGCCTCATTCCTGAGCTGCAGGATCTGGCTCTGCAGGGTTCTCCAGCTGCACTGACCTGGGCAGCATTTGTCCACCCAGGAGGGATGGTGTGAGGAGCTCCATGACCAGCTTCAGGCTTTCAAAAGCAGGAATACTCCTGCTCCCCTTTCATATTTGCCATCCACTTTCCCCCAGGTTTCTTTCCAGACCTGTACCAGCTCTGCAGGTTTCCTGATCATCTGCCAAGGTAATTCGGCTTGCTAACCCTGTAAACAATTTCCATTTTTTTGCATCTCCAGCTGTCTGTCAGTGCAGCAGTGAGAGCCATTGCCTGTGGGTCAGACAGACACCAGTGCTGGGGTGCAGTGCAGGGAGAGATTCTGCAGCAGAAGAGGGCAGTGGGTGACTGGGGGGGAGGCAGTGGCATCACCCCATGCAGCAGCTGTGAACTGCTGAGCTTGTGCCTCTGTCCCACCTGGCCTAGGTATGGACACCACACACCACCCTGTGGAATCTGCATCTCATTCAGGGAGTCCTGATCTTACATAAATGTTACGAATGGGATTGCCCTTCTGATTTAAACATAAAGATGGGAGATTCTGTCCCCTTAGTGACACAGGCCTCCTTTCTGTTTTATATTGCTCCTCTTATACTAATTGGAGGAAACTCTGAGTGCTTTCCAGAAGAGAAATAAGCAATAGAACTAGTATTTTTCATGTGTTCATCCTCTCCACGGGGAGAAATCTGTGTGCAAGGGAATGGTCTATCTGAATTTTTAAAAACCATTTGTACACGGACTCATATCCAAGCAGACAAACATATTTATTTTCCTCTTAAGGGAAGCATGGTCAAAAAGAAGCTTGGGATAATTACAATGAAAAGAGATGAAGCTGCCAATGATGCTGTGTGTGTCTCTGAAAGTAAAGCAACACTCACTTGCTTTAGTATAGTTATCTTGGAGCGTCCTTCACTGAAGCTGTGGGAAATAACACATGCTGAAGAAAAAAAACATTGGGAAATCACCATAATATCTAGTCTGCATGTACCACATGGCTGCTGTGCCAGCTGCAATTACATCACCTCTTTAAATAGTTCTCTGACTGAGAAGTTGACTTTTACAAGCACAGGGTTTCCATGCTATTATTTGTACTGCCAGACATCCCACACAATAGGGGATTTCCTGTATTCCGGTTGGAAGACCCACATCCCTTGCTGACATAAGTTAGGATATCACTTTGTTAATATTTTTGGCAGATCCAGGCAGTGATGCATAGGAGCCATCCAGGTCACAGTGTAGCTGGGCTGGCACAACAGCTTGGCCTCTTCCCCAGTGGCAGGATGATGTTCTTAGAGAGTGGCAGCACCTTGCTGGTGCATTTCCTTCCTCCCAGCACCACTGATCTCCAGGTCACATTGCCCCAGCTCCAGTTCAGTCCACCTGGGCAAGCTTTAATTCTCCTCTGGTTTCCTATCCAAGGGCTTCAATGGTATCTCAGCAAGTTTCTGACTCAAGGAGTCAATAAGCAAGAGGTGGGGGTAAAAAAAGAGGGGTCTTGTTATTGCCAGACCAAGTTTAGTGGTGACCTTGAGGTAGGCAGCTGGAACAGTCCTCATGGATCATGATCTGGCTTTATTGCATTATTGAAATCTTGATTATTTTTTTCAAGTTGCCTATTTTTTATTTAATAGATGTATCAAACTGTGGGACACATCACCAAGACATGAGAGTATCTTCAAAGTAGTGGCTATGCCAGCACAGCCAGGACCTGTCACTCCCAAAGGATTTGTCTGCCAACAGAGCCATTCTTGGTGCAGTCTGGTACCTCCCACTGTGAATCCTCCCCTCTGCAGTTTGGATGCACTTGTCCATCCTGGCAGAGATAATTTTTTGGAAGCTAAAGGTGTTTCATGGATAAACAGTGAGAGACACTGCTGGAAACTTGCAGTCTCAGCTGGCAATGTCTACTGATGGTGAGAGACCACGAACACTTTATCTCAGTTTATTTGTGTCCAAGAATACTTTTTAATAAAATTGTAACACCTGAAAAAAATCTCAAGACCATTTTTATCTTCATATTACAGCAACAAATAGCTTTAAAAATGGTGTCTTTTTTTTTAAAGCAGAAAGACACTTTTGGCAAAAGACCAAAAGTGGGAAATTTTATGCCAAAGGCTAAATGACCAGGAGATTAATTATACAGGTCAGCTCTTGATGTTTTTTTATTGCAGACTATCCAATATTAACGTTTTCTCTTAAATTGTAGAGCAATAAATGAACAATTTTGCCCTCAGTTTTAGAAGAAGCTGGTATTCCTTGGATAAACAGAAAATATCAACAAAGTTAAAATAATATCAACAAAGTTAAAGCCCAAAGGTTTCATTACTAACTCATACTTTTTCAGTTTAATTTTGATCAATTGCTTTAGGCTGGAATTAATTTTTTTTCCACTGAAATGGAATGAAAAATTAGGGATTGTAAAAAAAAGTCTCAAAAGTCAGAGAAATGCAAGTTACTTCTCACTCCTTTCTTCTAGAGTTGCTTTATTTCCAAAGTCAAAATATGAAGACAATGCAACTGCTGTTCCTGTACCCTAACTGTAGCACTCAAAAACTGCAGAGGAGACAAACAAGTCTTTTTCTTTTTAGAATCCAGTCCAGTTAAGCCATAACAGGAATAAAATAACACCTTCCCCACTATATGCCTTACATCTCGCTTCTGGGGCATTACAAAATAAGCTCTGTCTGGAAACCATTCCACTTTACAAGGCTATGTTCATGCTCTGGAACTAAATATTCTTAAACATGAAAAATAGTGTACTTTAATTGAAATAGTTTTCTGGTCTTTTTTTTTTTCCTTATTCACAGGGGTATTTAACTTATAAAATCAAACAGGATATAAAAGCCTTTTCTCCCACAAATGTAATCGAAGTGTAACAATAAACACGTTGGCTTTGGACTTATTTTGTAGAGCTACTGAGTGTCCAATAAACTGAGCAACAAATGTTATTAGTATTAAGTGGCCAATAAAATCTTATTTATGTACTCATGTTAACAACAATCTGCTTGTAGAGTATGCATACTTCCCTGTTAGCAACTTAGAATACAATTTCCAAGAATATTGTGCTGCTTCAAAGAAATAATAGCCTGACTGTGGTCTAGGCTTTACTGGAAAAGGGATAGAGTGATCATTGCCTTAATTAGCACAAACATCATCTATTTCACTGCTTAAAAGCTGAAGAGGAAAGGGGAGCTCTAGAGATTTCTCCACTGTGAAGTAAATCAAAAGCAAACACGAAGGGATTTTTTCATGCATAAGCTTTACCTGCATTTCCATTAAAGAAGCAGTCAACAAGATTCTATACAAATTGTTCTGAAAGTGCTTTGAGAAATGTACTCATAGGTTGCAAGTCCCTATAAACACATCTAGATACACTGTCAAAATGGATAAATTAACCATCCAAATCCTGTGGCAGTGTGGAATTCATGATGGTTTATGTTACAAAGCTCATGGGAAACTTCAACAGTTCCGTCTAAAAAAACTTTAATCCTATTGGGAGTCCAGTAGTAATATCCTATCACAGGCCCAGACTAGTGATGGCACATTGCCATTCTGAGAAGCAAACAGGCAGATTCCTGTAAGGACAATGACTGGCTTTGGAAGAAAGTGTTGAAAATGGTGCAATTCCAGAGTCAGCAAAAATCCCCGCCGACTCCTGCTACAGGGGACACAATGGGCTGCTGCCGTGGGCAGGAGGAGGACAAATGGTGCTTTGCAGTGAGCCCACACCACAGATGACACTCCACGGGGAAGAACTGGTCTGGAAGAACTCTGCTGGCTCTTCAGCAGAGTGTAAACTTAGGTCATCTGACATAACTCCAGCTCTGTAGTTGTTTTGGCCTTTGACTGGTGTTATTATTTATAGCTATGGTGCAGACAATGTCATATCCTATTTACTCATGTCCATCTTTTGTCTTTTTCTTCACAATTAGACTTGCCTCTACTTGCAAATCAGTCTGGAAGAAGGTGTGCTAGTTTAGACAATGCTTTATTCAGTTAGACACTCTGATATAATACTCTGACAAATTCCTGTGTGTACATGTTGTGAAAGTATTACTCAGTTATACTAAACTTTAATAATAATTTGGTCCTTCTTTCTAGCTCTTGACAAAAAAAAAAAAAATACAATTTCTAGTCCATGAGCAATGGAGTGAATGAAATCTGAATTCCCAGACTACCTAACTACAGGGCTTGCCATGTTTATCTCTCTTGTTATTGGTCAAAAACAATGGTTGAAACTTTTTCCCATCTAGATGCAAATTTCTCTTTTGAGCCCTGTTGTACCCACTAGAACAAGAGCTCTACTCCAGCATTTCCCTCCAACATGAAATTTGGTAATGAAGTTCTATTACACTTCATGGGTATCTTAGGCTGCCATATGGCTTTGCCACCACATTAAGAAATTAAGGACAGTAAACAGACAGAAAACAGACTTTAAATCTGTTTGGTTTTTTTAAGAACATGAGAAAAAAACTCTATCTTGTAAGAAATTATAATAGCTTTAAATATATCCAAATGAAAAATTTGAAGTCCTAAACTTCACAAGGAAATGAAAATCATAGAATCTTTTGATTGAAAATATTTTTGCTCCATATTTAGTTAAGATCAGCTTCAAAACTAACAGAAACCAAATGGTGATACTCTGAATTGGTCAGATATTAGAGGCAGACCTCCATAATTTCTCTTTCCATATACTGAGTTGACACAACCCTGTGAGTTGTTTTGATAGGAAAAAAAAAGCCCCATTAAAAACCTCTTCAAATCCCAACAAAAACACTACAAAGTTACATTGCATTAGAAGAGAAATGAGAAAACTGATTTTTCAGAGAAAGCTCAAAATCACTACATCAAAAAGGAGGATCTGCTTCACTTTAATATTGATTCACTAGAAAAACAGGAAAAATTAAACTAATCATTCACATGGATATTAATCTAACTGGATGTCTACTCTATGAACTGGCTTTGATTAACAATTATTTGAATTTTTCTATTCATTTCTATATTGCCTCTGTTCTCAGGTTCTTGGGAAATGTGCAGTTTTATTGGCTTGTACATTTTATGGTATATAATAGAATTATCTTTCCTTTTTCACTATTTCCAATTTTATTACTGCAAAGTCAATTTATTATCTGTTAACATGTTCCTAAAAAGAAAAAATGAAAAATTCTCTCTCTAGAGGATATCAAAGGTCTCTTTTACAGGAACTGATGTTATTTTCTCTGAATGTCTAACTTTCTTTCAATGATGGACAGAGAAAAACACCACAGAAAGATCAATGTCTGCTTAGTAAAAAATCTCAAAATGGACAAATGTTGCAATATCATTTGAAAACCTCTTATTAAACTAATTTTTCTTTAAAGCCTTCAAATAAAGGGAATAACCTTTTCTTAAAACAGAGATAATCTGAATTTTAAAAAGTGATTTGAAAACAAAATTCTTTAAGAGACATATACTTTTGATTTTGTGGCATTTACCTGTGATAAAATATTTGGTTAACACACAGTGCAGAGAAACACCTAATAATGTCTGAAAGACCCCCTTGGTTCTGGACATACACACTCCTTATGCTGGACTTCAAAGCAAGGTGGAAATTTATCCTCACTCCACATCTCTCTCACCTGTTTTGTTTTTTTTAATTATGTTCAAAGTCATACAGTACACAGTTCTTAGAAAGCTCTCAATGATCTTGAGCATCTCTGACAGGATGCAATTTTCTGAATGGGCAGGGGGAAGGTTGCAGGGGCTTTTTTGTTACACAGTACAGCTTATTAAAATAGATATGAACATATCTATTTCAAGAGAAAATTGGTAAGAAAGGAACAGGTATTCAGCTGATTTCAGCTAAATTAGGAAAAGTCAAACCAGTTTCTATCCGCTGAGGATCTGACCTGATGGCTCCTTGTTTGGAATTACACACATTTTTCTGACAGGCAGACATGTAGCTTGATTTAACAACTTCTCATCCTGCTTCTCTCCTTTCTATATTTGTACTAAACATCAGTTGAATCCTTTGAATATTCATATTCAGTTTACATGTCCTTACTTTTCACATTCAGGTTTTGAATAATTATATTCTGAGAACTTCATCAGAGGCAGCCAAATAATTTGCAAATCTGAGGAGCCTTGTGTACTCTCTGTTATCTTGAGGCCATAGTACTTCAGTTCATATTTTCTGAAGCTTTTCTGCTGGCAGAAGGTAAGATTTTCAATAGCTTCATGTTCCTTCATGTTGTGACTTGTTTTCTTCTTGTGGAGCTTAATCGAGCTTCCTATAACTCACAGGATAGCTAAGATTTTTTTTGTTGTTGTTGTAGTTTTCTTGGTTTTTTCTTTCTTAAACACATATTCAGAATAATGTTCACCACTGCATAGAAAAAGGCACCCAGCCATGCAATGATGGCTCTCAGGCAACCAATTAATACATTACTAAATGTTATGGTTTTGCAAACAATGGTACTGTCACAGTATGTCCAAAATTTAGGGAGTTTTCAGGAAATGAAATTTTGAGCTGCTGGCTCCCTGGAGGAAGTCTAGGTTTTGAGTTTGTGTCAGTCTAGTTGTAATTGAGAATTTCAGTGGGATATCACCCCAAACCTTTGGCATCTGAGGTGATCCTTTGGATGTGGACCATTTAATCATATCTAGCCCAACCAAAGAAGTTTTCTGACAAAAGAGCTTCCTTATGTACCCTACACCCTCTAAATTTTCTAGATCATAGGTTTGTGAATCTTACATGAACCCCATGATGCTTATCTCAGCTAAAATTTTGTAGATATGGGGCAGATTCATAATAAAGAGAACAGCTAAAGAAAAACTGAAAGGACATAAATATGCCCCAACACAATTAGATGTTGTCCAGACAAAGGGGCTGCAGATCTACACATAGGTGAAGATTACTGGGTCTTGAAAGGCAGGACTGGAGGTGTGAAAATACCTTGGGACTGAAGGAATCCACAGCACAACAGAGTAATTTCCTATGGCAGAGCTGAAAGGGAGTAATTTCCTCTGGCCTTGCACAGGAGGACCAATTGGAAAAGTGTTGTGAGCATCTGGATGAGATCTGCAAGACCTCCTAAAGATGGGTTACATGATCTTCAAGGGTGCAATGAGTTTATGACGAAGCTCTCATCCCTGGACACTCCTTCTTGATCCCACCAAGTGTGCTAACATCATTGTGGGGCTGAGGTGAAAAGTGACTGAGTGAATCTCAGTTAAAACCCCTTGTTTGGAACAGCCAGTAATAGCCAGCTCAGGGGAAAATGGCAAAATTCTAAAGGTTACTTTATTTCTGAAAGCAACATCTTATTCACCTACATTTTACTTCTACCCAAAGTGAAATTTAAGTCCCAGGATCCATCTTAGCAAAGAGAAATAAATTCATAAGCTTCATTCTGACTTGAAAAAGAGTGTGATTCCTGCCTTCTGAAAAACATTAAAATGGCATTGCATGGAAGAGTATCCTGAGACTTGCTCATTGAAAAGGAGTTCAATCTTGTTCCAAATTTTGAATCAAAATTTTTACACTCCTCTCTGCCATCACCCCCATAGTATTTTAAGTAGTCTCAGTCTAGTAGTCAAACATTTCAGTTTGTCTCTGTGATTGACATTCTGCAAATGCAAATGATGAGTTCTTGGGAAAACTGTCAACAGATTGAGGGACTGAAAGTAAATTGTGTGCTACCTCAAGAGACCATGCTTCTAGTACCAGCTTGTGTGTGACCTCTCTGCTCCTTGTCTGGCAGAAGTGCTTCTGGCTCTTTGGCAGAGCTTTTCTCACCAGGTTGAATATGGTTCCAATCTCAGGTGGTAATTCAGCATAACTCCTTTCCTGTGCCACTGCTTTACTGCTAGGCATTAAATTTATGATCTGACACTGGAACTTCGAATATTGGTGGTTTAAGTAGCTTTTAGAAAAAGGTGGGAGGTTTTTGGGCCAGTTGTGCAGTATGTTGAATATGAAACTGAGGAGTGGAAGGAGTGATTTTAGTGAATTCCAACCCTCTAAGAATAGGAGCAGTGCTAGGATTTAAGACAGTGAGTGCACAGTAAAAATATTGCATATGACAGTCACAAATTAATTAAGATGGAGTAGAAACACTTGTGAACAGATAAGGCACTTGAAGTAGTCAGTGGATGTAGCAGTCACATTTATGTTTACATTTCTGAAGCTTATCTCCATGTAGTTATAGCTCACATGGCTTTGATTTTGCTGTTTGGCAACCCAAACCAAAAATACCCAGGAGGGAGAGATAGGACTGAAGATTGCAAACCTTCCAAAGAAATTGTCTTTGCATATATAATCTTCTGTAGAAGAAAAATATGTAAGTCATTTTGTTGTAAAAACTAAACCACAAGCTGATTTAGGGACTGCTCCAAAGTCCGTGAAATCAGCAAGAGTTTTTCCATGCATTCCAATGGGATCAGCCTCTAAAGGTGATGGATCTTACAACAAAGGCAGTGAAATCCATGGTAGCAGTGTGATCAGTAAGAGTCCCAAATATACACAGAAGCCATCTATATGGTAATTACTGTAAAGCAAAAGACAGTATAAATGGGTGTTTTAATGGATATTGACTAGGAATTCATCTGATTTCAAGAGGATGTCAGATTTCTAAAACAAGTGAAAGAGAAATGGGCACATACCAGGTTCAAGGCAGGAAGTTTTCTGAGCATCTCTTAAAGTATCATGCAAATGGCTCAGAGGCACAGATTATCAAAGAGACAACCAGAGAAGACAAGAAAAAATATAGAGGCCTGGAAGTACATTTTCGAATGAGCATTTAAAAAAGTGTACTCATCTGGTTCCATCTGTGCATGACTCAGTTCTACTGCTGAGTCCTGCCAGACTTCATGGCTACATATAAACCGAAATGAAGGAGTGCAATGTGCCTGACTGGACCTCCCTTATTCCCAAACGAATCTCTGAAATTATTTGGAAATGACTTTGTAGGGGTGTGTTCAACTTCATTCCAAATCTGTCCTGCTGATCCCAGAGGACTGGCAATTACAACAGTGCTAGCTTTGACTTCGCATATTAAGACCTTTTCATACAATATAAACTCTTTTGTCACGAACTATTTGGCCAGTATTTGTGCAGTCCCAAGATGCTTTGAGAGTACAAACAAAAAATACCATTTGCCTCCTTTCTCATTATCACACCTATGTGTGAATTGCTTGTCTTTGTCCTTTAATATCTTTTACTGAATCATGATGAGTAACTATGATATAATTTGATGTGCTTGCTAACACTGCCAGACCTGAGAGGCGACTTTGTAGAGAATAATCTACTAGAAAAGGTGCTTGAAGGGCAGGTTGTTATGGATCTTTTGTTTAAGTCATCCCTTTCCCTAATGAAGGCAATGAAACAGGTTTTTTAGACAGGAATCTAATACAGTATAGTATTTTCATATAAGTATCCTAAAGAATTCTCCAGCTGACAAATGAACTTCCGTCACTGGACTAACAGTTCAAAATCATCTACCCTTTCAGCATTCCTGAATGACATTTCCTTATCTGATAATGTACAAACGGTGTGAACCTTGGCTGAAGTACAGCTCTGCAGCCTTTTTCCCAGAAACGCTTTGGGGACAATTGTGTGTGAGCTCCAGTATCCTGGTGGTGGCCTGGGACACACACTGAGCCCGGCAGTGTGGCCAGGGGGTCCATCACAGCCAAAGGCATGGGGAACTGTTCTGGCACTGCAAACTGGGCACAGCTCTGGGAGCCTTTTGGTGTCTCCCATTCTCAAATCTTGACAGTGAAGGAGGTTCCCCAGCATCCCCAGTTAATTATTGCTGATAATGTGTGTGTGAGAGTGTGCCTAATGCATCTGGGACAGGATTCCATGAGCACAAGGCTCTTGGACAATAATCACACTCATGGATTATACACACACTCATGGATTATACACACACTCATGGATTATACACACACAGGCAGTACCTCAGCTGTGTCCCACCTGCATTCTTCACATGTGTGTCCAAAGAGGTGTCCCACAGCTCATTGTTCTGGCCAGCAGATTTTTCATTTTGTCACAGTGCTCAGGGAAAGCAGCAAAATAAGCAATATGGATGGTATTGCATTGGAGTCTCTGAAGATCCCTGTCTAGTCACATATTTTAGAGAACATTATAATGTGACTTTTGAAACCAAACAGGGTGGTAATCTGGCTGCACCAGGTTTATGGCAGTAGATATTTGTTCAAAAGGTCCAGGCAGACTAAAGATATACTGAGTAAACTGCAAGGGTGGGAGTGGGGGAGCAGAAGTGTATGATACAATAGAGCTATAATCATAAAGCACAAGACCTACTGAGCTACTTTATGACCTTTTTCTTCTCCAGTGAAGAAAGCCTTAATAAGTCACTTCTGGCTGTGCCAGTCATGAATTACTGCTGTCTGCACAAAGGAAGATAAATATTGTAACACATCATAGAACATCTCTCCCTTTAAATACTGTAAATGGATGAAGATATAAAACCCAAGAGGAACCTGAAGTAATAAGTGAAAAACTAAGCCAAAGAACAAGAAGGGAATTAATCCAGATTGTATCACTTTGAAAACAAACCTTTGATATAAAATTTCTCCTTTTCTAATGATAAATAGGGACAAGACTAGAAGCACATCTATAGCTGTCTAGAGCTGACAGTGAGTTCTCCCATCGAACCTGCAAAGGACATTTTGTGGTACTCTCAAATGTTTGTAGCTACCAGTCTATTCTTCTTGCCTAAATATTTCTTTCACTGTCTTGGCTGGAGCCTTTTCCATCCTCTCACTGCTCACCCCCACTCTCCAGCAGAAACTGTCTCCAGCAGAGCAGGCAGAGGAGCTGCTTGTGTGAGTAATTCTCTGACCTGTTTAACTGGCCCAGGTCTTTTGAAATAAACCAGGTTTGTAAAGAGCTATTTAAGCTGCTTAAGTAAATATGTCTCGTGTTTGCTAAAAAGGATTAGAAGGAGCAGCAGGAACAAACAGCAGGTTTGAGGAGTTTATTGTAGGAACAGTGAGAAGCATCTGAGGGAACAGTCTCCTCAGCCAGCAAAGCTGCAGCTGCAGAAAACATCTGGGCAAATACTTCCTCTCATTTGCTGAGAAGAAGACATGTTAATGCCAGTGTATATCACAAAACTGAAACAGAAACAGCAGGAGCTCTGACAAAAATGAATCTAGAAAGTAGAAATAATAGTTATGTCTGATTTCTGTGGAAACTCTACCTAACTGCTAACAATAGTTCGGAAAGTGTGCTGGTTTTGGCTGGGATAAAGTTAATTTTCTTCACAGTGGCTGGTGTTGGGCTGTGCTTTGGATTTGTGCTGCATGGGTTGATAACACAGAGATGTTTTTGTTATTGCAGAGCAGGGCTCACACTGAGCCAAGGCTTTCTCTGCTTTTCATCCAGAGCCACAGTGGGCAGGAGGCTGGGGGTGCCTGGGAGGAGACACAGCCAGGACAGGTGACCCCAAGTGACCAAAGGGATGTGTCCAGGCCATGTGACATCATGTCAGGATATAAACTGGGGGGAAGAAGGAGAAAGGGGGAAAGTTTGGAGTGATGGGGTTTGTCTGCCTCAGTCACTGTTAAGTGTGATGCCCTGCCCTCCTGGGAATGGCTGAACACCTGCCTGCACATGGGAAGCACTGAACTAATTCCTTGTTTTGCTTTGCTTGTGTGTCAGACTTCTTTCCCTACTAAATATTTTTTATCTCAACCCATGAGTTTTCCAGCTTTTACCCTTCCAATTCTCTCCCTGATCCCACTGGTGGAGGAGTGAGCCAGTGGTTGTGAGGGGCTTGGTTGCTGATGAGGTTGAACCATGACAGAAAGAATCTCTTTCATGGACACGACATTGGACAAATATCTGTGTACCAAAATACCTCAAAACCACGAGTAGTATGAGCTGGCTTACAAACTGACAATTTCCATTACTGTGTCAGAGAGAAGACTGTCAAAAACCGAGAGAAAAACCAGTATGTTTAAGAGTTTAAAATTCAAATAAGATTAAAAGATAGCAGAAGTGAGATTTTAAAATGACACATTACTAGTTTAGAAAGAAAATTTATTATTTGTTACTATTATTTAGAAATAAAAGTTACTAAGTATCCAATATTTTCTAAATATGTTCAATTTCTAGTGTACAATATTATTGAGATGGTTATTAAACAAGAGTCAGGCATCTGACCTGTAAAAAAAAGGAAGTTTATGTTTAGTTTCACATGTAGAGGGAGGTTTTAAGGATGTCTTATAGAGATAAATGCTCATACACATTCTTAATGGAACTTTTGGTTTCTTACCTACCTATGACAGATAAATAGCCCTCATTTTAAAGCATGTTTGGGATTTTTGACACTTTAGCGAAATAATAAAACTGCTTTCCTGAAACTCAAACCATAAAGTGAAACTCAAGGTACTTTCTGCTGTTTACTTTGAGCAGGGAGTTGGACCAGGTGACTTCCAGAGATCCTTCCTCCTCTTGTTCTGTGATTTTACAACATAAAATATTGGCAATCTGTATATGGGAATAACCAGTTTGGGGTTTTTTTGTTTGTTTTGTTTCGGTTTTGGAGGTTTTTTGTGTTTTGTTTTGTTTTGTTTTGTTTTGTGGGGTTTTTTTGTTTTGTTTTATTTTGTTTTTTGGTTTGGTTTGGTTTTTGTTTTGTTTTTGTTTAGTTTTTGTTTTGCTTTCCTTTTTGTTTTTTTGCAAGAACTATATGAGGAAAACAGAACAACCAGAAAATTACAACTTCCCAAGAGACACTGTACAAAGACTCTGATTTCTCCTTTTCATGGTGGTGGAGCATTGTGTTCTGCACACTGACATCTCCTGCTCTGCCCTGCTCTGCAAACCTCTCTCCTCTCTCCAGCTGGGGCCCAAAGAAATGCCAAAGGGGAAAGATATTCCTCAAATGGGCTTGCAGATGTATCCCCTTGGTGTGTGCCACAGGGTACATCCTAGGAAGTTTTCAGAGCACTTGAGTTTGTTGGCTAATTTACTCAAAATATTTAAGCCTTGAAAAAGGCAATGATGGGCAAGAAACTTCAATGTTTCATATCTTCCTTACCAATTCATTCCCCCCCCCCTTTTTTTAGTTGTTCCTATTTTGTAAATAATCATTCCCTCTCAGCTCAGTTTTTCTATGATTGGTATTAATTATATATCAAAACTAATCAATTTTTGAAAGCGTTATCTCCATTGAGCCATTTCATTAATTTCAAAACAATAGGAAAACTACTTGCTCTGTATAACCTTGAGAAAATGGTAACTTATCATGCTCCCAGCTATTCTTTATCCTGGTCAGCTTGAAATCTGAGCAAACACATGCAGATACAGGATGGTCAATTTTTTTACATATCCATGAATAATGCTACTGCAGGCTGATAATCTATGATTTCTTTGTTAAGTCTACTGTAAAACATGGACAGTGATGCATCATAATAGCCTTCAAATTTCAGATTGCATATTTCTGTTTCATAATGTAACAAGGAAAATTTTGAGATAACTATAAATTTTTTAACATCTAAACAACAAAACTTTCTGATCTTTAAAACATCAATAAAATATTTTTTAAAAATCATACATTACAATGAAGCATATGGCTGGTGTTATAAAAGATACATCAATGTTAGTTCCATTCTGTAAATTCCCAGAGGCTGGTTTCATTCTGATTTGTCTTGGGATCACCACAGGTATGTTCTTAATTTGAATGGTGAGTTTATTCGGATTATAATGGAAACGGGCACCATGTGGCTAAACCTATTCAAGCAAATGATTTCATCATTATGGTTTAGAAAGAGATCTTCCTGATCTATTAAGAATATTTCACTTATTGTAAGGACAATCTCAGTGACACAACTCAGGAATTATGTAGACTCTTTAGAAAATGATTAATAAGAATAAAGGGAACCTGCTGAGACAGTGGTTTCCTACAGTTTATGAATAATTGTCTACATTTCTCTTTAGATCTATTGCTTTATGTTAAAGCCTAGCTTAGACAAAGGTAAAATTTAATATCTGTAGCTTTACTAATTTATAATACCATACATTGATATGTTTGTGGGAGTTTTATAATTTGGTTGATTTTTGCCTTTTTATAAGGGTACACATTTTTTCAATCCCACCTTTTTCTCTTGCATTCCTAGACAGCCTAATTGAGATTTTTTTTTCTCTTTGAATCAGGTGGTGAAGCTGTGAACATACTGGGAGTATTTGGTGGTTTAAAAAGACAATACTAGGTTCACTAACTCCCTATGGTACCTTGCACTATTGTAGTGTGTAAAAAAAATAATAAATTCACTTTAAATAAAATTTTAATAAAAGGTCTGTCTCTCTATTGAATCTGGAATTCCAGAGAGTTTGCCAGGCTGGAAGTGAGTAACTCTTTAAAATATCTAATTTCATTAGGTGCCAGAAACATTCTCTGAGAACTTTTTTTTTGTTCAACTCTACATATTCTAGGGAAATCCATATTTTTCCCTCAACAAGAGCCCACCTATGAGCAGGACTAAGTTGAGACATGCTCGATTCCTCAAAAAAAATTTCAAGAAAGATAATTGTCATTACAACAATGATTAACCTTATTTAATATCATCAAAGTAATAATGATGATATTCACCTTTTCTTTGATAATCCCACAGTCAGAACACTCATCCAGGAAATGATACATTTCATTATCTAGCTTTAATGAGATTGAACCCATATTCTTTGGAAAATGTCCTGACCACAATCCATGAGATATCCTGATTAGGACTGCTCTTTATCTTTATACCTGAAGGTATTCTATTGTGTAAACAGAAGTGCAAACGTCTTTGCTCTGGCAGAGAGGGAAAAGGAAATATGATTTTAACTTAAGTGTTGAGACACTCCCCTGGAACTATGGTTTTGTTGGAATTTGATGAATTTTATATTATATTGTGTCCTAGAAGAAACAAAAGCAGTACTGGAGACAGGGACCAAAGCTGCACAAGCCTTTGCAACCAAAACCATAGGTGAGAATCAGGATTGTCTTTGCCTATGTTCATTCTGGACATGTTCTTCTACATCTCCCAGAGGAAAGGCCCAGCTTTGATCAGATGGATGGAGACATTCTCCCTGAAGATACCCCATAGCTCAGCTGTGGGGGCCTTTTGAAGGTTGTGTAGATTTAACTCCCCCCAGTGCCTGCTCTCTGTGTCTCCCCAGGTGTCAGGTGAGTGTGAAAAACCCCTCAGACACTGTGGAAAATCAAGTACCAGAAAGAAAAATGTTAATAATTAGCATATCTTGTAGTTTCTCTTCAGAGTAGAGAAAGATTGCTGCTATTTTGGTCAATGGTGTGAGAAGGAATTTAATGCAAGAAAGCTGGACTGCCTCCTTCAGACCTGAAGAAGCACTTTAGGACTGTATGTAGGATGTTCTGTTATATTGCTATTGCAAATGGGAGTTGAGTATTTAAGAGTTTTGTGAGACTTTGCCCAAGTCAGGCATCAAATTTGGTGGGCAGCAGCCTATCCTTTGCCAAAATGTAGAATACTGAATTTTCCAACTGTATTGTAGACTATTCTCACAGCCCTAACCACTGAGACAAAATTATAATCTGGCTTTTTGTTTAAACTTCAGGACAACACATCTGTCACCAAAGGATGATATTTATAGAGCTCAAAGATTTGAATTGTACTGAAGATTAAGTGGAATACTGCCACAACACTGCAGTAATTCTTTAACAACAGACATTACACAAATAAAGCAATATTTTGCACACAAATATGATACTGCTGACTTCAAAAATAACCGATCAAAAGAATGTGTAGCAAAATTGTGATCAAGTATCCCGGCTAGTTTTTTTCTGGCTCCCACTAAATCTAAGTGTCCATGAATGCCACTGAATGTTGTTCATGGATGTCTGTGTGAATACATATACATATACATATACATATACATATACATATACATATACATATACATATACATATACATATACATATACATCATATACATCATATATATTTATTTCCTCTTTAGTTCCTGTGGAAATACAGGTGGGATGCTCACATTACTGTGCACAAAGTAAGGTCAGAGCCCAAGGGTGGCCCATAGCCTGCTGCAGTTGTAATGTGGTTAAAACTTCTGTCCAGAGGATGAAGTCCATTCATGCATTGCAAGACTTGATGAAAACTGAAGTGTTTACAGGAGTGGTTGTCCAGTCACCCTAAACAGTTTTATGACTCCATAGGATGTTGAAGGTTAAAACCATTTCAGTATTGTATTTTGGTAGAATTATGCTATTGATGCCATCATTTTTCATAATATCAGAACAATTTCTATTAGATGATCAATGTATTATTTTTACTTTAAATTGCCTTGTGAAGTGACCCAGGGACTGAAGAAACCAAGATTAATTTGGCAGTTTCCTGTCAGGCAAGCAAAAAACATAACATCTGAAAGATTTGCCAAGGATAGTTTAATTTTAGACAGTGAGCATCAGAAGTCCTAAGTAATCCTTATAATTCTGATTTTGTAGCTAAAAAAAAAATACCAGAAAATATAGGAAAAGAAGTGAGAAAAGAAAGAAAGAAAAAGAAAATGAAAGACCAAATAATTGGGTTAAAGTCCTGCTATAAGATTTTCTAATGGCTTGAACTTTGTGTTTTGTTATTGAAGATAAAGTAATCTGCAATCTGTAGCCTAGAATATGAAAGTGGATAATTTAATGGCAAAAAAGGAGGTGCAGGTTATGGCATGATTCTTCAGAAATCAGCTGTTTGGGGCCAAGTGTCTATGACAGAAGGCCATAAATGTTCCTTGGTATGTTTCCAGATTATAACCCATCCCATTCTGAATTTCCCAAGGGCTTTTTTCCTCAATATAATTTAGTATAACTTTAAAAGAAATTGATTGTCCTCTTTATCATCATATTTCTGTCTGAATTTGTTTTGTCAAGCAAATGAAACAATCCTGTCCATGAAGAGAAAATTTCAAACTAAATCAAGGCATAAGATTCACAGATGCATGAAAATCACCAGAAACCATACATTTTTAGTAAGTGACCATGCTCCTGTGTGGTGGAACAAATCACATAACATTCTGTAGCTACCACTTACAAGATAAGCTGGATAAATGGGAAGAAATCACGTCATGTTTTTCCCTGTTTGCTTATAATGGACCATTGAACATATCTGGATTTGGAATGTAGTCTATTGACTGATCAAAATATAGGACTACTCCAGAAAAAGTGTTCTGTAAATAGATCCTTAGTTCAGATCTGTGTGATTGTCCTGGAGCATGTCATGTCTGTTGATTTCAGTAAAGACTTTTCTATATTTTCTGGAAATGGGGATTTAGAAATGGGAGGGTAGGGCTACAACAGTGTCTCTTAGTTTACACCATCTTCTCTTCTGTCCTCTGTTCATTGACTGTTTCCTGGAGAAGTCTAACTTTTCCTTCAGTCCTCTTTAACATTTTAGAGAATGAAATTTCACCTTATAAAACAGTGCACGGAAGAAACATTCTGCTCTGTATGGTAAATTGCACACAGATTCCGACACAGAAGAGGAAAACACTAACAAATTCAACCAAGGAATAAGGAATACTTAATATCTTACCGTGATTTTACCCTTTTTTCTTAGAAAAAAAAAACCAAAATCACACAGAACATTTAAGCTGAGGTAATATTTTGGGATAGTATAACTTCCCTTGAAGTAAATACCAGCTGTCTCTCTTCACTAACATTCAGACTAAATTGATATTGTTTGCTTTTACTTGTTCTTGGATAAATGCACCAAAACTATTTATTGTTTCAGATCAGTAGCAATAAAATCCTGAACTTGATCAGCTTTGTCATTACCCTGCAGCAACATGGAAAGGTTGGCTCCTGGCCATATATTAATATAGCAATAATAATACTTAACACTGTTCATCTCAAAAGCAATTTACACATATTAACTAATTAGGCCTCAGAACATTTGCATGATAGGTGAATAGCATTCATCCCTCTTTAAAGCAGGGTAAGTGGAGGAACAGAAGATAAAGTCACATTTTCAGTAAGAGTCAGGTACTGAATGTCCAGCTTGTGACACACTAATTTCATTTTCTGAAATGTTGAACACCTTCAGCTCCAGTTGAAGTCAAGAGAGGTGAGCAGTGATCTTGACCTCTCTATATCAATATAAAGTTGCATTTTGGCTGCCATTTGCAAAAGGAAGCCTTTAATAATTGCTGTGGAGAGTATTCATTTTCATCCAGATTCTCTCTGATCCCTTGCAGTTTTCTGTTACTGATCTTGCAGGTACTCAAAAGATGCTTCTTGCCCTGCATTTTTCCACATCTGGAGAGCTGGATCATTTAAGATACAGATGCCCTAGGACAAAGTCTAGCATGAACCAGGAATGAATAATTGACATTATTGATACAATTGAGGGTGAAAATTGACAACTATAAAATTCTTCTTTAAGAAAAAAAAAAAAAGAAACAGTAAAAGTACCTCCAGCTGCATAAAGAGGACTTGACCTGACTTGTGCATTTATTTACTTATTTAGGAAGAATTTTCTGCCCTCTGTTTCTTTCTGAAATGAGACCAAGATGGATTTCAGACATGGATCTTGAAGTCTTAGACTTCTAGTAGTGAACAATAAATGAAAATGCAATGAAGTCACTATTATATACCTTAAAATTTTCTGATTCACAGTCAGGAGAGAGATGTTAAAAAAAAGAGCAACTTTAAAAAAAAAAACAAAAAAGCCAAGCACTGGATAAAGAGAATTGCTAATTCCTCCAGAGTGACACAGAGACATTCATTCTTGTCTTTGGAGTTCAGACACCAAGGAGACTTGTACTTAGGTGGACTCTTAGAAGCTGGCCCTGCTCTGCACTTTGTTCCTCCTGTCACACTTCCTTGCCTGATGTAAATTGATTTTGAGGCACTAATACTTGCTGCTTGCTCTTTTCAAAGTGTTAGCATTCTCCTTCTTTGCTCTGCATTCAGCAGAAACATCCTTCTTCCATCACAGGCGATGCCTCAGCGTTTTTCATGGATGGACATTCATGATGCCAGCGTGCTGCTCACACACCACAGATAAATCTGCCATAAACAGAGTTCCACATGGAGAACTGCCAGCCTCCACGGGCTATAAATAAAAATGAGGAGATGAGAGCTCACCTGGTACTGCTTCACCATGATCAATGCTGTGCCAAGAACTGGCTGCCAGTACATCCCACCACATAGGAAACAGCTTTTATTTTTTGGTTTGGTTTGGTTTTAGTTGTTTGGGAGATTTTTAATGAATCTTCTGGAAATATTAATCTGTGATTAATTACACAATCTCTGCCCTTTCATTTCCTGACAGATGAATAACACAAATGTTTTGACCCTTCAGCTTCTATCAAGTTAAACACAATAATGTCCTGAAGTTCAAGGTAGGAAACTAGGTGGTTGGTGTCAGTCTCCTATTGTAAATAATTTAAAAAAGGCGAAGATTATTTAATTAACCAAGATCTAAGGCTTCTTCATTCACTTTTAAAAGAAACATTACTCATTGTAATGGGGCGTGCTGGCAGAAATCCTTTGGAGTGCTACACAGGCAACATAAATACACCTTGAGAACACTTGTTCTATTGAAGCTCACTGGCACTTCATAGACTTTAAAGAATATCTTTTGAATTCTCAGCAAAAGAAGCCATTTGTTGCAAACCCTGCACTGGTTTAAGGAACTGCTGACACCTCATGGAAAACATTAAGATTCATCTTATTAAAATATCCAGCCAAATATATTTTTTGGTCCTGCTGGGCCTGTGTCTTGCATCACTCTTCAATTAAATTACTAAAGGCTGACAAAACACAAACAATTCTAAAGTGCTGAAAAAAAGCCTGCTGGGGTTTGTCTGTTTACTTAGATGCTGGTTTTAGAAAAGATTTGTATCCTATCTCCAGGGCGTATTGTGTGATTTGTACAAAATCCAGGGTTGCAGGTGCCCTTCAGGGAATGCACAGGAGGAGACAGTGTTAACAGAGACTCTTGGTGGCATGAGTGGAGTTTTATTGATTTCCCAAGGCCAAACAAAAAGTTCATGACACAAACTCGGAGGTCTTTTTTTGGTTTCTAGAATTTGCTGTGCCTCTGATGAGACGGAAAGAAAAATGTGAAAAATCTCTCCTGTCTTAGGACTACAGACACACAAAGGTACATACTTTTTTTTTCAAAAATTGAAAACCCACACTGATGGGTTTGTTTCCAGTCCCTTTAGTTCCTGTCTGTGGTGGTGGTACCCACACTGGTAGCCTGGCTGCTTTTCAGCTTGCCAGTCAAGGAGGAAACAGATTTTTGGACAAAGTAAAGCTGTGCCAGGAATGGGGTGATAACTCTAAAACAAAGAAGAACTGAAAGGCCAGACTGTATTCACCACCTTTCTCTTAGAAAACATTAGTTCCTTCTAGACACAGATGAAAAAAATCCAGGTTTCAAGTGAAAAAAAAACCTCAAATCCAGGGTTTTAGACCTTATTTCTACTGTGCTCTTACTTCGGGGTGTATCTTAGCACTTGTATCCATCCCTCTCGTGTGCAGCTGCCACCCATCCCACTCTCTTGTTCTAACCATGCAGAACATACACGAGATCTGAGACCTGATGCTGGACATTGCAGTAAGGCAATGCCAACAGAACTGAAGAGAAAACTCCTTAAAAAGATGTGCACTTGTCATTGAAAAGAAAGTCTCTTTCTGTCTCATGCTCTCAAGAAAATCAGAAGTAAAACAGCAGTGGGACAGCAGTGCCCTATGGGGGTTACTGAGCATTCAGTACCTTCATATTCAACTGAATATATGTTCAGTTTCCAGCATTAGGACAATCTCCACTCTGCACCACTACACCATGAAAGACTCCTTAAAAATCCATTAAAAAACTCAATTCCACCACCTACTATGTGCAGTGGGAAGAGACAAGAAGAGCTCATAAGTCCAGTTGGTTGCCCAGCTCCCTCCAGCCACAGAGAACTGCTTTGGTGAAAATCCCCAGAAGAATAAGGCCTAGGTCACCTTCCTAAAATAGTGCTTGCTAATAGGATTTTGGGAAAAATGAGTGGTAGTGGTAAATGGATGACACACGTCATTTAGACTATTCCAAGACTTCCTGACTTTTTTGGGCGTGTGAGTACTGCCCATTCAACATGCCTCTTCACTCTCTAGGACCCATTCGTAGAAAGCCCTGAACCATGCCTTAATGAAATACAAAGATAGTTCTACAAATTCCATTAACAAATTGCAACCAAATCTTCTGCCAAATCACAAAGGGATCACCAGCAAACCAACTACTCAGAAGCTCTGTCACAGGTTTTAATTTCCGTCTCTCTGCAGTTTAAAATCCTGTAGTTCCTTAACCTGGCTAGGATGCTCAGAAACACAAAGCTTCACACTGTGATGCTCATATGGAGTCCACAGCAGGGGTTACAAAGAGGAGAAGGGAGAAAATTTCCACTCATCTGAGGAAAAAAGCTGTTGTGAGTAGGGGAGAGCAGGACAAGTGGAGAATGGAGCAAGGCAAACCCAGAAATACAAGGGGCATGCTAGAGGTGTTATCAATGGCAGAGGGCAGCATGACTACAACAAGGTCACAGAATTAGGGCACAAAGTATGGATCTACCCCCTGGATGCTGTTACTGTCCCCAGCAAAGGACATTTTTGAGAGACTCAGACCCCAAAACTTCACCTAATGAGCCCCTTGTCCTCAACCCTCTCTGTAAGCTGAGTTTTCTCACTGTGTGGCTGAGTCTGAGCCTGAGCCAGCATAGGGTCCCACAGTCTGAATTGCGCCATGAGTTTTGTTGCTGTTGTTGCTTTTTTAAGAAGTGCCTCTGCTACCCAAGCCTCATGTACAAGTTTGACCTATATAACAGACCAAGTAGGTCACTGAGTGCACATTGGACCATGACAAATTGATTTTGAACCATCACTTATCTGGCTCTGTTGCTGTCAAGGAGGATACATCAGCGTGATTAATAAATTATTTACCAAATAGATAAAAGCATGCTTCCCCCACCAGAGATTCTGGAGGGTTTATTGTTTTAAGCTGCTGCACTAATTGGGCTGTACATTCACTTGCAGTTCCAAGAGAGAGGAGCATTAGAGGAACAATGCTCTTCACTGCACATGGTGGTGCCACAGCAGAGGCATCCCATGAACGCAACAAATACAACAAATGATGCTCAGTTTAGTGTTTTTCTGGCACAATTCCCAGCACCCTGTCCTCCCACCAGCCTCCATCCAGCACTGCCCCCAGCACAGGAGAGAGAACTGGCCTCACAGGGGCACTGAAACATTCTACCTCAAGTTCCACTAAGATGTGAGGGACAGCTTTGAGATTCCACTCTGCAGCCTTCCTCTCTTCATCGCAGAAATGATGCTAGATTGCTTCCCCTGGGATTTAAACCATCACAGTTGAAAAAGTATCCTAACAGACGAGAGAAAAAAAGGGATAACAACACCTTTTCCTCAACTAGTAAGTTTTTCTCCATTCCACTCTGAACTAAAAACAAAACAGAAACCAAATAAACAAGGTTAAATAAAATATATTCTGCAGACAGGAGGAAAAAAAAAAATACAGGAATGCCTTCCACTCTCAAGGCATATGTCATCTGACTGTAGGAAGCCAGTTAGTAATAGAGCCTCCTGAGGGGTTATTCAGACTCTTGGGTAAAATAACAGATCTCCAAATAGGCTTAAAGTAAATGAAGCTCTTAGCAAACTTAATGGGTTTTTTTTTGAGGAGGAAGAAGGAAGAAAGGCAGAAGAGAAGTGGGAGGGGGGAAAGGAAAAATTACAGAAACTACATTTCAAATTGTAGCAGAGAGATAGTAGAATGTCGGCCCTTGTCAGAATTTTTTTTGTAGCATCCAAGCATTCTGGGTTTTTTGTCTTTATTTTTTGTGTTTATTTGTCTTAACTTTTTTTTTTTATTAATTTTTTCTGCGTTGCCTTGAAAACCCTTTACAGAGGAATCCTGGCTGTGTCTCTCACAGGAAAGAGAGACTACTTGGATGTGGGGTTATTGAAGAAAAGCGCTTGAGAATCACAGTCCAGATAAAGCTGCATAATGTCCTGGCACTTGAATTTAACTGTATTTATTAGCTCTTTTTTTAAGCTCTATTTATTAGCTCTTTCCTGTGGGGTATCCACTAATCCCAATCACTAGTAAGAAAGACTGTATTATAATGATTCTTAATTAGATACAGATGCAGCAGATTGATTCATTATTTCCATGGGCTGCTGTCAGTGTTTTGTGTGGTGGTTCAGTTTCATTAAGCCACTCTGCTCAATTCCTTCATGAGCTTTCTCTGTCAGCTAAAACAGCCCCTCCACCCCCAGCAGCACTTCTTGCCCAAGCATCTCTGCTTCTGATTTCTTTTGTAAGCCTTATCTATAGAATTGCTCTTTGGTGCTGTTGTTTTATACTGGAGGACAATTTTTCACCTTCAGAACTTGAGTTTGTCCTCAGTAATAAAAAAGAAAAAAAAAACTTTTAAGTGCGAGAAACTGCAGTGTAATCTAAAATGCATTTTAATCACTGCAACTAATTATGAAGAGTGGTAAATCAGTAAGGGTCAGAGCTCCAGCACTTCACTTCAAATGACAAACAGTAGTACAGCTGATTGTAATGGGATTATTCCTGTGAGTAGCTGCCCATTACTTTTACTGAGAGATTTATAGTGTCTTTGAAAAACTGTCTGCAAGATCATTAATAAAATAATAATTAGCAAGGAAACTGAAGCCATTATAGCAAGAATTTCTGCAAACAATGGAGAAACTTCATTTATGGTGGAGACAGTGAATCAGAGCAGTGAAAATCTGGGTAGCTCTGTATTGCTGTCTGCTACCAATAGGCATAATGTCATTTTGAGGTGGGCAGGGTAGGAGGAATAAACCAATCTGTTTACACATCAATGCACTAAATTGTTAAATTGGAGAAGAAACCAGATATTAGGACAACAAATGACCTTTAATAGGTGTTAAGTACTTTGGTCGCCATTAATTTTGAAAGGGACCAGATTTTTCAATCCTCATTACTTTTGAGGGAAATAACAGCTGTGATTTTTCCATTGAAATAAATCAAATGTTTGTGAGAAGCTTGTGTTAAATAAACTATCATTGTCCCAGGGTAGGGAACCATCAAAAGCCAGCCTCATTCTTCTGGGGGCAGCTCAGAAGACAGGAGGGTAGGTTCCAAGGCAAACTACTCAAGTGAAGCACCCTGGGCAAGCAGTCCAGAGCTTCCCAAACTGCTGGGCTCTTTGAAGGGGAGCTGCACGTTTTGTGGCTGGGTTTATCAGCTCCTGGGTAGTGCTGTGAGAATGCAATTGCTCTGTGCCTGCCTGAAGCTCTGCTCTGCACTGGATGCTTTGCATTGCCCTGAGCAGAACCAGCCCACCACTGCCTGTAGTCACTCCTGGAAACCTGCTGGCCATTTCAGTCTCACAGCCTGTCTCCATTATCTCTTTACTACATGAATGTACCAAAATCCAGACATGAGAATGCACCAGACAGAGATGAGAGGGCCTTTGCACAGGTGAGATCTTAGACTTTCCCAAAGGTTCACAGGTAGAGATGGGAGAGGGTGCCAGCCCTGGTGCCAGAACATCCTCCCTGTTTGAGTTTAAAAAGGCACAGCCCTGATCTGTTCAGCAGGCTCCAGGCAGGGTGGCACGAGTACAAGCTGGACAGGGTTGTGAGGACGTCTGGTCAAGATGCACTTAAAATTTATCACCTTTTGCAAAACAAATCTCAGAGCTTCCCTTTGACTTCTCATCCTCAGGGCTCTGCACTTTAGATGGCTCTTTTAGGAAGTGAACCGGATCAAAACACTGCACAGGAGCACCCAGTAACCGTTTTGTTTTATCCTACTCTTAATTTTTGTCAATGTTACTCTCCTCCTACATTTCACCAGAACATTTCTTGCTGGTAAAGTAGGAAAGGAAAGTAGTCTTTTGTCAGCAGAGAAAAGTCCAAAGTGTGTGTTTCCCTGAGCCCTGAGGCTTTGCTACAGACTTGTGTGGAGATCTGAAACATGTATTGCTGTCATCAATGTCTGCCACTTCTGTGTGGCATGACCCAGACTGGTGTTCACACATTAAAAATAATGAGATTGCATAATGCATGTGATCTTGCAACCTTACTGGTTAACAAAACACCTGATACACCTGATCTGGAGCCCTGATTCAGTGTGATATGCCAGAGTGTATTAGTACCCCTGGGGCTGCAAGAAATACGTGCCATATTTCTCCAAAATCTCTGCACGATGTTATCTTTAGACAAAAAAGGACGGAAAGAAATCACAAGGTAATGAAGAGGTAAATTCATGTTTTATTCTGTAAAAAAATTCAGCCAAAACATATACATGTTCAGCCTGGACAGTCTTCACATCTAAATCACTCAAGGTATTTGCCTGCCTATTAAATCTCATTATATGGATATCATGTACAAGTCTCTTAAAGATTTGTTCTATAATTAAGAGTTTTTGTGGTAGATGGTGTTACTTGTTCCCAGTAATCCCAGTGCTGTTCTCCTTGAAGCTACTGCATCAAGACAAAGGCATGAAAAAGCGAGTAGCAAGGGGAAAAAAAGTGCCATTAGATCTCTTCTTTTGTTTATTATGTTTGACTAGGGAATTTACCTTTCTTCTTTTTTTAATCTTTTTTTTTTTTTTTTTTTTGGTCTTTCATTAAAATGCAATGTCCTCTAGTTGATAGCATTTGGGCATCTTTCCCAAGTCTGCCTGACAACATCAATGGTGAGCTGTTGAGCTGCAGTGACCCCCCTAAGCAAGCTGTCCTCTGCTGTTTTGGCTGCACCTACTATTACTCAAGCAGTGGGAGCCAAACAAATGCGACACTTGGATCTTTCTTACTTGTTCTGCAAAGCAACCCCGCCAAGCCCGGAGTACGGACCCGCCACAGAAGGAATCGACAATTCCCCGCGATTACACAGCGGGACACGAGCGTTGGCAGAGAGCTGAGAACTTAACTCTGGGGTATACAGGGCTGACAAATGCAGAGACATATTGATCCTCGGCAGTCTGTCTCATCAGTGAAGTAGTAATGGGCTGCATATTAACACAACTGCCCGTAAGGTGACAAAAGACAGGGAAGGACGCCGGAGCTCAGACCCCAGGGGTTGGACGTGCTGTGCCAGCACCACACCTGAAGTGGAAGGTCAACCAGCCACCACTGCTTGGCTCAGAGCCTCGCCAAGGCTTGGTTGAGCACAAGGATTTAAAATAACCACTGTTGCTGAAGTGTTTGTGGCAGGGTGAGCAAGACTAGAAAGAGCGAGCAAATTAAGGAGAAGGAAAATGAGGTGTTGGACAAAAGAGCTGGGTAAAAAGGACTGCTTACAAATCTGCTATTGCTGGATGAACACACAGCTCTTCAGCTGGCATCAAGGGCAGAAACAGCTCTCGCTGGGTTCCTAGACATGTAGTAACAGATACTTCTCTGCCTTCTAAGTACAAGCTGGAGGTGTCACTGTAAAACCCAGCCCAGTGCCAGGAAGTGCTTCAGTGGCACTGAGGTATGGTGCTGCAGCTTCTGCTGGTTCAGGGTGATTGATGCTGAAAAATATCTCTGCACTCATCCTCCCCTTACAGAGCCCTGGCAGCCCTGCAAGAATCAGCCTGCATAATCCAAACTCCAGAGAAAAGAGGTTTCATTGCTTCAGGAGTGTACACATCTGTCCTTTACCTGCAAAAAGAGGAGTGTAAATGGAAAAACATGATATTCTGTGAAATTTTAGGTTTCTATCAAAAATCCACAGTGATTTTGAAATAAGGCATTGTAGAAGACAGTAGATTTTGACAGATTATTCTTACAAAATGTGAGCACTAAAGTGCTTTTTTTAGCACTACTATTGGAAACAGTATTTTAAAACAGGAATACTAGAAAATGCTGTTGACAGTTGATTTTGTCGTATCCTATAGCTCATATATTATTATTACTATTAAGATAAATAACTTGATTAATAATCATGTAGCACTAAAGAATTCTTTTAATTCTTGATTATCAGTATCTATTTTAATACCTCTGAGTATGTACTGTTAACACTTTCCATTACAATTTCAGGATGCATATTCATTATGTCAAAATTTCTCATGAAACAGAAATTCTGTTTCCTGGGAAACCCCGGTCTTTTTCTGTACTTTTTTTTTCATTCTTCCCTTTGCTTCTTTTTATGATTTTCTAGAAGATTTTAGGCACATTCTCGTGTAGGTTGTTTGAACTCCAGGTTTGAGAGGTCTTCAGGCTATTTGTGGGGTGTCTAAAAATGTGGTTTATATTTGTTGGAGGTATATTTGTTCTTTCACAAAAAAAAAAAATAGATTTTGAAAATTAGGTAAAGTTGAAAGAAATTCTTCAATAGATCCCAGTAATTCTGATTGATGGTTAGGGCCCTTTATCACTACACTCACATAAATAAAACCCACCTGCATCAGCAGCCAAGTACACCTGGGGCCTAAATTAACTTCTAAGAACATTGTGAGGACATTCTGCACTGGACGATGAAGACAAAAGAAGATGAATTCACAATTTCATTATTATTTAAGTATCACAGTGCATCACTGATATTCTTCTACTTTGGAATGCCAGGGATAATGGAAAGAAACCAAAAATATTTTAAAAGGACTATATTTAGGCCTAACTGAACAACCTCACTCTGTATAACCTACATTTTCAACATCTTCATATTCCTTGCAGTTGCTGCTGACTTCTGCACTGGTAAAACTCAAGAGCCTCACTGTGCCCAGCATCAGGAAGGGAAAAGCTCTTGGATCAAGTGTGGAGGGAGGATGGGGGCAGCTCGATGCTGAGCCCTTGCTCCTGCTTGCAGAGCCCCACAGAAGGAGTGGAGGGAGAGGGATTTGGTGTGCAGGGCTCAGGGCAGGGCTCGGGGCAGGGTAGGGAAGGTCATTCTCTGTCAGTGCAGTGTGTCCTGTCTCTGTCCACACAGGAGCTATGGATGTCTCTGCCATCTCTCCATCTCTCCTATCCCTTGGGAGCTGAATTCAGCTCATTTTGGATAGAGCTTATTTACACAGCCTGGTCAGAAATGTCCTCCAGCCCCCTCCTGCTGGTCTAGTACCTTGAATTCAGCGGTAACATCTCATCTGAGATCAAAATCTGCCCTTCTAGGATAACAAAGATTTTTAAATTGTATTTCTATTATGGCTTTTAATTGTAGTCTTGACATTTTCCTCTATTTTCTTTTTTTTCCTTATTTTTTAAACAGAAGCCAAAAACAATGCAAAGAGTTGGATCGATCACTACATTATAGCCAATAATATTGATTATACTATACTTAGTTAGATAATATCTGACATTGAAAATGCTAACATTCAATACTTACTAGATTTTTAGTTATATTGATAACAACCAAAAATATTTAATAATTTAAAGTTCAATTGCATTGCCAATGAATTAAGTTAGTTATGCACTCCTAGATAAAATCAAGGCTCATGCAACATCCCATTTCACAGGTCTAGCGAAGGAAACAGTGGAATAATCAGAAAACTTAGATTCCTGTCGATTGCTTGCTAGAAATCTGAAGAGTAGTGAAAATCCAATTGTAATTAAATATTCTTAATTTTTTTTTATTTTTAATTTATTTTTTTTTTTAATTTGTGAAAACCAAATAGTTCCCCATCAGCAGGAACAGAAACCCATCACAGTTATAATTGGCATTTATGGTGCAGAGCAACTTCTCGAGCCTCAGGTGATCCTTCCCCACCTTGTGCTTGAGTGGCTCTTCCCCTGGGGCTGGTGAGGTCTCACCCCAACAGTGATTTATACCCCTTGGTAAAAGCTTTGTGTTATTTTGCTCCTACATGGTGCACAGACACTGTGCATGCTGACACCAAGGCCAGCAGCACAGGGCACAGGGAACACCTGAACAGGGATTGCACTGGCCCTGCATAGCAGCCATCCATCAGTGGGGCTGGACCCAGATTTGCAGGGACAAGAATTAATGTCTGAGATCAATAAAGGGCACACAGGAAAAATTCACAAGATCTTTTACAAGTAAAGGGCTATTTTGTTTTTCCAGATGAGTAGCAACAAAATATTCTCACTGTGTTGCTTTTTCTTCTTGATGAATAACTTGTGCTGTTCCTGTTTTATTCAATATTGTTCTTTGAAGTGGCTGCATGCCCATACACATCAAATACTTACACATTGAATTCTATGTGACTGCACATACACATGCACAGAGAGTACAACATAAAGTCTTCTGTTATGAGCCCCAGAAGCTAAGAATCATTATACCTGTCGCTGATTCAGGTGACAGTCCTAACCACCAGACTAGTCCTTACTCAAACTGAATGACATCTTTTACTCCATGTCCTCATTTTTAATCTACAAAGTAGGCTTCTTATAAGAGTGCCCTCACCTCAAAAAAATCTGCAAAACCAACTCAAGTGTAGAAGCATCAGTAGTTTTGCAAAGCACAAAAGGTTTATGCCATTTTTCTTCCCTCTGTCAGTCCCTGTACCTTACCCTTTGTTCTGCAGAGGTTTAAAGTGGCCACGTGTGAGCTAACAGGCAGCAGGCAGCTCTCCCCCTGAAAAAGCTGCCTGTGACTGCAGATTTATTTAAATGTGAGTGTGTAGCTGGTTTCCTGCATGCAAAATAAAGCAGGTGCTAAAATATTAAACTATACCACTGTCCACTATTCATTGCATCCAACTGGTGCTGTCAGAAGCAAGCTGCTTGACTAACCAGGGCCTGTGATTTAGTGTGACATTCCAACTCTAATTACTCCCTCCTCCTGATTCATTTTCCCAGTCTCCAATTTTCAGATTTAGAGAGCCTGGATTCAAGGGGATGTGGGTACAGTTGTGTGCAGGAGAGCTGGAAATGCACTTGCCTCTGAACATAGAACTTAATTAATCACCTTGGGGCCGCTGAAATTATTTGCTACACAGCTCAGGCTTTCAAGGGGCAATGTAGTCTGCTCTCAGGTGTCTTTGAGGTGTCCTGGAATACTCAGCAAGTCTCTCACCCTGGGCATGGGTGTCAGCAGCTGGCTCCCACCCCTGTCTGCACCAACCCCTGTCAGCCAGAGCCTCTCTGCAGCTCTGCCCCATCTGCTGGGCACAGATATGCCTTTTTCTGTCATGAAACAGTACAAAAGTGACTGCACTGATGTTATTCCCTGTGCTATGCTGTGTTCAGATTCGTGGCAGGGCATGGATCAGGTTATGTGGCAGGGCAACCCCAGACTTCTCTGCTGCACAACTGAGCTGTAAGCAAAGCACAGATAACAAACAACAAAGAAAATAATCAGAAGTGTTTTGAATAAATACACACTCTGCTGCAGAGTTAATCTGGCCACATAACTTATATTTCACCAAGAACAGTCCTTGATGCCCTGTGTATCAATAGCACAGGTAATAAGAAAGAGCAGCATCTTTAAAGCTCCATGCAAGATGCTATTTTCCCTAGGAAAACATTTTTCTGTGTTGAAGAAAGTGAATATTTTGTTGACCTCAGTAAAATATTTTTTCTTTTAAAATTTGCCAGTTAAATCTGAAACAACCGAGACTTTCTTTTTGAGAAGAGGGGGAATAACTCCCCTACTTCCTTTAATTTCTTATTTGCTTTTCAGAAGAGAAAGGCGAAACTTGAAAGTGTTTCCCAGAAAAATGAAAACAAGACTTTCCAGATTGTTAAGAAATGTTCTATCTGTTTTTATAACCTCCACACGCTTTAGAAGGTTAAAATGAAAAGAGTATTCAGGTTTGACTTTCACTGGTTAACATGTATTAATTATATTTTCTCAACTTTTTTAGGTTTGGCTGATTTATGTGTCAGCTAATGTGCAGGAAGAGGATAGGTTTTTCCTAAGTAAATACATCTCATAGGCCATTAAAGCTGCCAGTTGTCAAGCACTGAGGTGTGGGACCCGGAGAGTGTTTCCCCAAAGGCCACATTTCAGGTGAGGTGACAGGAGCATGCCCACGTCAGGTAACATAAGAGGTGCAGGCAGTGTGCCACTGCTGTGTGGGCTGATCCTGTGAAATACTTGCCTTGCTGCCTGCAAGCTGCCAGTTCATTGCAAATGCTTCCTGACACTAAAATGTCTTATTTATGTTTCACAGACCCCTTTCCAAGAACTGCTGTCCCATGCAGCACCAAGCACCTGCCTTCTACTCTCTGAGAAAACCAACCTGTCGTCCCTCCTGCTAGAAATATTGTTTGATGTATGCAGCAGACTTCCCACCAAAGAATAAAAATTAAAAAATAATAATTAAAATAAATAAATCAATAAATAAATAAATAAATAAATAAAGTTTAAAGCTGCGTTGGTAAAATCTGACAATAAAAGTTTTCTCTGTAGCGCACAACAATTTCTGCACCTTCCGAGAGGCTCTGGATGCTCCTCCTTTGCCCTTGTTTCAGATAGAATTGTGTCCTCTTTGTAATCCATAAGTTGCTATTTTGTCCAGCTGTGACCACCACCACATGCAGTGAGCTTGCTAAGAAGGGTGTGCAAGGTGAAGAATTTCTCCAAAATTAGTGAATTTCTTAAAAATCAGGGTGGATTATTTGCAGTCTTCAAATTAAACAAATGTAATAGTAGTTCTGAACTAAAAAGCTCACATCAGTCTTTTTTTGAAGTCAAGACTGTATATTTTCAGTATTTTCTCTCCTATGTGAAATGACTCACAGGACATTCTTTCTTCTTTTCTGTTCTTTTGTTTCATTCTTTATTTCCTTTTTGGCTTTCTCAGTGAGCTTACTAATCCTGTTTCCTCTAAAACACTAATGCTAAAACCAAACATTGCCAATAACTTCAGTTTGAATGGATCAAATTTTCATGTAGGGTAAATAAAAATAATTCCTCTAAATTTAATTAATTTGCAATCATTATTTATCAAGCTCAATCGAACACTTCTGAGGATGTAGTCAAGATAAGGACCCTTTTTTGCTGTGCTTTTACAAATATACAACAATATATTGTTCCTGCTGCAGATTATTTATTGTCCAGATAAACAAAGGACAAGGCAAAGCAAATAACATACAAGGAAGTCAAAAAGGAAAAAAAAAATGCCATCAGTTGTGGTTCTGGCTATTTATATTGTTTAGGAATAGGACTGCATTTTTGTTGCCAGATTGGAATATACAAGTTTCTCTCTTGGCATTTGGTCCTATTAAGACAAGTAAGAGAGACATCTACACCCATTTTCTGCTACATATTTATTCTGTGCAGTGGCTTGTGAAAGAAAGTGCTGACTGCTTCTTCTAGCTCTGAAGTAATTTCTCAGTGTGTGTGGGAAACAGCAGAGACTGAAATTTAAGTCTGCTGATGAATTTACAAATACCTTTAATTCCCAAACTATAGCATCATTTTAAACCTTTACCAGTTAGTGGGGGCTGGTCAGATTTACCCACTCTCCTCCCTGGTGCCAGCCCTGGAATGGAGTTTCTGGATGCCTCCAGTGTGCATCCAACATTCTCCTCTCTCCAGGCAGGAATGGGGCCATGGTTGTTTGCAGCAGTTGAGATGATGTGGGGTTTGGCCTGGGGCTTGGGAATTGTGTGGGTTCTCTCCCCCAGGCAATGGGGACCCTCGATGGCTCTGCCATCCCATAGTGAACCATATCAACTTACATCATGCTCTGCACTTCCCTCTCTGCCTGGAAATATTGCTGGAGAAAATTCTCTTCTCTCCCTCTTGCTCCCAAATCTGTCTATAATGTGCATCAGGGAAGTGCTCTGGTGTATGAAACCAGCACTGACTCAAGATCAAATTTAAAGCCAAAAAATAAATTGGTGGTGTGTTCATTGTAACCTGCCTAGTCTTTGTTACTGTGTGCCAGTTTGTATAATATATGTATATATATATATATATATATATATATATATAAACTTGATTAAAAACCACAATACAAATAATTTAACATTTTATACTTCCTTTTTCAACACGTCATATGGTATAATTATATGATTTCTAGAAGGTACTTAAAATGAATTATAGGGTGTTTTCTTCACATTTTTTGTTGCAAGTGAACTACTGTGCTTAGTATTGCCTTCTGTAAATACCATTCCAAATAGTCATGAAACATCCTATAATTCAATTATAAATAACCTCTGAGAACCATAAAATGATATATTCTAGGTTAGTGACACAAACAGATGTATTCACCATCCTGACTGTAAAATGAAACCTAAAACAAACCCAGCATTTTCACTTGCTTTTGATCTGCAATGTGCCTCTGTGCATGAAAAGTACAATGGAGCCCATACAGACCATAATGCTCCCCCTGGAATTAGGCCTTCTCAGAAAAACAAAGTTAAAATCAGAACAATACAAAACACTCAGTGTATTTCCCCTTAAAAAAAATAAAAAATAAAGGCCTTACTCAGCAGAGGTTGAGATATAGATATACAGGAAGAATTAACAACCATTGCAGGAAAGGATGTTTGTTTAGTTTTTTGGGGGTTTTTTTGCACACAGCATTTTCTCACACAAAAATCATGATGTGGCATTTCTACGGATGATGTTTTGCTGTTCCTTGTGTATTAACTTCTGACATCTCTTCAACTTGATGTTTGGTGCAACAAGCCTTCTTTGCACTGTCAAATAGCAAAGCAGAGTTGTAGAATAAATGAACATTGCATGAATGAATGTGACAAACTTAACCTGAGGAAAAGAAGGACTGTTTTTCACCAAATGACCAAAACCTCTATAAATCTGTTCTTAACTCAGATATTTTAAATACAGAGGCGTGTTACTGTTGTTTAGCTCAATGTTTGGGGTGCTCAGATGAAAAAGACCTGCAGTATTTGGATCACTCAGGACCCAGGCAGGGATACAATTTTATGATGTAAAGCAAAGCTTTAAAAAGACACAATAAGTAGCACCCAGGGCTGCATTAGGTTAGCAGTGGTGAGAGGAGTGAGACAAGGTGCAAAGCTGTATTTTGTCAGGGTGGCCCAGCCTGTGGAGCTCACACAATGCTGACCCAGGGCTCTGCCCCTGCAGCATCACCCCCAGCCCCACCATGGCCTGAGGCATCTACCAGAGACTACTCCTGGGGTGGGTGGTCATGTGTGGGGACAGAAATCAGAAATGAAGCTGCCACGTGTGGATCGTGTCAGCAGGGCAGAGCACATTTTGATAAGAGGTGCAGAGACAAGTTGATTAAGTACAGGGTAACATGCCGGGCTAGGTGGGTTTGATTCCTAAAAACTCTGGGTGAAGCCTCACAAATGTGTCATCTCAGATGTCACTGTGGCACCCAATATCACCCTCTGTTTTTTTAGTTCTATCACCAAGTGGGAGGAATAAAATTGATGATCTTCTTCTAGCGGCTTTGATAAATAAGTGCAACTGTTTTCCTGCAAGCACCTGTTTCCTTCCTACATCTCTTCTTGGGAGATTTTTTAAAGAATTTTTTGCCTGAGAAGCAGCTGAATTCCAATCCCAGGTCACCCCCCATCTGTTTGCAGAACACAAGTTAGTTAATTTTGGTAATGCTAAAAAAAAGTTCTAAAAAGCCTCTTTCACATTGATGCTCCCCAAGACTGGAAGGCAAGGCATATGGGGGAGCAGCAGTTGGTGGAACAATTTTATCTGTGGTATGAGAAACTAGACGAAAGTGTTCTTGTGAGGACACATGATAAATGGTAAAGGCAGATTCAATGATCACCTTTTTCCCCTTGGGCTTTTATTACCTACATGTTGTGCAGCTGGTACTGACAGCCAGTAATGTGTGTCTAGGTGTTTTGATATTCGCTTTTGGAATAGGGTGGCAGAGACTCCCCGTTTTGTGGTTTGTGGCTCTGTAGGTGTTTGTAACTTTGCAGCTTTCCATCTGCACGGAAATTCACGCTCACTTCTGGTCACAGTGTTGCCAGGAGGACACAGATAAGCTGAGGGGAGCTGGGAGAAAAAGAACAAAAGTTATTGTGAGGCTGGAAGGAGTGATATAAAAAAGAGATAAGTATGCACAGCTTGACTAAACAATGACTAATTGCTAGAGCATAATAACAGTTCTGAAAGGAGTCTTAATTGATTTATCTGAGGAATGCTCAAGGCTTCTTTTAAGATGCTTTACTAATAGAATTATTTATCTGTCTAGGTTAAGGACACAATTGAAGACTTCTGTCCTCATTTGATATTTGAAATTAGGGAAAACTAAACGCACACAGAACCATAAGCACCACAAGGTTATTCAGATGCCAGCGGCACTTGAAATATTCTTTAGTGAATAGTCTTGTGTGTCACCAGAGGAAGCTAATGGGTATCCTAGCGTCTCAGATGGTGATAAACAAGGACATTAAATGATAATGGTTACAGGAGTCTTAACAGTGACTTAGTCTAATCCAATACACGAAACGACATGGCCTGTGAATTGCTGTATAACAAGGAACACCAGCCATGAATCCTGGCTAAGGTGGCCAGCACAAACTGTGCAATGAAACTTGTTAAATGTGGGGAGAAAGGATATGGTATTCCTTCCAAAAAGTTAAAAATATTAGCTTATAATACTCAGATGGTATAAAATGTCACAGCTTTGACTTCAGCGGCACCGTGTTGATTTGCATTAGCTGAAGTTCTGTCTCTAAATTCTTTAAGAAAACCCAAAATGAAACTATAATGAATTTATTTCTGGAAGGACACCATCTGGTGTTTTATTGCTAGCTGACAAGAAGTAGGAAAGGATAGTCTGACTGCTGGTTGCAGGAACACTGCAGGATTTGCATTTTACAGGGGCTAGTGAGGATGATATTTAACCAAATATCTCTTTTAGCAGGTCCCCTCACAATAATCTACGAGCTGTAGATGCATTCAAACCAAATCCAGTGACCTGGATATCATAAAATGTCTCTTTGAAAGTGATGTAAACTAGGAATAATGGCACAATTTCGTCATGCTTCAGAAGGAAATTAACCCCCTGTCTAGATCTGTATGGTGCTTAGCCAATCACCTCCATTTAATGGCTTTAATATTTCTGATTATAAAACTGGCTCTGAATGGAAGTTAAGTCACCTTTCAGGATTCATAATCCCGTGTAAAACTGAGGAACCCCAGTCCTTACCTAGATGCAGATTTCATTGCGTACTCTGATTTCCTTCATTTTTTCCACGTCTCTTCTTCTACACAATAAATAACTTTTTCTGTTTTCCCAGCATATAACTCTCTATAGAACTATCCATCCCACCACATTACAACATAAGCAAGGCAAAAGTAGCTTTTGTGTTCTGCTGTTGATTATTTATGGGCAAACAATATTTAGGGTTTATTGTATTTTTTTTTTTTTTTAATTTTGTGACTGCGTCAGACGCAACTCTTTTTGGTTCCTGTTCAATGATAATTTTAATAGAACCTCTAGGTAGAATCCTCAAATTAAGAGACTGCAAAAGCTTTCTGAGAAATATTAAATGATGGTGCTCTGAGAGGCAGTCAGTTTTCACCTCAAGCAACAGTCAGTCACAAAGCAAGTGCCAAGACTGTCTGAGGAGATAAACATGAGTGATCTATTTCAGTAAGGGAGAGCTAAGAAAGCAAAATGTTGTATTTGCCTATTTTTATATGAAATGCAGACATAACAAATGGTGGGACTGCAAAGAAATTAAAGATACAACTTCTTTTATTGAAATGCGTGTTTGGTAGAGGTTCAGCAAAAGAACCTTTGTTTCGTGGCATTTGTATTAATTTGCATGATTAGCAAGCACCTGTTGTATGTAGCAGGTAGTGAGAACAAAAGCAGCTGTCAGTGCTGATCCGAAGGCTCCTCGTTTGCTAGGGAAGTGCAGTTTTCCCTGATGAGACAAGGGATGTGCTATTCTCCACCAGCACGGGCTGGGTAATGATGTTTCTGCTGCTGAGCCCATCTCTGCTCCTCCCAGGCCGTGGCTCTGTGCAGGAGCCCCCTGTGAGGACCAGCAGCAGGAAAGAGCCACCCCAAAGGCTGGAGCTGTGACCCAGTGGCTCTGTCACCCCGGGTTCCCTGGCCCCTGAGGAGCTGTGCCAATAGCTCTGAGGGGCATGTGTGGGTCTGAGCATTTGCTTTCAGGAGCCCCTGAAGTTGTGGCTACCTCAGCTGCCTTTACAAGTGCTGCTATGACAAAATGGATGCTTTTCTTCCCACTAGACACTGCTCTTAGGCTATTGGGAGTTAAACTGTGGGCAGTTGCCAAAGAAATGCCAGACCACAGGAGTTATATGCAGTCAGGGGACTGTATATAACTTCTGGTTTCTGAGGAATAGTATATAAGGATAATCCCATAGTTTCAGCATTAAGACAGCTAATATTCTTATTACCTTTACTTCTATTAATGTTGCTTGGAAAATATAATGTTAGTATATAATCGTAATTACAGTATGTTGGCAACTATAAATAAAGGCCATGAAGTCAGATTCAGGAATACAGAAAGTGATGTGCCTGCCCTTCTGCATTAGTGTAAAAGGAGATAGTCCTGACGGAAAGCAGCTCCACAGAGACTGAATGAGTTAGATAGACAGAGCCTCATGTACATCTTCCATCATAAAAATCCAAAATTCACAGCCAAGAAACAGAGGACACAGAGAACATCTTCTAAAGGCAGATACAGAGGGAGCCAAGCTCCTCTGTCCATGGCACACTCAAACAGGAGCTGTATCCAAGTGTGGTTACAGGGCACAAGAGGTGACTGCTCATCAGCCAAGGCTGCAGCTTCAGCTTTCACATGGCTGTGGGCCCAGCCCATGACTCCTTCTGGATCCAAGGTGTATCAGCTGGGGCACCACACAGCCAACAAACTGAAGTCAAATTGGAAAATGAGCTGGTGAGAACATAATGCACTGCTTTGTGCTGATAGATTAACTGGTTCAAGTTTCCACTGCTCTGCACTCCACATGCTCCTGTGTGCAACCTCCATTTAAATAACAGGTTACTTCAATAATTAATGTGCTTTAATGTCTCCATGACTTTGCCATAGAATTCCTGTGTGCCCTAGGGCAATTAATTTTGTCTCTCTGGCCTTCAGTTCACCATTTTCAAAATAAATGTGAAGCCAGAGCTCAATTAACAAAGATAACAGAGAAATGGGATGACACAGAGAAGGAGAAAATATGGATATTTGAATCCTTGTGGTGCATCAACTGTGCAAAGAAAGGATGGAACACGGAAGATCCATGACAATTCTGACTGCGAAGTGCAGGGATTCCCAAACCAGCCTGGAGCTAAGGCATTCAGCCCACCCTGCACACTCCTGGCCAAACATAGCTACAGGAGGGCACTCTTGCACAGACCTGCCAGGGGTGCTGCTGCACCCACAGGAAAGATAATCTGTCAGGTGGGTAAGCAACACAGGGTTACTGTGCTGAAGGGTGTTCCAAAGATACTTAAATACACCTAAAAGATGGATAATATCATCCTGTGCTCAACAGCATCGTGATTCAGATGTCCCAATGCATCAGGCATCACTGAGTGAATAAATGTTCTTTTGCTGCAAAACACTTTATGAGAAGCAGTAGATGCAGCAAATAAGGCAGAGTTTAACTGCAGCCTTTCTGCATGTAAGACTGATGATCTGTAACAGAAAGATTTCCCTGAAAGTAAAGTTTTTTACTTTCTATCCAAGTGCATGTGTAAGTCACACCCTTTGCAACAAAGGCAAAAATGGGATATACTGTCAACCCTGGATAAATGGCTGAAACGAAAACCTTTTCCAATCAGTGAGTGATTTAGGAGCTTGTGTATAACTTCAGTGTAGGATTTATGGTCATAACTATTATACATTGTATGCACATAACAAAAATGTTATCCAAAAGCCAAAGTCAGAGAAGGCATGGGTGATTAAGAGAAAGAATTCCCAATATGCTGAACTATGATTAGGCTAGTGGGAGTGCTGCTGTAAGAATTAAATTTACAACGAAAGTAACTCAGTTTTATCTCTTCTGAGTAATTCAGTACATTCTCACTCTGCTGTTACAGCTAGCTGTAACTTTTTTTCTCTATAATTTATTCAAATATCCCAAAGGGTCAGATAAGAAAATTGCTTTCTTGGAACCAATAATGAATATGGGGTCAGTCAATGCAAAACAATAAGGTATGTTACCAACAAATATTGTTCATATAAAAAAAGTCTGCTTCTAAATCATGTTTCCAATTATTCCTTCCAAACCTGGAGAATATGGGCCACATCCCCATTTACAGACCTTCTTTTACAGATGTAACACTTCTGTTTACCCTCCTCATGCAGCCTGACAGTCTGCCTTGCTGAGGAACATTCTTCTTCTCTTCAAAACACAGAGCACAATCTCACAGACGTACTTGATTTGTATAGCTGAACGCTTCCCAAACTCCCAAGCACTCCTCTGAAACTGAGGGTTCTTGGTCACAAGGTGGCAAAAAAGTATGGAAAGGAGGCTTAACAAAGACATTTCTAAATAGCTTTGAGGATGCTTGCATTCTTAAAACAAACAAGACTTAGATTTTTTTAAACATAAAATTTCCTAATGTCTTATCTTACCCTTACTGTGATATCAGGAAAACCTAATTTTTCAGGCCAGGTGAATCTTTCAGTAAGTTATTTTTATACATCAATGTCTCCTTATGCAGCACAGCACCCTGCTCTTAAACTACTTTTGCCCTCTGTGCTTGTCCTTATACAGACAGTGACTTCTGCCCAGTTCTTTCCTAGATCCTTCCTGTATTCCCTATTAGCATCTGTATGGAAAGAATATTTTTCTACAGGAGTGGGCCAGCAAGTGAGAGGCGGTCAAAAGCTCTTTTCATGCCTTTGCAGTGTTGACCTTCAATAAGGCTTCAAGAATCTCCTCTAAGCAGAGCAGCAGCCATGGCTGAATTCACTGCAAAATGTTAATTCACTATAGAGACATGCCAGTCTGCCACAGCAGCAGGGTCAGTGCTGGTGGAAGGGGAGGAGTGAGGGGTCTAACCTCTATTCTACTCTGCTGCAAGCTGCTTTTCCAAATGCACCATCTCCTATTTATGATATCTCTTTGGAAAACAGACTGCCAGTATTACAGCTGAAATCAGTAGTCACTTGATGTGAAATCTGTACCAAATCTGCTGTTTCCAGTGCATTCTGAATTCTGGCTTTTCAAAATCTGTATCGCTGTGTGGAAACTCTTGATGGTGTCTCTGGGTCTGGTCTGTGAACACCATGCAAGAGAGAAGGGTTATGCATGTGTAAGCACTCCATTAACTTCCTTAATTGTGTTTCTTTTTGCTTAAGTTTACCTCAGAAAAAAGATGTAGCCCCATGGAAGAAGCATATTAGAAGAAGTGAAAAAATATGATCAGCTATTCAGAAGAGATTTAGTGCAGGAGCAGTTCCTTGGTGCTGGGCAATACAATTATTCTTTCTTACATAGTAATTTTCAATAGAAGAGTAATAAAACTGATTAAAAAGTATCCTTCATTTGACCTTTTTCAAAGCATACCACCATCATATTGTCATGTGATGGTGATCTTTGATTTTCTTTTCACAATATTTTATTTGACACAGCTGATGAGAAACAAATCCATATATATTGAATATTGTACTGTTTTTGATTCTGATGTCAAGCCACAGCCATCATCTCAAATTCTGTTTCCCTAAGTGTAAATGCCCATAAACAACACTTGATGTTTAAATCTTCAGACTCAATTGCACCTTGGAAGTCATGAAAAAACCTGGGGTACTATGGATTTTAATTTAAAAGGAATGTTTTGGGGATTTTTTTGTACATAAAGGAAAAAAAAAAATTGGAAAATAGATTACTATGAACTTCCACCCAAGGATGGAACTATTCCTTAGCTTTCCTTGCAAAAATAGTAGCTTAGCACCTCAGAGAACATTTAGTACTAATGAATAAATTCCAAGGGTAGTGCTCTATGAGAGGAGTACCTCAGTGGTGCTGCAGGATCCCCAGGTGGTTCTCCAGCAGTCATGGCTGTGACACAATGACTCTCACATTCCATGAGTGGTGGAACTGCACTGGCTGGGAGAGGGTCAGGCTGGCAGGTGTTGCTGTCACTGAAATTTCAGGGTTGCTCTGGGATTCCTATTCATATTCACGCTGCTCAAACTTAGAGCAGTGAAACCTCCAGCAAACTCTTGTCATCACCTTCTTATGATTTCCCCTCCAAGCTCTTCCTTCTCTCGTCTTGCAGTTCCTGGTGATGTGAGAATTTTACCAGCTCATTTAGTGAGGGAAATTCACCAGCTCTGATGTGATAGAATATATCCTATGTTACAGGTGCAGAAACTGGGGAGAAATTAAATTATTTGACTAAAATCAAACAGTCAGTGCAAAATAAATGTGGGGGTCACCTATCAGGTTAAAGTCTCAGAAATCCTTCACTTTAAATGACATACCATCTTCCCTGTCCTTTAAATCCAGTTTTCTGGGTTTGATTTATAGAGGTCCATCCATTAATTCACAAGAATGTGACCATGGGTCCTTAGAAGAAAAATATAGGAGGGTCCTGGGGAAGCAGATGACCTGTAAGCTTGCTTTATACAGGATCCTATGGATATATGACATTCCTAGCAACACATTACTGATATTTTAAATTTTAGCCCCATCAAACAGATCTGGTTTTTTGCCATTATTCATGCAAATGATGTCATTTACTGGGTCTGTGCTTTCAGTATTATTAGCTGTTCTCAGTTCTTAGGTTTGTTAAAAAGACAAGAGGAATAAATATAAATCCTGGTAATGGCTGCAGGTACATTGGCTGTTGTGTGTACAATTATATTATGATGACCTTAATAATTAATGGGTCCATCTATATTGCATAATAGCATCACTGAGAATCTTCATGATCAGACAGTTCTGCTGCCTCCTTGCCCTCACACATGTGCCAGATAACGGGCAATGTATGGAATAGTAATGATCAAATCTTAGTTTTTTGTAAACTGACATAATTTCACTCAGTAATCTTAAAGAAAAAAACCTAAAAACAATTCTTCTCATCGACATGAGGGTAAATAATGTCTATGCTAAGTGTAGTTGGCTTAAAATTCTTGACTGAATGCCAGCCTTGCTTCCAGCAAGTTAAACTCCACTACGGAGAGTTATAGGAACAGCTCCTACAGTGTGAATTATGAAGAGGGAAAAACAAGAAAGAAAAGTATCAACAAGGCAAAAAAGGAACAGAAACCAAAGGACAGAATGGCACAAAATGAGAACAGTCCTGGCTCCCTTCACAAAGACTTTGGGATCTGGTCCTGCTTAACAATGCTCAGTCTTAAGAATTGATCTTGAAAATATCCATAGCAAGCCTTACTACTCCACATCTGTCTGTTTTGTTGTGACCATCAAGCTAAGAATTATTTACATAATTATTAGAGAAATCAGGTGTAAAATCTGAATATAAGTGAATTGTAAATGGAAAATAGAAATAATTTTATTGCTGGGATTTGTATTATTTTAAATTTTTTTTTTTTAAGATTTTTTGCATGCACATGTTATTCTTTTCCTATGTTAGATGTTTGCTGATAATCTACTGAATGTCAGACATGCCATCAAATCAGAATTTTAGAGCCCAGTATCTGATCTGTCACTGGATAGCTGCTTCAAAGGTGTATTAATCAAAACCAATGCCTAAGACACAGCACATGTAAACATAAAATAAGGGGATCCAGGGAGAATAGAAAGAAAGACCATTAGGCAATACCCCACAGAAGTCAATTCCTCCATCTCTGAGAAAGTGCTGTCACAGAAATGTTACTGTTCCCATTTAGGACTCACTTATTGCTTGCACTTAGGACTAATTTGGCAAATCACTGACATGCATTAAGTTGATGGGGTTTAAATAGAAGTTTGACTGGTTTTCTGATTTAAGTCTTTATGTCCTTCTAAATTATTTCGGAACTCCAATCTTGAAGCACAAAGGAAACCCATCAACATAATGAACAGGAGAACTGGATTGAACACAAAAAAAAACCCCTGTAATCCTGAAACGAAGAAATGAAAAGAGAAGGAAATCTACGCTGGACAGAAGATTTCTGAACCCAAGAAACAACAGAGAATGACAATGCATTTCCTGGAGAGACACCTGAACAATCAAGCTATAGTGAAAAAATTACGAGATAATTTTAAAAAGCAAGAGGATTTAAGAGAGTAAATCAGAAGAGTGAATCTAAATGTTTATGGTTTTTAAGGATAAACCATGAAGGAGCAATTAAGGAGTAAAATACAACAGGCATACATACATATATATATATATATATATATATATATATATATATATATATATATTCTTATATTCTTATAAGAATTCTTGTCACTGGACTCCTTTCACTCCAAAGGGTGCCTGCACATAAATACCTACTCTTTCAGACAGTAATGATGAGGAACTATAAGAGATTGTTGTGTCAACAGAAAATGTTGGAAAAAGCTGCAAGAATAAAGGGCAGTAAATAATCAATTCTGAAGTGTGAGAAAAACTGTAGAGAAATATTCAAGATAATGGAAAAGGCAACACTATTTAACAGGTTTTCCCCTCTGCCACTAATTCAGGGCTATTCAATTAAAATGGTAGACAACAAATACAGAATATAGAAGTGAATCCTTATTTTTTCACAGCATCTAGCAAAAATTAGACATTTTCAGAGACATTGCTACTATCACACTCTTGCAACAGCTCCTCATACAGCTATATTATGGTCATAAGGATCCTTTCTGATGTTAAAAATCACAGAAAATACTAGTGCTATAAACCTCTGAACTGATCTGTTAATGGCTATTGTTAGTTAAAGGATATTGGACTAAGCAAGCCATTGGTCTGCCTTTTGGGACAATTCCCTAATGTTTAAATTATCACTCATCTTGTGTGTCATGTTGGCATTCTTAATGTCAACTATATTAAAAAAAAAATAATTCAGAAATAACAACATAATGTTGTAAAACCATAAAGAGCAAATAAGATTAGAAAAGCCATTTCCTTTACTGGGATTTGTGAGCTAAAGGTTAACTTCCAATTAGAGTTTAAAAGGAAGAACTTTTATTCTGCGTTGGTTGAGGCTTTTAGCAAATCACATTTATATGTGCAGAACATTTGTATATTCCCTAATAACTTGCCATTACATTAAAGGCTGTAAGCTTGCCACCAGGACTTGTACAACCAATCTGGACACAAGTTATGCAGCAATAAGATTTGTTAATATTGCATTATCAGATGCTATTGCTTTGCTATTGATTGCAATTATGTCACTGTTCAGTTACCAGGTAAATCCTGTGTGCCAGCCTTGTATTGTTACGTATAAATAATATTCAGTAGAGGAAGATTAATTCCTGTGTCATGTTTATATTGTAGCAAAACAGCAATAACAGTATTGTATTAAAAATAACATAAAGGAAAAAGATAAATAGTGCAAAACAATAACCAACATATTCAAATAATAGCAGGCCCAGGGGATTAAGTGATACTTTGCATTTTTATAGAGCTTTCAAAATAAGGATCTCAAAACACTTCACAAACATTAGCAAAATAAGCCTCCCAACACTCTTTAGGTAGGGAAATATTATTATCCTCATTTTACAGATGAATAAGCTTCTTTATGAGGAAGATAAAGCCAAGTGAAGTTCCCAAAGCCACAAAGCATGTCAGAAGCAGAATTACTAAATAGACTCCGTGCTTATATTACACAGAGACCTTGACAGATAGAAAGGAATTCACACATTCTCTTGAAGGCCAGGTCACATGTTGTGCAGCCATCATCTTAATGAGAATTACAAACACACAAAAAGGCCAGATTTTCATTTCTGAAGTCAAAACTAGACTGTAGTGAGACCCTCCCATCAGGCTGCCTGCAGACTGCCCATGCAGGCTCAAGGCAAAGCATCACTCACTGTCTGCTTCACAGATCCCAGGGGTCCTAGCTGGAATCCACTAAAGGCTTTTCCCACACTGTCCACTCCCCTTTAATCTGACTCACAACAACCCAAATTCCTCTTCCATCAACCTGCAGATTTTTTTCCCTGTTTTCAAATGATAAAATGCCTTTTATTTGTCTTAAGTGATGTATAATTCAGAGTACAAGCAGGCCATGAAGAAGATATTTTTGTTTTCCTGTATATACCCTTCCTTTAGCTCTTTGGTTATTACTGAAGTGTGTCTTACATGTTTAACTGCAGTGTGATTCACTATGAAATATGGATGATATCTGATGTAGTAGGCAAGTCAGGAAGTAGACAGTTCATGTAGATATCAAGAGCCCAATTCTGACAGAGCAGCTGCACAGGAAAATCTAGAGCTATCTCAGATTTTCACAGCTGTAACAAACTGCAGAACCTGACTGCTGGCATAAAAAAATGTAATAAAATTGCTAAGAATAAGGGAAAAGCATTCAGATCCAAGTTTTGGGGTTTTTATTCCACAGTAAATAAAAAGTAAGAAGAGGCAGATGGAGTCTGCCCTTTTTAGGCAGAAATAATGCCCTTCCCTTCCATTTATTTCTGACTGCTACTGATCCTACTGTCCTTGCTGCTCAATCATTCCCAAGGCAGAAGCTTCAGCAGTGCCATCAGAAGGAATGTCAAGCACAGAGTGAGATTTTTGGGTTGTGCTGTGCCGGGCCAGGAATTGGACTTGATGATCCTTGTGAGTCCCTTTCACCTTAGGATATTCTATGATTTATACATACACACACATTATGTACCTATGGATACCTGAGCTTTCCAAGCAGGGTTGCAGCAGCTTCACATCCCCTTCTCTGATGACAAACTCCTCTCCTTTCACAGCAGGACAAGTCTGCCCCTTCTACATACAATTGCAGAGGAACTTCAGAAACACTTCTCCCTAGGAAATGTGCTCATGTCAGCTGCTCACATCAGGAAATGATTTCTTGCAGGAGATTTAAGCAAATCTATCAAACCTCATTAAAAAGAAATATGAAAAGTACAGATTGCTTTTCAGCTGGGACAAAAGGGGACACATGGCCAGGAGCAGAGACGGGGGCAGGAACAGGACTTTGCAAAGTAGAATGCAGTCATTTCATCCTGAAATGACTGCAAAGCCACGTTATCCATCTTTGAAGGGATGTCACACTTTTTCTCGGTCATTCATTTTTTGGCAATTTTTTTGATATTTAGAAAATTGTTCTACTTAGAGCTGTTTTCGATGCAGAATTACCTGTGTGCCACTGCAGAACTACTTCATTGCCCCAGCTTCCAAGCCCCTTTAGAATGCTTTTCCTTCCTCTGAATGAAAAGAGGGACAAAGGCAGTATTAAATTTCTCATGACACAATATTTTCATTAACTACCACAAATATAAAACACTTGGATCCCCAACTATTTTTGATTCAAGCAGAAATATATTTACTCTGACAACAAAAACAAAAGTCTATCCTTAAAAAGCAGTGTGACAAAATAGATCTATTGTTGTTTTTCATGAAGACACCTTTTACAGTTTGCCAAAAAGCGCATAATATTCTCACAGTGCAGAACAGTAGGCATGGAAGAGCTTCCTAAATCGAAGTTTCTTAATAGAAATACTGTTTAGGATAATTAATTGTTTTCTTACTAAGTCACAAAAAGAAGTAAGAGCTCCCCAAAACTGCTGTTTACATAAGAAAAGAAGCAGGAGTAGTACCATCATTAGTGATTTACATTTCTGAAATTGTGAAGAATTACGTAATTAAATTTTTCATATACACCTGAATGAATAAATGAATATATGTATACATACTGAAAACAAACAAGCTCACATTCATGTTAAAATAAGGAAATTGAAGAATCCTGAGCTTGGTGATGAACAGAAAGGTTCAAAGAAAATCTTCCTGCTGCACCTACAATGCTCATTTAAACATGCAATGTCTTCTCTGGTCACAGGGTTTGATTCTGTCCAACACCCACTGCAATGCTCAGCATCTGTGAGAGACTCAGTTATCCAATCTCATAAAGTTTCTCCAAAGTCAGGGATAGAAAATACTGTTCAGCTCACAAGGCAACCACTGTGAGAAGTTCTCCAACATCATAGAAAAAATCTGTAATCCTAGGAAACTGTCATGTCCATTTCAGATCTAACAGGAAAATATTTGGATTAAAACCTTGGAATGAGATTTCCAAATGGGGGAAAGCAGCTGGATTCATCTTTTCAGAGGGAATTTTTCTAAAAGGGTATTTCCTAGTGCTTCACAGTGATCATACCTCTGTCACCAGCATGCCACTAACTCAACATGACTCCAGCTGATGGTGATACCCTGACCCCGGCTCACAGCTGGATTGGAGTGCAAACAAACACAGAAAAAAAAACAAAAGGAAAGGTTTGTTCTGGTTTTGTGGAATTAAGTGAAAAGAGGACCAAATAACTGGTTGTAAAAATTATAGCTGGATAATGGTAGTTGAACAGAGGGAACAAAAAAAAAAATAACATTGAAGGGAGTGAGAAATAAGTGTTTAGATTAGAACCAGTTGTTCAATCACACTGAATTTCAGAATTAAGACAACTTTTATTACCTTCAAAATAGAAATATAAAAATATAAACCCATAAAAATAGAAAAATTAAAAGTATATAAATGTGTATGTGTATACATATATAATAAATACAGATGCTAGAAAAATAGCTATATTGATAAAAATGGAAAAAAAAATTAATTTGTAGTCAAGAACAAATACACCAGATTAGGAGTAGATCTTCATTGGCAAAGGGTTTCACTTAATATTTCCAGAAAGAGAGTTTCAAGAGTTCAATGAAGCTTGATTGTTTCTTTTGTTATTTGAATCTCTTAGTGCTTTACATGCACGTGTTGTGTATGTGGTTTATTTTCCAGACAGAAAACATTTTCCTAACTTGTTTAGGAAGAATGACTGTCTGAAAATGCCTGACTTTAACAAAGATGGGGAAAAGGATGTTGGACCATCTGTTTATACATTATTTGTGTTTAATTTGCACCTGCAAAAAAAAAAAAACCAACTCAGTTCCCACGCTTGCCCAAAAAAGAACCAGCCCATAAACAAACAACAGGCTTACATGTGGAAGAGTTAAAAATTGACTAAAGTGTCCTGATAGTCTCAGTAAACTAACAGCCAATGACTTGCAAAGATTTCAGATCAGGGAGGAAACCCCCAGCTTCATCTAGACCATATCACTGTTAAACAAATACCTCATCACTGCTCAGAAACCATCAGAAATCACCACCATGTAACAAAGACAGAGCATTTAATCAGAAATTCATTAGTTTCACCAAGAAAATGTGGTCTGGGGAAAGGATGTGCTAGGGACAATCACTAAGGGTGAAGAGCTGAAGAAGATTCCCTGACCCAGGCAGAGTTTTTTCCATGCACAGCAGTGAAGTTTCTGATCTAGTTTTACCCAGCCCAAACTCCAGCACTCACTTCACCAACAGCCTGTTGAGTCATTTTGGCATTTACAGGAGCAAAGCATGGGGCAAGGGATAGTATTTATGAGACACCTGAATTATAGTGAGAGGCTGATACAGTTAAAGGAGATCTGAGTCTTCAATAAACCCAGCACAACCAGCTAAAATTAATTTATGAGTGGCCATTCATCCTGTCTGAAAGAGAAACATTTGAAGACTGTCAATGCCATGTTCACATGGGCCCAAGGGCAGGGAGATGTATGGGTTTTAGGCCTTACCTCAGCTATAGGAACTCTTAAATAACACTGACTCTCATATATTTGGGCTTTTTAATGGCACAGTATTTCATATGATCAAATTCAGATAATGTTTTCATCATTTTTTTGTTGCACCAAGTCTTATGCACATACTGGGGATTTGGCTATGTGGCTGGGGTGCTTGGCTGTTTTCCACCAGTTAGTTATAATACTGGCTGGTGCAAGCTACCTCACCTCAAAAGCAACTGAGTAAAATCTCAAACCTTGTCTTCTTTGTTTAAAAAGTATTTATTACCTGTAGAGAAAGTGTGGGGTCATTATCTGTAGACAACTAACATATTTGAGTTAATTGGAGGTTAAATAAAACTCTGAAATACAAGACGTGTTAGGACTCTGCGAGGTAAGCTATATGCAATCAAGATGTGATCACCAAGCCCATATATTTTATTTTGCAGTACAACTACACTGTTTTTTGTTTGGTGCAGCACTACTCAGGCCTGAGATGAAATAGACAACAACTCAGACAGGAAAAAAAGATGCTGGTTCTACACTATTTGTGAATTAATTAGCATGCTAAATAATGATGGAATTTAGCAACTTAAATGACAAATATCCCAGGGCTTCCTCCCCCAAACGTCCGATGTGTACATCCATCCCTAATACAGTTTCATTGTTTCAGCCTCCAAGAAAAACAGGATGCAATATGCCTTCTGTCTATGATAAAGTTTCCTAATACAGTACAGTAATGCAATTTATTTTCATACAGCATCCTGCATATAAAATATTACATAACCCTTTATGAGAAGATAATGCATTACAGACTCAGGCACATTACTGTCTTTCAGGAAGAAATTGAAGGATAATGTTGTGGGAAGGGATGGAGGAAATAGAAGCCGAGGTACAAAAGTAGTTAAAAAAGAATAGTAAATGTACTCTTCTTGTGCCCTTATTATCTGCATGAGACTAGCAGAGGGCAGGTCAGCATTACTGCAGATGCAGTGTAACACAAAATGTTACATGCTCATAGGAAGGGATGGCTCTGATCCCCTGAGTTTATGCTATAAATAGGTAAGCAGGATGACAAGGTGAGTCACAGAAGTATCATGTGAATTCCCTGAGATCAAACAGGGAGCTCCAGGTTCAGGAGAGGAATGAACATGAATGTCAAAAGTTCCAGATGGTGCTTAGTCCAAAAGAAATCATAGATGGAGCAAAATTGCAGACCCAAACACCTTATGTGGTCTGGGGACACTCACCCTGGATTCAAATTGTTGCGTCTCACAGCCAGAACTGAGTGCTGCAATTTGAAGGCTTAAAGCAGGCAGAGAAACAAGGTCTTTGTTCAAACTCCATGCTAAAATAGGGAGATTTTAGATCTGAAAACAAAATTCCACACAGGAGAATTTGCTAATTATTTGGAGCAGTGGAGTGCACGTTATTCTTGATTCCCTTGCAGGAAATATGAGTAAGCCAAAGCTGAGGCTGTGGCTAATCTGAAAGCAGACAGGTAGGGAGGGGATAGAGGGGTTGAGGTGCAGCAAGTCTTGTGGAGGTTGAAAGGAAAGGAGAGAAATTAGGTGTATGCTCCAAATGAGGGGAAGGCACCTCTGAACAAAGAAGTATTTATATATATATATATATATATATATATATATATATATATATTTATAAAGCATAATTACAGAACCTCAAAGATCTCAAAAATTTCAGTTTAAGAGACAACAAATGGAAACAAACCTTGACCAGAGGGCTTAATACTACTATGGACCCTGAAAAAGTGTAAATAATTTGTAGGAAAAAGAAGTTCCTAGGGAATCTGAACTTTCCATTGAGATGTGAGTCCTTCCCACCATTCAGAATTCAAACTTAGGTAAAACCAATTAAGGATATAAAGGCTAGGGGAAATACAGGGCTGTGTACAACTACAGTGTGATTTGTTTTACTACCATTATGGATACATGAGCCACTGAACATATGCACTCCAAGGGAGGAGATAAGAGGATCTTAGACACACTGTTCTCCTCCTGGAAATCCACCTCTTCAGTGTGGTCTTTTTTTTTCAAAAGCTCAAGGTCTTCTGGAAATTGTGATGATGAAAGCTGGGTTTCTGCCATGACTTCCTGTGTCACCTTGGACAATGTATCTAGATGTGCTGAAGGGGTTGGAAGCAGGCAAACAGGAGCTACTCTGCCTGTGCTCTGAGCCCATGGATGTGAGCCAGCTTCCATCTGGGACCCATATGCCCAAGTGTGTCTGTGCTGAAGAGATCCTCTGCTTCAGGAGACTCCAGATATTATTTTATCACTGTGACTCCTCCAGCAGAAGTTACTGTCCCAGTAGCAAGGCACATAGATATGGATAGGCACACACTTGTGTCTTGGCCATCCAGCTCCCATTTCCATATCTCAGTGTGTGCCTACCTTTGGTGAGGTTGAAGCTGAGATGCTGAACTGTGAAATGGAGCAGCTGATGCACGAGCACATCTGCTGAGCCAGATGTAGGGGCAGTAATCTCTGGTAGAAGTGTAAAGCAGACAGCTGGTGGCAGTAAAGTTTGAAGAGGCCACAACTAGATTCACCCAAGAAAGACTGTCAAAATCCTAATTAGCTCACTCACAATGAACTAATGCAGCAATACGGCTTCTGCACCACAGCTGATTCTGGCTGCACCCATCTGTGTAAACATGCTATAAATCTCTCTTTGATTTTTCCTCCATCTGTGAAATGGGAGCATATGACATTTTTAAAGTGTTTTCTCTCTCTATTTTAGGTCTTCAAGACTGGGCTCTCACTTATTGTAGCCTTGCTCATTACTATAACAGTGGGAGAGATACTTAATAGCTGTCATAGCTGGGCATTCTCATTGAATTCAAAGGCAAAACTGACATTGACTTTAATGGAAATCAGAAAGGACATTCAGAAGCCCATGAATTACTCAGTTTCTTAGAACTATGTGAATTGTTAATATGATAATGATTCAAAGTGCTGTAAGATTGGGACAGTTTTCAAATGTGCAGATTTGTACAAGCCTAATCTCTGGATGTTTACAGATGTCTTATGTGCTTATGAAAATCCAAGCAGTTCTTGTGCTCTTAGGATAGGAGTATATATAGCACAGCCTGCACTTTAAAGAAAGAATAGCTTGCAGAGTCTTATGAACTTTAACCCTCAACCCCTTCCTCATGATACCTCCCACATTCCCCCCACCCCTTTATCTTCAGAAGTCAAAGATAAGTAGTCAGAAAGGATAAAAGCACAGACCAAAAGCTGAAAAAGAACATCAGAGCTGTGCTGCCTTTCTGTACAGCTGCTGGCGTTTGAGGTAGGGTTAGGGCACGGTTTGGGGCTGAGGAACAGAGAGATCACAGCACTGCAGCTGGAAATGAGATCCCAAAGCATAGGGTGGGGAGCAAAGGGAATGTGGTTAAAATAATTTTTTTGTATGGATACTGCCTGAAGGAGCACAGGCATATGGAGTACTGCTAGGCTGAGGCTTAAATTCATCATTTAGAGAGAGAAAGGCGGAGCCATGAGCTCCCATTGTGAGTGAAAAGTGGGCTGCCAAAGCAGAATGATAGAAAAACAGGACAGTTTTTCCAAGAGGCTGTCTTGGTCTCAGCCATATTTTTGGGCCTTTCTAAGGCTCAGGTTAAAGTTAAGTTTACTTTTAAGTTTAAAGCTGAGAGAAGAAAATGAGTCAAGAACTTCACTTAGAGGGAGGTGGCAAAGGGCCTGACAAAAGAAAGAGTTGTCTGTAAAGACTGGAAACCTTGCCTGGGAGACTTTTCCATGTGGTCAATGACCATAAGGCCCTACCCAAGGCTCAGGTTACTTTTATACTTATTACCAGAGTTAAGCATCAAAGCAAGAGGGAACTTATACCAGCAGTTGGAATGTGGCTGAGAAGGGGACTCAGAGAGAATAGGGTGCCAAAAGAACTAATATGTGTATATGGGGGGAAAGCATCTGTACACATGCTTGATGACCCAGTCTAATGCCTAGTGGTGTTAGTGGTGGAGGAAAGAGATAACTGAGAAATCCACTTGCCAAGGGATCGGGAAGCAGTTGCCAAAATAAAGGGTAGGATAAAGAGAAAATACTTCTATGAGAAATGTTTTGTGTAGGCACACACTAGGAAGCTTTGTGTAAGGCTCAGCCTATAGGTAGGGTTCAAGCTAGGGTTGCCACTAGATTTGAGAGGAAGAGAGCTCTAGCTGGAGTGTGACTGCCAAAGGAAAGCACAGGCTGCAAGGAGAATGTTTTTGCAAGAGATTTCTGGTTGTGCGTAGGGTTAGCAGTAGGGTTAGGACTGGTAGAAAGAAAACCAAAATCAGCAGCAGTAGGGGGATTAGAAATGAGATGGCAGTGGGAAAGGTGGAGTACATAGAGAACTTGTTGGCATGAATGTCTTGGTGTGGCTGCCAGCTTGGGGCCAGGTCCAAAGCTCAGACTAAGGAGAGCTGAGAGTTCCAGATGGATGGGAGCTGGCAATGGTTTGTCAGGGATCGGTTGTGGTGCAAAGAGACCTTGGTGTGAGAACTTTTTCATCATAACACTGGCTGGACCCCCTTGTTTTAGGCTCAACATCTAGCTAAAGCTTGTACTGGGTTAGAGAAAGCCATCTTTCATACCATGAAGAAGCAAGAACTATTGCTTCATGGAAACTAGCTATTCCTTCTAAATTTGAGCTCAATGTTTATACTGATGTCATATTTCAAATAAACAAAAATTATGTTTAAAAAGTAAAGGAAATGTGGATTTACTATTAGCATCATTGGATCTTTTAGGCCACAGAACCCAATCTTCTTCCCTACGAGCACAATTCATTTACCCATTATTTTGGAGAAACATTAACTTAGAATTAATATTCAAGATTTTATTTTCCTCTCTTTTTCTTCAGTGCTGGTTTTGGCTGGTGCAGTGTTAATTTTTTCTACAGTGGCTAGTATGTGTCTGTGTGGATTTTTGCTGGAAACAGACATGGCCTTGTTATTGCTGAGCTGGGCTTACACATCATCAAGGTCTTTTCTGTCCCTCACCCCACCCCACTGGCTGGGGAGCAGAAAGAGTTGGGAGGGGACAGCTGACCCCAGCTGACCCAAGGGGTATCTCAGCTGCTGTGGCATCCTGCTCCGTGTATAAAGCTGGGGGAAAAGAGAAGGAGAGGGGGGATATTAAGAGTGATGGTGTTTGTCTTCCCAAGTCACCATTACATGTAGTGGAGTCCTGCTGTCCTGGGGATGGCTGAACAGCTGCCTGCCCATGGGAATGAATTCCTTGTTTTGATTTGCATGTGGTCTACCTGTTAAAGTATCTTTATGTCCACCCATGAGCTTTTGAACTTCTACCTCTCCTCCATCCCACTTTTGGGAGAGTGAGCAAGAGGCTGCTTGGTACTTGGCTGCTGGCTGAGGTTCAACCACGACACTAAAAGTGTTCCTATTGTAAAACAGCAAGCAGAAAAATCTTTTATAACTCTTTATGTCAACTAGTGAAGAAATAAAGAGTATTGAACAATATTGTACAACTCCCATGTAGTAAAGAAAAATAAAAATCCCTGGCCTGATTCAGCAAAGGAAAAGCCCTGGAACTTACTCCCCTTTATAGATTAGCTAAAAATTAATTTTATATACTTGTGAAAGAACTATTTAGAGATGAGTGATAGGAAATCTAAAATAATCCACTCCACTCTAATACAGATTAATCAAAAAAGTTTAGCTTGCTTACATTCATCACGTTCATGACTTTTTGTTTCGTCATTTTTTTTGCCCTCACTTAGCATGTGAGGCCTGAACAATCACACTCTGTGTGATCTACTCTGTGAGGTAGAGCAGCATTTCCTTCCTTTTATGAAAGAAAGTCAATGCTAGGAGGAAGCCAAGATAGTTGTGGTTACAAGACTTCAAAGCACATGCTTCCAATCCAGTTTCTAATTTCAAACCTTTCTTAGATGTGGCCTGGGACTTTCAACTGCTCATTTCACTCTTTGGGTTTACAGTTTAGCTTTCTGGAAAATTAGACAGCCACCTTAATTACAGTCTTCTGCTATTATGAGTCAACATCACTATAGGCAGCACAGGAGGTAGTACCAGGATGGTGAGGGTGCCATGTGGGTATGGAACAGGTTGGTGATGGGAATGGGAGTGGCAACAGACTGGTCTCCTACTATTGTGATTGATGGACCATTTTCACAAAACAGGTTGGTATAAACTCCAACATGGCTCAAAGTTTCAGACAGAGAAGTGGCCTCTCTTTAATCAAATGTTTCTACAGTGCTAGGACATTCTGCTTGAAAGAAATAACTACTTCTTATTTATCAATTTATCAATTACACCTTTTTCCTAATCTGAATGGGCCTTGAGTTCACACCCTGGTTCAGCTCTCTTCAGGACACACAGGGTGAAAGGGATGGAACTCTGAGATGTGCTCCAGGTTTGCTGTTGCCCTGCCAGGCAGTTGTCACTGGGCTAAGTCACCTTCCTGGAGGGGCCCTGATGGATTCTGTGCCAGTCAGATGTACAGGTGATTTACACTTGGACTGTCTCAAAAAAGCCACCCTAAGCAAAAAGGTGAAGAAGGTTTTCTTCCCTCAGTACTGTTGGTTTTTCATATTTGCCCACCTGCATGAATATTATAGTGATTCTGCAACAGCACTGAACAAAGCAATTCAGCTGCCCTAACAGTCTCCAGTATTATTTACTCCAGGCTGTTGTAGCCAGAATTAAAGTTAGCCTGCCTTTTATTCAGCTCTAATCATTATGTTTATTCTGTAATATTTATTTATATTTGTATCATTTATACATTATTTTGCTTGTATAACCAGCTGTTTTACAGTCGAGGACCTCATTGCAATGAGCTATAAATCCATGCTGCTGGCCCTTGGGAAAACTGGTAAATTAAACTTTGTGTGCATAGACTTCAAAATGATGAAATCTATTATACCTTCCCTTCCCACTGATAAATGACAGTGGGTTTACTTGCTGAGTACTTACTTATGAAAGGCCACTGTTTATTAATATCTCCCTGCATAAATATTAACAGAGCAAACCTATAGGAAAAATATGTGAAGGGTCATCTTTAAATTGAGAAAAGTCAGGCTATTCAGCACAAATGTCTGTGTCTTTTTCTATCTGGAGACTTAAACAGCCTCATCACCATAGTCTCTGGAAGGTGCACACAAGTGTGACATGATTAGCATCTGTCATGTGTAGGTCTTTCTAGTCCTTCTGCTCTCCCTGGGGAGAACAGTCCAAGGATTTTTCAAAATATATAGTGTGTACACTGTGCTGTGTGTTTATATTAGCAAAGCCAAGGTCAAAGATCTGTACTTCACTCCCATCTTTTGCCTCATTTTAAGGATGCAACACAGAAAGCAGTGCTATTTGTGCCAGATATATATGCTCAGACACTTTAACATGTTTCTTTAATTGCTCCTATTAAGAATGTGAACAGGAACTGAATAGAAAGTGGTTCAAATGCCTTTTATTTCTTAGCATGCTGAATATCACTGGTCTTATCTAATTTCATCTCTTTTTCATCGTAAAGAATAGTAAAGATTTCTGTGGAAAGAAACAAATATTTCCATAATCTAAGGGTCACTGGTATAATAATAAATGTAAAGATTCCCACACAGCCATTATAGTCTGTTGTGCCAATGCTATTAGGCACCTTTTGTCTGGGAGTTATTGACATGATAGATTGCAACAGCTCTTTTGAACATTTTCTCACATTAAGCAAAACCAGCAAAATTGCTTCAGGTGTCCTTTAGAGGAGGCACTAAACCTAGGATTCTTCTGTCCCTTTCAGTTCTGTCTGAAATTAAAGGTTTGATGACACTTGCTATAATGTATTTGAGGATGACCCTGCCACCTCAGACAGCTTTTTTTCCTTCTCAGTATCTCTCCTTGCCCCACAGAAGGGACCAAAGCTTTGCTGTTGGAGTGGGGCTGTCCTTGACTGTTTCCATGACTACTCCCTCGGCAGAGGGAAGGATGCAGGGACAGATGCCAGAATTTAAGGAAATAAATATGCTCCCACCTTCGCTCACTCTCTGCTGATGTGTTGCCACCTGGCACAAAGGACACCCCCAACCTCATAGAGTAAAAGCAGCTCCCTCCCTTTTCACAGTTCACCAGCTATAGGCACACTGGGACCTATACTGAGGGCTTTATCATTTTTCTCTTCCTAATATAATAATAATAATGATCAGAAAAAAGCTATTTGTGTTCGGAAAGGAGATATTTGGTTTTGAACCCTACTATTTTTCATCAGGGAAACAATTTTGCACCAGGAAAAAAATCCACATTTGCAGAAAATCTCGGTGAGGATCCACAGCACAGGTACTAGGACCCTGAGGACCCCTTAGTCCTGGTAATTTGTAAGAGCTTTGTGACAAAAGCAATTTAACCACCACCTACCAACATCTCAGTGCAGAGGGTACTTATTTGCACCCCAGCAGCTGCCACTTTTTCTGTAATCCTGCCAAGGAGAGGAGTCACAGGGAATGATTTGACCTTGGGCTGTGCCATAATCAACACCCCAGCACAGGTCTCCCCATTCCTCTGTATTCAGCTCTGTCTCTGTCCTCATAGTGAAAATAGACACTAGAGGTAATGGTGATGCTGCCAAGGTCATCAAGTCCTTTGCTCCAAAGAGCTTGGAGAGAATATGGAGATGTGTGCATGGACAGTGTGTGAAGCAGTCATTTTCACCACCTATTCAGGGAGTGCCTGGATAGTGCTTTAGAGACTAGCTTTAATCGTTTTTCTGGGCAGCCTGAGGAATGGAGGGGAAACACCTCCAGAAGGTAGTTTCTGTTTCTCATTTCAATTTCTTGAATAATTCTGCATTGGGAGGTTTCTGAACACCAGATGAACATGAAGTGCCAGTATTTTGGCCTTTTATTGTGCATTCTCTTTGGGCCCTATTGTTTTTGAGATAAGTAGGCCAAACCTGTATGCAATACTTAAAATGATGATATCACTGATATGTATAAGGACATATTTTCCTTATTGTCCTATTTTCTCAACCATTTCACTTTGTCCTTCTCAGTAGGAAGTGAGCAGACATTTTCACTGACCAGGGAAACTGAATTCTTCCTCCTGAGAGGGCATGACTAATCCCGAGCCAGTCACTGTGCTCAAGTCACTGAGCACACCTCTCTCACAGTGCATTATTTTTTGCCTTGTCCTTGCCTACACTTTGACTTTTCTCTAGCTGCCATGGAAAGCTAGTCTTCAGAGGAGAGAAACTGGGGAATCAGTGGTCAAGAGACAAGTGATATGTGGTTACATTCCACCCACTGTCTACCATGCAAGTCCTGTATGCAAAGGAAAGGAGGTGGGGAGAGGAAAACACTGAGTATTCATAAAGTAGAGAGCAAGTTCAATGGATCAGACACCTTCCCACTTGCCTTGTTTTATAAACTCTTTGGGTTGCTACCAGCTTTTCCCTTCCACATCAGTGGCAACTTATCCCTGACAACATTTTACAGTCTGCACTTTCACGCTCCTTTCCCCCCTTCACTATAAAAAGCTCTCTGTAAATTTATGCAAAGACTTTATCATTCCCTGAGTCTTAAAAGCAAAAAGAATCTCCCTGTAGGTCATCAAATCCAGGCCCCTGTCAGCTTTGGCATATTAAACAGTACCTTAAATAGGCTGCTCAAACTCCTTATTGGTACTAATGGGTTCTTCTGCTTCAGTGGCTCTTATCAGGAACTGTTGTTGCAGGTTGATACCTGTGAATAGGTGAGGAACAATCCCACAGCCTAGCCATGGTCAGTCTCAGCAGGGTGATACACAGACAGACCTGCACACCCAGTTTCCATTCAGCTTCCTTACCAACAAGACAGGAAGAAGAGGTTTGGATTAATTTAAGGAGTTCAGGTGCCCTGAGCAATGGCAGTGCTCTATGTGCTCTGCTGGTCAGACACTTCTGTGCCCGTGTCTAATACCAGATCTTTCTAATCTGTCCATACAGGTAGGTTTAGGGTCATCACTAAGGCAGGAGCAGAGCCAGAAAATGATATTTCTGAACTATGGTACAGAGTTTGTATCTGTCCATAAAAGGATTATAAAGTTTGACATAGTCCTGACCTCTAGTCCCTAAAAAGTGTAAAATAAATAATAATGCTACATGCTAAATTTCAAGGAGTGCAGCATGTAGGGAGTGTAAGGGGTCAGTAGTGTGTATTTTCACTGTGCAGTGAGGGCATTGCTTAACTTTTCCAGGCTCCTCGAGCTCCTCAGGCAGCACAGCAACTAAGGGACAGAGTCTGTGTCAGGAACTGGAATTCAATGATATTTGTGGTTCCCTTCCAAGTCAGGACATTCCATGATTCTATGATATAATCCTTGGTCTCTTGCTACACAAAACATCTGCGATTTTTCTTTGTCTTTTTCTAGCCGGGGACAGGTGGAGGTGAGGGACGGACTGAAATCAGGATTCCCTAACATTTAGAAAGGTCAGCAGGAGAGAGAAGCAAGGATAGAATAAGGAGAGGAAATAAGAATAATTAATGCCTAATGCATTTCCCTTTCCAAAGACCAGGCAGCAAGGGCAGCTATGACAGCTGTAACATTTCCATTTCCTCCTGCTCTAAGTAGTGCCACTGGGGTAGGTGAAGGACAGCAGTGGTCTTGGAAACACTGCAGCATGTAAATTCAGTTAGCATGACTGCAAAGAAAACCAGCAGTGAGCTACAAGGGCAACGAGTGAGATGTCACAGGCAGCCAGCACAGACACAAAGAGGCAGCAGATTTTTGTGTATGATATTTTTGAGCTGGCATTTTCAGTCACATTTCCCTTATGAATAAAATGGTAGGATGTGCTGAGAAGCCAAAGACTGGAACAAGGAAGCAGAAAGCAACCTGTCGACTGTGCAAGGACTGAAAAGGAAAGCTGCAGGCTCCTGCCATCACCTTTACCACAGTTAAACACTGTTGTAGGTCTGACATTGGACTGAGCCTCTCCCTCTTCCCCACTCACTCGATTTCCAGCTCAAGAGAAACAAAACGAAGCTTTGGGCAAGGGTGGGATATTAGTGGAAGAAATGAAAAAATGCAGAAGTGGATTGACCTATTGTGAATTTGCTAACTTTCTCACATACTTGTGTCCAGCCCAGCTCTCAGTTCCCTTCATACCCAGAGGATAAAAGTAGGCCCCCAAGACAGAGCAAGTAAATACTCCTACTGAAACTCATTTTTCTGCAGTAACTATGAAGAAAGTTTGTGATGAGTATTTCAGACTTGCTTGTTCAAATTTTAAATGTTTGGCACTCAAGAGAGAAAAATCTGACCCCAGAAACAAACAAAAAAATATAGAATCCATCAACTCCTTGCATTGTCACAGCTGAAACGCAGTTCCTGTGCCTCATTCCCAATCTCACTCACAATGAGTAACTTATGAGAGGAATATGATAGCAAAGACAGGAAACAGAAAAGTCATATGTCAGACCAGCTGAACCTTATTACTGCAGTAACCATAGGGTAAAAGCAGTTCTACAAGGAAAAAAAAACGAAGAGAGAATTCATATGTGCACCATGTGCACAGCAGAAAGAAAAGAGAAAACAGAAAAAGGAAAAACAGAGAAAAGAAAAAGAAAAAAAGAAAGAAAAAGAAAAAAGAAAAGAAGGAGGAAGGGAGGAAGGGAGGAAGGGAGGAAGGGAGGAAGGAAGGAAGGAAGGAAGGAAGGAAGGAAGGAAGGAAGGAAGGAAGGAAGGAAGGAAGGAAGGAAGGAAGGAAGGAAGGAAGGAAGGAAGGAAGGAAGGAAGGAAGGAAGGAAGGAAGGAAGGAAGGAAAATACTAAAGAAAGAAAGTTATGTTTTCATATAGGCATCCAGTTCTGTCTACACTGGGGGTCTTATTCTCCACAGCATATATTCATGTGTATTCATTTACACTTGAGCTAAGGGAAATCCTGAATAAGGACTAGGAAAAAACGGGTTCACTCACTATATCAAAGGGACATTTGCTGGGTGTCTATGAGCAAGCTGTGTGATCTTCTCTCTGTGACTTATTTTCTCTCCCAGAAATAGTGATGTGAATTCTGATACAAACACTGTAAGAATTTTGAATAATGCTTGCCTATTTCTGCAGTGAGAGCATTCTGCACCGTCTATATACTGTTTCTGCATAAGAATAAATAAATAACCAGTTATATGGCTCTAAAGCTTGTACCACAGACTACTCATTGTGAAATAATTTAATGGCCTTTGATAGCACAAAGAAAAAAGGATTCCAGTCTGCAACAAGTGTATTCAAAAACCAGGTCTTCTCCTTGGAGCTCTTTTACCAGGAATATCATCAGATTCTTACATAAACACTTTGAGGAGTTCCTTGTAAAAGCTTGAGGACAGAAAGATAAATATGTGGTTGATATACTCCTAATCTCAAGAGGGTGGTAGAAACACCTCAAACAGAAGTGTGTCTGCTTTGTTTCCTTAAAGCAATACACTCAAGGAGGTGAACAAAGGCAAAGAAGGGCAGTGACACCCTAACTCTCAAGTTCCCACTGCAACAGCTGAAATTCCATGAATCATCCTATCAGTCACCATAGAGCAGACAATACAGCTCCTCTCAATGCAAAAATCCCGTGTCCACACAAATCAAGCAAAGGGCAAAACCCAAACCAAGCAGAGTCAGATCAAAAGTAAAACAGAATTCGGCTTTGTGATTGCATACCAACCTTCTGAAACTTCAAGTTTAGGAGAAAACAACGTTTAATAAAAAACAATAAATTGCAATTCTCAGGAAACAGGCAACAGAAGCCAAGCCAAGCTGGAAATTCCACATCTGATGCAACATCCTTCAGTGTTACAATGCTGCTCAAGACCCTAATGTGCAGATATTCACTAATGGAAAAACTTGTGGATTGCTTAGATCCAAATAGGGGAAATGACTGATTTCCTCTCCCCTTCCTCCAAACTATGCAGTGCATAGGAATGCAGCATCCTGCTTCTTGACTGAAATTCCCAGAAACTGGGCTGTCTATAAATAAAAAGCCTGGTCATTTTCTCAAGAGGACTAGGCATGCAGATGTTCCCTGTGTCACAGCATCACGTCATGTGAGGGATAGGCTTGATTCCTTTTCTTTAGCTTTAGAGCCCAGCAAGAAGGAAACATAGAAACTTAAGGAAAAAAGTAAAAGCAAAAGCAAAATAAACCAACCAACCAAAAATCCTCTGCAAAACCACCCACCCAAAGAAACTAAAACAAAAACAAAACCAAAAACAAAACAAAAAAAAAAAAAAAATTTTTTTTTAAAAAGCCAAAACCTCATCCCTTTGGGGAGCCATGGCTGGGACCAAGGTTCAACTAGGCACAGCTGAATGGGAAAAAGCATCTCTTGAGCAGCTCTCAATAGTTCCTTTCTACTGCTAACAAGGATGTTCAAAAAGGGAGAAAAAGGCATTGTGATCACCTTAAAGACTGCCACGGAAGATGCAGGAGGTGTGAGGGTTTTCAGGTGTCTGATGAGTATTGGAAGAAAGCCTTAATTATGGATTTTCCTACCTTGTAGGGATAGCAAGATGGGCTTTCTATTGAAGGATTGCTGCTACCCAAATTGAACTTAGGCTGCTAGTAGTCAAAGAATTAGTGTGAATTTACTCAAAAGGAGAGGATAAACAGGGCTGAGGATTAAAGACCCTTCTCCATGTGGAGGTCCACTGAGAGGATATAGCAAATGGGTTGGACAGTAAATTAAAAAGCAGATTATTCCCCTCATGAAAAGTGACAATCAAAACTCCTTGGAATTGGGATATATGTGATGCAGTAAAGGATTTATGGATTTTAATGACTAGCATCTTTGGTCTGATATAAACTTAGGTCAAATGAGATAATGACTGCTTACATTAGCACAGATTAGCTCTGTTGGAGCATGGTGATAATAATGCCAAGGCTGTGGGTTCAGTCTCTGTATGGACCATTTACTTAAGAGCTGCACTTGATGATCCTTCTGGGTCCTTTCTAACTCAGAATATTCTGTGATTCTGTGATTCTGTGATCTTTAATTAGCTTTATGCTCCTAAACAGCTGCATTAAAACTAGTGTAGGAAATACTGTTTTCTTTCCCATTAAAACCAACAAACTGTAAATTTTTTACTCCAGTTCTGAGCATATGAACAAGTATTATAAGAAGTAAATCTTAACAGCTTGTTACCAAAAAGTTAGTCTGACTTAGCAAAAGGAAATGAAGGAGAGCTATCAGAGTGTTCTTTTCAGGGCCAGATTGTTCTCCTCCACACTGTTAAATATGTTGGTTTCCTTTTCCACAAAGTATCTCATTCACATCCACATTTGGAAGCCTTGACTGAGTGCCCACCTTACACAACACTTTACATTTATTGGATAACTAAAGAATTACATCATGCATATCCTACAGTGTCATTACAGGCAATGCTGTCAAATATTAACTTGTCAAATGCCCTACAAAACAGCTTCACGGATGTCTTTCAAGCACACTCTCTGCTTCAACTTCCTCGTTATCTACTTTACAAGCCTTTCCAACACAACTCATTAATTCATTACAAGGTTAACTGCTCTTCTTACTTCATTAACTGAAACAACATGATTTTTCTTGTGCTTTAATAGAAGATTCAATTTAATAATTTAATGCAATTTATTTCATTCATAATCGTAGACAAAAAGTATTCTTATGACTACCAAATCTAAAATATTTTCAGTAAGGCTGATCAAAATTATTTTCTGTTTGTACAGTCTTTACTGCAAAAAGCTTTACTATAAATAACCAATATTTTAATAGAGTCAATGTAGGAATAGTTGACCTACAACAGCCTGTGGAGGAAAATATTAGAGGTGAAAGGGGATTAGAGAGATCTGGCTCAGCTGCACTGGGCCTTGTTGCTAAATTCATCAGATGTTTTAGAGAAAGCCTACCCATATTTGCCTGCAAGAAAATATTACAGCAACAGTTTTATTCTTTGCCTTTGTAATATGAGATACTCAAATGATAGTGTTCACTTCATAGACAATATAAACCCGAGGATATCTGAAGTCACTGAAGTTTCACGTGCAGCAAACAGAACTAATATCATATGGAGTTCTTGGTTTTCTGCCCAGAGTTCTTCAGGTATGTGGCAACCCCAGAAATCAACATCAGCAATAAAATTTCATGATATAAAACTCATGGGAACATATCCCCTATTGCTGTAAGCTGGCAAAGCTCCATTTAAATCACTACAACAAGAGAAAATTTGACCCAAGGACTAGCAGCAACATACAATAACCCTCTCTGAGGATTCCTAGAAAAAAGATTTCTATTAAAAGAATTCACAAAATAAAAAGCAAGGTTTCATTTCAACCTCAGAAAAAAAGTCTGAAATGAAAAAATGAAAACTCCTCGAAGTTAATGCTGCAGAGAACATATTTGATCTCTGTGGCCAAGATGGACTTGACCTATGCATTTATGGCCTGAGATGGGGAAATTTAAAACTAAGGAAGGAGAATGGCAATCATAGTACATTTCTGGGGGTTATTAGTACATTCCCCTGACAGTTTCTACCAGCTCTGTGTCTATGGGGATTTTGGAGCTGCTTAAATGCTCTTCCCACTCCTGTTCAAAGGATTGCTTTTAAAAATACTCTTTAAGCTGGCAATTTATACTGTAAAGAGGGATTCAAGGCCAAAAATGCATCCATGGAATAAGAACTTGAAGCAATAATGTTGTCTGACCCCTTGGTTGCCACCATTAGATGCTGTTGTTTAATGCACAGTGAGTGCTTTATTTTGGGCTGGCTTGGCATTCTGCAAAGAACATTTGCAATGGTTATTAACCCCGTGTTCTACACTTCCACTGCAGCAAATATTTTTGGTAGATATTATATAATGGTAATGATACATCGTGGATGTAAATTTTTCTTGGGAGCTGACCTCTTACTCGATTAAACAAGTGGTAGGAGGTTATTTGCATGTGCTGTTTCAAGATCATCTTCCTCTTCTAATTCTGTATGAGAGATTGTTTCCTCTCCTACAGTGAAGGATATTAGGGAGCAGATAATTTAGATTCAAGGTCATCATCCTTCAAAGTAAGTGGCCTGAGCTACTGCAAGTAATCCTACGACATGCAAGGGAATTGCCTAATATGAGTAAGATTGCAAAATCAGGTCATGACTGGACTGATGATGTTGGGAAACATGAGGTATTTCCTTCCCTTAAATGACCTTGTGGGATATTACACACCCAACCTTAACCAAGAATGCAACTGAGGAACTAGCATCAATTTTCAAAACTAGGTTTCCACTTAATGGTACAGGCTGTGGAAAATGCCACTACTTGTAGGCAGGATTAATTATACTAAATAAAGGAACTGTCTAGTTACTGTTCATGCCAAACAACATGACATATTCACCTGTGAATTTTCCCAGCCCGGGATAACCACAGTGGTTTAAGCAACTCTTTGTTGCATTGCATGAGAATGTGAAAATGAGTCATGGAGAAAACTTACTGAGAACCTTGATTGAAAAGAAACCAAACAAAAATCACAGTACATTGCATGACTGGTGATATATTACATACGACACAAACTTCATTAGAGCCTCATATAACCCGAGGGCTGTAATCTCTGTTCAGGTAATGGCCTGAGCTATATATGTTACATGAATATGCATCAATCCTTTGAGGTCTGCAGTATTCGTCTTAATTAAAGCAAAACAATGTTTGTAAGTCAGTTCATCAGGTGCTGATCATGCTGTTACAAACTGCAGAGCTCCATGTCAGAGTTGTACGCTTTGTACATATACAAAACACCCTGGGCCAGTCTGTATTCTTAATTTCTCAAATTGTATCCTTTAAATGTAATTTGGTAATCCAGCTGTGAAACCTACTGGATCATGATCGTCTCCCTTCCCCATTGCAATGCTCCATGTGTGGCCACCTGGTGGGATTTTTGCAGGGTGTTTTCAACCAGCACAACCTTTTCCTGCCCCACAGAGCCCATGTACAGTTCCCCATAACTAGTGCTGAGCCAGTAGCAGCACAACCTTTTCTCCTGGGCTACCCAACTTTATTCGTGCAGCTCGAGTGCTTCTCGGTTGTACAGTAGTGTGCAAAAAGCTGGGATCTATCACATGGCACAACAAATAGCACAGACGGAATGTGGAGGCAGTGTCTGGTGGCAGCATTCCCAGCTCACATCCACCTCGCTCCCCAGCTAGAGAGAGCCTCATCCTCTGCTACCAGAACCGGATCACTTCTATTTTCCTCACAAAAATGAAGCGGGATTATTAATAAACCTGCAGCGTCTCTCAGCTGGCAGAGAGCTCGAATCCTAATTGCAGTGCCTCCTTGCACATGGGCTGAAGGTCTGAGGTGGGGAAAGGCTCACCCTGTGTGTGTGTGTTTTGCAGTGCCAGGGAACGAGGCTGTGCAGCCCAATTGCAGCTCAGCTGTGCACCCAGCGAGCCAGCTGGGCTTGGAGCAGCCTTGGATCACACGGGGCTACTGCACACCTCTGCATCACTGGCCCCAGGCTTGCACAGAGAACAGCCCTTGCTTTGCTGGGATCACAACCTCTGCCTTTGCTGTTTAGCATCCAGCCCAGCAATTCCTCCTGGGTACCATTCCCATGGCTCTCCTTGACTTGTCATTGCATTAATTGGCTCCAGTCTCTCTCTGTTCAAAACTTCTGTCCTATTAGGACCAAGGCTTGCTGTTTTCTTGCTGAAGCCCTGATTTTACAACATCTTTACTTGTGGCATTCCCACTGAAATTTATATGGATAAATCTGCACTGTCTAGTATTTCTCAGACTATGCATGAAGCACAACTAAATTTAGAAAAAACACATATCCACAGAGGAAATAGTCTTTTAAAATTTTTTTCTAAAAAAGAGTAACCACCTATCCACACTACTGGTACTTAGCCAGAAATTTCCTCACAGGTGCAAAAACCATGTGTCATAAATAATTGTTTAATTATGTTAAACTCCATGTATCAGGAATGTTAGTATAATATATCAATTTTTACTGAGAGAACTAGTACTGAAAACCTGATTTTTCATTGAGAGGGGGAGCACAGTAGGAAAAAAGAAAGGAGAATAGAATTTCATTAAATTAACAGTGACTTAAATCAATAGTATCTCTTTGACTACAGAGATTTTTTGAATGAAAGATTCACACTGCATTTTAGTTATATCCATTAGAGAAGGAGAAGAGAATTTTAGATCTGAATTTTTAATATCACATCCTATTGTTTCAAGACTACAGCTCCACATTTGACGTGTTTTGAAAGAATAGCATGAAATTATCTTAAAATGAAATATGAGTGTAATTACAAAGTGCTAAGCACTCTCTTAATGCACTTGTTGAATATACTATGCCAGCATAAAATATGTCACGATTGATAAAATTTAGAACATGCTTCAGTAATTTCACTTAACTCTTAAGAGCAGGATAGAATAAAAGAGCTTCTGTGCACCTTCCTTGATGCAGTTATAAATGTTTCATTGTTACTTTGGGAGACTAGATTGATCTGGAGTATTTTAATTCTTTTTGCATCAGCAATGCTAGAGTAGATAGGGAATTTAGGCAAGTTAAAAATAAATGGTAATATTCTCAGATAGTGCAAATCAGCACTGAGATCAATACAATCATGTCACTTTACACTGGATTAAAATCTAAGGACATAGGTGCTAAATCACAGCACCTCCCTGCCCAGTTAGCTGCTCTGCCTGCAGATAGACAAGATCAGCACTGCTTTGCCCCTTGGCACATTTTTGTTTTACTAATTTGAGAATAGAAGCAATGAAAAGATTTCACTATGACACTTAATGGAGAAAAACATTAAACTAAAATTCCCTTTGGTACATGAGGGTAGTAGAACAGCAAATGGCACAGCAGCTGAGCTGGAGGTGAAAAGCTGGGGTTTTGTGGCCAGAGGCTGGTGATGAAGAGGAGCGTGGCCAGGACCCTCCTGCCAGGCACCTGCAGGAGCCCCTGCTGCAAGGGGAAGCTCTGATGCTCCTCTCTGCCACACAATCCCTGCTGTCTCCATAGCAGGCAGTTTTCAAACTCACAACAGGGTCTGAAATGAACCTTAATGAGCCACACTGTCCTAATTGAGGACATCCTTCCCACACACCTCAGAGTTGCTGGTGCCATGTTCTCAAACCAGTATCCAAAAATGAGTGCATGGAGGATCATGAGCAAAACCCTTCTTTATAAAATGAACTTGAGCAAGCAACAGCTAGTTTGGATTACCAATTATTTAGTTTGGTTTCTTCAATGTTTTCAAGCAAAAGGTATTTGCAAACAATACATTTTCAATGCTACAAATCAAAATATGAGTTCCTTACCACAACTATCAAAAGTCTTCAGGACATGTAATTTTGTCTTTTGATCACACCCAGATAAAAAGTTGTACTGACCATTGTTCAGTAGCCATTGTTCAGTCAGATAACAACAGGACATCATTAGAAACTGAAGTCCACCCACAGGTTTTTTAATTTTTATAAATGCAAGTAGAATCGAATGTCACCAGCATCTTGCACATCAGGAAAACTGAAGAACCATAGAAAAGTTCATACTATACTGGACCTCTAGAAATCATGTAGTCCACGGCATTTACCAGTTTCGAAAGTTTATGGGTGGAGATTTAATGATTTTCTGGCAGCCAGCACCAGTGCTTAACCAGTCTCACTTTTCCCCTTTATATTAATGAGAAATTGCATTCTCCTTCTACATTCAGAGGTTCTCAGAAGTGGAATCTAAAGCCAAGGATCTCTGCTCCAACCTTTGAAATCCAATATTCGAGATAAAATTTCACCCATTTATTCCAGTCAGTGTCAAAAATTTATTTCATAGAGTCATCCCTTTTAAAAGAAGATCCAGTCTTTATCTGCAGACATCAAAGTTTCCCCTGGTTTCCTTGGCAAATTGCTCGAACAGCTAATCTTCCTCTTTCTTAAAACTGTGTGTCTTACTTCTCATTTGAATTTGTCTGATTCCTTCTTCTAACTACTGGTCTCTCATTTCCCCCACCCCTAAATTAAAAGGCTATTTCGTTTTCATTATTTGCCCATGTCCTGTGATCGTATGACTTAGAAGCACATTCTGCTATACAGGAGTGGCTACAACTGCCTTTTAACAATATGAATATAAAAGGCTGAAGAAAATGATCTCTGGAAAACAAGTGGTAATATTTTTACTTCTGTCTTGTTCACCTGCCAGGTGTGTGAGAGAAATTATTTGGGGCTTTTTTAGGTGCTGTAAATAAGCTTCCTTTCAGTGTGCTTTTTGTTGAATTAAACAGATTATCATCATGGTATCCCTAAAGGTGTGGCATCTATCTTTGCATCTTCCCTAATTTTTCAATTGCCATTTTAACATATGGCTGCCATAACTGTACAGAATCAGTTTTACTACACAACAAGGAAAAAATGTGTCCCTTCTCCCCCTCATTCCTGTTTATCAGCCAAGGATAAACCTTTACAAGCCTCTTGGTAATTATTTCCTTTTTCTTTTTCGTTTTTAGCACATTATTTCATTATTCTGCATTCTTATAGCTACTTGCAAATGCAAAATTATTTCCACACTAAAGCCCCTTATTTTAAACATATGGTGTACCATCTTTATTCCTAGAAAGTAGTTGCTTAATTCGCTATTTTAAAATGCATGTGTGTGAAAGGGAATTCTCCCTTCATCAATTAATTATTATTTACTTTTCTTTCCAATGTTGCTCCATTAATTTATTTCTCAGTACTGGCTTTTTATTTAGTCCCAGATTATGAATTGAAATGTTAAATACTACTGGACAATGTATAGACACTCATCAAACATGATTAGAGCAGTCAATTATCATTGTGGCAGTCTGGACAGTAAGGAGTTAATGCGTGGCTATGCCTCAAACAACAATGGCCACTCAAGTGGGCAAGTTAAAGCAGGATGTGGCTGGAATAGGGGCTGTGTGGAGGTAGGGCAGCAACTTTGTGGGGCTGACTTTCCTGTTCTGATCCACATCACAGGCTCAGGAATAGGCTCAGGGAGCAGGCGGGATCAAGGCACCAAGAGCACCAAAAGACCCTCAAAGCCCCTCAAACCATTTCCACAAAGGTCCAGAAGAACAGACTGCACATACTCACTCGTTTGCATGAAGAACAAGAAGCTAATCTCAGGGTGGGGAAAGTTGGGCTGTGCAAAGGAGCCCCCACAAAGTGCAGGTGGTGCCCTGTCACCTGCATCGAGGCTGGACACAAGACAGGTGATCTCCTTTCCTCTCCTTCTGATCTCACTTTAACTTCCTCTTTCTTCCCAATATATACTAATTTCCACGTTGAATGTGTAGTTTGCTAATAAAATTTTGTGAGGTTTCTTTTTCTTTTTTTTCTGGACCTTTCTGGCCTTTGCCATTCTTTTTCAATTATGAGCATCTATGAATCTTGGATGCTCCCTTCTGTGTAATAGTAGGATGCTGCACCCATAGATGACTATTATTTGAGACTTGCCAGTTAATTAGTGGTTAACTCATGTAAAGCATGATTTATTTGAAATTAAAGTATCTTGTGGAACTAAGGTAAAGTATATATCCATGGGCCAAAATTACCATTGAATATCAGATAGGAGCAATCATACTAAAGACTAATAATGATGAGCTTATAAATATGTATAGCCACATTATTATTATTATTTTGGAGCATTTCATTCTGCTGCTCTGAGAGAAATCAGTTCCCTGCTTTACTTCCAGATGATTGACAGTTCAAGGGTCACACATTGGTCTGTTTCTCTTCTTAAAGGAGGAAATCTAATTTTAGTCTGAAAGAGACTTAAAAAATCCTAGAGCAAGAGGTCATCCAGCTTTATTAACTGCTCTTTGGGCTAAAATCTTTGATGGAGAACTATGAATTTGGAGGTGCAAAAAAAGATTCCTGTAAAATGTTGATGCCTACCCAGATAGCATGTTAGATCTTAAGAGCACCACAAGTCATGTGAAAATAAAATGCACTGGTTTTATCAGAGAGTCTTTCAGGCAGCAGGAGGAAGGAACTTGTTCTTGTGAGCACACAATACATGGCTCCAGAAATACTGCTTTTGTTTCCCCACTCTCAAGTACCAAAGGCAAGGAAGGAATTCCTAGAAACCAAAACTGTGTTAGGAAAATCATCAAGTATACAAAGTCAGCAATCAACCCCTACAGAAACAAAACGAAGTTAAACAAAAATATAGATGCATAGGCAGAAGGTACTGATCCTTTACTGGTATAGGTACACGTGGGGTTTTGTGGTGACATTGAAGAAACCAGCAACACACATCATCCCAGAATAACAGACATGTTATATACAAAGCTTGTACATAATGCCATGTACAAAGCTTGCTGGAGTTATTGGAAGGATTACCACTGGCTTCAGATGGATTAGTCTACTTCTGCATGATCTGCAAAATTCCATTGATCTGTGCCTCTTACACAGAAGTTCACAGTCTGACATCCTCACAAAACCAAGCCATTGAATTGCACCTGAGTTCCCGACCCAGCTAACACGCTCATCTGAATGTAACGATTCTAAAACAAAACTAAAATATTTCCTGAGTATCCCTCCCTAATTTCACTGGCCTGGTGGTTAAAGGATACTTTTAAGATAGGGGAGGCCTAAATTCAAATCTGATATTTTTCTGATTTCAGATAGAGATTTAGGGGTTAAGTCAGCATGGAGAAAATAGCTCAGGAGAATAGTAAGATAAAATTCCAGTCTCTCTTTCAGTTAAAATTGCCTTAATTTATATTGAATGGAGCAATTCTAGTTGGATACTGAATTTCAGCACCATTCCAGAATTTTCCAAGGAGAGTGATTGTTTTTCTGAACCGTGGAAAACATTGGTGCAATTTCTTACCCCAAAGTGGGTTGCAGAGATATATGAACACGGATCTCACACGTACCAAGAGAGTATCACTTCTGCTCTTTGCAAGAAAAGATGAATCTGACAGATGAAACTAATTCCAAGAGTCATTTGTAGCTGCAAATCCAAAATGGGAAAAGGTGTTTTCCTCCAACCCTGTGTTCATTTAACAACCTTTGATGGCAGAGCAGAAGTCTGAACATTTCTTTGTCATTTCCTACTGTTTAATACTTCACACAAAGCACTGGCTTCTTTGAACCCTATTTTTAGGTGTCTTGTTCTGCCCATAAATTATAGATAGAGCTCTGATTTCACTAGGGAAAAGGCCACCTGAAAAAATGTTCCAAATCTTTTTAGACTTCATCATTTTTCCTCCTTCAGCCTATTTCACTTTAACAATAACTCTAAAAGGACTACAGACTCAAATTTAGAGATTCAAATGCAGTATAAATTGATGCATCTACTGAGCTACCCTGGTTCACATTAGCTGAAAATAGAACTCCAGTCTGGAAGGGACAGTCCAGACTCACAGAATCAGACAAAGCAGGGCCAAAGGCCTTGTAAATATTGTGTGAATTAGGCCTGTAAAATAAATTAACCTATAAAACAAATCAACCTATAAAATATATAAAGGGTGGTTAGGTGTTGATTTTTGCTTGTTGTTTGCTTTTTTAACGAGAATTAGATCTTCAGCAGGTAGTTGAACTGCCATGTTTGGAGACATGCTGATTTAAACAAGGCAAACAAAATATATTTTAAAATTATTCTCCCTTCTTAGCTGTTCCATCTTTTGGAAGAAATGGACAATAAGCAGTAATTTCACTGAAAGGAAGAAAAATCATGAGAGATTAAAGCTGATTCTTCATGCATTATGGAGAAATTTTACTGATGATATTTACTTCATGTTTTCACATTCTTCTCAAGGGAAATAAAAACATATTCTTTTACAATAGTTATAAAAGAATTTAGAAGCATGTTCTTTTACTCCTTAAAGGTTGAAAATTTCAACCTTTAAAATTGACAATATATTGCGAGTACACTTCTGGAAAGAGAAAATGTCATTTCCTAAGGGTGAGTTTGTCAGTGGTGGGGCCAGCTCAGCAAAAGCTGAGTCATTTTTATCAAATGAGTCTGGTATCAGATCAAAGAAAAATAACATGTGGAGACAGAAAGGTATGTAGTATGTATTTTTACTCACCCTTACATTAGTTACCCATTGTCTTAAATCCTACCTACAGTCAGCTGACTCATTTGGCCCACCAATGAAAATAAAATATTGTGAAACTAAGGTACCACATAGTGACTAATTTATTATCTTTAGCCACCTGACTTCTCAAATAGGAAATGTTTTTCTGTGTTGTTTAAGTCAATATTAATGTTCATATTTATTGCAAATCTACTTTTCTTGTAAAAGTCAATGACAGTGAGCTACCTAGCTTAAAATGCAATGTATATATATATATATCTATATCTATCTATCTATCTATCTATCTATCTATATATATATATTTAGATACACACACATTCAGGCAGATAGATGGGCACCAAGAGTGAGATTTTTGAAGAAAATATGTTAGGAGTGAGTACAAGGAAGGACCTGAACAAAGTGGAGTGTTGTAGTTTTAGGTGACTGGATGACACCAGGCCCTGGTTTATGGATGTATATTGCCTGTACCATGTACAGGCAGATTTAGGAGCTCCATGCTGAATCCCAAACCAGAGACCTACAGCTGCCTTCCTCAGCTGGTGAGGATGATGCCCTGCTGCCAGTTCTGCCAAAGCACTGCCCAGCAGGGTGAGCCTGAGCCTGCAGGGCTGGTGGTCTGAGGTGTGGGGAGTGCACCTTCTGCTCCTCAAAGAAAGCCCAAATTTGTGTCTGTACACAGCTTAGTCTCTGTGTGTATGAGATATGCTCTGAAACTGCTGTAGTGATGGAGTGATGGCACAGTGCAGAGGATCTTGGTGGACTAACACTGAGATCAAAAATAAGCTTGCAGATGTTTTTCATGTGCAATTCTTTGGCAGCCATGCCTTTCTCAGAAAACAATATGTCTGTTTGTTTTATGTATGGCCCAAGTTCAGTCTTTGAATTGATGAAGATGGTAGATGTTACACAGGCAGGCAGGATCACATCCTTCTATCATGTCAGTTTTACACAGTTCTGACTCCACTGACTTTGATGGAGATATCCCCAAATTTAAATTGACATCAGAGGAAAGAGTCCATGATATTTCTAAAGAGCTAATATCCTTAGACAGTCGGTTTTATGCTCATCTGCCATATTATTAACATAGGTTTTATCATGCTAAAATTTAAAACTGAGGTTGTAACTTCATTTTAGAACAGATATGTCTTTCTCTGCTTTAGCCTATAGGTCTAGGAGCTGTGAGTGACAAAATACTTTTGCTAGCCAGAAATACAGGTTTCTGTATGCAGCTATTTCTCATAACAAGGCAAAAAAGAAATCTGGGTCACTTCAGTCATTTGCTTTCATTAATAGTTAATGTGAGTTATTGCCATTGAAAGTATTCTAAAAACAAGGAGGTTTTTTTCTGCATCTCATAATCAAATAAGCAAAAAATATTTTTAGTCAAAATAGCTAGGAAATCCTTCATTTAAAAAAAAAAAAAAGAAAAAATAAAAATATAAGTTTGCAATGATTTTTTTTTTGTGGAATCACGCTGCTGCTGATTTTTATGAAAAATAAAGATTTTTATACAAAGCTCTTTCCCCAAAATATGTGCTTTAAGAAGAATCATGGTTTCCTGTACTGCAAAACGAGCAGGGGGTAAGAAGGATTCTTTAATGTATGTACAAGCAATTTCAAACTTAGTAAGTTGAAGGAAAGGGTTTGTGACAAGAGGAAACTTTGAAATCTAGTTGCTCCTGCTGTTCCAGTTAGATTCCTTGCCACCTGCTTTTGCTGAATCAGCGTTTCTAGAAAGCTGGACCAGATTCAGCACAGTGGGGCACAGGTAGATTAATTTAATTCCTTCATTCCTAAGCAGCTCTGACTGTTTGATATTCTTTGTTTTCAAGCCTTAAGGACAAATACACAACTTTTGTGCAATTCTTTCTTACTGCAGTCTGTCATTAGGAATCCCCAGTAAAGACCTTGGGACTGCCAAAATCACCCTGAAACGCTGGTGCAATAGTGATGCAGATGATGAAATACAGCAATGTTCGTGTGGACAGGCACTTGTGTGTTTGCCAGAGTGGGAAACATCCACTGCACAGTGGTGTGAAGACAAATGCAGGTGAGGAGATGGGGGAGCAGGGCTGAGGGCTCCTGGGAGCCACCCCCTGCTGCCCTGGCCAAGGGACAGCTCCTGAGCCTGCCCAGCTGCAGCCCAGCTGTGACCACCAACAAATGTTTTCAGGGACACCACTGTCCCATTCTTCGCTGTCCTGAGGATGAGGATGGAGCTGCCTTCTACACTGTTCTACCTTCATATCCCACAGGACACCCGTCTCCATAATATTCCTACATGGCAAAGGGGAGGTGAGGAAGAACTTTCCTGTGTAGATAGTAGGGCTGTTTGATGTTTTTAATATAGTGTTAATTGTTTGTTATTGCTGGTTTTATCTGGCCAACTCTTCCCTGCTCCCCACTATCCCCTCCCCCGCACCACAAGATTTTATTGAAAGCAAAACCATTTTGCCAGAGTTAGAACTTAGGTCTTGGCTAATATTTCACTAGTTGCACAGCTTGAAATCACAAATAGACAGCACTTCCTTTTGAAGAAGTGGCAGACTGAAAAAGGTGAAAGATAGCAGGGCAAAACCCTGAGGACAGATTTGTCCTACTCTTTCTGAGGAGTTAAGAAAGGAGGAGAGAGGAATAAAGATTAGTAGGGGAAAAAAACCCCAAACATATACTTGGCTTTTACATCTTGGATTTGGAAATGAAGAGTATAATATTTAAAAGTATTATTTGTCACTCTTTATGATCCGTCTTCTCTTCCTTTCCTTTCCTTCCTCCAACATTCCCTCCCCCATGCCAGCTCGATCTCTTTGTGTGAGTGTAATAATAGATAGCTCAGCAAGGCACCATCTTTGTTAACATGCTTCTGAAGCTGTTCTAAGCTGCTGTTTTCAGTGGAAAACTCTGCAGCTTTATGATATGATATCTTTCAATATAATTTCCCGAATGATTCATGTAATTATTGTGGCTACTTGCAGGCAAAAAGCCCTCATCTATTATGCCCTCAAGAACTGCACGACAAACCCTACTGACACTAAACACACATGTCAGTCTGCAGCCCATACACTGCTTGACTCACCCACATTTTGGACTGACTTCTGAGCAGTGATTCAGCAAAGTCCTGCCCAGCCTTCCATGCTGATAACACAGGAAAAAATGAGAAAGCAGCAACATTAGACTCACTGTATTCTCTCAAAACCAATAAAAGCCTGTTTTCCTGTTGCAGTTTTGTTGACACTTCCTTGCTGGGTCCAGAGTATTGGCATATGCTTATTATTCACTACCTTAAATATACTTTCCCCAAAAGTGAATTATGTGACAGTGAAATTTTCAGCACATGTCACTCTTCCACAGGGTGCTAAGTTTATTGTTCTTACTTTTGAGAGGTTCCTATACGGCAATGCCAGAGGAAAATGCACACTGGTGATATGCCCACGGAAATGAGACACAATCAAAAAGCATTTTCTTAGCAGGGAAAGGATGATGGTATACCTGAAGCTGCTCTCCCTTTCCAGGAGCACAAGACTGTTCAACAGCTGGGAGAGAGCTGGTGGCTCTCACTGCTCCAAAAATCACGTCCACAGAACTCCTCAGCATAAAAAGATTCACCTCTCTGAAACTGAACAACCTCCACTGCCCTTTTATTGTCTCAAATTCATCCACCTTGAACATGATAACTTAATTATATCCCAAACTGGGCAGACTGAAATCTCATTTGTGACATGATCCTTTTGGTGTATAATAGTCTTAACAAGCCTTAATTTTCCACTCTGTCTTCCTGTCATAGTTACTTACCACTGCTAAGAATAATGAGATAAAAATGTGAGGTTGAACCGCACAAAGGAAAAAAGAATCAGTACAGAGCAATGCTCACATGGACTTCCCATAGAGGAATATCTAATGACACTCCTCAGGCACTTCTAAGACTCAGCTGCTTCTCTGGACTTCAGGTGAAGAAGGACCACGTTGCCAGATTTTGGGGGTGGTTTTGCTTTAAATTTTTTTTTTTTTTTTTTGCAGACATTGTCAGCCTGAAAGGCATGGCTCATCCCTTCTGGCCCATGAAATCAAGGAAACTACCTATCTACTCTACCAAATGATTTCATTTGCACACACTTGCCTCAGCATGACCAATTCACACCATTTCATTGTACAACCATGAGTAACTTGATTTTTTTTGTTGTTTTTTAGTTTCATAGTTTTCATTTTTAAAACAGAAGTTTCTAACTACTATTGTAAAAATTATCATGCAAATGTATTCCAAATGCATTCTGCTGGATCCAAAATACAGAATTTAAATTTGTAAAAACCAAACAAAATCCCCAAAAAGGGCAATTTTCAGACATTTAAGGCAACATTTCATTTAGTAATTTATATTTTTTAAGGACCTTGTCCCTAACTTGTGGAAACATGGATCTATGATTCACTGAAAATAACTATCAACAACTTCAATGTTGATGTATTTACTTACTCATAGTCCCACAACATGTTAGATTAAAAAAAAAGGAAAACAAAAATAAACCACCTTAAAAGATGGCTTTATTTTTTTGCCTTTAATGGCTTTTGGTGGTGTTTTTTGGTGGGTTTTTTTTTTTGTTGTTGTTCATCTATTTCACTATCCCAGACTGTTTGATTTTGTTTAGTGTTTTCTGCTGGTTTGACCTTACACCTCAGGTTAAGTCTGAGATACTATTATCAGTCCTACAGATGACTTTTTAAGGACACTGTTCTATTGGAATGTGATATTATAATAGAAAAGAAAAATCCTAGACAAGAAAATCTGTTTCCATTTATGCATGTGTGTGCAGATGTATATAAATTTTAATAAAAAATATAAAATTCTGTGGTCCTAATAATCTGCAATTATTTTTTCTTTGTTAATGCCGTCATATTAGGAACTTAATTTTAAACTTAAAATGCAAGCACAAACTTACTTGTCACGGGTCTAAAGGACACAGCAATGTGTCTGGGGGTTCTGCTTCCTTTTCTGGTAAGGGCTACTTAGGCAGGCACAAAGCTGAGCAGCTCTTACCAAACACTGACAAAAGCCAGGTGCTACTGGATGAAGGCTGAAGGTTTTGTCTCAGCACCCACACTTTAATTCGTGTTTTCAAACACCAGTGTCACAAATATCTACATTCATCCTGAAGCTTGAACGAGCCACCCCAGACTTTGGCTGAGCACATCTTCCTTCTGGGGCATCACGTCCATTATCAGAAATGGCCCCTGTCCTTTGGGGTGCTGTGTGGTTTGGGGTGTCTCAGGAGACAGCAGGTGAGGGTCAGAAGGGTGTGTGCACAGACCTCATTTCAGAATCGAGGCTTAAATCCGCTTTACACTGAACTACTTGAGCAGACTTTGAGTGCTGCCTTTTGTGCCAAAAGGATCTGTATCTCACAGCTCTTCTTTTATGAATGTTCTTCTCTTTCCTGGCCAAACACATGAGTCTTTTATGACCTCACCATTATCCCAAGATATTTAATGTGTAATGAAAAAGATATTTGTTAATATTGAATTACATGGTTATATTTGTTTGGCGGCTAGCAGTTTTAGCTTCTCTGACAAATACTTTAACTGTAATGCCTAATCTGCAATCTGCTTGAATATGAGAGAATACACAGTCTTTTTTTTTTTTCTTTGTTTTAAAGTTATCCATTATAATTAAGATAAATAATGTCCTGTCACAGAGCACAGAGACCAGAGTCTGGGTAGATCCCATCTGTGTAAGTGCTGGAAACCTTATTGCAGAAATCTCCTTTAGTCAGCTTCTTTGTTGTGTGTTACCACATAATTTTTACCTACAGTCATCCAGGCTGGTTTTTGCCTGGTGAAGCATCTGCGGTCTGGACTTTGGGGATGGAAATTAGGAGAAGCTGCCGAGGACTTGAGAGGCCCTGTGCAAACACTGCACCCCTTTGTGTGCTCGCTGCCCTTTCCCTGGCTGGCGGATGGCAGGAAGCACAGACTGTGGATTTCACCTGCAGAGCCTTGTTATACAGACCCACTGCGGCGTTCAGTGCCCCTCCTTCTGCTTGATTAAAGATAATAAGGGACAAGTCACTGACAACCCTTTGAGGCAGGGTGGTTTCTGGAGATAACTAGGGGATGGATTTGTATCATCACATTCATATTTAGGATTTGATTAGTTTTTTGCTTTATAATTCTGGCGATATTTTCAGTCTAGTTTATCGAGCATTAGAGCAACCTTCTCTCCAGTGACCAGTCTAATACCTCCAAAGCCCCACAAGGGGCTGTTGGGACACTAAAGACCATCTATCCTTATGAATAATGCATCTATTTCCTACCAAGGCTCAAATCCCATTAATATTATAACATTATTACATCTCTTATTTACTCTTTTCTATCTATGGTGGGATAAAGATAAATTCTGAACAATTTTTTTCAAATTAAGAAGAAATATGAATAGATCCAAATAATTTCACATAGAACATACCAGTTATTGCCAGAAGGAAGTGGTAAGAAATAGAAAACAAAATTATGAAATAAGAAATAACCCAATTACGTGAGACAGGCAGGAACATTACAAGGTCCCACCTGAAAATGCCCACTAAAATGCACTGAAACCCCATGTTCTGCATGGGAAGTTCCCATCATGGTGAGAATGAATCCAGAATTAATCCATCTGTGACAGACAGGGGGACCGAATGGAATATTATGGAATATAATGGAATATTAATGGAATATGGATATTATAACACCACCAGGGTTATCTCTTTGACCAGAAAAAGGAAAAATGCTGAGATCATCAGAACAGGTTGTAAAACTACTTTCTCTCTCTTTGGATGCAGGTAATTCCAAATGTGTCATGCCCTAATTAGGCAGAACCTGGATGGAAGAGCCTCTCTCCCTGTAGGTTCACAACAGCAAGATCTCAGCCTCCTCTGCATGTCTGACTGCTGCTGCTAATACTTCTACTGCTGATGAATAATTAATTACAGAGAGGATCTACTAAAATCCAGTTGCCCTCAATGTCCCCTTCATACTTAGCAAAAACAAATAAAGTAAACCCCAGAAGGCTGAGTAACTTGCCTAGCAGAGCTTGGAAATGAGCGTTAGTCATCTTGGTGCATGTTTGAAGATAAATCTTATAAATGAAAAAACATACTACTGCGTGTGTAAGGTGAAGTACATAAAGCTCAGAAAAATACAGCTTTGCATGCATAACTAGATTTTTGATATATTCAGTATCAAATCCAAAAGGTAGCACATTACAAGAAAAATATATTACTGTATCCAGCGCAGATCTGCAATTCCTTCCTGAATTATTACTGAGAGGTTTGCTACAGAATTCACCAATACATTGCCTTCCCCAGCCCCATTAGATTATTTGCTTTTGTGCAGAACTGACCACACACTCTACTTCTGAAAAGCACAGAGGCAATAAAAAGAATATGGAGGTTTAGCAAGTGAGGCACTGAGGGGCTAATATTCAGCAATGCTAATTCCAGCTAAATTTATACTGTATTGAAAGAAAATGCTGTTAAAGAACAGCTTGGCATACATCGAGACATGTGGTTACCAGATTACTTTCTATCTCCACTCCAAAACATTTAGAGAATTTCTCATTAAAATTATTTAAAGTGAAACAAGTCCAATAAATCTACTTAAGCTGTTGTTGCATTGCCTCATTTGTGCTGAAAAAATGTTGCTTGTTTTTTACATTCTATTTTAACTGTACATATGAGGTTTTACTCACCCATTAACAAAATACATCGCCTCCCAATTGCTTTCTATACCTCTTTAAATGTTAAACATAAACATATATACCATCTGTTTCCTATCATGAACCGATCCAAAATGGCTGTACTAGACACCCCCACATAATAGATCATCTTAAAACACCTTAGTGGCTTTGCTTTATAGAGTTATTTTCCTGTGACAAATTATAAACCTATACTTCAAGAACACGACCGATCTGTAGCCTCGATTGCAATTTCTGGATAGTTTCTCTCCATTTTAACAAAATGTGCTGGCTCGTATCAGATGCAGCAATTTGTTTTTAAAGCCATAAGGCTACCTTTGTTGCTGTGATATCCTGCAAATCCAGTTAATTTCTCCAGTTAATAATTTCTCAGCTAACACTTCATGAGCATTCTGATTGAAACCACTGCAGTTCAAAATAGTCACTGCTATAACTTATGAAATTATTATGTAGCTGTTGTGTAAGTGAAACTGCAGAACAAATTACAGGGTTTATCATCAGTCTGCAATCAAAAATAAATTCCAGGAGGAAAAAAAATCACATTTCTGTTTAAAAAAAAATCATCTTTGCAATGCTTGTACTTGTGAACTCCAGCTATCAAATGTTCAACAGGAAATGGACAAAATATAGTCATAAATGTCATTGAACAAAAATTTGGTTCTGAAAGGATTTCAAATGTATTTTCTCCTCAGGTTCAGCACTATGAAAAAATGATTCTGTCTGGAGCAAGTCGAATTCAGTGAGGAATTTCTCCTTGACTTAAATGAGCTTTTGACCAAGGCCTCACAATATTAATGCATGAACCTGCAAACCCTTATTTCCCAGGGTAGCGCCAATGAATCCTAGACTGATTAAACCTCTGTAGACCTGTGTGCAAAAGCAATACTCTGTCTGCTCATTCTCCCTTAAATGTAAGAGCTCAAATGGTTATGAGACAGTATTGCTACAGGTTTGATCAAAAATAAATGCCATATATCTAAGGACCATGAATAAGGGATGAAACAGCAAGTGTAGAGGTAAAAGAGCTAAAGGGAAAAAATATAAAGATACCATTGCCTTGGACTGTATAGTCTCAGCAGAGCTTCTTGCCATGTCAGAGGCTTTATTTCTGAAGTACCTGCTAATGCCTCTTGGCTACACTACCCCAGTTGATGAGGCAAAAGCAGGCAGACTTCTGTGGAAGTACAGGTGCTTGGTAACCTCTTGTCACCAGGAACAAGGAACTGGAGTGCTGTCTGTAAACCAGAGCTACCAGAGAGAGCAAATCTGCGAAAGCTTGAGGAAGAAATACTGCGGAGATTTCCTTAGCTATTTTTTGTCCAAGGAATTTCTGACGAAATGGAGAAACAAGGAGGAAATACCAGGCCTTTAATTCTTTAAAAAGTGGAGGGGAAACCTTTTTTACCTGTGTCCCCCCCCACAATCTCGTGTAGTTAGAGCTCCCCTTATTGTTTCAGTCTACCTGAACTCCACTCTCCAGGCAAGGCTGAGGAGACCTTCAATGGATGGACCATGGAGCTTTCCTCTTATAAAACGCTGTCTCTCCCTGTTGTGTAAATATGTAAAGTCACTTACTCTTTTGGTGCTGCATAAAGAACACTCAGCAACTTTTTGAAACAATTGCCACAGTCTTCTTCCTTCTCCTTGTTTCTAGTTTTACTGCTCTTATTTGTGTGATTTACAGAGGTTGTTTTTATTCCTCAGAGCTTTCAGAGCAGTTAAAGAAAATAAAGAACAAATGCCCAAGTAGTTGAGAAGAATGGAAGAGATAAAAGCTGGACACAAAGGCAGAGATACCATGAACAACTCCTAAAGAGGAAAGAATAAAATACAGCTTGTTTTCAACATGCCTTAACAGGCACGAACATTCCAGATTCAGTTAATTTCAAATTGTAATATGGTTTGGAGGGGAGACAGTAACTTCTAAACAATATGGACATCCAATTAAAAAAACAGCAATCACTTGTCTATTGTGAACTTCAAAGTCATGCTGTATTTATAATACACAGTTGTTCAAATAAGCAGGTAAACTGTAATACGCCCTACTTGCACTGACCACTTGTATGCCTGGATTTTTCACACCCAAGAGGATTAAAAAACCTCCAAAACAAACATCCAAATGGGTTGTTTTGGGATTTTAACTGTTTCATCTTGATGGTTGCACAAACATGCCATATCTAACCTCTGTGCTAACATGTTGGCTCACAGGCTCTGTCCTCCTTTTCACCTTTCTAACCTCAGCTGAAGTTGCTGGAACTTGCAGAGGCTACTAATCCATGTCCATACCTCAGCAACCTGACTTCTTCACCCTCAAATTCCTGTCTCTTCCCCTCTGCTCTGCATTTCAAAATCCAGAATTAAGCAAACCTGCAGTAGATGTGCATGTTGAAATGCACTATTGCTTTCTGCTTTGTAGTTTCCTTGTTGCCCAATAGCTATGTCAGTAGCCTTTTTTTTTCCCTGCACACACTGCTGTTTTATCAGTTCAACCTCTCTGAGAATTAAAAAAAAAAAAAAAAAAAAAAAAAGGTGGGATCTCAATAACATCCTTAATAAAGGAGTTTTCAGACTTTTTCTTTTTTTTTAAGGTAGAGTATGACACAGCTTAAGATGACACACACCAAATAAACAGGAAAAAATTTGCCAATCCTTGTTCTATATTACACACCCACCGAAAATTTTGGGTGGAGAATCTCCAAGGAGGTCAAGCTCAGTTCTTTCAAAATATTTCCATTTCTACACGAGGAGGCAAAGTATCTCAATCCCTAAACCTCAGTAGCCTTTTCTATTTCTATTGAAACTTTAACTAAGTTTCCCAGAAGACACCTGTGTTCCATTATATGAGATAGACCAGTGGTAAAATTTAATGTGCCCCTCCCATTGCAGATCATGAATCTCCCTAAATTGCCATTTCTGCTGTGACTAATGCAGGCTTTATGTCTATTTACTAGCCCACTGCAGGGCTAACTGTGGAAAGTGGCAAGAGTCCCTTTTCCATATTGCTTCTGCCTCAATCTATTATTTCAGTTCTTTTGCATCATTTTAGACCATTTAAATTATCTAAATCTATGATACGTTAACACAGACTGGATTCACATGCTCAAAGACAGTTTCTCTGCATATAACTCTGCCATTTTGCCAGTGTCTTTGCTCAGTGCATGAGGTACTTTTGACACCAGCACGAGTGAAGCAGGAGCCACAAAGCAACATCAAACAAGTTGTGCATGGGTCTCGAGCCAGGGTGCATGCCAGGCATGCTTTGAAGAGACATTGCTCTGAAAGAATGTGGTTCAAGAGAGGCTTGTGTTCCACAGGTTGAAGGTCACCACCAGCATGTGGGTCAGGTCAGCCCTACAGCAGCCTCAGAAGCGTGTCTGGAGCAGGCAGATCTCATGCAGTCCCTTCCCACAGCTGCAGCCCAAGGTTTTGGGCTTGTTTCCCCATGCTCCAAGGTGCACGCTCTGCAGATGTCAAGGACAGGTGCCTGCCTCCAGGCCAGCCATCACCTTTCTGGCTTTGTCCTTCCCTTTGAATGCCCACTGACCCTTCTTTCCCACACGCCACACTCGTCCCCATGTGCATTCACCTCTCCAGAACAAACGATTTGAAATGAAGGGGCAGTCTTGCAGTAACAATCACATTAACTATTTATTCCGCTGAGGCAAGCCATGACTCAAGAGCAGCTTTTCAGATATGGAAGAGCTTCTAGTTTCTACTGCCAAAATTATTTTCCCAACAGGGCTCGTCTTCCACAAAGTGACCTGACCCAAAGGTGTTTGCACCCGTGACCAGGTGTGACTCAAGACAAAGCAGCAACATAGTACTTGACATTGTTTGGTGTGTAGAACTTGAGAGAGAAGAAAGATGAAAACAGACACGTGATGCTGATAAGAATTTCTTTTTATGTTATTCCAATAAAAAATACATTCATACAGAAATATAACAATCTTGCAAAAAACAATTTCAAATAAAATCTTGTAAAACAAAATTTTTACAAAAATCTTACAAAGAGATTCTTTAGATAACAGGGTGCTTCAAAAACAAAAAAAGAAATTTCACTAATAGAAACTTTTTCTTCTTAAATTTCAAGCAAAAATGTTTTATTTTTTTTATTTTTCAGCTTGATTGAGGCTCAGTTATCACCTGAACAAAATGTACTTGCTTATTAAGAAAATTACAGGCATTTGACATATGGCACACAGCCCCACCCCATCTGATGGTATTTCACAATTGAGACAAGCCAGTGCAAGTTGTTTTTTGTTTGGTTGTTTTTTTTTTTTTTTTTTTTATGTTTGGGGTTGGTTGGTTTGTTTGTTTTTGCTTTTTTTTTGTTTGTTTGTTTTTTTGTTGTTTTTTTAATTTTTTTGTTTATAAGAATTACGGCTAAGCCAAGGACAATGCAAACAAGGAGTTAAAAATACAACAAAACCCAATCATTAATAGAAATCCATTTTCTGGAAAATTTTGTCTGTTTGGGGGAAGAAAACAAAAAAGTGCATTTTCAGGCAATTTAAACCAAAAATGAAATGAGAATGATTTAAGCCTGTGTGTTCCATAGAACCAGATCACTTGCATATACTTTTTTTAAACCACTTATCTACATACATTTCCAGGAAGATATATCAAAATATTAGCAGAGTAAGCAAGACTGATAATTAATAGTAAAAGAAACAGGTCACATGTTTCATTGCATCGACTGTAGTGAGCTGGTTTAAAAAAAAAAACAAAACAAAACAAAACTGGTTTTGGACAGACTATTCCTACTCTAGGAAAAAACAGTCTTTATTTTAGCTGAACTATGTAAAATTAGAGCTCAACCACCACAACGACTAGCTCACTCACAGGTCCTCCAGTAAGTTGGAAGGCCAAAACTCGAGTGTACTTCTTCTGCACACAGCTAATATTCTTTCAGCATGCCAATATTCGGTTCATATCATTCTTAAATGGCCACAGATACGCTATTCCAGACAACCTAATAACTACAAAACACAGTCAGCAGTCTGAGAAGGACTGAATGCCAACAAAGCCTTTAGCATACCATTAAGCTAAAGGTAAAGCCTCTAAAAATGCTAAATTTTAATTAACTGTATCTTTCATTTCTTTGTTTTCTTAATGACCATATTGCGGGGGGGAAAGGGGAAGAGGGAATATTTTGATGGGCTGTGGCATTTTCTAGCTATGTGTTCTAATTCTTTTCCTTTTAAAAAAAATATTTATATATTATCTATATATATACACACATACACAGACTGTACACACAAATATACATACACAATTATTTTTCTGCCCACTTTTAAAAAAAAAGTAATATAGTTTCTTTCTGTATGACCAACAGATAGCTAGATATATAGATGTGAAACTTGTGCCTTTTAAGCAAATACATCTTTTAATACTTCTGTATCTTTAATATGTATGAAAACTTGACATATTAAGTACAGTTGGGGTGTGTATATACACAGTTGTTGTGCAAGGTCAATATAAAAAAAGTCTCAAGGTGGCAGAACTGGTCAGGTATTCAGTTGGCATATGCATTATACTGTAACACAGTCAAATTGTCTAAAGTTAAACAAATACTGTACTGACATGAATGACTTTTCTCTATATTTGTCTTTGTGAAGGAGGACCCTGGAAGTAACCTTTTTTTCCCCTCATATTATACATTTGATACAGTACAATGCCAGGTGAAAAGAGAGCCTTAATAAAGCATGCATCACCCATACCCCTGTATAAGACCCCCTGCAAGAGAAGGTCACTTGCATAAGGCACCATTATTAAGGTCAACAGTGCATTAACAGCTAGAAAACCAGAAGTTAGTCCTCAAGGCATAAATAAGAGAAAAATTAGCTGCATGAGAAAAATCAGTTTCTAACCAATAGTGGTTTTATCCACCCAACAAAAAAATTATTCATGTTCCATACATTATGTAACATTAGACCAATTGTATTTTAGCTGCTCTTAACTGGAATCAAAACTGCAGTCCTGATTAAAGAATGGAAAAGCATATAGTTCCCCAGAACCATGCAATAACCTTTGTATTATAATGAAAAGTTATAGTTGTGTTACATTTGTAAATACACAGCTTATACAATGGATTACAAATGAGCTCTGTAGCAAGTAAAACAAGCTACTTGACACATTGCACGTTTAATAGCTGCACCAGACACCTAAAGCTCCTCTCACACAGGAACAGGGAGGTTTCCCCATTTCCATTCTGGCATCCTGACTCTTTTTATTCCCCCCTTTCCCCCTCTCAGGTTTTCCCTCTAAAAAGGTGCAGACACCCCTCCCCCCACCCCTAGGAAATGATTGGTGGTCGTCCCATCTCACAAGATATTCCTCACATACAAGACATTCAGACTATTTTTTTTCTCTTACAGTTATAAAACAACCACAAGAAAAAAAATGTGCCTCAGCATACAGTCATCAAGAGATCCTCATCGCATACAGTCGCCCAATCATTAACATTCTCAGTGCACATGCTCACGGCAAAGGCTTAGGAGCCACTCAGAAGGTTAGATACCAGTGTATGAGTCCAGGAAACCCCAAACATCACGCACCGCGGTTGCTATGCCGTTCTTACATGACTTATTAGCCCTCAAAAGACCTTCAGGGAAGTGAGGTCCTGGAGGCAACTGGGTAGGGTGCAAAATGGCATGCTTTGGCTGGAACACGCATCCCTCCGCTCAAGGCTCTTCAACCTTGACGCCTCTTAGCCCGCAGGATTCACCTCTTGACCCATTCAGAGGTGTCTCTTCATGTGAAGGGCCAGGTGGTCAGACCTGGAAAAACACCTGCAAGGCAAGAGCGAGGCTGGCGTTAGCCCACGGCCGCCGGCACGCGCGACACAACGCGACACGCGGGGCTGAGGCACCTCCCCTCGCTGTGCCGCTCCAAAACACGGCTGCTGGAGGAGGGAGCTGGCATTCCTGGGATACACAGCGGTGCTCAAGGTGTCTGTGGGCACCCAGGAGCTCTGCAGATGGGTGGTAACTCTGAGGACTTCTCAACATTCGTCTGCAAGATCGGGCTACAAACCTCTTCCCCAACGATTAGGAAAATGGAAGGGTTTTTCTAGCCTAAATATGCAATAGTTCCTTAAAGCTACCAGACATGGTGGTGTTCCCAAATAATTCCTCCACAAGTGAAAAGCAGCCCAGACTGGCTTTCCAACAAGCATTAAAAATAACTATTTAAAAGGGTGCATTTCAATCACATACCTGTCACAGTGACTACATTTAAAAGGCTTGGCACCAGTGTGCTTTCTGAAGTGTCTGGTTAATTCATCACTTCTTGCAAAACGCCACTCACACCCTTCCCATGAACATCTGTAAGGCTTTTCCCCTACAAAGAAAGCAGATTACACGTTAGTCATGACTTCATTCAAAGACAGGTGCTATCATTTTCTATGTAAACCTCCTTCGCTCCTCCCAAGACAATTTTATTTAACCTATCTGAATGCTTCAGAACACGTAAGCAAAGAAGGCTCACAAAATTCATCCACATGATTCCTACTTATCTTGCTGCAACAGCACATCAAATAATCTCCTTCTTATGAAATATAATAAAGAAAAAAAAAAGTGATTAAACAGGCTCCCAGGAAACAAAGGAGTCCAGTCCTCTACCATTCTTGTTCATCTGTAATGGCAGGCTTACTCCCAAACAGGTACCATTCACCTCATAAAGGTGATTAAAGACAGCATAGCTAGGCTCCAAAATGCAATTAGGCTACTGTATTGCATCAAAGTCCTTTGTCACTCACTCATCTGCATAACATGCAACCTCCTTTCTGCTGAGCCACTTATTCTTGGAAAAGCCTCCATACCACTTTGAACATTGCTATTTCAGCATTCAAGAAATACCACTTCCATTCACAGGAACGCTCTCAACCAGACAGCACCAGAACACCAGCTCTGCAATACTTCTGAGCCTGGCAGCTATTTATGTCTGCTCAACAGCCACGGTTTCAGGGGAAATTGTTTTTTTCTCTTGAAATAATCCTGTTTTATCTGACTTCTGCACGACAATGGGAGCATCCGAGCTTGCTCAGACTTCCCATAAAAGCCACAAAATGCTGAGCTCATGAGTCAAAATAGAATCTTTTCCTTGAATTCTCTTTCCCACATTTTAGGGAAAAAAACCCCAAAAAACCAGTAATTCATATAGGTGTGTGGATTGGTACACCAAGAACACCATGCCAGTTCCTTACATTAAGCCATGAGTACTGAGCCAAGGCACAGCTCTACACATCTAACTGCTGCCATGAAGAGATGTCAAATAATAATGCTCAAACAAGCACATCAGCAGGCTACTTCAACCATAAAATATTTATAAAAGCCCTGAAGTGTCTATCTTCCTCACTTTCTTTCCCAATAACACACAGGATTGATATTTTTAGTTCAGGTTTCATAACAATAAAATGCTGTTGCTCAGTAATTTGGGATCAAATTATACAGTAGACTGTACATTTTTAAGTCCAATTGGGCAGATGTGTCAGAAGGACAACAGCACACTCTGGCTTTCCAAGATTTGTTGCTGATAACAATGGCATGCATAAGTGTTAAAAATGAGTTACAAATATAGCTATACTTAATATAATCAAGGCCTTGGTATGTCTGATAAAACAGACCTGATGCAGACTGAAACATAAAAACAAGCTCTTACAATATTTAAAGATCTGACTGATTTTTGGATATACATTCATATTTTCTAGCAAAAAAAGTCGTAGCTCCATTTTGCTTTAAAAATAATCATCAGGAAAGGCCTGGCACCTATTTTGGCTGGACCTTTGCTCCTGAAGACCGTGTGCTGCTGCAGCTTCCCAACCACTGCCTGCTTAGACAAGTGGCTCCTGTTTGCTATGGCAGCAGCCTAATCCACCAGCTCACGAAGAGAATGAGGAAGTGATGTCGTCCATGCTGGTAAACCTCTGCTGCTATTACATCATCTCTCCAAACCTGGGCTACCACCCAGAGATTGAGTAAGGCTGTGACACCACCGCACCACCAAGGGGTATTCCCTACAGCAGTTGCCAGCTCCTAATAAGCATAGGGTTACTAACCTGTATGAGTGCGCTGATGTGCTTTCAGATGTGAACTTTTGGTGTAAACTTTCCTGCAGCCGTTGAAGTGACACCTGTGAACGCGCCTCCGGCCGTCTGGCGAGGTGTCACCAGTGGAGGGTGTACCTTTTTCTGCAGTCTTTCCAGTGGTACCGGTACGGATTTTCCCCGGTGAATGCAACTCACCCGGCGTACAATTCCATATCTGGGAAGAAGGCTCCTTGCTCAGCTCAGGAGACGAAGGGGGAGTGGAAGTGACAGATGAACTCAAGTTTCCTGAACTGGCTAAAACATCACTTATAGGGTCAGAGGTAAACTTTGTCGTGGGCGAGAGCTCCTCAGAGCTGTCTGAAGATTCGCTGCTCACGTCAGAATTCAAACTGTTGGTCTCTAAGTTCTGACTAGCAAGATTGTCCTCTTTTGGGACACATGTATTCTTCAGTTCAGATTCCTCCTTTTTCTCACGTGCCAGAATAATTTTGGTCCAGAGATCCTCTTGGCTATCAAATTTGATTTCAGATGCAGAAACATAACAGGGTTCACTCTGAAGATACCGTTCCAGCTCCAAACATGTCTAGGTGAAAGAGAAGGAAGAAGAAAAGAGAAAAGTTACAGGCCTGCTTAAAAATAAACCAAATCATTTTGCACTTCAAAAAGCATGCAGGAATGTTGTACGTTCGATTTGAGGTTTCTGAGTTCAAAACAAATTAAAGGCTCCTCAAACCGTAACTAGGTGACTGTTACGATGAAAAGAAATCAGTTTTTGAGACCTGGGCAGGAGTTCAAACACACAGCTGAAGGTGCAAGTCAGCTTTGGTTTCCAAAATAGCATTCTAATGACTCAGTTAAATTATCATCACTCTCATCATAAAATCTGTGTTTTCAGCAGTTGATGTTGAAAAGGACCATAGAGAACCATAACATAAAACTACACTCTTGCACCTTGCCTAATTTCAAGTTGTTTTTTATCTCTCTCACACAAACACGAGGCTGAAAAGATCCAACTGAATACAATGTGCTCTGACACGCATTTAAAACCCAAACCCTGTGTCAGAAAACAAAGCCACATTTCAGCATAGCTGCAGAGCTGCCGGCCTGTCTTCTGGGGACATCAATGGAGCAGCAGACATCCTCCCATTTCCTGTGCATGAGAACACAGCACACTCGACTTTCAAAGAATGTCATTTCCAAGTGCACTGGCATGCACACCACATCACTCAAACTGCTCCCATGCGTGTTCAGAGGAACATGGAGAACTTCAACAACAGAGGAGAGGGAAGGAAAAAAGTTCCAGAATAGAAATGTCCTGTTCTATAGGATGCAAAATGGGAAATTACTCTGAGGTCCTGCTGGGAGTCCCACAATGAACAAGAACTTTATCTACTGGCCAAGAGTGCAACTGTATGAGTCATCTCTTTCTTTCACGCAATGCCAAAGGAGACTTCCTTTAAAAACCATGACCATCTGCCAAGAAAGTACTCTGCAAATGTACATGTAACAGTACATGGACAACTTCCCCCCCAACCACATTTCCCTGGACTCCATGAAAGAAAACAAAACAAAAAACAAAACCACCCTAAATGGGTGAAACTGTGGGTTTCAATTTCATTTCACCCTTCTGACTTTCTAGCCATTTTTCAGAGAACAGGAAAAAAAAAAAAAAAAAAAAAAGAAAAAAAAAGAACGTGAACTGTTATGGCAACAAGCTGATGTTTCGGGATTATTCTTTCCACTATAGGAAACGATCCATATGGAAGCTTTACACAGAAAACGGACACACCAAGTTTCCAACCCAAACACTACTTATTTTAGCAAGATCATGTTTTCCAAGCCCGGTAGCAAAACCCGGTCCCAAATGCCACACATTCCCCTCAGAGCCCCTTTCCATCTGCCCATGAGCAGAGCCGCCATGGGAGCAGCCTCCTTTCTCCCCCAGCACTGCTCCAGTAAACTGGGTCACATGCTCTGGTCAGGCTCGGAGTGTAGGCAAAAATTGGACAGAAAAATCAGAACCACAAACAACCCCCAAAACCAAACCCACTGTTGCACACGGTATTTATGTATCTGTCTGTATACTTCGGGAACTGGGTTGTAATTCTGTTAAAAACAAGAAGGGCTTCTACAGGGACAGCACAATACTGCTTTGATTTTCCGTGAAAACAAGCAAAAAAAAGCATTTATTAAGATCTTGTTAAACTTTCATATTCCCGGCTAATTTAAATTCCTCATTAGGTAGATTAGTAATGGGGAGCAGAGTGAAGCTCTCCGAGTTTAAATGCCTCTGAAGGCTACTGGGAACGAGGGCTGGCGCTTCGCCAAGAGCCCGAATGCCTGAAGGAAACTACTTAGCTCCATTTCAATCACGTACTATGGAGCTGCCGCTCTGAAAGGGGAGCGGGGGGGAGGGAGAAAAAAAAAAAAAAAAGTCATTGCATACAATTAGTAGGCATGTGAAGGTTGTAACACTTTGGATTTCAGCCTTCTGGGAAAGGCTCCTTCGTCCTTCTGCAAAGGCAGCAGGTATCGGGTCGGCGGGCCGGGCTGAGCAGCGAGCGGAGCGCCGGCCCCGCTGCCCCGCGGGGCTGTCAGACCCTGCATCCCGCTGCTCGCAGCTCGGCGAGGAGAGAGAGGGGGGGAAAAAAACGGGCCAAAAAATATGTCCATTAAAGGGAAGAAGCCTCCGTTCTTCTCCCTTCCCGGCCACGGCAATTAGCACAAGGGGATCGCTGTCATATGACTGACAACTCACGGACTCGACAAAGCTCCCTGCGCTGGGAACAGCCACGCTCTGTACATGTACACACACATGCACACACACAGACGTGTGTGCCGACACTCCTGGAGGGCTTTTTCCCCGTCTTCGCCAGGATCAAAACCAATAATAGTATACATTTGCAGGAAAAAAAAGAATTAAACAAAAGAAAACAAAACAAAAAAAAAAAATAAAACGGGGGTGGGGGGAGAAAGCATAAACCCACAGCACAGGGCGCAAAGCAGCCCTTGGCCAAGGCAGGGAGCTCGGATGACAAGACCCAGCTGTGGAGTCTGGACCTGGTACAAGCGCAAAACTTTTGCCAGGACTCGGTGTGGAGCGAGCGGCGGCTCGGCGCGGCTGCGGAGCGGAGCGGCCGCGGGCGCTGACAGCCCCCGGCAGCGCCGGCCGTAAACAACGAGGGACGGGGATGCGCAGCTCCTTCCATCCGCCTCGGGACTGTTCCCCCCAGACAGCCGTCCGCTCAAAGCCGAAACACCTGCTTCAAAACATCGCTACACATTTGTGCTGAATTCTCCCCAAACTCCTCGCTGACACTTGGGCTTGATTTTTTTTTTTTTTTGCCTTTTTTTTTTTTCTTTTTCTTTCTTAAATCCGCTTATCCTTTAATACGGCTTTAAAAAAATCCCCGACAACAACAACAACATCGACATCCTCGTTTACCTGTTGCCAATATTCCTCCAGGGACGGCAAGGCTGAGAAGTAACCCGTGTCGTGCACAATCTGGAGTTCCTGGAAGATGCTGCACATTGGGAGAACATCCATGTCTCAAGTTGCAACAACAAAGTCAGTGCTGGTTACCAAAAATACAGATGCCTCCTTTATGTGCAGGGGTTGCGGGGTGTGTGCGGGGGGGTGTTAACCTCTGCTCTCAGTTTCCAAGTTCCCCCCCCCCTTCCTCCAGAGATGAAAAAAAAAGCAAAAAAAAAAAATTGTATATATAGAGATGTATATTAATTCCTTGAGGAGCTCGGGGAGGAAAAAAGACCCAAAGTTTCATGCAAAGTTTAATCGCACAGCAGGGCAGGACGTCTCCCGGGGCGGGCGCGCGGCTGTCCCCCCTCCCGCGGCCGGCGGACCTGGCGCAGGAGCGGCCCCAATATTTGCAAACACGGCGCGGACTCTGCGAGCGGAGCCCCCCGCAAAACTTCCCTATTCAAAGCTCTGCCCGGCCGCGCCGCCGCCCCGCCCCCGCGCCCGCCCCCGCCCCGCGTGATCCCGGCGCGCCGCCCGCCGCCGCCGCCCAATCCCCGCCGCGCGCCCCGCGACCCGCGTGCCGATGACGTCA